>NC_134023.1:44100643-44728698 GCF_040712315.1 Castanea sativa | reverse complement strand
AACCAAAATATTTGGCAAAAAACCTCTCTGCGGCTCTCCAAGCCGAAATCGATTCATTAGTGAATAAGTTGGAGAACACGAATATCAAAAAGACCATCTAAGCCTAATTTACTCAATGTAATTGAGCCCTCCAAGCTCTTGCTACCAACGAACTTCTCGAAATCTTGTCTTCACTAGTTATCCGGATCTTACAATTCTGCCTGATTGCATCTGCCACTCAATGACTTCTTTCAATGCTTCCCAAAGGCACCAAAACTTCTCTCAACACTCAGAATAGGTAAGGTAAGTGTTTGGGATAAGAACCTCTCAAGGATATATGGAGAGGTAGGAGTAGAGGAAAACTAAGAGAATTTATGTAGATGATTGTGGGTGAAAACTCAGATTTGTGTTAAAATACAAGAACTTGTTTAGACCCTCAATTAAAAATTACATCTAGATTACTTCTACTCTAACTTAAACTAAGTGCAGAACAAGAGTAAAGAAGCATAATGAACCAATAACTCTACCTAAGCCATATTCATCCATTATCAACAATAAAATGAAAGCTTACAGAGTAAGGAAGAGAGATGTAAATACAAGATAATACCAAGATGTGTTATCGAAGAGGAAACCGAAGAACTCAGCGAAAAACCTCTCTGCGATACTCCAAGTCAAAATCGATCCATTAGAGAATAAAGTTGGAATACACAAATAACAAAAGACTCTCCAAGCCTAGTCTACCCCATGTACTTGAGCCCTCCAAGCTCCTGCTACCAATTGACTTCTCGGAACCTTGTCTTCTCTAACTTTTGGGATTCTGAAATTCAGCCCGATTGCATCCACCAAAGAATGACACCTTCCAATACTTCCCAGCAGCACCAAAATCTCACTTTACACTCAGTATGGGTGTGTTAAGTGTTTGGGCTAACAACCTCTCAAAGATATAGAGATGGAGAGGTAGGAGTTGAAGAAAAACCACAAGAAAATGTGTAGATGATTGTGGGTATAACAATCTTTAATTCTCAAGTGTATTTTTTAGGGTTTTTTCTCTAAAAAACACTCCTTACAATTTGTGGGCAATGAGGGCATATATTGTGTGGGTAAAGATTCGGTAAAGCAAAACACAACTTTTTGCCAAACAGAAAGTTTCGTAGGTCCTTCACAGGTTGACCTTACTCGCGAGACAATCACAAAAATTCCAGCCTGGTACGACTCTCCATCTTCCAGTCATGTGCTCTACACATGGCCCATTTTGCAAGTTGCTTATCGCGAGATAGTCACGAGCTAGTCGCAAAATCCACTTGTTCAATTTTTGAAGCTTGATTCTTCACTGATCTCTCACACTCATCCCTTATAATTAAACCCACATACATATAGGAAAAATGATTGAAGAACTTACAATCAAATTTGGTACGAAATTAAAACCAACACAATATAGTTGGAAATCACAACTTTACAGTAGGTATGACAATCTCTAGCTCTCAAGTATTTTGCTAGGGTTTTCTCTCTAGAAAAAACTCCTTACAATTTCGTGTGTAATGATGGTATATATAATGTGTGTACAGAATTTAGGAAAGCACTCTTTATTTTTGCCAAACAGAGAGTTTTGTGAGTACCTCGTGAGATGGCCTTTCTCACGAAGTACTCACGAAATGACAGGCTGGTATGACTCTTCAGCTTCTAATCATGTGCTTCACACGTGGCCTTTTCACGGGTTCCTTTACTCGCAAGCTTCTCGCGAGCTAGTCGCAAAACTGTACTGAGTTTCATTGCATACTTGATTCTTCACCAATTTCTCACACTCATCCCTTACAGTGAAATCCACATAAATATAGGGAAATGATTAACTAAATTACAACCAAATTTGGCATGGAATTAAAGCCAACGAAGGATAGTTGGAAATCACAACTTTACAATCTCCCCCTTTGGCTATTCTGTGTCAAAACCCTTAAACAGACTCTAGACTTAAATGTGAGTTTGGGAATAGAGGCAAAACTCACTCACATTTAAATCTAAAACCTGTGAAGTGCTTCAATCATATACATCGGTATCCTGAAACACTTGCACATAACAAATAACTTCATTAAGCACAAGACAAGTAGAATACAAGGCATATATAAAGAATAAGTAAAATGCGATCAAGATAAAAACAAGAGATAAGAGAACATGTAGCATATCTTGATCATACATGAACAGTCATTAAGAAATGACCACAATGAACATATAACTAGTAAATGATCATCTAGAAGTAATTAAGAGCAGTGCAAAAATTAATTGCATGTCCAACAAGCACATGATGCATCAAAGAAACTAAGGCAAAAAGCAATGGATAACTAAAAGTATCAAGAAACGGCTATAAAACCAAGGTACACATAATACTAAAGATAAATTGAGTTTTAAACTAAAGTACTCAAAGCTTTAAAATAAAGCATTGTAAATGAACCACATTAGGCAAAACATATGTTAGACTTTCTAAGATGTGTGGCTATAGGTTAGCTTCCTTCTTTTGAGCCCGCTGTGCTCCTCCTTGCTCTGTCGTGCTCTCCCCTTACTCTGTGATTATACTCTGTGATATAATCACAATATTCACAATAACCTTTCTCCTCCTTTTTGGCACGAATAGCTAAAGGTCTGGCTTGAGCTTGCACTGAATC
Organism: Castanea sativa; assembly: GCF_040712315.1. NCBI lineage: Eukaryota > Viridiplantae > Streptophyta > Magnoliopsida > Fagales > Fagaceae > Castanea > Castanea sativa. The sequence continues at coordinate 44,726,065 of NC_134023.1, read as the reverse complement.
TCATCCAACTGTGTCTCAATGGTGGTCAAGCGAAGCTGAACATGATTATTGTGAGAATACATGATATTAGCAAGTCCAAAAATGCGTTCATGTAAACCCTCCATTAAATCATCATCCTATCTGCATGAGGGATATATGATTCGAGCTAAGAATGAGTGCCGGAAGTTGAGGCTCCGAAGTGTGAGGAGAGATGTCTCAGGAATTTTGGAGACACTAGGAGTAGTTGAGATTTTCCCAACAGGAGAGGCATGAGAGGATGATCCACTCTTCAGAGGCTTGGAAGGGCTCCTTTGCCCTTTCGACAGAGGAGTGAACCTGTTGCTTTGGAGAGAATACAAGGAAATTGGGCCTTGATGAGACAAAACCGTTCCATCTTTAGGAGGATGGATGTCCTTAAGAGTCATGATCTTCATGATGAGGCTGCAAAAAGGTAGACATGTCCTTGCAGCTGATTGCCCCACAGTTCTTCCCAAAATCTGAAAGATGTGGGCACAAATGTCAATTTGAGCTCTACTAATGAGATCACATAGGAATTTGGCTCTTCCAAGGCTAATGAAACTCGCTTTGGTCAAAGGGTACAAGTTGGAATGCATAATCAAGATAAGATTCTTCATTTCTAGCTCGAATCTTGAAGTGCTAATTGATGTACCCATGGAGGAGACTTCATGGTGTGCTCCTAAAGTTTCAAGAATTTTGACCACGGGAGCCAGTTTGTCATCATAAGGGGATGTATCCACATTTGCTGGATGATTTATGTGGAAAAAAAAAAATCATTGCTATATAGTCCAGAGTGATGACAAAGTCTTTTCCACAAACACAACATTTTAGTTCAGCTCCAGTGAACCATAAGTTGGAGAAGAATTCTTTGACCAACTCTTCAATAGGATCTTCAAAGCCACCAAGCAAGCTAGCCCAATCTTTGTCAGCAAAGATTTTAGGGATAAAAGTTGATCTCGATGTGTCAAACCTCACAATCCTTTCCACCACTGTAAGGGCATTCTTGAAATTGTTGTTGAAGGATTGAGAGTCCAATAGAGTCTTGAATCTCTTGTTATCAAAATTCGCCGATGATTGGCGGGTCCTCTTTGATATCAGAGATGATGTGAGATCAATCAAGGGTTCCTTACCATGTGAAGATCGATGAGACATCTACAAAATAGCCACACAAGCACAAACCATACACAAAAATGGAAACAAACTTGATTAGATGTAAGTTAGTCCAAAAACAAGCAAAAGTAGAAAAAAAGCTCTAAAATAAAAAAAAATGAGCCTAAAAATGACACAAGAACATGTTATATGTGCTAAAAGGTCTAAAAAGACTTAACTAGCATGAATGAATGCAAAACATGTCAAGTGATAGGGTGTGTGCATCAAGTGTGCATGTGCAATGCATAATCAATGCATGAACAATCACTCATGAGGAAAAGTATGTAAAACACACATTCAATGATCAAAACATGTTAAACATGCATAAATAAGGTAAACCCCAAAAATTGGTACTCATTGGAGTCCAAAAGAGTGAAAAAAATACCATAGAGGCATTTTATCAAACACTTAGAATGCCTACACTACACATATGTGATGAACAATGCATGAACATGTGAAAATCTTACCTTAATACATTTTATTTTTCCACAAGGGGCCAACATTTTCATCAACAAAACAAATGGAACACAGCCCAATCAAGAAAAATTGAAAAACAATTTGACAAAAAATAAGTTTTTCCAACTCTATTCAAGATAACCCCAACCCTAGAAATTTTAGAAATCTGGCACTTAATCTAAGGATTTCAAAGATGAAAAATGTTAAAACATACCTTAGAGAAGTCTTAAAGATTCATCCAAGAAGATTTGGTTGAGTTTTGAGAGAAAATGATGTTTTGGGTTAAGAGAGACATGAGGGAGGAAAAAACAAAATTTTGAAAAAACTGTCACTGTGAGCCATTTTAAAAACTAAAATTTCGCTCATTTCGTGAGTTAGTGACTCGCAAGGGACTCGCGAGTTACTCATGAAAATCTTCATTAATGAGACTCTCTGTGAGTTACTTGCAAATTTCGCAGGTAAGCATATCTCATGAAGGACTAGAGAAGGAGTCATGAGACTCTCTGTGTAAATTTGTGAAGGAATTGAAAACTCACTTACACATTTTACGACCTAGGTATGGGAAACCTTACTCGCGAAGCATTCGCGAAAATGCCGACAAAGGATTTTTTCAACAAAATAGATTTAGTTTTTTGGAAAAACTTTCAAAACATAAGTGACAAATAAAAACACTTCCAAGAAAAAAAAATACTCAAAAATATTTTTAAGTTTGATCATCAAGTAATTAAGCATACACAAATCACATTTGAACACGTATAATCACACAAATGAAATAGGCATTCATTGAACATCAAACTTGTGTTTTATGTGTGTGAATCAAGTATGAACTAGTCCATAGTCTAATATAAAGCTTCAATGATCAATTCAATCAAGTCATACACAAAGAGCATGATGTCAAGAGACCTATCTCACTAGTAGAAATGAACATATATGACCCCCTCATCAAGGTGTTTACAATGATTGAAAGCTTTTCATTTGACTTCCATTTTTCATACTTTTTTTTTTATCAATACAACTAAATTTTTTAGCAAGGATACCATGAAATTTTTTATATTTCTTTAAGGAATAAGCCTTTGGCTTTGGCATCATACATTTTGAATACAATTTTTTTGCTCCACCTTTTCCTAGTCAAATTAATTTTCGAAGCAAGGCTTTTTTAGCCCTTTTTCTTTTTAGAGATTAACGCTTTGAAGAGTTTTTTGACAAAAAAAAGAAAAGTGAGGAGATATATAGGATCAAGTCTACGCATGTATCAAGATCAAACAAGACTATTAGCTAGACATTTATGACAAGCTTGAAGATTTATTTACAACAATCAAACATAGATTTCTAGATATTGCTCACACTTAAGTTTTTGAATTTTTACTCACTCAAAACAAAGTAATATAGTAAGATCAACAAAACAGAGCAAATAAAGCAAAAAACATTAAAAAAAACATGTTAGGAATGAAGCACTGAAGCAAGAAGAATACATATGACATGATGCATGAAATTATGACCCTAATACATTGGAAGTATTAATGCATGGACATAGTGAATAATCATGCATGAGTACCCTTCTTCACCTACACTACACGAGTGCTTTAGGTGAGGTCCTTAGATGGAGGGGTACAACCAACATAACTCTCAAACCTCAGGGTGAAGCTAACTAGGCAAGATGAGATGTTCGTAAGCATTTTCATGACATCTCCAATGAGTTTATCCTCATTTTCTCCATTAGCTTGCTTTCCTCTTGGCATTCTTCTTATACTTCCTTGATCATGCAGAGAATTAGCCCTATTGAGAGCATGAAGCTTGAAGTAATTTAGTCTTGTGTGCCCTCAAATGCCACAATGGTGACAAAAATGCCTCACTTTAGGTCCCCTTTGATTCTTAGGCAATGAATTCCCTTTTGCTTTTGGTTTTGTTCCAATGTCCTCAGCGGTAGGATCTCAATCTTGGGCCTTTCTACATTCTTCGCCAATACAAACTTCATCTCCCTTCTTGGTTCACCATTTGAACTTCCTTCTCTGGAGTAGCCCAATCCAATTTTGTTCGTGGAAGGCTTTTGAGATGAAAGTAAACTACCAAGTTTCTTGGTTATGATGTGCTCTACTTTGACATTGGCTTGAATCACTTCAAGTTCAAGAAACTTGATCTTAGAATAGGCATTTAGTAGCTCTACTTGCAGCTCTACTTTCAACTCTTCAACTTCACACTTGGCATCTTCAGGATATGCAAGAGTGGATTTGTGTTCTTCAATTTCCTTCATCTTCTTAACTGCGCTCTTAGCAACTTTAGCATATTTGCCACAATCCTTAAGCAATGCATCATACAAATCTTGAAGATTCTTATCACCTTTATTGAGGTACACATCCTTATCATTTGAAATTTCATCTTCTTCACTCTCGAAGTGAACACCAAGTTCTTCAACCAAATCACTCAATTCATCTTTGGAATCAACCGAGGTAATTTCCACAATTTTTGAATAATTACCATCACCATTGCATTCTTCTTCTGAATCAGAATTTGACACCGGAGTGTCCCAAGATCCAATAAGCCCAACCTGATACCAGTCTAGGCCCAAAAGCTTTCCTTGAAGACCAGAATAACAACACAATTTAAAATAATATATTTTTTATTAAGTCAATTTGTCTTTGTTTAGTGTCTCCTAAGATGAATCAAACTTTATGTTTTATCTCTCCTAGGCCGACAAGTAATCTATTGTGTTCCTAAGTTCCTAAGAGTCATATTTGACTTTGGTCAGATTAAGTGAATGTATTTATTATTATTTTTCGTTTTCCTATGCTTGGGGAGCTATTCCAAGCTCTATTTAAAACTTGGGTTGAATCAAATAAAAAATCAGAGTGTATTTTCAGAATTAAAAAACCTTGTGTTTTTCAGAAGATGAATTTCTTCTAATTTATCTTTTATCTCTTGGGTGGTGTTAATCTGTATCCCGTAGAGTGGTGGGCCAAAATAATTTTGTGTCCTTAGTTAAATTCCTTTGGGTGGTGTTATCTATATCCCTTTGGGTTTATTTTGGAAGTGAGTTTATCTATCTTTTAAATTATTGAGTGTTTTTTTTTTCTTATTCCATAAAAACCAGAAAATATAAAATATATTATCCAGCCTATATCTATTTATTATATCGGTTAAGTTTGGGTTGCCCCTTACGAATCTGGTATCAGTTGGTATCATAACTTTGGATCAATGGTTGGATGTCATCGATGTGAAAAAATGGCGAGATACTGGGAAGGGATCATCGAGATTTTGAAATGGACGATTTAAGGAGACAACTTCAGCAACTCCAGGAGCATTTAGAGTTTTACGAGAATGAAGGGCCAGGTCCTAGATATCAAAGTTTGGAATCTAAAACTGTTAGTAATGATGAAGAGAAGAATCCATTTCACCGTGCCCCTAGTCATTCCTCCGGTGGGAGCACTCCACCCCATCCTTGTCATTTCAAAAAATTACAAAGAAGTTATGATATGAAGGTGGACATTCTAGAATTTGAAGGGAAAATGCAACTTGATGATTTCATTGATTGGCTAACTACTGTAGAGAAAATCTTTGATTTCAAAGATATTCCAGATAATCGCAAGGTGAAGATTGTTGCAATCAAGTTGAGAAAACAAGCTTTAATCTGGTGGGAGCATCTCAAGAGGTAGCGACAACGGGAAGGAAGAGATCATATTATGACCTGGGAAAAGATAGCTCAAGAAAAAATACTTGCCTGATCACTTCAAGTAAGATGCTTTTTTGAGATTTCATAATTTCAAACAGAAGGAGCTTTTTGTGGAGGAGTATACAGTAGAGTTTGATCATCTTATGACTCGATGTGATATTGTAGAACCAAAGGAGCAAATGATAGCTCGTTGTCTTGGAGGTTTACATGTTGAACTCAGTGATGTGATCCAGCTACAAACCTATTGGACCTACAATGATGTTTGCAAGCTTGATATGAAAGTTGAGAAGCAACTAAAGGAGAGGCGTGGCAGTAACTTTCGATCCTATAATTGAGAGGGTATTTCTAACCGAGGAAGTGGTTCCACTTCTAAGGCTGTTGCACTACCCAAGACAGCTACTGTCAAGCAACCATCAAAGAATGAATTTGCATCAAGTTCTAGTCATCCCAAAACCATTTGTGTAGGACGTAGATGTTTCAAATGTCAAGGCTTTGGACATATTGCTTTTGATTGTCCAAATTGCAAGATATTTTCTCTGGTGGAGGGAGAGTGGAGATAGAAGATGAGGATGATTTAGCATTGGTTGTTCATGAACCTGTTGTTTACAATGAGGAAGTGGTCTTTGTTGACTAAGGAAAGGCGCTTGTTATTCAGAGAAGTCTCAAGGTCGCCTATTCAAAAGATGAATGGCTTTGAAACAATATTTTCCATACCAAATGTACTTCTCATGGAAGGGTTTGTGATGTTATCATTGACAGAGGAAGTTATGAGAATGTTGTTGTAGCGATCATGGTGGAAAAGTTGAAGCCAGAAACTAAAAAATCATCCTCAGCCATACAAACTCCATTGGCTTTGCAAAGGCAATGAGGTGAAGGTAAATAAGAGGTGCTTAATTCAGTTTTCTATTGGCAAGAATTATAAAGATGCTGTAATTTGTGATGTTGTACCCATGGATGCATGTCATTTGTTACTTGGTAGACCGTGGCAGTATGATAGGAAGACTAGTCATGATGGTTTCAAAAATACTTATTCTTTTGAACTAGATGGGGTTGAAATAAATTTGGTTTCATTAATAAAGATCCATGTTCCCAAACCTTCACTTGAGGGAAGCAATTTATTGACCAGAACTGAGGTGGAGAGAGCATTGACTGAATATGGTGAGGGGTTTGCTATTGTGGTTAAAGAAGAGAAGGATCTAGAGGATATTCCTCCTTTGTTGACACCCTTTCTTAAGGAGTTTGGTGATGTCATTCCTGATGAAATTTCTTTTGGTCTTCCACCTATGAGAGATATGCAGCACTGCATTGACCTTGTGCTTGGTTCTGCTTTGCCTAATAAACCAGCTTATAGAATGAATCCGAAAAAGTATGAAGAGTTGCAATGGCAGGTTGAAGAGTTGATAGCAAAAGGCACTGTAAGGGAGAGTATGAGTCCTTATGTTGTTCCAACCCTCCTTATTCCCAAAAAGGATGGTTCATGACATATGTGTATTAATAGTAGAGTAGTAAACAAGATCACCATTCGATACCGCTTTCCTATTCCAAGGTTAGATGATCTTCTTGACCAGCTTTATGGAGCTATGGTTTTCTCAATAATTGATCTACGCAGCGGTTATCATCAAATTCAAATGAGGCCAGGTGATGAATGAAAAATAGCTTTCAAAACTAGAAAAAGGGTTGTATGAGTGGATGGTGATACCCTTTGAACTCTCTAATGCTCATAGTATTTTTATGCGCTTAATGAATCATATCTTTAAGCCATTCATTGGTCACTTTGTTGTTATATATTTTGATGATATCTTAGTGTACAACAAGTCTCAGCAGGAGCATATGAAGTATCTTCATGAGGTGTTTCAAACTCTTCAAGAGCAGAAGCTTTATGCAAATCTAAAGAAATGTCATTTCCTAACTGACAGCCTTGTGTTCTTAGGCTATGTTGTTTCAGGTGATGGAATCAAGATGGGTCCAAGCAAAATTGAGTCTATACTTAGTTGGCCCATGCCAAAGTCTCTCCATGATGTTAGAAGTTTTCATGGGCTTGCTTCCTTTTATCGGCATTTTATCAAGAATTTTAGCAGTCTTATTGCCCCTGTTATTGAATGTTTGAAGGGAGGAAAGTTTCAGTGGAATGAAAAAGCCCAAAAGAGCTTTGAACTGCTCAAGAAGAAGGTGACAGAAGCTCCGATTTTGGTGCTTCCAAATTTCAACAAATTATTTGAAGTGGATTGTGATGCTTCAGGTGTGGAAATTAGTGTTGTGCTCAGCCAAGAAGGTGAGCCTATTGTTTTCTTTAGTGAGAAACTGAATGAATACAAGAAAAATTATTCTACTTATGATAAAGAATTCTATGCCATTATTCGTACCTTGGATCATTGGAGTCATTATCTCCTTTCAAATGAGTTTCTCCTTCATTCTAATCATGAAGCTTTGAAGTATTTAAATAATTAGTAGAAACTCAATAGTTGACATGCCAGATGGGTTGAATTTCTTCAATCCTATTTTTTTTCTATCAAACACAAGTTTGGAAAGCTGAATCAAGTGGCAGATGCCTTGAGTAAAAGACATTCATTGCTAAACACTATGGAGGTGCGGGTGTTAGGTTTTGAAGTTCTCATGGAGCTGTATAATGATGATCCAGACTTTGGTAATGTGTGGAAAGATTTTTCTAAGGGTTATGTTTATCATTTCTTGAAGCAAGAAGGTTTTTTTATTCAAAGACAATAGACTGTGCATTCCTTAATGTTCTTTACGAAGAGCAATTATCCAAGAAGCTCATGGGGGAGGTCTTGCTAGACACCTTGGAAGAGACAAAACTTTGGCTCTTGTTCAAGAAAATTCTACTGGCCCAAGTTGACTTATGATGTTATGTCTTTTGTGCGAAGCTGTAAAACCTACCAAATTGCTAAGAGTCATAGCCAGAACACTAGGTTGTACAAACCATTACTAGTTCCCAAGGCTCCATGGGAAGATGTCAGCTTAGACTTTGTTTTAGGTTTGCCTCGAACTCAAAAAACAAGGATTCTATCATGGTGGTGGTTGATTGATTTTCAAAAATGGCTCTTTTTGTTCATTGTAACAAAACGGTAGATGCATCTTCTATTGCTGATTTGTATTTAAGGGAAATATTCAAGTTTCATGGCGTTCCAAAAAATATCACTTCTAATCGTGATTCGAAGTTTGTAAGTCATTTTTGGCGTAATCTTTGGAGGAAGCTTGGGACTGCACTGTAATTCAGCTCTTCTTACCATCCATAAACAGATGGACAAACTGAAGTGGTGAATTGAAGTTTGGGAAATCTTTTAAGAAGTTTTGTGGGGAAAAACATTAGACAGTGGGATCTTCTTTTGGCCCAAGCCGAGTTTGCTTATAATCGATCCACTAGCCAAACTACTGGTCATAGTTCTTTTGAAGTAATTTATGGTCTTAATCCTACTAGACCACTTGAATTGACACCACTTTGTGTTACCAAGAATTTCAGTGGTGATGCTGAAGAAAGGGCAAATGAAATAAAGAAATTGCACGAATAGGTCCAAAATAAGATTGGGAAGCAAAATGAGAAGTACTGCAAGCAAGAAAGCAAATAAGTATCGAAAACCAGCAGTTTTCAAGGAAGGTGACTTGGTTTGGATTCATGTTAGGAAGGAAGGATTTCCCTCCAAAAGATCTTCTAAGTTGAAACCTAGAGCTGATGGACCTTTTAAAGTGTTGCAACAGGTTGGTGAGAATGCTTACAAGATTGATCTGCTTGGAGATTATAGTGTTTCAACAACCTTCAACGTTTCTGATATTTCTCCTTACTATGAAGATCAAGAAGACCAAGTGGACTTGGGGGCAAGTCCTTTTCAAGTATGGGAGTATGACATTGAAGTGTCCCAAGATCCAGTAAGCCCAACCTGATGTTAGTCTAGACCCAAAAGCTTTCATTAAAGACTAGAATAACAACACAACATAAAATAGTCTTTTTTTATTAAGTCATTTTGTCTTTATTTAGTGTCTCTTAGGATGAATCAGACTTTTATGTTTTATCTCTCCTAGGCCGACAAGTAATCTATTGTGTTTCTAAGTTCTTAAAAGTCATATTTGACTTTGGTCAAATTAAGTGAATGTATTTATTATTATTTTTCATTTTCCTATGCTTGGGGGCTGTTCCAAGCTTTATTTAAACCTTGGGCTGAATGAAAATAAAAATCAGAGTGTATTTTCAAAATTAAAAAACCTTGCGTTTTTCAGAAGATGGATTTCTTCTAATTTATCTCTTATCTCTTGGGTTGTGTTAATCTGTATCCCATAGAGTGGCGATCCAAAATAGTTCTCTATCCTTAGTTAAATTCCTTTGGGTGTTGTTATCTGTATCCCTTTGGGTTTACTTTGGTAGTGAGCTTCCCTATCCTTTAAATTATTGAGTATTTTTTTTCTTATTCCATAAAACCCAGAAAATATAAAATATATTCATCCAGCATATATCTATTTATTATATCGGTTAAGTTTGGGTTGCCACTTACGAATCCGGTATCACAATTTGAGCTCTCTGAGTCACTAAGAGCAGTTGTTAGCACTTTACCCTTTCCTATTAAATAGTTCAGACATTCCTTCTTCAAATGCCCATGACCATTGCATTTATACACAATCCCTTGGGATGGTGATAAGTCTTTTGCATCATTCTTCTTAAAGTCTCTTTTGTCATTCTTGGAGGATGGGAATTTTCTTTGCCAAATGACTTCCTATTGTTCTTCATCTTTAGAAACTTTTGGAAGTTCTTTGCAAAATATGCCACCTCTTTTTCAACATCATCCTCATCCAAGGAATCACTAGTTCTCTCATTTATGGTTTTGAGAGCAAGTGATTTGCTAGACTTGTGAGAGGGCAATCCGAGCTCATAAGTTTGAAGAGAGACAACAAGCTCTTGGATCTTGATCTCATCCAAATCTTTACTCTCCTCAATGGAAGTGACTTTCACTCGGAAGCTTTCGAGTAAGGATCTTAAGACTCCTTACAACTTTGGGATCATCAATCTTCTCTCCAAGATTGAGCTTGGCAATAACTATCTCATTGAGTCTCCCATAGAATGAGTTAAACGACTCATCTCCGCTCATCTTCACTTCCTCAAATCGGGTAGTGAACATTTTCAACTTTGTATCCTTGACCTTCTTGGTTCCCTCGTAGGTAGCCTTGAGGATAGTTCATGCCTCTTTGGCGGTCTTCACATGAGAGATTCTGTGAAATTTGTTAGTAGAAACACCACAAAAGATTGCATTAATAACTTTGCTATTGGTATTTGCCAAAGCAAGTGCAGCCTTGTCCCACTCGGCCTTAGGTGTTGTTGGTCTCACCTAACCATTCTCAACGAAATCCCAAACAGCCTTATCAAAGCACATAGAAAAACACACATACATACTTTCCAAAATGCATAGTTACTCCCAACAAAGAAAGGAGGTGCATTAAGGGATTGAGATCTATCCATCTCAAACAGGGTCTAGGATCACACAAGGATAACAAAATCTAGAAAGTGTACCCGTTCTGATACCAATTGAAAGCTCAATTAGTGTGAAAACACTAATGCTTGTTTAGATCCTAAATTTTAAATTATGACTTAATTGTTTTTACTCTCACTTATCTAAGTGCAGAACAAGAGTAAAGCATGCGCAATAAACTAGTAACACTACTCTAAGCCATAAGTAAGTACAATGAGCAATAAATGTAAATTTTAAAGAGTAGGGAAGAGAGATGCAAATACAAGATAACACCGCGACATGTTATTGAAGAGAAAATTGAAGTACTCAGCAAAAAACCTTTCCATGGCCCTCCAAGCCGAAATCGATCAACTAGTGGATAAGTTGGAGTACACGAATATCAAAAAAACCCTCCAAGCCTAATCTATCCAATGTACTTGAGCCCTCTAAGCTCTAACCCATAAGCAAGTACAATGAGCAATAAATGTAAAGTTTAAAGAGTATGGAAGAGATATGCAAACACAAGATAACACCGAGATGTGTTATCAAAGAGAAAACTGAAGTACTTGGCGAAAAACCTCTCTGTGGCCCTCCAAGCCGAAATTGATTCACTAGTGAATAAGTTAGAGTACACAAATATGAAAAAGACCTTCCAAGCCTAATCTATCCAATGTACTTAAGCTCTCCAAGCTTCTGCTACCAACAAACTTCTCGAAATCTTGTATTCACTATTTATCCGGATCCCGCAATTTCGTTCGATTGCATCCGCCATTCAATGGCTTCTTCCACTACTTCCCAAAGGCATCAAAATTTCTCTCAACACTCAGGATGGATGAGGTAAGTGTTTGGGCTAAGAACCTCTCAAAGATATGAAGATGGAAAGGTAGGAGTATAGAAAAACTAAGAGAATTTGTGTAGATGATTGTGAGTATGACAATCTCTAACTCTCCTCTCTAGAAAGAGTCTCCTTACAATTTCGTGGGTAATGGGGGTATATATACAATGTGTGTAAAGAATTTAGGAAATCACTATTCATTTTTGCCAAACTAAGAGTTTTGCAGGTACCTCACGAGATGGCCTTTCTTGCGAAATACTCATGATATGATAGGCTGGCATGACTCTTTAGTTTCTAATCATGTGCTTCACACATGGCCTTTTGACAGGTTCCTTTACTCACGAGCTACTCGCGAAACTGCACTAATCTTCATTGTATGCTTGATTCTTACTAGAACTCAAATCTTAAGTGTGTTAGTATTTTTCCTTGATAATCATTGAAAGCTCAATAGTAAAACTACTATAACTTGTTTAGACCCTAAATTTTAAACTGGCGGCTAAATTACTTTTACTCAACTAAGTTCATAATAAGAGTAAATGAAATGCAATAAACTAGAACTACTCTCTAATGTATAAACATAAAAAATAAACAATAAATGTAAAGCATAAAGAGTAAAGGAAGAGAGATACAAATACAAGATAGTACCGAGAAGTGTTATCAAAGAGGAAACTAAAGTACTCGGTGAAAAACCTCTCTGCGGCCCTCCAAGCCCAAATGATCCACTAGTGAATAAAGTTAGAGTACAAGTATATCAAAAAGACCCTCTAAGCCTAATCTACCTACTGTATTTGAACCCTAATCTACCCACTGTACTTGAACCCCCCAAGTTCCAGCTCTCAATAGACTTTACCAAGTCATTTCTTCATTAGCTATCCAGATCCCGCAATTAGCTCCAAATTACATCCACCAATTAATGGCTTCTTCCAATACTTCCCACATGCACCAAAACAACTCACAACACTCAGATTTGGTGAGGTATGTGTTTGGGCTAAGAACCTCTCAAAGATTTGTAATTAGAGAGGTAGGAGTAGAGGAAAACTAAGAGAAATTGTGTAGATGATTGTGGGTTTACAATATCTAACTCTCAAGTGTATTTCTATGGTTTTCTCTTTGAAAGTCTCCTTAAAATTCGTGGGTAATGTGAGCTTATATAGTGTTGGTAAAAATGTGAGGAAAGCACACTTTAAAAAACATCCAGGCAGTGAGTTTCGTGGGTCATTCGCGAGTTGGTCCAATTGCAAAATGACTCATGTAATTCCTCCCGACACTTAACTATTCAGCTTCTAGCATGTGCTTCTCACGTGACCTTTTGCAAGTTGTCCACTTGTGATCCAATCGCAAGCAAATCGCGAACTTCACTGTTCTTCACAAAGCCTCACCAAATTCTCACATTCAACCCTTACATTAAATCCCACAAACATACAACGAATATATTGACTAAATACAATCAAATTTGACACTGAATTAAAGCCAATAAAACATAGTTGAAAATCACAACTTTACAATCATAAATTAATAATGAAGCCAGTTCTTAAGTATCATAGTTTTTATTCTCTTCAAGATCTTGCTAAGATTTTGGTCTCAGCTATTAAAAAAATATAAAAAACATCAATGAGTCTTGAGATTTTAGTCTCAATTATAAAAAGATAAGAATGATATTTTAAAATTTAATTTATAATTATATCGATTAAGATATAACAGTAGTCTTGAATAAAAAATTCAAAATTCTCAAATGATAATGACACAATTAAAGTCATGAGCATGCTAAATCTATTTTTTACAAGATGCAATCTTTAGGTCATAAAGGTCTTGAACTCTTGACTCACCAGGGAAAAAAAATAAACAAAGCATAGAATGTACTAGGAAATTAGTTAAAACCTCAATTCACTTGGTTGATGCTAAGATAAGTTAATTAGAAAAAGTAACGGTACGTCATAATATATCAGTATCAAAATATTTCATCTCAATGAAACCAAAACAATCACCGAAATGAAATTAAAAAAGTTTGGTATTTTTCAAGATCATGTTTACACCAATATTAATCCAATATTTGACTGAGCTAGTGCTAAGGTCAATTGATGCCTTACTCTTGGCCTTAGAATAAACGACTTTGCCCTTGTGCTCTAGCATGAGGACCAAAGAGCAATGAGTAATAGTATTGAGATAAAAAGCAAGAGCACAATAGCTTCACCTCTCTCAACTCTCAATAGCAAAGGCCTAATGTGTTGGTTCTAGACCAAAGAGATAAATACTTAAGCTGTTTACTGTCACAAGAAGTTTGAATTGCTTAAGAAGTCACGCTTGCTAGATTGCTTAATCCTTTAAAGTTACACTTTATTGAGCTACGACTCAACAAGGGCTACAAGAGGTAAAAATAGAAGCTTAGGATATAGGATGCAAAGAAAAAATAGAAGTGATGATGCCAAAATCGTTAGCTATGTAGGTTCATTCAGACAGTGTCAAATCCTCATCATTGAGCCTGCAAGATGTGAGATGAAAGCTCTCCTCAGGTGGTCACTGGTGTGGTGCCGGTCACTGGTCTGGTGCCAGCCACAAGGCCTCCGATGATAAAGTCAGTAATAGAAGCCTTTTTAGGAAATAAGAGAGCTCAGAATATCAATATGAGGTAAGCTAGAATGTAATTTAGTTGAGTGTCTCTACCTAGTTTTGTCCTAATGGACTTGTATATATAGGTTCATTGTTTCTAGCCGTTGGGACTTTAATTGTGGCTTTAGTGCCCTTTTTATAACGCTTCAGGGCTCATTAATGCAGATGTTGATGAGCTTCCAACGGTATGATAGCTAATTGGTAACTGATCGCAGCATTAAACTTCTTATTAATGATTTGCCTATGTTCGTCCATGTCGCGGCAAGGTGGACGATCTTTCTTAATGCGGTCGTCTGGGCAGGAGAGTTCGTTGGTCCCATCAGATGCCCCTCTTGGTTCTGTGGTCGTTGGTGTGTGTTAGGACGACCACCAAAAGGTGAAAGGTTTTCTGCCCAGACCTGACTCTTGGGATTATGTTCCGCATTTAATCCATAGTGGCGACGTTGTACACATCGTGGCCACGTGGCATGCCCTAATTGGTGGAGTTAATGCCCCACTTGTGTGACCCTTAAGTTTTCCGCTAGTTTTTCAGTTTTTTGTGCCTAGTTTTTAAACTTCCTTTCTTTTCTCATTTTCTCTCACTTTTTCACTATCATTGCTCTGTGCTTCTTCTCCAAGCTATGATTTCGTGCTTCTTCTTCTCCAAGTTGCGATTTTCTCAAGCTTTCTCTTTTCGTGGTTGCTTCCTTTGAGGTATGTCATTTTTCCCTCCCCTTTTTTTTTTGTTTTGTTGTGTAGATAAGTTCTATAGACTTTTGAATTTCTTTTTTGTTTTAGGTTTTGATGAATTGTATGGGTTTTTGGTTGCTTTGGGTTTTCGGGTTTTGATAAATGGTATAGGTTTTAGGATTTTTGCCCCTCTTCCTTTGTTCTTTGGGTTTTCATGGTTAGTGGTTCTGAGGTTGGGATAGCTTGCCCCTCAATTTCGTTTCTTTTTGCATGTTTGGGGGCTTTTTTAGGTGCTTCTCATTCCTTCTCCCCCTTAGTTGAAAGCTTTCTTTTTTAGGGTAATAGCCTGAGTGTAGTGTTGGCTGACTTGTTCCCCTTACTGCGTCAGTCAGTAGATTGGTTCGAGAATCTAGCTGGTGAGCGAAGAGTGATGTTGGAGGTGAGATCTAATGAGCTTAAGATGGGGTTGTCGTATAGCGACAATTCTGTGGAGGTGGAAGAGGACACCACCGCTTTTGGCTCGCGGCGAATTAAGGTTTTTCATGCTCTCGGGGAGGTGTGTGGCCTGGATGCGGAAATGCTTTCTACGTTTAGAGAGAGATTCTAGTTCCCTGAGAGAGTTAGGGTTCGTCTTCCCCACGAGGAGGAACGGGCCTGCCATTTTTCACCCGGGGAGGTATGCTTCTATGAGGCTGCTTTCCTAAGCGGGCTTAGATTCTTCGTCCACCCTTTTATCATGGAGCTTCTAGGGCGTTTTTATATTGCTCCCAAGCAACTTATGCCTAACTTGTGAAGGATAGTGGTCAGCTGTATGGAGATATGGCTGGCCGTCACTAAAGGAGATATGATTAAGGTGGACAAGCTTGTTTACTTGTACCGTTTAAAAGAGTCCAAGGAACATGGGTACTACGAATTGGTGCCTTGGGAGAGGAGGACTACGAATATCAGGGACCTGCCTTCGTCATTCAGATATTGGAAGTCCCGATTCTTTGTTGTGTCCGGGGATGAATGGGAGACTCCCTTTGACGAGGTTTGGGATGATCTCCCTAGGTTGCTCCATCAGTGGAGAACCCCGAGTCTAGGTGCGTTATCTTTTCTACTAGTCCTTCACCTTTCGTTCATTTGCCTATATTCTGTCATGGCTAACCCTACTGTTTGCTTTCGTGTAGTTAAGAGACGACCCAAACTCAAGAGCAGGTACAAGCAACGCGTTGAGGCGGCTATTGAGTATGTTAAAATGATAGACGACTTCGACGATTTGGTTGATCCTCGTACCTTTGCTTTGCACTGCCTGGGCCTAGAACCGTCCTCTTACATCCTGCGTACCATCAAGAGAAAGGAGAAAAAGAGTAAGTACCTTTTTTTTTTTTTTTACAAGTGTTTCTTTTTTGCAGGGATGACAACAAAATTCAACCAAGAGATGTACGCAAAAATGAGGTCTAAGAAGAACGAGCCTTTGTCCAGTCTGGGGAAGAGGACGGTGCGAGTTATGGAGAAGGGGGACGACGACAATAGCTTCTCTAGCTACCTTAGTGGAGGAGAATACTCCCATCTGGAAGAAGTTAAGAGTGGTCGAGAAGGGGAAAGAGAAGGCTAACTCTCGCTCGTCCAGCGTTTGGGACGACCTTGGCCTTGCGTTGGCAAGGGCTTAGGAGGTCTTCTTTGCTGAGGAGATGAGTGTCTTCTCTGGCACTCCTTCCAATGAGGTCGTGGGTTAACACGTCCATAAACTCGTCCAGGTAACGTGCTTGTGTAGTTTCACCCTCGCGTTTTTCTTCTTTTTGCATCGTTCTAAAGGTTGGATTTTTTTTTTCAAATGCTGTGGGAGATTTTTCACCTCTCTTCGGAGTTCCTGACTCACGAGGCCAAGTTCACATCGGCAGCATCCAGGGTGGAGGCTTTGGAGGCATAGAATTCTAAGTTGAAGAAGGATCTCATCTCTATCATGGACGAGACTAACACCGCCAAGGAGAAGGCCAAGGTCCTAGGGGACGGCCTTAGAGCAGAGAGGTAGCTAACCCTAGAGAAGGATGAGCAACTCTAGGTCACAAAGGAGAAATTGAAAACTATTGCTGCCAAGGCCGTTGAAGCTTTCCAGCAGACTAAAAAGTACAACACTGTGCTCTTTAGCTGGTACTACAAGGGCTTTGAGCTCCTTCGTCGGTACTTGGTCAAGCATCCCTCTGGAGTGGACCTGGAGAGGTTAGATCTAGAAGAGGTGGATCGGGAAATGTCAGTGGACGAGGCCTCCCAGTCTGCTGCTCCTGCTACTGGTGATACCCCTGGAGATGCTAACCTGCCTCCTCTTGCTGGTGATGACGCGGCTGCAACCTGATCTAATGATGTACATGTCTTTTTTATTTGCCTACTCTTTTTTTTTGGTGCCCAGTGTATTTTTTGGGCTTTTTAATTCTACTTTTAGAACAATATTTTAATTCAAGAAAAATGCCAAGTGTTTTTGGGCTTTTCATTTAATTGATCATTTAATGTTTACCTGTTTACTTGCCCGTATCGTTGTGTATGTCACTTTTTAATTGTATGTGACCTTTGTTTGCTTCATCGCTTTCTTTAGCCACACCTTTTTTTATGCGTCGGTAACTTACATCTGTCTAAGTGGATTCTTGCTACTTAGGCAATTTCTAGTGGCTCACACCCGTTGAGTGGATCTTGTCACTTTCGTCAGTAACTTACATCCGCCTAGGCGGAATCTTGTTACTATGACAATTTTTAGTGACTTACACCTGTTGAGAGGATCCTGTCACTCTCGTCAATAACTTACATCCGTCTAGGCGGAATCTTGTTACTTTGACAATTTTTAGTGACTTATACCCATTGAAGGGATCTTGTCACTTTCATCAGTAACTTATATCCATCTAGGCGGAATCTTGTTACTTTGACAATTTTTGTGACTTACACCCATTGAAGGGATCTTGTCACATTTGGCTTTGTTAGTAACTTACATCCGTCTAGGCGGAATCTTGTTACTTAGCCAAAAAAAATTTTTTTAGCTTTACACACATCATACTGGCTAAATAATTCTTTAATTGCTTTAGTTCGAGTACGAATACAATTGTCTATTACATTCACTAATGGTATTGTTTTAAATGCTCGATATTCCATGATCGCGGTAGTTTCCTCCTATCTAGCATCTCTAGGTGATAGCTATCTTGTCTGGAATAATGGGTGACTCTGTAGGGCCATTCCCAAGTTGGGCCAATCTTCCCTTAGGTTGGGACCTTGGTAGCAGGTGTGACCTTGCGCGGGACGAGATCTCCTATGTTTAGTCGTCTGAGCTTCACTCTCTTGTTGTAGTACTCAGACATCTTCTGTTAGTACTCTGCCATCTTGCGGGATGCTCCGTCTTTGGACTCGTCCAAGCAATCTAGGTTGATTCTTAGTTTGTCGTCATTGCTGCCTTCTTGAAAAACTTCTCACCTCAAGCTGGTGACTCCTACTTCGACTGGGATTACTGCTTTGGTGAGATAGGTCAGGCTGAAAGGGGTCTCTCCTGTCGGGGTTTTTGCCGTAGTCCTATACGCCCACAAAACGTTGGGCAACTCTTCTGGCCATGAGCCCCTTGCCTCGTCCAACCGAGTCTTGATGATCTTGAGTAGGGTCCGGTTCGTCACTTCAGTCTGTCCATTAGCTTGGGGGTGACCAAGCGATGAGAATTGGTTCTTGATTCCTAGTCCCGAGCAGAAGTCCCTGAAACCTTGGCTGTCAAACTACCGCCTGTTGTCCGATATGATCGTTCGTGGTATCCCAAACCGGCAAACTATATTCTTCCATACAAAGTACTGGACCTTCACCTCCGTTATGGTCCCTAGTGCTTCTACTTCAACCCATTTTGTGAAATAATCAATAGCCACTAGTAAGAATTTTACTTGTCTTTTACCTTGGGGGAATAGCCCGACGATGTCAAATCCCCACTGGGTGAATGGCCAGAGGGAGGCTATTATCGTCAGTCTTTCTGATGGGATGCGTTGGACGTTCCCAAACCTCTGGCACTTGCCGCACTTCTTGACGAACTCATTTGTGTCCCCTTGCAAGGTAGGCCAAAAGTAGCCCGTTCTGATAATTTTGCTGACCAAGTATCTCGGGCTTGTTTGGTCTCCGCAGATTCCTTCGTGGATCTCTTCTAGAATATATTTTGCTTCCTCTTCATTGACACACTTCAGGTAAGGCATGGAGAAGCCTCTTTTGTACAAGGTGTCATTCAGGATTGTGAAACGAGCTGCCCTTTTCCTCATTTTCCTGGCTTCTTCAGTGTCTTGTGGAAGCCGTCCATCCTGAAGAAAGGATATGGTTGGGGTTATCCAGCTATTCCCACTTTGGATTACGAAGGTAAGGACGGCCTCTTTGATGCTGGGATGTTTCTGGACTTCAATCTTCAGGTCTGTATTCGTTGGCCCTGCTTCTGACGATGACTGCTTCGCTAGCTCATCTACCCCCATATTATGGCTTTTAGGGATCTGTGTGAATTCTACTTGATCGAACTCTTGTGCCAAAAGTTTCGTCAACTTTAGGTACTTTTGTATCCTTTCCTCTTTTGCCTCGAAATCCCCTTTATCTGACCCACGACGAGCTTAGAATCACTTTGGAGGAGTAAATTTTTTATTCCTAGTGCCTTTTTGACCCTTAAACACCCCTCAGTACTTCCTCATATTCAACTTCATTATTGGTGGCCGGGAATGTAAGCTGGACTCCGTACTTGAGCGTCTCTCCTTCTAGTGTGATGATGACGACCTTTACTCCACCCCTTTTTCGGACTGACGAACCATCGGTCTAGATCGTCCATCTCTCTAGTTTGTCCGCAGCTCCCTCCTCGTCAGGGATTGTAAATTCTGCAATGAAATCCGCCAATGCCCACGTCTTGATATCTGTCCTGGGGTGGTATTCAATGTCGAACTGTTTGAGCTCGATAGCCCACTAGATCATTCTCCCTACAGCCTCGGGCCTGTTCATTGACTTCTTTATAGGTTGGTCCATCATCACTAAAATAGGATTCACTTGGAAGTAGGGGTGCAACTTACGTGAGGCTACAATCAAGGCGAATGCAATCTTCTTTATGCGTGGGTACTTGGCTTCTATCCCTTGGAAGGCCTGGGTGACATAATAAACTAGGAGCTGTCTTTTGTCCTTCTCTCAAATCAAGGCAGCGCTTACAGCAGTGGCTGACACAGCTAAGTACACATACAAATTTTCTCCCTCTTTGATGGGCTCAGGAGGGGAGGATTGCTCAAGTATCTTTTAAGCTCTTGGAAAGCCTCCTCACACTCATCCATCCAAATGAAGGCTTGCTTCAAAGTTTTGAAGAAGGGTAAGCATTTGTCTGTCACTCTTGAGATGAACCTGTTGAGTGCTACTATCTTCCCTGTAAGCTTCTGGACTACCTTCACAGTCTTGAGGGACGTCATCTTTAGTATAGCCTGCACCTTTTCGGATTCGCCT
Organism: Castanea sativa; assembly: GCF_040712315.1. NCBI lineage: Eukaryota > Viridiplantae > Streptophyta > Magnoliopsida > Fagales > Fagaceae > Castanea > Castanea sativa. Next base: position 44,705,784 of record NC_134023.1, on the reverse strand, counting down.
CTATTCCCCTCTGGGACACCATAAACCCTAAGAACTTCCTCGACGCCACCCCAAAGGCGCATTCGCTAGGGTTTAACTTCATCTAGTACCGCCTGAGTGTTACAAACGTCTTTTGGAGATCATCCAGGTGAGCTGACTCTTCTTTGATTTTGACGAGCATGTCATCCACGTACACCTCCGTGTTCCTCTCGGTCTGCTGATTGAACATTTTGTTCACTAACCTCTAGTAGGTTGCTTCTGCATTTTTCAGCCCGAAAGGCATCACCTTGTAGCAGTAGAGCCACTGGCTTGTGATGAACGCATTTTTCTCTTGGTCTTCCTCTGTCATTTTTATCTGGTTATACCCTGAAAATACGTTAAAAAAGGTTAGGACCTTATGCCCTGCTGTGGAATCTACCAACTAGTCTATTCTTGGCAAGGGGAAGCTGTTTTTTAGGTAGGCCTTGTTCAGGTCTGTGAAGTCCAGGTATATCCTCCATTTCCCATTTGCTTTCTTTACAAGGACGACGTTGGCCAGCCAGTCCGGGTAGTAGACTTCACGAATGAAGCCCATTGCCAGCAGTTTGTTTACCTCGTCTATGATAGCCTGGTTCCGTTCCAGAGCAAATACTCGTCGTCTCTATTGGACGGGCTTTTCTCGGGGTCAACATTTAGCTTGTGCTTGATGATCTATGTGGATATGCCAAGCATGTCTTCGTGGCTCTAGGCGAATATGCCCAGGTTCTCCTTGAGGAATTGGACTAGTTTCTTTCGCACGTCCATGCTCGTGGTTGTCCTTATTCTTGTGGTCTTCGCTAGTTCTCCATCTACCAGCTCCACGATCTCTAGAACTTCCACCTTCTCCTCGTCTTTCTCCTTAATTATCCACATATAGTTCTCCTTTGGAATCAACATTACCTGGTAGCACTCTCTAGCCAGTACTTGATCTCCTTTTACTTCCCCTACACCATTTTTCGTTGGAAATTTTACCTTTAAACAATAGGTGGACGTGGTTGCCTTCTAGCAGTTGAGCGTGGGCTTCCCAATGATCACATTATATGAAGAGGGAAAATCTACCACAAGGAAATACAATTGACGAGTTAATTGTCGCAAATAAGACCCCACCGTGACTGTCAATGTCACTATGCCTTTGGGGTACACTCTGTCCCTGCTAAAGCTAAGGAAAGGGGACACAAAAGGGCGCAACCTCCCTGGATCTAACTTCAACTGCTAGAAAGCGGAGAGATGGATGATGTCCGCGGAGCTGCCATTATCTACAAGGATCCTCCTTGTGTTAAACCCTTCTATTGTTAGCATTATGACCAAGGGGTTATCATGTGCCTGCTTCACTCCTCTGGTGTCTTCTTTCGAGAAAAACATGTCCCTGTCCGTTCGTCTATGCTTTAAGGGTAGTGCCCTATGAATTCTGTTCACCTGCCTTTGATATGATTTTTTGAGAGATCTGAACAACCCTCTTGCCAATGGTCCTCTTGTGATCTTCTTTATCTCCCCGATCACACCGGGTGGTCATTGGGACGCATGATCTTTGTCCCTTGGAGAGTCTTTACGTTTACCCTTGTCTTCGTTCCTGGACCTACTGGGTTCTCCTTTCTTCACAAATCTCTGAAACTTCCCTTTTCGTATGAGTTCCTCAATCTACTCTTTCAATTCCCTGCAATCTTTTGTGTAATGGTTGTGATCCTTGTAGAAATGGCAATATTTCTTCTTGTCACGTACATTAGGTGATGAGTGTAACAATCTCGGCCATTTGAGGTAATCCTCATCTTTAATCTGCGCCAAGATTCTGTCAACCGGCATAACTAAAGGAGTGAATTTTACCGTTTGGGGAGCTTTGTCATCTTTCCTTTTACTCCCGTAGTTATTCTAACGATTTGAACACTCCCTTTTTCGCCTTCTGCGATCATCTTCCTTCCTTCCTGTATCATTGGATTTCTCCACATCTTTTATTGTTGCTAAGGCATCTTCGACGTTCATGTATTTCTGCACCTTCAGGAGCATCTCTGCCATCATCTTTGGGGATTCTTTGTGAGTGAGACCACGAACTCCCTAGATTTTAACCTAGCTTTAAAGGTTGTTAACTGCACTTTATTATCAGCCTCGTTGACCTCTAAAGTTTCTTAAGTGAAATGTTTCACATACGACCTCAGGGTCTCATTTTCTCCTTGTTTGATGGTGAGTAAGTGATTTGCTAGCCTTCTTGGGTGCTGTCCCCTAACGAAATGACATATGAAGGAATTGCCCAATTTCTCGAAGTTATTGATGGACGATACTAGTAACTTCGTGAACTATTCCCTAGCGGCGCCCTTGAGAGTGGTGGGGAAGGAGCGGTACAGTATCTCGTCCAGAGGCTGTTAAAGGCCTAAGGTCGTCTTGAAAGTGTTAAGGTGGTCTAGGGGGTCTTTCAGTCCATCAAACGGCTCAAGCTGAGGTAGGCGGAATTTGGACAACACCGAGCATTCTAGGATTGCCATCGTGAAGGGTGAATCCATCGTCCTGACCATCCTATCCAAACTTCGGTCTGTTTTCCCCTTTATGGCATTCCTTAGCTCATCCATCTCTTTCCTCATCTCCCAAAGAAGATCCGAGCTCGGTCCTTCTAAAGTAGACGCTTGCAAGCAGTCACTCCTCCTTTAGCTGTCTCCCTCGTCATCCTGATAAGTCCCGGAATGGTTGCCCTCCTACTAGAGTCCCAGCCTTATTTCTTGGTTTTTTTAGGTAAGTTCTTCTACACTAGCTGTAAGTGGTTGGATTTGCAAAGCCAGTGCCGCAGGATCTTGGTTGGACTCCATTTGAATTTAGAAAATGACTAGACCTATACTTTCCATCCTTAGTGCAATAATGTCGTCCCTACAAACGGTGCCAAGCTGATGATGCCAAAATCGTCAACTATGTAGGTTCTATTGTTGTTATTTAAGCTTTAAAAAAAACAAGGATTAAGAATTATGTTTGGAGGCAGAATTAATTTTGGAGTAATGCTACGTCTAAAACATTTTTATAATAAATCTTATGCAAAAAGTTGTTATTGATGGGTAAAAAAAATAATATTAGTATTTGACCCAAATTAGAATCAGTAACAGCTTACTATATTAGATTTGTTGTAAAATTATTGTGAAAATGTTGTGAATGTAGTAGCACTACTCTTATTTTTGTTGAACCCAAATTTTTGTAATTCTCAAGTCAGTGTGTTCAAAATTTTTATTAGAGTAGTCACAATAGGTTAGTTTAGCATATAATATTTTTTTGGCAAGTGTATATATATACATTTTTTTGCAAGTCAGAGTGGTCCTGTGACCACCTTGGCTTGCATGTAGAGCTGCCACTAGCAAGGAACTAGCTTCCCCAATGGATCTAGAGCTTGGTTCATCGGACTAAATGGTCCTAGGGGAATCAAAAGATTTAGACTTAAAAGGTCCACAATAAAGAGCACCCAAGCCCTATTATTCCAACTAATGAAGATCTACCATGGACTTCTTCTTTTTTTTAGAGAATTTCAATCTATGGCATATGCTCATGATGATAACTTTCTATCATCAGACCAAGACACCAATAAGTTTTTAGTGTAGGCGGGGATTGAACCCCAGATCTTTTATACAACCATCAAACACTTTACTAGTTGAGCTAACTAGAACCCACGATCCAGCATGAACTTGAGAGAGGAAGAATGGCTCAAACTCATACACATGGGTTATAAAGAGAATGCCCCCATTGCATTAAATGTAACCCTTATGCTTTACGAGTTGTGATCCTTAAATTTTAAAGAGAACAAAAATTACCAATCCCTGACCCAAAAGGAAAGGCTTTTAAATGGGGGAAACTAATTGGTAACTTGATGATGTGGTTTGGGCAACCAAAACCTCGGTCTCTAGCTCAATTCCTTTGGTAATACTAAAATCGAGTTTAAGACTAGCAAAGAGATGGGTCAGCTCGAGCAACTAAAGTGAGGTCGAGTAGACCTAAGTGGCCATTTCTAGGGTCACTGAGATATCGTGGGATTGGCTTAATGGGACTTAAGCGTCTCAAAAGTCTACTAGAACTTGAATTTCATTTGCCAATGGAGATCAAGGTATCTGATTGCACTTCGTGCACTATATATAGGATCACATGGCATCAGTCAAAAGTATGAAAAACAGAAAATCTTAGCTGCCACACTTTCTCAAATTCTCAAAAACTTCTACAATACTAACTTAAGCATTAAAGAGTGCCTTGTCAATGCCTAGCGATCCATCCCTAGCTATTTTCTTCTTTGCCCTTGAGTTTGATCGTGCATGTAGACATCTCATTTCGTTTTACTTAGAACTCAAGCACCTCATCTACAATGAGAAGAATATCACATGTGCTAGAATAATCATATGAGTATCAAAATTCATCTAGAAATCTCAACTTTGCATAAACAAGGTCAATTCTTATATTTGGAAGTGGCAGCCAAGAGGGTTAAATATGAAAGTATTTTTCAAACGAAATGATGCAAAACTCTAGTCCAACATTGCCTAGGGACAAGTTTTGCACCCAATTTTTCACCTACAAAAAGGGTATTTTGGCCTAAAGTAAAGTACAAACAATCAGAAAAAAAAAAAACTCAAAGAGAGCAATCGAGCACTCAAGGGGAATTTTCGATTGAATGATAGCTAGAGAATGAGCTTCTTTTTAAAGCACCTTCTTCTAGATTTTTTTTTTTTTTTTTTGAAGAGCATAAGATTTCAGATAACGAAGCCATTTCTGGTGATGAAGACAAAGAACCTTCAGATGCTCTCAGACTTGCAAAAGGCAAGATGAAAACGGGTGTCGTAGTGAGAAGAAGCCATACACACCGTATCATTAAAACTCGAAACATTGTTGTTTTACCTTAGGTTGTTTATGACTCAATGCAAAACATATCGTTGGCTAAGTCAGTTATTTAGGCCTAAATGTAGTTACATTCACACATGTTAGTGGTGGTTAATCTATTTTAACAACCTCCATGATTTACTCTCTCTCTCTCTCTCTCTCTCTTTGATTATGTATATAAGCTTAGCACAGCTCAGTGATGTATTGTGTTGGTTACATTGCAAAAATAATATAACTCTCTTTTATGGTTTTTCCTCTCAACCAATTTCTTTACTACTATTTCAGATTCTGACTGGTTTTCTGTCAATTCCAATGTGTCTAGTCCTTCTTCTTCTTCTTCTATTGCTCCCTCCTCTTCTACTTCTCACTTGTCTACCTTTCCTAATTGTTTTCATTTAGCTCTTCTTCAATCTAAATCCTGTGTTTCTGATTCCCATTTCTCTTCCCCTTCTTCTTCCTCTTCTTCTAGTCCTTCCTCAATTCCTGCTTTACCTTTGTCTACCTCATCTGTGTCATCCTCTTCTATTCCTGTTAATAATCATCCCATCGTTACAAGGTCAAAACTAGGTATCCACAAGCCTAAGGTTCTTAAGGTGAGTACTGATTACACCTATCAGAAGCCTCCATCCTTTGTAGTGGTTGTTAAGCATCCTTAATGGAAGGCTGCTATATATTCAGAGTTTAATTCTTTACTAAAGTAGCAGACTTGGTCTCTTGTTCCACCTCCTGCAAACAAGAATATTGTTACTTGTAAGTTGGTTTATAAGGTTAAAAGGCACAGTAATGGTTCTATTGCCAGGTACAAGGCCAGGCTAGTGGCTAGAGGATACCTTCAGCAGTATGGGTTGGATTATGAGGAAACTTTTAGCCTTGTGGTTAAATCTACCACTGTCAGATTGCTGCTTGCCCTTGCTGTGAACTATGGTTGGTCTCTTAGGCAGTTGGATGTAAGCAATGCCTTCCTTCATGGCATTCTCAATGAGGAAGTTTATATGGCTCAACCACAAGGCTATGAGGATCAGTTTTATCCTAATCATGTTTGTCTTGTACATAAAGATTTGTATGGACTGAACCAGGCTCCAAGGGCTTGGTTTGATGGATTTAGTTCTCAGTTACTTCATCTTGGTTTTGTTGCCTTTGGTGTTGATGGGAATTTGTTCATTTTTAATCATGATTCTCATTTGGTCTTTCTCTTGCTTTATGTAGATGATATCATAGTTACTGGCAATCATGCTGCCTTTATTACATCTCTTCTTGCTGTTTTGGGTACTGATTTTAATCTAAAGGACTTAGGCAGATTGCATTATTTCTTGGGGCTTCAAATAGACTATACACCTAGTGGTCTCTTTGTTCATCAGACTAAGTATACTTTGGATTTGCTTAGTAAGTTTTCCATGTCTGGCTGCAAGCTTTGCAAGACTCCCTGCGCTCCTAATGCTCATCTTCTTGCCAATGATAGTCCTTTGTTGCAGGATCCTACCATTTACAGAAGCATGGTGGGTGCTTTACAGTATCTGACTTTCACCAAACCTGACATATCCTTTGTAGTCCAACAGGCTTGTCAATTCATGAGTAGTCCTACTTCTAATCATCTTCAGGCAGCTGAGAGAATTTTAAGGTATTTACAAGGTTCTATTCATCAAGGATTGGCCTTTACACCTGGTCCATTTGACCCTAAACTGGGCTGATGATCCTATGGATAGGAAGTCCATCTCTAGCATTTTAGTGTTTCTTGGTAATTCTCCAATTACCTAATCTGCCAAAGAAGCAATCTACAGTCTCTTATTCTTCCATTAAGGCAGAGTATAGAGCTCTAGCTTCTTGTGCTGCTAAGCTTTGTTGGATTAGAATGCTTCTCAAGGATTTTGGTGTTTTTCTGTCTGGTCCTCCTGTCTTGTGGTGTGATAATGTATCAGCACTTGCGATTGCTTCTAATCCTGTCTTTCATGCTCGAACCAAGCATATAGAAGTGGACTTCCATTTTTTTCGTGATAGGGTTTTGAGGCATGATCTTTAGGTTAAGTCTGTTGCCTCTTAAGATCAATTGGCTAATATTCTAACTAAGGGCCTAGCTTCTCCTCGTTTTTAGTGGTTGACTTCCAAACTCATGTGGAAATTCCCCATGAGCTTGAGGGGGGATGAAGAGCATAAGATAGCAGAGGATGAAGCCATTTTTGGTGATGAAGACGAAGAACCTTCAAATGCTCTCAAACTTGTAAAAGGCAAGATGAAAACGGTGTCGTAGTGAGAAGAAGCCATACGCACCGTATCATTAAAACTTAAAACACTGTCGTTTTACCTCAGGTTGTTTATGACTCAATGCAAAACGCAGTGTTTGGTTAAGTCAATTATTTAGGCCTAAATGCAGTTATATTCACACATGTTAGTGGTGGTTAATCTGTTATAACAACCTCCATGATTTACTCTCTCTCTCTCTCTCTCTCTCTCTCTCTCTGTATATAAGCTTAGCACAGCTCAGTGATGTATTGTGTTGGTTACATTGCAAAAATAATAGAACTCTCTTTTCTGGTTTTTCCTCTTAATCAATTTCTCCCTGCTTTCTTTGTTTCTTTGTTCATTTTAAAATTAATATATATATATATATATATATATATATATATATATATATATATATATGTATTTAAAATAGTCTCTCTGAGGTCGTTGATTGTTTACTCTAATACTCTTGTGTTCATGGTAGAATTACTCTATCCAAAGACCGATGGGACCATTCAAGTTCCAACAATTCTAAGTCCATTCCAAGCTCGTGTGTGTGTGTGTGTGTTTTCACATTTTAATTTTCGAGTTCTTTTGTTTCCGCTTTTAATTATTCATAGGGTACAAACATGCCTAGGATAGAAATATGGTAAAGAGTATATTTTCTACCTCTAGGGTGCATTGGCAAGCCTAAAGACCTATGTACGTAGCCTCAATGATGCGTACGCGGTAACTACTTGAAAACCTTGAATTTCTTGGTTTCTTCTTCCTTTCTATCTTCAATACATGTAGCTTTTGTTTCCTTTCAATGTGATAAAAACATGTGACTAGGCTAAGAAGTAATGATAGGATGCCCACCTTCTTTATGAGATGAATTGAGCTCATATGTTTTGCGGACCCAGTTGGATTGAATTGTTTTAGTATGTGTCGTACATGTGAGTGTTGAGTCCCCGTCAAGTAGTTACTAGTATAGATATTAGGTTTATAATTAATAATGAGCCTCATTTGTAATTTGACTAGTAGCTCCAATTATAGTTTGACTAGTTTTTTTAGGGTATAAATGAAATGCAACTATCACTATCCTTGGGTTATTACAAATGTATATAATTAGTTATTTTCTAATTATTAAAAAGGAAAAAAAATAGAATTGTAATGATACAACACAATCTACTATCAAAAGTAAAAATCCACTTCGAATCTTGGAAGGATATGATTCATAATGATTGTGATATGAAATCAAACTTTATTAAAACAAATTATATGGCCGATCTTGTCATCCCCTAAAATGAAGTTGACTATCATTCCCATAATAGGAAGAGGGAGTGCTTTTTTCTTGACCACAAAAAAAAATGACCTTACAATTAATTAAGTTGGGGGCACACATCAGTAATAGCTTATCACTTAGAAATTATTGTGAATATAGCATTAGTAATTTTTATTGAATCGTGTCACAAACTGGCCTACAAGAAAAAATTGTTCTGGCAATGTCTTAGCTAGCAGCTCTTGATTCTTTTACCCTAACCAGACAACGTACAAGTAGAACAGGCGTGGTGTGCTTCCCATGTGCAGGTTAAGACAAGAAATTCTGTGTTCATTGTGGGTTTCTTACTTCCTTCCTCCTCTCTAGACCATGAGTAAACATGTTCACATGCATGCATGAAGTACCCAGCTTTCTTATCATTTTAAGATATTATAGTAAATTTTGTTTTCATTTATTATGTATCTACGTTTTGGGCAATTTTTACGGCTATGGAGATTAAAAGCGTTAGGTGAAGAGGAAATTTCAAACCTAATTAGGTTTGCAAAGCTTGCATCTTCAAGATGAGTTGGCCCTTTTTTGGCTTGAAAATTGGTCATTGTCGTAGCTTTTTTTCAAATAAGCACCAAAAACAAAATGCCTTATTTCAAAAAACTTCTTGAATCCGTATCCAGACAATGTATTATTTTTTGTATTGACATACAAAGTCCACATTAAAAAACTTACGATTGTACATGTTTCAAACTAGATACAAAAAGCTGAGGCAAGGAAATTATTTTATGATTACTGTATGTTTCAGTTGGTTAATCACCAAAACATGATAGAACAGCTCAATCAAAAAGAAAGTTTGAAGAGACAAGATCTATACGGCAGAGCATTCTGGACCACAAGATGATCAAGACTCGAAGGAGTGCCCATTACACCACGGCAAAAGAATAGTACCTCAGAAGCTAGAAATCACATGCACCAGCAAGCAGTACATGGACCTCATAGATAGACAACTATGAATTCCATGTACTATGAATTTGAGAATGTATATATCAAATGCATAAGATACTTTCTCAATTTGGAGATGATAAAACTATAAAAAATTATTATAACATTGTTCGTGTAGAGGTTTCAAAAATTCCTACAATGAGCGAATTTTCTTGTACTATACTCATATGCCTACTTGTTTAAAAACTGCTCTTTGTACAGTTTTACACAATTCAATATGGACTTCTAGTCTTCACCTGGTAGCAAAGCCTAGGCTCTAGAATAATACTCTTCCAATCTCTTAGGCATTTTGCCATGTCAAACACCACCATCACCAGTCCAAAACTGTAGTCATCGTTGTAAGCCATGCTTTTAAGAGTGAGAGAGAGTGATTATAGATCGACGATGATGGGTTGAGGCGGTTGATTAATGGCATTGCTGTGGAGGGATTGAAAAAAAAAATTTCCTCTTTATAAATTCTTATATATGATTAAACAAATTTTATCCACCTTTATCTGTTATAAATTGGAAAAAAAATCAAACTCAAAGTTGAGGGACTAAACTTTAAATATATATATATATATATATATATATATATATATATATATATATATATTTGAAATTACTAAGACAAAAATAAAAAGGACAATACCTAACGAGTACAATTTGTAATTTAGCCTATTTAATTTATACATGTTGGGAAGGGACACAATATTCAAGCAATGAATTCAGAAACTCCAAGGGGTTGAGCATTGTGTAGATCAAGGAATAGAGACAAAGTTTCTAGCTACAAATACAATTACTCTGATACTAACTTGACTTTTAGTTTAAGCTTCTAATATAGCTTATAGCGGCAAGTACCTCCAAAATACCCATGTCAATTATCATAATTCTTCAACCAATTTGAAAAGGTAACAGAAATTAATCTCTTTTATCAAAACTAGATCGATTTAGGTTGTGCCATTTCACAGATCTGAATTCATTAGCTAGTCATTGTATAACCCTTTTTTTTTGTAAGAGGGTCTCCCCTTCTAAGAATTATGAGCACGCATCAGCACGAATACAAAATGTTTTTGCATTTTCGACAGATATGTAAAATCCCTGTCAAATCCAAGGTGGTTTTGTTTATTATTTTCTTGAAAAGAGAAAGAAAAGAAAGAAAGATTGTGGGCAAGTGTTTGGAAGAATAACTGCGTATGGAAACAGACTTTCAGAAGAGAAATTGATTTGTTGTAAGAAATTACATAAAGCAAAATTCCTAAAATGAACATCATTTAAAAATTTCCATACCACTTAATCACACTTTTAATTACTTTGAAAGCCAATAGATTATAAGAAACAACGTACAAGCGGCAATGACTGCAGCCAAAATAAGAGTGTCTCTTGATTTCCGACGTTTGATTGAACCTGCAAAAGCCAGTGCAAGATTAATCTCATTATAGTCACAAGATTTATGACAAAAATACGCAGAGAAAAGACTGCCTCACAACGTACCAAGTAGGCCACGGATAATAGGAAACTTGTCGCTTAGATTCTTCACTTTCCCTTGAACATCTCCAAACATAGCCTTTTGAGAGCCCAAAACTTGTCTTGTTGTTTGAGCCTGACCAATCACATCATCTATCTGCACAATGGTGAATCCAGCATTAAAATGTGGATGATGAAGATCAATGAAGCTTTCATTCATGAAAGGACTAATTTCCAAGAAGACCTAAATTCGAAATATATTTAAGAATTCAATGCAGAATGGCAAATAGATTATTCAGAGTGCATTTATGCCCCAAAAAAAATCATAATGCACTGGACCAATGCATCCAAAAGTTAGATTTCTCAAGAATTCATGCTATGCAGTTTTGAGGCCAAGAAGAAAAGTAGATCGCAGACTGAAAGAGCTTGAAGCATTATATTATACAAACTTCTACACAGTCAGGAATTAGGGATAATTGCATGAACACATCAATGTACACACAACCAACACTAAAAGAGCCATACATAGCAACAAAACTACAAAGTTATACCTTCATATGACTGATTATGACCAACAACTCATACATGTACCAATATATTAAAAAATAAGTAGCCTTCATACAAGCTAATATCCTTATGTATACGCTTCCACCACAACGAACAGCAGTGTCCAGGATCCTCAACATCTCAAATGCTTCTTCCCCTTGATAGGTGTTTGTAGCACCAGTTCAGATACAGAAGAATTCTCTGCAATGACCTGAGCCCAAACATATCTCAACTCTAACGCCCTACATCAATCCTTTAGTTTTTTAAGATAACCTGCCTACCATTTCCCATCCATTTTTGCTTAAATCTTGACCTTCCAAAAGAAGTTCTGAGCACTTGATCAATTTCCCTCAATCCTTTCAAGTAAAAGTACACAAATATATTTGCATGCTAATTAGCACAGCCTAAACCAACTGAAACTCCCAGCATATAAAAGATCCCTGTGGTCCATCTCCTAGTTATGGAAGTAACCCCATCCCCAGGGGCTGACAACTTGAGATTCCAATCCAGAAGTGATAAAAGGCGTGAGGTCACAGGTGTGCATGCAACTTGCCAATAATTAAAAAAATAAAATAAAAAAAGCACATTTTCTTTCAAGACTACATCAAAAAGCTCACCATCATTGCAATTAGATCTTAAATATGATATAGACTTTGGCTCACCTGACCAACAGGATATACAGTCATAACTGACCTACCATTGAATTGCTACTGCAAGGTATTACTTTTGGTTTTGTGATTTTTTTTTTCTTTTTCTCTAAATTATTGGTATTTACACACACACCCAATGGGTCTTGAACCATGACCATACCCTCCACCGAGAACTTATAAGGGAAAGAGGTGCCAATTGCATTAGAGTTCACTGGCACTTTTGTAACATGAATGAAATCAGATAAGATTGTTAAATACCCTCAGTCCAACTGAGAATTCTCAGTTGTTGGCAACAAGGAAATTTATGAGAATCCAATGATCAAAGCATCTATAAATTTAAAATCATTGACATGGGATCAGTGGATCAAGTGAAAATATACTTCAAAGAAACACCAGACCATTTTTCAGGTGAATTAACCAAACTTAGAACCAATTTTTCAGTCCAAATTCAAGTTCAATTTAAAGCAAAATGAATTTAACATTTTTGCAATCAGTTACGAAAATTCTAAAATCATTGGCTTAATTGATGCTACAATAACTTAATTGTTGACCCTAGAATTATACGATCCAACGAGCCTTTAGTTACTTCATACCTTTATCTATTCATGTGGTGCAACTGAAAAACCTCAACTCTCATTCTTTACATCACATAAAATGGAAAATTCATTGTAACAGATGCAAAAATGGAAATTTCTCTGTAAAGCATACTACATGTAATATGACTAGAGAATAGCATTTAAGCTTACATGAGCTATACTTCCATGGATGGCTGCTCTCTCCCGCAATAACTGCATCCTTGGGGACATGCTCCCAGATGCCTGCATGAAAGCAAGTGAGACAAGCCTGACGTTGAGACACAACAAAGCACAAAAAATAATAACAATAACAACAACAAAAACACAGCAATGAAAAGTTTTAAATATAATTATGGAATAATGAAGAGCTTTTAGTTATGCTAACCTTATACTCACTGATATCATCCCTGACAGAACTCAGCAGCTCCGCATGTTCACTCATAGAGTTTATATTTCCCTTGATTCTTCGAAATTCCTAAAAGAGAAACACAAGATGCCATGGATTGATGCAATAAAATTATAGTGATTGAAACTAAAACTAAAACCCTCTACCACAGTTCCAATTTCCCCATGAAATAAAATGATAGTGTTAATGCCTAATGTTTTTTTACATAAGTATAAAAAATAGATCAGAAATAAAATAATAGAGTTAATGCCTCATGACTAAACTAAAACTAAAACCCTCTACAGAGTTCTTATTTTCCACATGAAAGAGAATATTTGTCAGGGAAGTTCCTGCAACTATTCAGTTGGAAGTTAAGTTCTAGATAATTGAGCATCCTTAAAAATTATATATCAGAGGCTTATGCTTTAAAACCAAAAAAGGAAATAAAAAGGAATCTTGAAGGCAACACAGATCAGAATTCTCCACTTACCCCCCCCCCCCCCCCACAAAACTTAAAGTCATCCTTTAGAGAAAGAAAATAGAATTGTACTTTCCTCTTAGTACCTCACATAACATAAACACAGAGAATGATTCTGTTGAGCACTGACAGAGCATGATTATTAGTGTCACAAAATGAAATCATGAAAAAACTTAAAGCATAGTATAGCCATATTTTCTAACAAGGACAATGGATACTGGGATCCTTTTTTATTTTTAATTATTGGTAATTTAAACATGAACCTAATGGATTATGAACTCATAACCTTACCCTCAACTTTCTTATGGGCAGGAGGTCCCATTTGAGCAGGAGTGCATTGGCAATACTGGAATTTAATTTAATGATGGGAATAACCAAATCCAGATAATGCAACCCTTCTCAAGATTGACAATTGCAACTCAAATGCAAGGAGGGGAATAACAAATCAAATGCCTTCCCAAATGAGCTTGGTCCCAATTAAAACGTACAATCATGTATGGAAGACAGACTAGGTTGTTTCAGAATAAGGTAATTCATGGTACAATCATAATAGCACTTTCATGATCTACAAAATCAGTATTAACTATTCCCACCCTCTTCAGGAGGGGGGGCACTTGATTGAGCAAAAGAAAAAAAACCCACACTTAAATGTGTTTTATTGTCTAAAATTATATTAAATTTATGTCCCCATCCTATGAAATTTGATCTTGGGTGGCCTAAACTGTGATGTTTCTCAGTTTGCATAATTTTCAAGTGATGTTTGCCTCTATTTCTAAATTATATAAATGCCAATATTAGCAGAATAGCAGCATGTAATTGTCACTTACACATCTATCAGATACAATTGTCAGTTCTTAATTGTCTTAGTCCTTCAAAAAATAGGTGGATTACATCAGAAAAGCTTAGCATTTAGAGCAGTACCCCATACTAGTATTGTTTAAGAAACACTGAGTCAACTAAAGAATAGCTGCTAGTGAAAAGTAAATAACTGGATGTCAATAAATAGCTTTATCAGGGTTGGGTTTCTGTGCAAAATATATATGCCAATGTTCAAATTTTTACTTCTTCTCTTTTTTCTTTTCTTTTTTTAAAAAAAACAGAAAGGGAAACTCATATATCATTTACTAGTCTTGATAAGTAATATCCTGCAGAACATAGTGAATTACGTGAACCTTCATTGAGATTTGTAGTTCTTTTTGCTGTAATTGAATGCAGGACAAAAAGCATAAAAGAAGTAAGCCATAGATTATAAACCTGAGTAAACTCATGAAGTATGTCTCTATGCCTTGCAAGCTTCTGAGTTACAGAAGTAGCAGGTGTAGCAGATGCAGCACATCGACTCATTGAATCATTTATATCCAGCAGCTTCTCAAGCAACGATTGAATTTCCATTTCCATGGATTTCCATGATCTGCTGGATCCAACAGAGGGGGACCCAGTATCCACATATCCTGATTCCACAATATAGATCATCATAAAGACAGACAGCCTAACAAAGCTACCATGTTTTTTCCAATAAATAAGAATAACTGTATTAAACAAAAAAATTGTAAAATAGAGGACATCAGTTCAAGTATACATGTGTTATATACTCAACTACTCCTATGAAAATTTCAGCAACAGAATGAATCCAAAAAAAAACAAAATCTCACAAACATTTGATAAAAACTGGAAATTACTTTATATGTCATGAACATTGAGAACCAAGATTTTAGGGAAAATTACCCTTTGCCCACTGATAGTACAGCATGAGGGGAGTTTGGTTTCCTAATATGTGGTTTAGAAAGTGGCACCTTACTAAGTTTCTTCCCACTAGCATCTTTAATACTTATGCTCAATTCAAGTGAAAAAAGTAACAATTTTTTAAAAAAATTTATAACATAGGGAACCATTCGAAAGAAGAGCCCTTTGAACTCACCTCTAGCCAGTAAAACCTACAGGTAACTAACCCCATCTGCCAGAACCAGTTGCTAGGTAATCCAACGGCATTCACCAAAACAGGTGAAGTGAAAAGTAACACATTTTAAGTGAAATTTGAACAAAGCACCACCCATAAAGTGCAACTTGCAATCGATTCCCAGAAATGTGGCCGGCACTACTGGAGCTCAAGTAAGTAAACTGCCATTGTACTTTCACAAGGATTACAATCATTCCTACACTCCCATCACAAAGCACAAAAAGGCACAACACACTAATTTTCCCCCAAATTTTTTTTTTTAAAATTTTGAGAGACTAAATTTAGCAATTCTAGCAGAATATCTGTTCAAGAAAATTGAATTTCAAAGCTTTGAATACAAATCATACATTTATTCAGTTTCCTAATCTATGGTTTCAAAAAGTGGCACTTCACTAATCTATGGTTTCGTTATGGCGCAACTCAGGTAAGAAAAGTACCACATTTTTTTAAAGGTGTATATAACAAGTCGAGGACGGGTCCTATAGACCCGTCAATGCCACTGAGCTACAAGGCTCTTAATTAGCGCGTGCGCGTAAAACTGTTAATGCATTCATAAGGATTGCAAATATTCCTACACTCCTTCCACTGAGGATCTCCCTACTAACTAGCAACTACACACGGGAACCGGATCCTTTTCCGGTTCTTTGACCCGACACAATAATTTCCCCAAATTTACTACAAAAAAAAAAAAAGTGCGTTCAAGAAATTGAATATATACTCAAATTCAAAAATTCAACATCTCGATTGACTTTCACAATTGAATTCGAATCAAACAGATCAAATCTCGGAAAATCACAATTATTTGGTATCAAATCGAAAGCGTAACGCATAAATCTGAATAGAATTTTTATTGTAAAATGTAGGAGTAGTAGTACGGAGAAAAGGGCGGTACCTCCTTGGGTGAACCTAGCACCGAGTTTAGCGTAGGAATTGAGCTTGACGTCGAGATCGCCTTCGATCTTCCGAGCCTCTCGTCTCAGTTCCTCCCAACCCGATTCCTGTAACTCCAGATTCTGATCCGTCATTCGGATCTCCAATTCGGATCCTTCTCTTTCTGTTTCTTTTTTTTTAGTTTTTTGATCGGACGGTGGATATTGGTTCAGTTATTACTGTTGAAAAAACTGTTGGCTATATGTTTTTCTACACTGAATTTGATTTTTGGTTTGGTTCTCAGAGAGAGAGATAGACAGTAGTAGAGTTTAGTTTAGAGCTCAAATGTGTTTGGATCTACTGAAACTGTGGGACCCAATCACGAGCCCACGTGGATCAATAGGATTCAATTGGGAATTAGCCTTCAGATCTGAATTAATTGGGCCTTGAAATAGGTTGATATTGGGCTCGACCCAAGCTTGTCGTACAAGAAATTCATTAGGGGCTTAAGTTAAGGCTCACAATTTGGGTTTCTAATGTAAGAGCATTCATGTAATCATATGGGCTTATGCAAAAATAGTATAAGAGCCCAATGTGCCTAATGAAACCCATGAAAAAACAATGGCATCGACTAATCTATACACTAGCCCAAATACCATTTACAGTTCTTTTCTAAATGTATAGAATAATGTAGTTTCAGCAAATCTTTATTTTATTCTTTTTGTGTCTTGGTAACCAAAAACAAATGTTTAGAAGAGTGGAAGAAATATTAATAATAAATAATCCACTTCCTTTTTTAAAAAAAATTATTAGTTAATTGTATACTTTACGGCAATTTTTTATCAAAATTAGACTACAGGTCTTAATTGAATAAAAATAAAGTTCGAATACTGAAATGAATTTCAGTCAAACTTAGAGGATATAATTTGCATTTCAGCTTTAAAATTATTTTAATGAAATAGAGTATAAGATAGATAATCATACATGGGTGTTTTGAAAAATATTTAGATAAAATACAAAAGGAAGGTTCTTATTCTATAATCAAATTAAAAAATATTGGCTAAGCCAATGTGAATGCTCTAAAGTACTCCTCCCATTGAAGCCACCAATTTTTATTTAGAAGTAAGACATGTGGTATCTAAAAATCAAATAAAAATGCCACATCTCACATTCGATTAAAAATAAAAGGGAGAGGAGAAGGGGCTCAATGGAAGTGGATCATTTCCCATTGAAAATATTTTCCTTGTTTTTTAGTAGGGTTTAAGCATGATGACATAGCCTAATAAAAAAATAGACAAAATATCATTTAAATATAAAGATTGGTTTACCTAATTGTATTTCTAATAAGATTTTGCCTTAATGTATCTCCCTTGATGCTTCAATATGGGTAGAATGCTTTTTTTTGGGGGGGGGGGGGGGGGGGGGACGACAGACTCTTTAAATAAAAACCAAAAGTACAAGCAATTAAGAATCTTCTTCCAAATCTTACTAGACCTTAGTATAAGGTTAACAAATTAATTAGTAGTCCTCTTCTAGATAGTTTGACATGATCAAAATTCTAGTCCAAAACCTTTTGTTTCAATCTTACCCTACACATTAGAAGATTCAGACAAAACAAATCCTATAGTTGTTAAATTGAGTCACCCGATTATTATACAATAATTATACAAGCTATGCATGAATTAAACAACACAAATTACAATTCTTTTTTTTTTTCTCTTCTAATTATACAAAACTTGTTAATATCCAATAAGAAAATGAAAATTTATAAGATTTTGATTAAATTTGTGGATTATTATTAAATTGTTGAGGATTCTAGCAGGCCCCAAAAAATTTGAGAGTACAGTTTATTGTTTTTGTATTCAAATCTTGGATGACAAACTCTAGACACCAAAGAAACGCGTAAACTCTTTATTAAAATAAGTAAAAAATAAAAAAGATTAATCTTGTAACCTCTAGTTCTTTCAATTATACATTACTCTCACTTTCTATATATATATATATATATATATATATATATATAGAGAGAGAGAGAGAGAGAGAGAGAGAGAGAGATAGTCAACCTGATCTGGTGATGTTTGCCGTGGGGGCCTCTATCCCATGTGAGGCTCTTTCCTTTTGAAAAAAAAAAAAAAAAAAGTAATACTATAGACACAAATTATTTCATAACATTTTTACAAACAGCTAATGTGGCTTTAGTAATTTTCAAATAATCATTAATAAATATAAATGTGATGTTAGTGGTGACTCATATTAGAACAAATAAGAATTTGCTACATCAATAATTTGTAAAAATATTGTAAAATAGTTTGTAGCTATAGCATTACTCAAAAAAGAATGGTTGAACATTAAATTGAATCCTCCCCAAGCATTTTATTTATAGATAAAAACAAAAAATAAATGTTATATAAAAAGCTATATGTAAGAAAATAATATATTAACTTATTGGGTTTTTGTCAATTAAATATTAAAAAAAAAAGAAAAAAAAATCCCTTATTGGGTTGGCTGGGTGCGAGTACAACATGCATGTTTCTCAATTTACAAATCAATAAAACTATTTTCCTTTAGGCTAAAACTTATTAGTGTGTACTTACACACATGTTTTGCAACTAAAAACATTTTACAAGCATGTATAAAACTATAAATAAGAGTAGGAAACTATCTTATATTATCTTAAAATAAAAGTAAAAGAGTAAAATTCAAGTGTTCTTTTCACTAAGCGATTGAATCATCATTAAACGCAAAAAGAGAAGAAATAGGGACAAAGTCACAAAACCTCTAGAAAACATAGAAAGACATTTTTTACTTTCTTTTCTTTTTCTTTTTTTGGGAGGGCATAGGTCATGGGCCATAAGCATATATTCTACGACCACTACACACCTTTAGTACGGTAGTCCCTCCACAAGTATAAATGTTTGTGAGGTGTGAAGGACAAGAGTCGGGGTTCAAGTTTTCAAAAGAGAACTTCACACCCATATACAATTAGATTAAGCTAAAGAAGAAATTTTATCTTGTATAAAAAAAATAAAAACCCACAATTCTATGATACTCTATTAGGCCACTAGTATGGTCGAAACAATCTAGCAAAAAAAAAAAAGTATGACATCAACTCCCTAACTGTAGATTTTAGGTAGTTTAATTAGTACGATTTATTATCAAATATAAGATTTGAGGTTCAATACTTTCAATTATTACTTATACCTAAAACCAATTAATATCTGAGTCAGATGATATAAACAATCGTCATAGAACAAACACAATAAATTTAAAATACAATCTAATTTTTTATTAAAAAAAAAATACACATTCAAAGATAACTGGCGGATACTGCAATGGTGTCTATTTGATCACGTTAACCTTGCAACCAACACGTCCATCATATGATATGAGTCTGAGTATTTGGATAGGTTGAGGATGTTTTCATGGCCCCGTTCAAGGGCAAGGTAGGTTCGTCAAAATATTAGTTTTTGTCAACTTTCAATATTGAATAGGGATTTGTAAGTTGTAACATTTTATTAAAAATTTCCTAGAAAAAATCGGTGGAGCTAGCAAACAAAATCTAGCATCAGTTTTACTTGGTCAAATCAATATATTATCAATGTATAAATCATTAAAAATGTACTCTATTACTTTCAAATGATTACGTTGTGATGGTCACGCGTTTTTCGTGCATGTAGCGTGCGGGTGACATTGCCAGTTTTCATCACTATTTATTACTGTATTAAATTTTTTCTTTGCAGTCACATTCATAAATACGCATAAGTCATAACACAATTATTATATACTTATATTTTAGACCAACGTTAGAACATTATGAAAGAAATTTAAAGCTTGTACAGTGTATCTAAGAACTAGGCATTTTTAAATATACACTACTGTAAATTTAAAAAAAAAAAAAATTATCTTCTTCTCATATGTGTGTTAAAAATACTTAGTATTTTCAAAAAAAAAAAATGTTAGAACACTATGCTATCTTAATTGTTTTCTTTCCTTTCTAAAAAAAATCTTTTTTTTCTTTACAGTAAAACCATTGAGGGCATGACTTAGTTATAGGAAATTCTACACTTGCAAATTTGAGAGTTGTGAGTTCAAATAGTGGCATGCTTCCTTGAAAGCGTGGCTTTTGCTGCTAAAAAAAAATTTACTTACAAACGGTACATAAGTTAGAGCTAAAAATAAGTTGAATCTTAAGTCAACTCCATAATAGTTGTTCTTTACCATTAATTCAAAACATCAATTGACTTTTGGTATAAGCGAGCTAAAATCTCTTATTTGACATTAGAAAACTATACCAATAAAGCTAATAATATTTCTCACTCGTTTTTCTTTTCTCTTCTTTTTGAAGATTTGTAATTTTTTTTTCAAGTATGAAGGAGAATTTGCGAAAAATTGTGGTTGAATCAACCATGAATTATTGGGTTATAATTCTATCATTATCATCTGAAAACAAAAATGGAACTACATTAATGTTTGCAGGTCCCCACTCCCCACGTACACAAGACCTAGAGAGACGCAACAAACAAGTTCCCTGGTAATTGAAGGAAAGCAGCCAAACAAATCATCTTCTTGTGTCCCACTAAAACAAGCAATAACAAATTGCCTAATTAACTTAAGCTATCTCTTTGACGTTTTTGTTCGAATCGAAACACACAATAATGTTTGGTCCTGTCCACTGCAATTACTCCTTCCCAGTTCTAAAAGACAAGTTAAAAGAAATTCTTTTTTTTTTTTTTCATCGTTTTTGGGTGAACTCGTTTAATTTAATAATTTGTCGCTGTTCATCACCACCCAGCAGCCATAATAATAATAATAATAATAATAATAATAATAATAAAACATTTCATTGGATGGCTGATTTTTCATAGTAGCTTTGTTGTCAATATCGTTTTTTATAGGTGGACATAGGTTGGTCCATTAATTACTCCTATTCCTATGTATTAGAGTGGACCATTGAGATGTTAACTCATGAAAATTATTTGATATGTATCCATATCTCAACAAGCTCAATGCTCGAAAGCACTGAACCCAATAAGCCGGTTCCATATATACATAAATATCTTCCAAAATCTTGAAAAGCCTCGTACTCTCATCTAATGCTCGGAAGCACTGAACCCAATAAGCTAGCTGGTTCCATATATACATAAATATCTTCCAAAACCTTGAAAAGTCTCAGACTCTCGTGTAATACCAGTTGCACTAGCTTGTCTTCGAAACGTTTTTACTTGCGTATAAATACCAAACAATACAAAACAATCCTATATTTTTTTTCCTTTGTAATTATTTTTTATGCTTGATATTGCTAATTGCCCTGTCTATAATTCATCTAATCATATTTTCTAGATGGACTACAGAGTACAACCACTTCGATTTTAAGTGTTGTAACAAATCTACTTTTTTTTTTAAAAAAGATCTTGATTTTTTAAACTTCAACAAAGATAAAAGCAATATATCTTAACTAGCAACCTTTTTCTTTTCGATCTCTCTAACTCTAGAACTCTATCCAATAGATTATATCATTTATTTCAATACAAATTAATTATATTTATATATATATGAGAATAAGTATCATTCTTACGGATGAAGGTAGAGGGGATTTGAATCTAGGTTCTTATCCAGAAGAGAATCAAACAGTAGCACTGAAAGTCAAAACTTTTGGCTACAGGGAAATATCTCATTCACACCCGCTACAAAGATAGATGCAATGCAAGAGATGGCTATCTCTTTTTTGTTTTTTTGAGAAAGAGAGATGGCTATCTCTTGAATATATATATATTTTATGATTTGAAAATTGAAATGATATATTGATACAAGTTGGCATTAGATAGTTAGTACAATCCGATAAAGAAAGCGAGATGCTTGTTGATAAGACGCCACAACTTGGCTTTTTATAATAATCCTTGATAAACCCATTAATTGTAGTTTTACTAATACATATAATAGTTATGCAATGGAGGAAAAATGTCTCCATCCCATGCAGTCGTCTTTCCCATATGCAACCACATATATGCAAGCAAAAATTATACCCTGATATCTATATCTAAGTCAACCGACAAGCAGGAAATGGCATCTTTTTTGGATGATTGCATCACATGTTAGGTTTTGAAGTATAAGAATCTGTTTGGAATAGCTAATTTAGCTAAAACTAGCACATTTTTACTGAAAGTACTGCAAATAAAGCTAAAAGGTAGCTGAAATAGTACAGTAAGATTCATGAATAGTACCAAAAAGTGTAATAGGGCTCATGAATAGTAGCAAAAACAAGTTAAATAGTAAAAAAAATTACATTTTTCAACTTTTTCCAAACGCAACCTAAGTGTGTGTTTGTCATCAACTTATTTAGCTTTTAGATAATTGTTTTTTTTTTAATCAAAATATACTTGTATTCTGAAAAAGTGAAGTTAAAAAATTGTACATAAAAAATAGAAGTTAAAAGTTAATTAAAAAAAAAAAAACTTGACACAAAAGGATACTAAATCGATCAACATCAAACAAGGCCTAACCCCTTAGAGCATCCACATTGGTGGAGCCATAATTTTAGTTATTTCGCTTCACCAAATACTATTTTCTCTATTTTACCTTCTCGCTTTACAAAACACCCAACATCAGTGGTTTTATTTTAATTTTCAACACAATAAAATAACATAAACAACATAATAAAATAATTAAAAAAACAAACACCACAGCCACCTCCACCAATGGCCATAGCCACCTCTACCAATGGCCACAGCCACCTCTACCAACAACCACAACCACCACTCTACTCTGACAACCACAACACAATGCAAAAACAAAAACAAAAACAAAACAAGAACAAATTAAACTACAACCACAATCACAACTCCATCACCACCATTCACCATAACCACCAGCCATGACAACCAACCATGAAAACCACAACCACAACCACAACCCACTGCCACTGCCACTGCCACTGCCACTGCCACAACCACAACCACAACCATAAACCACGAAACCCATAGTCAAATCTACAAAACCCACTGCCAAAGCGAAAATCATCCACCACCACCACCACGACCAAAACCCACAAACCCCACTGCCAAAATCATTCACCACCACTACCATAGCCAAAATTAACCACCACCATAGCCTACACACAAAAAAAAAAATCCAATCACAGCAAAGAGAGAAGAGAGATGGGCGATAGCGACAGCGGCAGTTTGGGGCTTAGGTTTTGTGAAGTTTAGGGCTTGGGTTGGCAAAGGGTTGGCGAAGCTAGGTGGAGAGGGATGGGAGAGAGAGGAGATCTAATATGGAGTGATGGGGTAACAGGCGAGAGAGAGAGAGAGAGAGAGAGAGAGGGAGATGCGCTGAAAGGAAAATAAATAAATAAATAAAAGAGTGGAGAAAAGAATAAAAAAATATTAAAGGCATTTGGCTTCTTGCTATAGTAAACATGTACTAGTACCTGTTTATTGTAGTAAAAAGCCAATTTTTTTTTGCTATAACACCACCAATGTGCACAATATTTTGTAGTTTGAGGAGATAAAAATAGCATTATAGCTATAATGCCTCCCCAATAATGATCTTGGGCAGTACGTCTTATTTCACTTTCGTAGGCAAATTGAGGGCCTACCATCCATAAACAGGACACCATGCCCATTCAAAGCACATAATTTAATCATTGTCTAACCCGTGGACTAAGTCCATGAACAATTTAAATTATGCAGCAATGGGAGAAGTGGCTTGCAGAGTAGGAGTCTTTTTTCCCCCTAATTGGCTGACTAGGTAGCCATGCTCTTGGTTAACGTGTCAGCTTGGGAATTGAGACACACGATGAACAAAAGGGTTGGCTCCATTCAATATATAAGGGCATGCAGATATGTGTGGCCTCTTTAAGTTTTCTTATTATTCTTCTCAACATATCAGTCATGACTCATGACAACTGTATTCCAAAACATTTAATTCCTTCAACTACTTTCCTCTTTCCCTTTGTCTATAATACCCAACATTACTTTCAACTTTCTATATTCCAAATAGGAAATAAATTAGTTAGGCATAAGGCTTGAAGCAGCCTTTTGCCCTAAGCAAAAACACAGTACTCAGATGCTTAGGTAGCACACCCTTAATAGAAAGTAAGTAAAAGAGAAATTCTTTATTAAGGTAAGAAATCCACCAAAGAAAGATATATAAATGTCATATTATGATCTTCAACCTAAAACTGATATCTTATCTTCTACCCAAGATAACCATCTTATCTAA
Organism: Castanea sativa; assembly: GCF_040712315.1. NCBI lineage: Eukaryota > Viridiplantae > Streptophyta > Magnoliopsida > Fagales > Fagaceae > Castanea > Castanea sativa. Next base: position 44,681,362 of record NC_134023.1, on the reverse strand, counting down.
GATAAGTATCTTCTACCTAATAAATGCTAGCTATCTTCTACCTAAGGTAAAAAACTTATCTAAGATGAGTATCTTCTACTTAAGAATGTTCTCTCTCTTACCCATAAACCTAAGAATTAAAATTTTAGGGATAATTATACTCCTCTCATTTGAGATTTAGGAAAATAACACTTTACTCTAAATTTGAAGGGAAAAAAAAGTATTTTCCCCTTTAACATTCGATTGACCGAACTTTTTTAAAATTAATATTAAAAATGTTGTGTACTAATCTGTTTTTTGTTTAATGGCAGATTTCAAAAACTATCATACATTTTGGATTTAAAATTCATTGTTTTACATTTGTATGGGCCCTACCCCCTGTCAAGCCCAATCGCCCTAGGGCCCATGAAGACCAACTCTTATAGGAACCCCGCGCTGATCACACATTATAACGCATGTGCCGTCCGAGAGTTGTGAGCTCGGAGTGCTCAAAGCAACCTGTGACGTGCCCCTACCAAGCACATAACTTACATGAGGAGCTAGTCCCAACGCCACTATCATTATCTCCTTCTCGCCACCAAACATCAACTTAGATAAAATGGCATTGGACCTCCCTTCCATTGCCTAGGGAACACCCCTGCCGAGAAACAAACCCAGCGTTAGAGCTAGTTCCAATGCCACTCTCATTTCCTCCCACTCCCAACTAAACCCCCACTTATGGGTAATAATATTAGACCCCTCCTTCCACCCACCAGGGGAACAATCATGACCATTCCACTAAGTTTGGCTATAAATAGGCAGGGAAGACTCAGTTAAAAAGGTTGGCAATTTGAGAGAGAAAAGATGAGAGAGAGAGAGCGATATCAATTCGCCCCAAGGAAGAGAGGGAAGAGATAGTGAGGAAAGGGAGGAGGCCCAGTATACGGGCTTGCCGAACATAACATCACCCATGGTAGGAAATCCAAAAGTCCACTATACAAATAGATTGTGAGCCCAAATTCCTTCGAGGCCCAGCAGCCTTATTTTGGGACGCATAATTGGCGCTGTCTGTAGGGATCTCCTACGTAGCTGTGGTGCTATCTTGGCATGCTCATAAGGATGTTTGGAAGCAAACAGAGAAGTCATGCAAAGAGCGGCACTGAAGGGTCGTCGCGGGGGTCTACATGGCGAGAAAAGAGGCAAAAAAGGCAGGAGGACAGAAGGCATGAGGAGGTAGAAGAGTCTGGGCCCGGAGAAGGGTCGTACCAAACCCTCCAGACAATGTCTGATGCCTCAGGCCACAGCCGCCTTGACAGAAGAGACCAGGAGCTTGAACGGAGGGACCAAGAGCTCGAGCGCCTGCGTAGGGCGGTCAGGGATTTAGAGTTGCAAGCACGGGGCAAACGCATGAGAAGGGACCAGGAAGAACGAAGGGAAAGGTCAATAAGTGTGGGGAATCGCCATGAGGCAGGATCTCATCAATCCGGATCTCGTAGGCACCGCGACCGCTCGCGAGAGTATGCGGACCGTGAATCAACTTCCCCTGACGTGGAGCGACCATGTAACGCGGCCATGGATACCATGAGCCGAGCACTGTGGCAAGCCATCCGGTCTCCGTTCTCTAGAGATATCGAGAGCGCGCCTATGCCGAGTCGATTCGCACGGCCACCGTTCAATTCCTACACCGGGAAGACAGACCCGGTGGAACATGTAAGTCACTATATTCAGATGATGTCCTTACACTCCCATAACAATGCATTGATGTGTAAGGTTTTCCCCTCGAGCCTTGGGCCCACCGCTTTGAGGTGGTTCAACGGGTTGAAGAAGTGCTCGATCCATAGTTTTTCGGAACTGATCCAGGAATTCGGAGTGCGGTTCATGACTTGCAGCCGGGTGCCGCAGCCCGTGGATGCGTTGCTATCAATGAAGATGGGGACTGGAGAGACCCTTCGCAACCACGCCAGTCGGTACTGGGAGTTGTACAACAAGATTGGCGGGGGTAATGAAAAGATCGTAGCGAGCACCTTTTGGATGGGCCTACCCAAAGAATCCGGGCTGAGAGAATCGTTGACCCTAAAACCTCCCGAGGATATAAGGCAGTTGATAAGACGTATCAAGGAGTACAAGTGCTTAGAAGATGATTGGTTGTAGTCCAAAGGGAAGAAGCCGATAATTAGTTATCCTCGGAACAACGACTTCAACCCTAGACACAGGAAGGACTTGAGAATTCAAGAGCCTGGCCCGGTGGTTGAGGGAGTCAACGCTATGTTCAAGGAGCCCGTACACCTCATCACTGATAGGATAAAAAATTAGTCGTATTTTAAGCGACCGAACAGGATGGTGGGCGACCCGTTAAAGAGAAACCAGAATTTGTATTGCTCCTATCACAGGGATAAAGGGCACACCACCGAGTAGTGTAGGGTGTTGAAAGATTACCTGGAGCAGTTGGTGAAGGTGGGGCATTTGAAAGAGTTTCTGGTGTAGACAAGGAATCAGGAGACCGGACAAGCTGATCAATTGTGTCGAAACCCTCTCCCACCCCCTCTAGGAGTGATAGAGGTCATCCACGCTGCACCCAGGGCGATTAGAGCACCCACAGCAAAAGGGGTATTGACCGTGGTGTCAGCGGAAGGAAGCGCGAGCGAACAACCCCCGGGGAAGAAGCCGAGGTACAGTAGACAACTCATTGCGTTCAACGACGACGACCTGGAAGGTACTGCTCAGCCCCACCACGATGCTTTAATAGTCACGGCCCGAATAAGGGGATTTACAGTGAAGAGAATAATGATAGATCAGGAGAGCGGCGCAGATGTAATGTACCTGGACCTATACAGGGGGCTCGGCCTGAAAAAGGGAGACTTGTCCAAGTATGATACATCTTTAATGGGATTCGACGGGCACATGGTGATTCCAGAGGGGCAGATTTCGCTCCCAGTTATCATGGGAGCCCGGGAGCTAATGGTGACGTTCATAGTGGTCGCCTCTTTCTCACCATACACGGCAATATTCGAAAGACCGTGGATACACGACATGGGGGCTGTGCCGTCCACCTTGCACGTAAAAGTCAAGTTCCAAACTGATAAGGGGATTACAGTAATAAGGGGCGATCAGCAGGCGGCCAGACAATGTTTGGTAGCCACAGCAATCAAATAAACAGAGCAGAATGAATCAGCTGAGAAGGCGCCCCTATAGCAATTACAGCATCCCCAGGTGGAGGGGACCAACGCTGCCAAGGATTTGGTAAGCGTAAAGATCTTGCCAGGAAGTGAAAGGAGTTTTCAGATAGGGGTAGGCTTGAGTGATGGGGAAAGGGTGCAGCTACTATTATTCCTCATACAAAACGTGGATGTATTTGCATGGAATTCATATGAGGTGCCCGGCGTCGACCCCGAGTTCATAGTTCACAAGCTAAATGTGGATCCTTTGTGCCCTCCCAAGAAACAGAGGCCGAGAAGGTCTGCTAAGGAGCATGTGGAAGCGGTCAAACAGGAAGTTGGGAGGCTAAGCGAAGCGGGGGCCATAAAGGAAACATTCTTTTCAGAATGGCTCGCAAACATGGTGGTCGTGAAAAAGAAGAGCGGCAAATGGAGAGTTTGTGTTGATTTTACCGATCTGAACCGAGCATGTCCGAAAGATCCGTTTTCGATGCCGAAAATAAACCAATTAGTGGACGCTACGTGCGGGCACCCGAGAATGAGTTTCCTCGATGCTTTCCAGGGCTATCACCAAATTGCCCTAGCCGCCGAAGACTAGGAGAAGACGACATTCTTAACGCTCGATGCTAACTACCACTATACCGTGGTGCCGTTCGATTTGAAGAATGCGGGAGCCACTTATCAACGAATGATGACGAGGATGTTTAGGGATAAGATTGGACGAACGGTGGAAGTATACATTGACGACATGGTGATAAAAAGCAAGCAAGAAGGACAGCACGTTGGCGACCTAAAAGAAGTGTTCAAAATACTCCGACAACATCGGCTGCGCCTCAACGCCGATAAGTGTGCATTCGAGGTAGGATCCGGCAAGTTCCTGGGTTATTTGATTACCAAACGGGGGATAGAGGTCAGCCCCGATCAAATTGAAGCCATGAAACGTCTCAGACCACCAGGCAATTCGAAAGAGGTTCAAAAGCTGATTGGTATGCTGGTTGCTCTTAACCGATTTATTTCCAAGTTTGCTGATCGGTGCCAGCCTTTTTACCAGCTTCTGAAGAAGTGGAAGAGGTTCCAGTGGGACGAGGAGTGTGACAGGGCCTTCCAAGATCTAAAAGATTACCTTGGTCAGGCACCGACGTTGTCAGCCCCAGAACCGGGAGAAGACTTGTACATGTACCTCTCCGTATTCGAGCATGCAGCAAGCGCCATACTACTAAGGGATAACGGTGCACAGCTCCCGGTTTATTACATCAGCAAGACGCTAGTCGACACGGAGACCAGGTACTTACCACTGGAAAAGCTGGTGTTGGCACTCGTGCACTCCACTCGAAAATTACCCCATTATTTTCAGGCCCACACAGTTCACGTCTTGACCGAGTACCCGCTCCAATCACTATTGAGGAGATCTGACTTCACGGGGAGGATAGCCAAGTGGGGGACTCGGCTGGGCTCCTTCGACATCAGATACAAGCCTAGGAACTCAATGAAGGGATAAGTACTTGCGGATTTTATTGCCGAGTTCTCGCCGAGAGCTACGAGCATAACCGGCGTGGTAGAAGTTAGGCCATGGAAGGTGTTTGTGGACGGAGCGTCTAATGCGGTTGGAACGGGGGCAGGGATCGTGGTCATCATCCCTGAAGATCTAAAGCTAGAACACTCATTCAAGTTAGGCTTCAGGGCTTCCAACAATGAGGCCGAATATGAGGCTCTGCTAGCAGGACTAAGGGTTGTCATGGATCTGGGGGCAAAGGAGGTGGAGGTATACTCGGACTCCCTCCTCATGGTAAGTCAGGTCCAAGGGAACTTTGAGGCCAAGGACCCCCGGATGATAGAATACCTACGGCTAGCAAAGCAGATGATGGGTAACTTTGAGACAGTCAAGATCGAGCGAATAGCCTGGGGACAAAACCAGCACGCCGATTCCTTGGCAACTCTAGCATCATCAATAGCTGACGAAGTACCTCGGCTGATCAGGGTGGAGTTGGTGCCCGAGCCAAGTATTGCCACCAGGGCACTAATTGTACATGTCACTGAAGCTGAGAAGTGCTGGATGGATCCGATCATCGACTTCCTTTCAGAGGATCGAGCCCCACAAGATGAGAAGAAGGCAGCCAGAGTACGGCGACCTTCCGCTCGGTACTGGTTATCCGCCGATCGGAAGCTATATCACAGATCATTCGAAGGGCCATACCTGCAGTGCCTTCGCCCTAGCCAGGCTAAAGAGCTGTTAGCCGAACTGCACGAGGGAGTCTGTGGTAGCCACGTAGAGGGATGCTCGCTGGCGCACCGAGCAATGACCCAAGGTTTCTGGTGGCCGCAGATGAGGAAGGAAGCCACCGAGTATGCTCAGAGATGTGAACAGTGTTAGGTTTACATGCCGATGATCTACCAACTGACCGGGAACTTGAACCCAGTTTGCAGCCCGTGACCATTCGCCCGCTGGGGGTTGGATATGGTTGGGCCTTTTCCCCGAGCAATGGGCAACCGAAGGTTTGTGCTGGTGGCAGTAGACTACTTCATAAAGTGGGCAGAGGCTGAGGCGCTGGCCAACATCCGAGACGTTGATGTTAAGAGATTTGTATGGAGGAACATTATAACAAGGTTCGGTGTGCCGGAATCTTTAATATCGGACAACGGCCTGCAGTTCGACAGCAGAGCTTTCCAGGAATTCTGCGAGGGCTTTGGTATTTGGAACAGATACTCCACGCCGGCCTACCCGCAGAGTAATGGCCAGGCGGAAGTGACAAACAAGGCTATCGTGAGCGGCCTGAAGAAAAGATTGGAGGGCGCCAAGGGTAGATGGGCCGAGGAGTTGCCAAGCGTCCTATGGGCATACCGAACCACTCCGAGGAGATCCACTGGAGAAACGTCTTTCTCTCTAACTTACGAGGCGGAGGCAGTCATCCCCGCTGAAGTAAACCTATGTAGCGCTCGAGTTGCCAGATTCGCTTCTGACGAGAACGAGGAGTTGATGGCTAGGGAGCTGAACTTGCTGGAGGAGCACTGAGATATGGCCACCATCCGGCTAGCAGAGTATCAACAGAAGCTTGCCCGAAGGTACAATAGAGCTGTTAGAAGGAGGGAGTTTGCCGCGGGAGATCTGGTACTCCGAAAGGTAGTGGGGAATACGTGAGAGATGAGCGCACGAAAGCTAGCTCCGACCTGGGAGGGGCCCTACCGTGTAACTACTATTGCTGGCGCAAGGGCATACTATTTGGAGGATTTGGAGGAAAAACCGCTTCCCCGGCCATGGAATGTTCGCAATTTGAAAAAATTTTATCAGTAACCGGACACCCTCCAAAGATATAAACTTGATGTAACCGGGCATCACTGCATGTTTAATATGAAGACCTTGATTTAGCGCCCCCCCCCCCCTTTTTCTTATTTCAAGTTATTATCGCCAGGCAAGAATTATAAAGAGAATCGTGAGGTTAAAGGCAACTCATTCACGGCAAGGACAGAAACCTGCCCTCGGTTCGAGCCCTATTACCGAGCAGATGAAAACCTTACGCTATATCTATCTAAGGACAGAAACCCACCCTAGGTTCGAGCCCTATCACTAAGCAAGTGAAAACCTTACGTTATTTCTATCTAAGGATAGAAACCTGCTCTCGGTTCAAGCCCTATCACCGAGCGGATGAAAACCTTACGCTATTTCTATCTAAGGACAGAAACCTGCCCTCGGTTTGAGCCCTATCATCGAGCGGGTGAAAACCTTACGCTATTTCTATCTAAGGACAGAAACCTGCCCTCGGTTCGAGCCCTATCACTGAGCGGGTGAAAACCTTACGCTATTTCTATCTAAGGACAGAAACCCACCCTCAGTTCGAGCCTTATCACCGAGCGGATGAAAACCTTACGCTATTTCTATCTAAGGACAGAAACCTGCCCTCGGTTCGAGCCCTATCACTGAGTGGGTGAAAACCTTACGTTATTTTCTATCTAAGGACAGAAACCTGCCCTCGGTTCGAGCCCTATCACCGAGCAGGTGAAAACCTTACGCTATTTTCTATCTAAGGACAGAAACCTGCCCTCGGTTCGAGCACTATCACCGAGCAGGTGAAAACCTTACGCTATTTTCTATCTAAGGACAGAAACCTGCCCTCGGTTCGAGCCCTATCGCCGAGCAGGTAAAATCCTTACGCTAGTCTCACGTAGGTATAGGGACCCGTTCACTTACGTCTGGCGTCCAGTAACGTAAGCCCCTACGACTTGAATTCAAAGGGGCTACTCCCGGCAATCTAAAGCGAGAAAGTAAGATATGATGGCATTTACTAACGACATTAACATTAAGAGAGTAATCACGTACATAATTGACGGTTATCAAGCAAGCAATAGGGAAGCACAAGCGGCATATAAACGACATAAATCGAAACAACGATATCTAAAAAACATAAATTATAACTGTCTGGCAGACAGGGAATTGTTCTATCGCCACAGCCCGGCGATTTAAGCTCTTCGAACGTCAAAGAAAAAATAATAACAGCAATAAAACAAAAAGAAAAAGAAGAGAGACAAAGAAGGGCTGGATTATCAAACGGCAGGGTCGGCTGGTGGGGGCGGAGGCACAGGCTGCTCAGTTCCGCTCACAATTGTCGGTGAAACCTGGTCTGGTGCAATTTCGCTCCCCGCACAGATATTGCTTATGACCTCCGGGTCGGCTGCCTCCATATGAGCGTCAATGTCCCGTGCGAGGTCGATCATGCTCGGAGTCTCCTCCTCGCCTGATGCCTTTGTCCGACTTTGAACGGCAGGTGGAGGAGGGGCCGGATAAGGGATTAGCTTGGGGTTCCACAACGGAGAGTCCGCGGCCACCCCTATCACCTGAAGGGCAGCTAGCCATCCCTCCCCGAAGCCATGGTGCCAAGCTTGGTGAATGATTGGCTCCGCTGAGTTTTCAGCATCCGAGAAGTCGGCATTGTACCACTTTTCCTCGCAGGCTTCGAGGGACTCCTTCAGGCTGGCGATTTCATTAGCCTAGGTTAGACTTAAGCTGTCCACTGTCGCTAACTTAAGCTCGGTCTCCCCGAGCTTCGTTTCCAGGAAGGTCAGCTTCCCCTCGGCGGCCTGCTGGGCTTTCTCGGCGTCTACCGCTTTCCTCTCCGATGCCGCAACATCCTCCCCCTTTTCCCTGGTCATGGCCTCAGCAACAGCCTTCAGCGCCTTCTCTCCCTCCAGGGCCTCGGCTGCATCCTTCAACCGACCGGTCACAACGGTTGTCATCTGCGCGGCCTGGAGATAGGATAGTAGCCAAATGATGAAATTAGAAAAGAAAAGAGAGGACCACTCGGTGCAATGCACACAGTTAAAGGGGATAGATTGTTACCGCGATGGAGTGCCATTATAGTCGTGCGGCAAGTGTCTCGTCATCGCCCTGCGCATAGTAATGCACATCCTCGAGTAGTATAAGGCCCTGCGCCAAACTTTGGGCCACTCGCCCCCTGCACCCCTACACCCCTGTCCCATAGCCGGACGCTGGCAGTTTCCGGCAAACACTCGTCACCTAATTAGAAGGTGTGCTGCCAACCGACTACCTACTGTGAAGAGGATGCCACGTCGTTCCTACTTGCACCGCAGGGGGTGTCACCGCCGGCCCCTCCGGAAGCCTGGAATCGCCCGCTGCACGGGGAGGGGTCTTCGGCAAAGCGTCACCCGGTATAGGAAGGTTATTCTCGATAACCCTTTTTCTCTTCCTGCCCTTGCCTCCAGGAGGAGTTTGACTCGTTCTTTTCGGGGACTGGGTTTGAGCCGCAGGACCGGCGTCGGGGATGAATCGAGAAAGGGTCATCTCCCTATGCTTCACCATTCTCTCTGCTTGGGCGGCAGCGGGTTCCTCGGCTACGGGGGCAGCGTCCTCTGGCTGTCCGATCGCTTCGTGCCTTCGTTGACTCTGCGACACTCGCTCGGCAGAGTCGTCCCTCACAGGCGCGATGTCGTCGGTAGTGGTATAGCGCGGGCCACTTCCTCGAGCCTTGCCTGTGGTGAGCCCGGGGGGAAAGAAGGTCTTGTACCACACATCGATATACAACAGGAGTGGGCTGTCTACCAAGAGCGCATGGCCGAAGTTTTGCCAAGTGGTGTACATGGGGTTGATGCCGAGGATCAAATGAGACGCCCTAAGCTGCCCGTCGTCATGCACGAAGATCTCCGACCTAAGAACGAAGTTGAGGTCTCGTGCGTGTATAACTCGACTGTCCAGGAAGAACCTTCTAGATTCTACAATAAGTCCGGGAACAAACCGATCAGCTAAAAAATAATAATATAGTATATATATAAAGGACGCAAGAACAAATCAAAGGGAGATTGTCGGTACTTACCAACTTAACGTGGTGAGAGCGGGCAAAAAAGCTCACTGGCATGCCAGTTACCACGCACCCGAACAAACTCTCCGACCGAGTTCCTATTAAAGTTGGGTAGGCAGGATATGAGCCGAACTCGGGTATCTCTAGTTTTCAAGTAATAACCACGGGCAAAGTTGCCGCACAGTTTATACATGAAATTTATGTCATGTTGGTTCAACTGCAACCCGAACATGTGGTTTAACCGGATGACATAGCTAACAACCCTATAAAAGTTGGGGGAAAACTGGTCGAGGCACAGGCCATAAAACCTTAGGGTACCTATGACAAAAGAGTCTACAGGGAACCTAACCCCACCCTCGAGTATCGACATCAGTGGGAAGAACGCTGCGTTCGAATCAGCAGCCCTCTGAAGTTCGAGGTCGCCCACGTTGCAATATGCAACATCAACATCCCCTGGGACGCCAAATGTCTCTCTAAAACTAGCCAAGGCAGCCCCAGGGGTAAGTAGGTGAGAAAATCCCATTACTATAGTATGAAATGGAAGAGAATCGAAAAGGAGAGAGAGGTAGAAAGAACTTACTTGGGGCTCTAGAGAGTGGAGAACTGATGAGGTTTTTGCGCAGAAGAAGAATGCTCGGCAAAGGAGGGGTTAGGAGCGAGAGAAACACGAAAAGTGGAGAAGGAGTCCAGAATGGGCTACTTATAGGGCCTTGAAGCGTTTAATGAGACCAGGGGCGGGAAAAATAACCCTCCCAAATCCTTTTCTTGGATAACCCCCCACATGTGTGGGCACGATTCACGAACCGTCAAACGGTACACGAACCGTCGGGTGGTTCACTAACTACCCAATATTAATTACTAACGTGACGACCTGATACAACGTCATTCTCGAAAGAAATCTGCCGAGATGATCACCCTGGCCGCGTGCCGAGAGTATACATCCGCGGGAAGCCATCACTATGACTTGCCTTGGGTCCTTGATTCATCGCCTGAAGCAGAATATGAATCAAGGGGGGGCTATTGTACGGGCCCTACCCCCCTGTCAAGCCCAATCACCCTAGGGCCCATGAAGACCAACTCTTATAGGAGCCCCGCGCTGATTACACATTGTAATGCACGTGCCATCCGGGAGTTGTGAGCTCGGAGTGCTCAAAGCAACCTGTGACGTTCCCCTGCTGAGCACATAACTTACATGAGGGGCTAGTCTCAACGCCACTATCATTATTTCCTTCTCGCCACCAAACATCAACTTAGATGAAAAACGGCATTGGACCTCCCTTCCATTGCCTAGGGAACGCCCCTGCCGAGAAACAAGCCTAGTGTTAGAGTCAGTTCCAATGCCACTCTCATTTCCTCCCACTCCCAACTAAACCCCCACTTATGGGTAATAGTATTAGACCACTCCTTCCACCCACCAGGGGAACAATCATGACCGTTCTACTAAATTTGGCTATAAATAGGCAGGGAAGACTCAGTTAAAAAGGTTGGCAATTTGAGAGAGAAAAGACGAGAGAGAGAGAGCGATATCAATTCGCCCCAAGGAAGAAAGGGAAGAGATAGTGAGGAAAGGGAGGAGGCCCAGTATACGGGCCTGCCGAGCATAACACTACCCGTGGTAGGAAATCCAAAAGCCCACTATACAAATAGATTGTGAGCCCAAATTCCTTCGAGGCCCAGCAGCCTTATTTTGGGACGCACAACATTTTTAATTAAAGTGTATTTTAAAATATTAATTATGAATTTTGCTTTTTTTTTTTTTTTTTTCAACGGGCTATAGATAGATTTTCCATTGCAAGTATTTTGGTGCTTGAAATTTTTTTTCATTTTTATTATAAATTTATCAGTTATACTTTTACTAACCTTGGTTAAACTTTTGTATAGAAATTCTTATAAAAAAGTAAAACATTTCGTTAATTACTAATATAAACAGAAGGAAGGGGGTGTTAGTTTTTTCAAACCTCAAGGGAAGACAATGTTTTTCCCCCTTCAGGTTTGGGGTGTAATGTCATTCTCTCAAATCCCAAAGGAGGGGAGTGTGATTATTCCCAAAATTTTATATTGTATTAATAATCAAAAAATAAAAAATCTTCAATGATTTAGGCTCATTTATTTCCATAATTGTAATTTTTAGTTTATATGAATTTATTATGAAAAAAATTTATAAAATTTCAATTTCAATTTTTTTTCCCAATTGAATTTTATCTACTTTTTTTATTTTTGTGTTGATGACCTTCTTAATGTATGCCTAATTTTTTTATTATAATTTTATCATCTCAATATTTTTTTTTATGAATGTAAGAAATATATAAATAAATTATATATATTCCTTTTATGACTTATCACGTAGGCATTTGCGTGCTTAAATAAGAGTATATTACAAGGGAAAAAAATAGGCAAAACAAAATTAAATTTGAATTTGAATTTGAATTTGAATTTGTAAACTTAGGAAAATTCTCTTTCTTTAACTTTTATCTAGTTTTATGTTTGTTTTTATAAAAAAAAAAACTAGTTACTAACTCATGCTATGCATGGAAACCTACCTATTTGTGAGGTTGACTAAAATAATTTTATAAAATCTTAAATTGATTAAGAAACTATACCATTGCAAGATTTGCTCTTGCAAATTTGGACTTGCTAGAGAGATAAAGTTTTACTTCTTGTTAAGTTTGAATTAAATAAAAATAATTTTGTTTAAAAATAATGATGAGTTTGAGTTTAAGTTGAACTTGTTAGAGAAATAAAGTTTCACTCCTTATTAAATTTGGACTAAAGAAATAATTTTATTTAAATAAAAGATAATTTTATTTAAATATTGTACTGATGTGAAACATTGTGAGAGCTTTAGAGGTTTCAATTATATATAATAATAATAATAATAATAATAATAATAACAACTTTTTTTATACATCTATATTAATTAATAACTAATAGCCGAAACGTTTGGCTTTTTGTTGACCACACCTCATTGCGCCACGTGACTACATAAATTAATGCCACGTCTATGATTAAAAACACAATAATTGCATCTTTTCATTTAAACGTTCATCTTAAAAAAAAAAAAAAAAAAACTGCCTATTATTATAAACTAGAGACACAACTCTTGGGACAGTAGTTATAAATAAAACATCACTTCTTTCTTATATTTTATCACTGAGCGTTCTTCTTTTCCCTCTCTCTCTCTCTCTCTCTCTCTCTGAAATTTAGAGCTTGTTTGGATCACACTGATTTTGAGTTATATCACTCAATTTTTGTCACTGAGTTTTCAAAATGTGTGGGTCCCACAGAATTTTTTGTATTTGGCTTGGTTTTTAGTACTTGTTTCCATCACTCAAAACTCAAAAATTTGAGTTTGAGTGATGGAATTTGGAAACAACATTTAAGTGTTTTCTAAAACTGAGAATTGATTTTCAATGGGTGGGGTCCACAGTTTTGGAAAAAAGCTGAGTTATTAGAATGAGATATGTGACTGAGTTTTTAAACCAAATAAGTGTTTTGCAGTTTTTGAGTGAATGTAAGGTTTGAGTTAAGAGTTATTAGTTTTGGGTTTGAGTTATAAGTTTTGAAACTGAACTACTTCTAAACCAAACCAGCCCTTAGTATTTGCAACAGGACTTCTCTTTTTGATAACACCAGCCAGCAAAGTTCCAAAACAAGTTTAAAGGTCAAATACCTCTCCTCAAATGTATAGTAAATAAAAAATGGGTTTACGTAGCATAGTATTTGTATCATAAACTCAAAGGATTTGCGTTAGTTCTAAGTATATGTTATTGTGCGATTTATTTTCATATTTGCGTTAATATTACTTTCGGTGGTGATATTGATATTGATATTGGGATTACATAGTAACGTAATTGGTTTATTCTTTTCTAATATTATTCCTTTTTCAAACAACAACTTTAGACAATCTCAAATACAGTAAATAGAGTTTGTAATTAAGGAAGACAAATTGTCAAAAGTTGTTATATATTGTTGCTATTAGTCTTTGATATAGAGAAGTATATATGAAACTATCAAATTGGTTTTGAGTTACTATGTGGTGGATTCTTTGGGCGAATATGTATTTATTTATTGCGTGAAACGCTCTGATTGATCTATTGGCCATATGTATTTGATGGGAATACATATCTAAGTTGGAAGCCATTAATTCTTTTATTTCGTGAAACCACGCATGCACTACAAAAAACGCGCTTTTGGGCCGCGTTTTTTAGCCGCGTTTTTGTAAAACGCAGCTACAGACAGGGGTTTTGAACTGCGTTCTACAAAAACGCAGCTCCAGGAATCACCTATAGCCGCGTTTACAAAACGCGGCTATAGACCCGCACTGAAGCCGCGTTGGTTAGTGCTGAGGCTGCGTTTGGCAGGTATAATTTCAGCCGCGTTTTCAGAAACGCGGCTATAGGGATTTCTTTATTTATTTTTTAATTGAATTCTGGAGCCGCGTTTAAAAAACGCAGCTCCAGACCAGCAGAAGCTGCGTTTCATTAAACGCAGCTCCTAAAGGTTGAAGCCGCGTTTGATTAAACGCAGCTCCAGACATGTTGAAGCTGCGTTTAATCAAACGCAGCTTCAACATGTCTGGAGCTGCGTTTAATCAAACGCGGCTTCAACCTTTAGTATAAATAAAAAAAAAAAAAAAATTCCCCTAAATCAAACTAAACCTATTCGCAAGAAATTCCTAAATCAGAAACGCCTCCTCCATCGACTCCTTCTTGCTGTCTCTCACTCACCTGCCCAAACCCCTCCTCCACTCCCGTGACCGCACGATCAACCTCTGGAACACCCTCGGAGAATGCAAGTTCACTATCTCTGACCAAGAGGCGCACCAGGACTGGGTCTCGTGCACCAAATCTGCCCCAACACTCTCCAACCCACCATCGTTTCGCCCGATGGGTCGCTTTGTGCCAGTGGTGGGAAAGATGAGGTGATCCTTTTGTGGGATTTGGCTGAGGGTAAGAAGCTGTACTCGGTTGACTTGGGTGCCATTATTGAGGAGAGCAAGAGCAGAGCACGGAGCAGAGCATTACGATCTGGGATTTGGAGAGTAAGAGCATTGTTGAGGATTTGAAGAAGGTATAATTTTGGTAAGAGCAATTGTTTTTGAATTTATATTGTGTGTTTATGTTGATTTCAGTTATTCATTAATCAATTGAAGCGAATTTTTTTAAACTTTTTTAATGTTATGATTATGAACACGGAAAAGAATCTAAACACAACATATATGTTCTTAATTTGTTTCTTGCTTGGATTGTGATTATAATTTTAAACTCTGACAAAGCGTTTACAAAATTTTATGATAATCCCTAATTATTATCACTCGTTGCTGGTGTTATGTATGGTCTTACAAGCATGTATTTTGCTGGTGTTATGGTTCGTTTAATTCTTGTTGCCTCTCCTGCTGTAGGTCTTATTAGTGCCATCGCTGTTTCTGCAACTATAAAGAATTTCACTCTCGTAGCAAGGGCCAGGAATAACAATAAGGTTACCACTATTCTTCTAAATACTTGTTTAAGCTTTTTGTTTTGGTTATAGAAAGTAGTAGTGCATTTATCTCACATGTGCTCTTCTAAGTGGTTTGTTGTTAGTCAAATTCCTATTGCATTGCATCTGTTGTGAATGACCTTTCAAATCATTGTCCATGGTGTGGATGAAACATGGTTACATGCTTGGGGCTTTTTTTTTGTTTTTTTGTTGGGTGTGTTATCATTAGTTAAAACAAGTATGATCAAAGGTGTATATGGCTATGTGCTGTTGAGCCTTAGCTCAACTGGTAAGTATTTCATATGCACCAGCTATAAATATACTGATTTTAGATTCTAGTTACTTGTCAAGCCGCCAAATGCATCAAGCTACCCCTGAATCTATCATTAATCTAACAAAAGATATGATTTTAAAAAGCCTATACTAAATTTAGTTAAAAACTGGACGAATATCTCAATCTTATTATCAAAACTCTTGTTTTGATTATACATTGATTAATCATATTCAGGTGTATCTTTATTAAAGTATGATGGGGTGACATCCTATCAGTCTTGATAAAGCACCATCCATCTTTACCTATATTACTTAAATTTTGTAGCAATTTAAGATATTCAACAAGTTGCAAAGCTTCTTATAGAAAAAATAACAAAGTGAAATCTAATGACTTAATCAAGTCATTTGAATCACTAATTTGAACAAAGTTTAGAAAAGGCCTATATATATTATTTATAAACTTATTTGAGCAGTAGTCTTGATGTACAAATTAATAATCCTACACAGATCTATTTAGATGGGTAAATTCCCATCATAGTTTATCCCTTATTAAATTTATACCTGCATAAAGAAAATCCAAATACTTGCTAGTCAACCAGGAGGTTCCTCCTATCCAATAATGTGTTAAATTCATGGCTCGCCTCAAGTTTAAAATAACTATGTTATTTGCTTATTGCGTCATGGGGGGTTTAGCTTAGCACAATAGGGAGAAAAGTTGATGTTGTTCTTTTATTGCTTCAATTAGGTAACTGAGTATTACGTTTAGTGGTTTAGTGGGCCTGTTAATTGATTAAAACTTAATTTTGTAGTGCTGAATGATGAATGATCTTCAATATAGTAATGTTGATTTGAGCTTAATTAGTTCAGATAGCCATCATTAAAAAAAACTTGGATGATTTGAATCCATAGGAATTAATGTTCCTTTGTAATTACGCGTGGTAGTAACTGAAACCCACTTTACTTAATTTCATTACTTAAATTTATTCCATTTTAGCCAAATCAACGTATATATAATTATGACATACAACTCCTTTTAAAAAGGGCATGCAGTGGGATATTAATGTTTAATATGATATGATAAGTGCATATTTAATGAGATGCACTTTTAGCAGCTAACAAAGTTTGCTAAATTTAATAACCTTTTTGATGCAAGTGTCAATAAATTTATGCATATTATAGGTATTATCAGCTCCATTCACTCTGTGAATAACTAAAACGCACTAAATCATGCATAATACAAAAAGCTATCGTGAAATTGTTGGGTATAAGTCTTCCCAAAAAACTAGTGAAGCACCTTTTACTTATAGACCTTAATACCATTTGAAAAGAGACTAGCTAGCTTTTTAAGGGTGGTCCTATACTCCCATATGCAAGAAGTCATGCTGCCTTTATGAAAGTAATCTTTTACTAATTCTTTTGGTTTTATTTTTATTTTTATTTTATAATATCTTTTAGTTTTACTAATTATTTTTTATTGTTTTTTTAAGTAATTCATTTTGATTGTTGGCCACGATATTCGTATATTGTAATTGAAGGAACCGAAAGAGAGCCTTTTTGCGCTAAATAAAGAAATGCAAAAAGATAGATTTATTTGGGAATATTAAACCCAAGTCAACTTTACACATACAGACAATAGGCATTAGTGAATCAAGGAATTATATGATGCATGGTGTTCCGGATTAGAGGTTCAGGTTAAAGATTCATCTATTATATTTATATTTAACTTGTAGGCATGTAGAAAACAAAACAACAAAAAAACAAAATATAAACGATGATATTGCCTGAGAAAACTTGTTACTGAGATTTTTTTCCCACTTAATTTTTTTGCTATAGAAATGCAATAGGCATCATTCATTTATTAAGACTTTCAATAGATGTCCGTTATTCATTACCAAATGCATGATATTCATGAGTTTAACGCGCTTTTTTTCTGTTTTTTTATTTTTTATTTTTTTATTTTTAACTAATACATTCACTATATGAATTTTTTTTTTTGAGAAACATTATATGATTACATTGAAGACCAAAGAAAACCCTTTTTTACTTGAAATATAATATAAAATTTTCTTATTCTAATGAATAACTAATTTATTTATATTTACATTAAAAAAAGTTAAATTTCTAAGTGAATAAATCTCTTATAAGCAGCCTTTTTTCCAACCCTAAGTCCTAGTAGTATATTATGATATAAAACTGGAAATTTTAACCTTAACCATAAACTTAAAAACCAATAATAATAAACCTCTAATGCTTTATATTTTTAATCCTTAATAATTATATTTTAAAATTCAGCTATGGCAAGTTTTATCTTGATGACTATTAGCTGCAAAATATTTTTTTTTTCTCTCTCAAACTAGTCATTTTTCTACTTAATTTTTTGTGTAATTCAAAATTTGGGGTAAGTTTTTCAAATTGAAGCTCATGTTGAGTATATTAACTGGATTCAAAGGACTTCTTTCACTATATAGGCCATATGTATTATATATCATCTCAACAACTAAGTGTATTCCTGTAGCCACACAAGTTAGAAACCTTATTTGAGTATAAATATCGATATTGAGAAACTTGAGTAAATTTATTTGATTGTACTTATTTATTTACTAATAATTTTTATTAATCATAGTGTAAACTCCTGATTTGCAGATCATGAATATGAATCAGGGTGGACCTATAAAAATACCATTGTTTAATAATGTTATTTGATATAAAATTACTTTTACAGAATTAAAGGAAACAAACAAGAAAATACCAGTCATATAGAGTTGCATTTGCATTTCACCACCCTTTCAAGAATATAGAAGACTAGCTGAGCTTGCGTGTCTTCTTTGGGTCTCTCTCTGTCAATTCATTTCTGTTTGGTTGTGGAAAATTAATTGGAAGAGAAAACACTCTAGAGTATTGCATTCTTATTTGGCACCTGAAACATGAAGAAAACACTTGCTTGGCATATGCACATCTCCATGACTAGACACATGGAAAATATGGCCTGTAAAGCATAAAAAACAATAGCTCTCATTATCAATTTGATCCATGTATTGCTGAACTTGATTGGATTGAAAGTTTTGAGTAGATTTTGTTATTCTCTCTATGTTTTAATGAAAGGTAAATTTCCTATACAACTTACTACACTACTCTTGTTAACAAATAGTTGAACTATAGCTAGCCTTCCTCTCATGTTACTAAGTTGATGAAAACAACATAAATGATATGGGGCAAAGATTGATTCGTATTACTATATTTTCGTTGTATTTTAGTTTTAATCAAAATAAGTTCTTCCTATTTCTAAATAATTTGTTTCCCTTTCCATTTTGCCATTTCAAAAGCGAAATCACTTTACTTTAACTCAATAATGTCAAATTATGTCTCTCTCCGTCAACACATTGTTCTGCCAAATTGCTCCATGATCATGCCTTTTGATACAAATGTTTGAATTTGAACTAATGTTTACAAAACATTAAGTATTGCAAGCAAACATTTGGCAAGTTTAACTTGACAAACAATAATTTGTGCGATTTTGCCATGAAGTGGATAAGAAAGCGTATGTCAAAATGGAGCCGGTATGCCACCGAGGATACTCTTGAGGCCTCACAACATGTTGTCTATCTTTTGTTGTAAACTTTTTTGTGAATAGACGCAGCTACAAACGTTTCTATATATATTTTTGTTAATAGTCGGTTTGGCTATTTGTGATGTTGTTAGACGTGGCTTTTTGTGATGTTGGGAACTCGGTTTATTTTGGTAATTTTTGTGTTGTCCACTTGTTTATGGAACTTGTGTTGGGAAGTTGTGATAGCAGAACTTGTGTTGTATTGTGATAGCAGGGAACTTGTTTCTTTTCATAAGTTGTATTGTGTTGGAAACTTGTGATAGCAAGGAACTTGTGTTGTGTTGGCAACTTTTGTGATAAGTTGTGTTGGAAACTTGTGTATGGAGGAAACTTGTTTATTTTGATAAGTTGTGTCCATGATTTGTAAACTTGTGATAATTATAAGTTGTGTTGGAAACTTGTGTATGGAGGAAACTTATAAGTTGTGTTGGAAACTTGTGATAAGTTTTGTTTGAAACTTGTGTTGTGTTGTTGGAAACTTGTGTTGGAAACTTGTGTTGGCAGATCATGTTAGCAGTATCAATGAAACTGTGATAACAGGGAAAAGAAAGAAAAAAATGGGAAGAGGAAAAAAAAAAAAGAGAAGCTATAGCCGCGTTTTTTATAAACGCGGCTATAGTTCTAAGCGACGAGGGCTATAGCCGCGTTTTTTATAAACGCGGCTATAGTTCCTACCTTGTCCGTCGACGTAGGGCTATAGCCGCGTTTTTTAAAAACGCGGCTATAGCCCTATGCCTTTTACCGCGTTAATAAGCGCGGCTCGTTAGAGTCTACAGCCGCGTTTTTCAAAAACGCGGCTATAGACCGAGACCTATAGCCGCGTTTTTTCCGAAACGCGGCTATAGACCCGAAGCCTATAGCCGTGGTTCAAAAACGCGGCTTCAGGCTCGGGCTTTAGCCGCGGTTGAAAAAACGCGGCTACGGACCCCGCTAGAGGTCTGTTGCTGCGCCGTTTAGGCGTGGGTTGTAAACGCGGCCATAGAAAACGCGGCTATAGGTTATAGCCGCGTTTTCGGGGCCTATAGCCGCGTTTTTTAAACGCGGCTATAGACCCCGTTTTTTGTAGTGATGGTTTGATGACCCAAGCCTTGTACCGATTTGGGTAAATGGCGAAAATGAAAGAAACAGGTTTCATTATAAACCATGGTGGCTCCAAGATTTTTTTTCTAGAGGAGGTCAATAATGGCGGAGCCAGAAATTTATTCCTGGGGGTAGGCGCGAGTAAAAATATAAGATGATTTTTTTTATGGTTTTTCTGTATATAGATAACTTCCACATTATATACAATACAACTATATTATATAATAGTCTAAAAAAGTATTTACAGTTTAAAGATTGTTAAGACAACAATCATTGGATGTATTTACAAATAGAATTGAAATAACTAATCATACATTTTTATCAAATTAATAATAACTTATTATATTTATAAGTTATATCAATTGAATAAAAAAATAGAATAAATAAGAATAGTAACATATTTAGGAGTAGGGCTAGGAGCACGTGTGAAACTAAGAAAAATAATACTCCGCTAATAAACTTTTGCTTTTGAAGTGTATGATTTTATAAATATACATGTGGTCACTCTCTTGGAATTGAAGTAAGCAATAAAAGATTTTTTGGACTTAGAAATGTGTAGAACACATATCAAACTACTTGATTGGACATAGAGAAAAATTAAGAATCATGTTCAAGCTTATTTCATTTGGGTTTAACAAAAAATTTAAAGTCTAGGTGTTCAAATTTTTATTGTAGGAGTCCAAAAAAAAATTCTTTTAAATTATATATATAATTTTTTTTTTTTTTTTGGACCAGGTCAGGGGGTTCATTTGAACCCCCTTGGCTGGTCTTGGAGCCACCCCTAATTATAAAAGGTTTGATTCTTGACTTTATGTGCAAGATTGTAATGGCAGGAATTAATGGCAAGCAATCTATGATATATATATGTGGGTGACATCTTTTTTAAAATACATTAGCTATGTATTTGGCAATACATGGATATGTTATGAAACATTGCGTGGATGTAAATGACAGTTAAACATGTCATTAATGCTAATACCATAGCTTTGGCCTTTTATGTGCAAAGGTGTATGGATTTGATGAATAAAGAAAATTTGGTCAATATAGTAGAGTCAAATATTTTGAATCTATCTTATTAAACTCAATTTTGGTGTGGTTGCCACTTTTGTTATTGGTTAGCCTTTTTACTAATTCATGAAGGGACTCATTATTAAATGATAATTAAAATAGCATTATAAGAGCTATTGTTAATAATTTCAAAAAATTGGAGCATAAGCCCAATATTTGGATGTGTCATATTTGAAAAAATATATATAAAAAAGTGTCGATTCCACGTTGATGAAGCTTGTATAATAAAAAAGAGTTAGACTTTTTGTTGACCACTATTTATTGCAACATGTGGCTATATAAATTTATGCCATGTATATATTTAAAAACACCATACAATTGTGTATTTTTATTTTTTAATAGGCATATTTTTTCTCAATAGACACATTTTTATTCAATATGCACATTTTAGGTCAATAGACACCTTTTCATTCAATAGGAACATTTTCGGTCAATGGGCACATTTTGGTATATCCAATATGAAGGGTTATGATTTTTCAATAGGCAACTTTTGGTATATTTAATTTGAATGGTTATGACTTTTCAATAGGTACCTTTCAGTATATATATTACAACCTATCTTATATATACTTATATATACAACAAAAATTAAACTAGAGAATATTCTATCTCTTATTTATTTCCACAAAAAACTAATAAATAAAACAACATTCTTTTCTTTTGTCTAACTAATAACATTTTGTACTATTTCTTTTAAATTTTTTTTTAAAATTTCATGCATATTTGCTTACTACTCTAACTCAAAAATGATTTTTTTTTCTCTTGAAACTCATCCAATAGTTATTCTCGTGCATCGCATGAGTTAATGACTAGTATATATATATAGATGATACATATATTTATTCATTCAATATCTCATATACAATGAAAAAGAAAATTAATGAGGGATATTCTTCAAGTCAAACAATGACCTCCTCAAAATAGTTCTATTACATTTAATGTGTGCACAAACAAAAGAATTGAACCCAAAACATTCACAAATTTATGGAGATGTCCTCAAGAATCCAAGCAAGTTCCCAAGAACATATCTTATTGGAGTTAAGGGTGATCTAATCCTTAAGTTTAGTCACTATTTTCTTTTATCAAACTATAATTACTTGTAAAATTATTCACAATCACCATAAAAAATCCAAAGCCTCTGCACTGAATTCGTGTGAAGAGGCTAATATTTACATATTGAAATTTTAGAACTTAGCCATTAAAAATTTTTGCAAAAAAAGAAATGTTGAGCTTTCTTTATGTTTTTCTTCTACAAAGGTAGCTCAATGAATAATATTGTGTTAAGTGTGAAATGTCTTTATATACTTATATTTATGAAAAGCAAAAGTTTAGCTATCTTTCTTTAATTCATAATTCATTTTGTGACAATTAAAAAAAACCATTCATTTGCAATTTTAGTCATATTATTTTTTTAATAATTAATGTGATATATTTAACTAAAACTCATTGATAATCTTATAAATTGTCATGTAATGTGTTGAAAGAAATTCTCCCAAACTGATTTGGAGTTAATCTATAAGAAAGTTACCCTTCTCCTACCACAAAATTTCTTCGATAGTTGCTGAAAATTTCGACAAATCAACATTAAAGTAGAATGGCAAAAGTGGGGGCGGTGGAAGGCAAGAAGAAAGTGTCATCTAGCAATATCATAGTATTGCATTGCTTGAAGTTTCAGCAATATTTGAAATTCATGTAGTTTTCAGACTATTAAAATCACAATTGGTCTATGAGCCCAAAAGGAAAAACACTATGTTTTGGTCAAAATGTTCATATTTGAAGTAACTATTAAATTAGACTAAGCATGTGCTTGAAGTTTCTGTGTTTTCAACTATTAGTATTATGGGTCTTTCTCAGTTTAGTTAGAAATAAAGTAATGGGTACCAACTGCTCCCTAGCTGGCACCTTCGCAAGTCTCAATCTTCTTAGAATAAAAATTAATTACATCTTAAGATAATAAAAAAAAAAATTGAGAAATGCTACATTCACAACATTTTGAGAATAAATCCTAAGTAAATAGTTGAGTGGTAAATTCAAATTAAAAACTCATAACAATCTACCACATAGAATTTTTTTGTGAAAATGTTATGGACGTAGCACTTCTTACTAACAAATATCCTAATTAATAGCATCTATTAATAGACCTTTTTTTTTAAAAAAAAAAAAAAAGGGAAAATAAGAAAGTGATTAACATTTTTTTTTTCAATTTTTCATAATAAATTTCCTAAAGAGTTGATTAGTAGATGCCCTAAGGGCACATATTAACCAGATTATAAAAAGAAAAAAAAAAAAAGGCCGGTAACAAAACCTCTAGAAATATATTTTATTTTATTTTTATTATTTTTTAATTTGGGTGTTTCTAGAATTCAATAAAAAGTTCTCTTTCATATTCTCTGGTCTTTTCTTTCCTTTATTTTTACTTGTATGAGAGATTTTTGTTTTGGAAACGAAAGCACAGAGGTTAGGGGGAGAGAAAGTGACACCTAAACGCACAGCCTCCATAGAAAGAAAAGAGGAGACCTTTCGGAGCTGCCTATTGTCAAAGCCAGGCCCACTACTTTAGAAAAAACAAAAAGGAAAAGCACGCGTAAGTGATATATCCGCCCACGTGACCCACTGGGGGCCCACCATTTTCTGCAAATGTCATACATGATTGGCTCCTTCGAATGTGGGGGTCCCACAGCCCACAAATAGGTTTTGTAGTTGTTAGCATTACGGATAAGGACAATAGTACGGTACGGTACGGCATTTGAACCTTTAAAACGTGCCGTGCCATGCCGTGTTGTAACCGTCAATGTTGCTGCACCATTTCTCAGCAAGAAGGAATCCTTTTAGTAAGGTTTTTGGGCAAGGTAGTTTTTTTTTGAGAAAGGTAGACCGACCTAACAAGGGCCCAGCTTTTGACATGTAGCAACATGTGGAAGGTAGGAAACACAACTACGCAAGTGGACAATCAGTCCATCATATTATTAAGAATTTTGCTAACGTGTATTTTAAAGGCATACAATAATTAATTATTTTTAAAAATATTTTTTTGAAAATTGAAAAAGTATTGACAGCTTTTTAATTTTCGATAAAATATTTTCAAAAATAGATGGTTTAAGAGCATACATTAACCGAACCCTATTGTTAATAGTTATATTTTGTAATCTCTAATCAGATGACATCAAAGAGTAGAGAAATTATGAGAGAGATGATACAATAACATGTATAAAAAAAATTAAATTATATATATATATATATATATGATAGTTACAAACATTTGATAAGTTATACTCTAAACATCTTTATTGAAAATATCAAGATGTGTCAATTGAGTTCAATGCTCTTAACTAGAATAAATTTAGGGAGTAAAGTATTTCCCCCATTTATGTATGAGATAGTTTGCAAATTTTTTCCTAACTATAAACTGAGTAATGTCCCTTTAACTATTAAAAATTACCAAATACACTAGACCATTAAAGAAATTGTTAACACATGATACAAATTTTTTTATTATAGAATAATCCACAATGAAATTACCTTGAGGGGAGAACCCGCAAATGATCCGATAGGTAAGAGGTAAAATGTGTAAATGACCTAATAATTTATGGGAAAAAGTGTAATTTGCCCTAGTTTTCATATATTGAAATTAGGGATGACAATTTTGCCTCCACCACGCTTAACCCACTCCTCCCTGCTTCCCCCGTATAGGTTTCTCCCACCTTATAAAAGTGGTGGGGCAGGAATGGAGCGGGATTTTAGTTCCGCACCATGAGGCAGAGTGTGGATGGGTTTAAACTTTTTAGACCCACCCCATCCCATCCCTGCCCCGCCCTACATTGAGAATAATTAAATTGTAAATTTTTCATACTCTAAAACTCTATTATTTAAACAAATATGGCATCAATTTATTTTATTCTACCCAACATCACTCTTTGTCTCTTTTTTCTCTTTAGCAAGAGGTTGGAAATAAGGTACCAATTTTAATGTTTTCTTTTATCTTTATTAGTAACAAATTTATATACTATTGAATCATTGATTTTGTATTATGAGATTTTTTTTTTTTGTGATATTGTCTTGTTAAACACTTGGATAATATTATTCAGTTTTTGCTAAAATTTAATTTGATTTAATGAGATAAAGTAATTTCAAGTATTATTTTATTAATGAAACATGGTTTATTACAAAAATTATAATAGTTGTGGGCAAATTAACAAGTAGTAGAGCTTTACGGAATGGGACAGGACTTTGTAGGGCCCCAAGGAACATGGATAGGGAAAGAAAATTTTCCTCGTCATGCAGGACAGGACAAGAATGGGGCAAGACAAAGCCATGTGGGATGAGGGCGAAAACCCCATCCTTCGATCCCACCCCACCCATTATATTACCATCCCTACTTGAAATATGACATCGGAGTGTCTTAAGTTCTAACAAGCTCAATTTGATACTAATTTTGGCTTAAATATTTTTCTTAAAGTTGAGAAGTGTAGCCCATTATTTTGAATGTTTTTCCTTCCAAAAATATCATTAATAAGTTATTGTTCCCAAAGAAGTCAAATAGTCTTTAATTAGTAATTCCTATGGATTATATTAGACTTTATATTTAGGCTTTAGTTCGACTTGGCAAATTAGTCTTTTTTCTTTCTTTCTTTTTTTTTCTTTTTTTTTTTTTTTTTCTTTTTTCTTTTTTCTTGTTTCTACAAGTCTTATTTGACTTTGGTATGGGAATTTAATGTTTTATTTTCTAATTTTGTTCTCCCATGCTTAGAGATTTTTTCTAAGCTTTAATATAAGCCTTTTGGTTGGATTAAATAAGGTTATTGTATATTTTCATATTATATAACTTTTGTGCTTCAAAAGATCAATTTCTTCTTTTAAACTCTTATCTCATTGGTGGATTCCTTGGGTGGCAAGTTCGGTTCCTGTATCTCTTGGGTGGTATTTCTTTATCCCATTGAGTGGTGAGTCATTTTATGTTCTGCATCCTTAGCTTAATTTTGTGGGTGTTGAAATATGTATTTTATTAGGTTTTACTTTGGTGGTGAACCTATTTATCCATTTTTATTAGGTTCATTCAATCTTTATGAATTATATTCCAACCACCCATCATTTCCATATTTGGAGAAATTTGGATTTTCCCTTGCATTCGGGTATGAAAATATTATATGGATTTCTTATAAAACTTGTTTTGCTTACCATCTATTAGAAACTTGCCATTTTTTTTCGAAAATGATATAATAAATGGTTTCATAAACAAACACAATCATAATAAATACTTATCAATAAATATCATGACTATCAACTTTCATATTTAGAGAATAATTAAAACATAGATATATATATATATATATATATATTTTTTTTTGAACTTTCCTGTATATTGCGCATTAATTACCAATTAGTTAACAATAGTACTACTAGAGTAATTCTTAGGTACTCCCGGAGCACGGAGAATGGTGCTCCCTTCTCTCACATTCATGGTGGAGTCCGCTCATTAAATTTATGGTGGGGTTTATCATGAATGTGAGAGGAGGGAGCATCATTTCACTATACTCCGGGATTATCTAAGAATTTTCCGTACTACTAACCCGACATTCAAAACCATAAAAGTTGTTAATTATGTACAGAAAGATTTTATTACTATAATTATGTAATATACATTAAAGTTAAACAAAAATGTAATATTCTCTATGTTTTTTTTAATATAAAAGTCGATAATTATGATATTTATTAATAGACATTTATTATGATTGTATTTTTTTTATAAGTCATTTATTATATCATCTAAAGAAAATATTATGTGACAAGATTTTAATAAAGGGTGCAAATATAATAACATGTGTTCATTTCTCAACATAAGTCACCATGTCAACGAGTCTAGTGTACTGAATGCATTAGACCTTACCCTCACTCTTATAAGAAACCGTTATAGCATTTAAATATTTTAAATATATGATAAATTATACTTTGTCTCCTTTAATATTGAGACATCTGCACCTTTTTCTCCTTTGACTATTGGGTCATTTATAATTCCCGTCAAGGGTATTTTATGTTCAATTTATTTTGAAGTAAAATTATTTTTCTGTAAAATTATGAACTATCTCATAAATAAAAGGTTAGAGTGGAAGTGACTTTTTTTTATTAAATATATTAGTTAGATATTTTTTAATATTTTAAGGCTTATTTTAATTAAGTTCAACTATCTGATCAAATTGTGTGTATTATAAGAAACAATAATAAATTTAAATTAAATAATAATGGAACAAAATCCAACATTTCTCAGAAAATACCCGAAAGGACTACGGCAATGCCTTCAACAAATTTTGTTGGCGATAATGAAGTTGTCCCAACTCCGAACCTTCATAGGGCACCCAGCAAGTACCCCACGTACGATGCAGCAATCTTGTGCTCGCCACGTGCCCTACACGGTTCTGATAGCAAAATATATAATAAATTGTGCCGTGGAACACCATAACAAACTCTGACTTAGTCTTTATTAGCTTCACTCGTCCATAAATTTATTTTACCATTTTTATTTTTACTTTAATATAAGAGTTTACTTTTTAATATATAATTTTTTTTAAAACACTGCTATCGAATTATTTATATTATACTATATTTTATTAAAATATTAATTTTATTGAGTTTTTAAAATTGTTTATCTTTCTCCACGTAAAATAATTACTGCTCTTTCATTCTTGAGGTCATAAATAAAAAATAAAAAAATTAGATTCAAAATAAATAGTGCACTGTAAAGTTACACTATTATTGTAATAATAATGAATTTTTACACAAATTTATATAGTTTGATATAAGTAAATATTGAACTTTATAGCTTAAATTGTGTTTTTTTCATTAATGGGAAATGTTAATGGATATCTTAAGAACATTTATTCTTGAACCATTTTAGATAAATTTTAATGGAAAAAGAAAAAATCAATTAATATTTTGACAGTTATTTCTATTTTTTATAAAAGTGATGTCAAAATTTTTCTAAAATAGTTTATTAACAATTACCCTATGGTATACCTTAGGAAGCATTTCATAAAGAATACCTATTGCACAAAGCTTAAGTACACTACTTATGTATGGTTAAGTTCTCTTCTTCAAATTTAGTCATATAACTGAAATGAAAATATATTTTTAGCTAAATATATTCACTTTAACTAAATTTTAAAAGAAAGATCTAAAAAAAAAAAACATTCCTGTTGTACCTAAATTTTACCTTTTTATTTTTATTTATACTACTATTTAAGGGGCTTTTCCTGTTTGGATTCCCATTTTTTTAGTTAAAAAATGCCCCTACACCCTTATGTTTAAATAGAGATAAAATTAAAGGACAGTCCGGTAAAAACTCATTTTTTTTAGTTCAAAAATGCCCCTACAGTCTTATGTTTAAATGGAGACAAAACTAAAGGACAGTCCGGTAAAAATGCAATTTCAACTCCCACTAAAATATTGCCTAAAAAATAGGACCACTCTCCTATTAATTTTTAAATTAATTTATTCATTTATAAATTAAAATTTTAAAATAAAAATCATATATATATAATAATTAAATACAATTTTTTTCTACAAAATATGACCACTAAAAAAGAAAAGTCTCATCGAACGCGTGAGACTAGTTTTATATAAAAGCATTGATGACGGTGCTTTTACTCTTTCCATGTAAGAGTTATTCTAAGTTGCGTTGCGTACGTACGTGTCCCAAATACAAACAATTTCTAGGAAGCAACGTGGGTGAGTCAGGTTCTTGCTTTTGTTCCCAATCTCATTGAACAAAGAGGAGAGCACTACGAAGTCCACCACACCATTTCACATACATTACACGCCTAACCCCTCCAATCAAAATGCAATATCTGATCATCATAGTCAAAAATCTCTAGAATCAAACCCACCACTATCTCATCATCACTATCTTACCATACAAAAAATTTGAATCACAAGCATCGTGTAAATATCGCCGCAGCCACTTTATGCTTCTACCATATCTGACCATTCCTTCATATGACCCTTGACTTTCTTGAATTCTTATCTCTATATAACACTCCAATTTTCGTTCACACAACAACAACATAACGTGCCTACTGCCGACTATTTCTCCCAATATATATTCCTCTCTCTCTCTTTTTGGTATCCAATCTAATCTTTTTGAACCCACAAATCACGCTCCAAAAAGAATCCCATTCTTGAGTATTCTCCAAAGAATCTCCACCACCACCACCAAAGCATAGTCACTAGCTCCACCACTTACACACACACCCACCCACCAAAATATAAACCCAAAAACTCTTTTTTTCACTTACATGATCATATCATATGAAACACCATTTCTTGAGTAGTAGTAGAAGAGAAAACTAGGATGTCAAACATACCCACATCTCTCTCTGAAATTTGCCTAACTCAATCACGTCTCACCATGTCTGTTGCTGATCCTTGGCCCTTCTCTTGAAACCTCTCACCTTACCTAAACCAACAAAAAAAAAAAAAAAAAAATCCCAAAACCCATATTTCAAAAACCCACTTTTTTTTTCCCATTTTTCTTGACACTTAACCATGAGGAAAATCAAAGGCTTCAAGCTAGGAAAGCGCCTAGTCAGAGCTACAAAATGGGTCCTCCGGAAAAACAGGACCCGACCCGGATACATCCGGCTCAACCAGGCTGCGGCAGCAACAACAAAGAGCCCATCTACAAAACCCATGTCGAAGCTGTTCACCTGGGCCAAATCGTTGTGCCATTGCAGCAAACCAGGGTCGGGTTACGTGCAAATCGGGCACGACCCGGTT
Source organism: Castanea sativa (assembly GCF_040712315.1). Taxonomy (NCBI): domain Eukaryota; kingdom Viridiplantae; phylum Streptophyta; class Magnoliopsida; order Fagales; family Fagaceae; genus Castanea; species Castanea sativa. The sequence goes on along the minus strand of NC_134023.1, from coordinate 44,651,672 downwards.
AAGGAAAAGGAGGTGGCGGTTCCGAAAGGACACCTGGCGGTTTACGTGGGTCAAAAAGACGGCGACTTTCAGAGGGTGCTGGTGCCTGTGATTTACTTCAACCACCCTTTGTTCGGCGAGCTGCTTAGAGAGTCAGAGGAAGAGTTCGGGTACGAGCACCAAGGTGGGATAACCATACCGTGCCCGATATCCGATTTCGAGAGAGTCCAGACCCGGATCGCCGCCGGGTCTGGTGGCGCCCGGAGGCTGACGTGGAAGCGTCACTATTAAAGAAAGTGATGGCAATGGGATGTGCGAGTTTTTTTTTTTTTTTTTGTTGGGGGTTGGTGTTGATGGTTGATGAACAGTAATTGATGATGGCGATAAAAGATTCGAACTGATTACGATAATGATGTGTAGAATTTTTATTTTTTCCTCAATTAGGTAATGGTTTACTTTTATGGTTATTTACATGTTTTTTCTCTTTTTACCTTAGACTTTTTTTTTTTTTTTGGTCTTTCTCTTCGGATTTTGATACATAGTGCTGTAATAGAATTTAGGTGTAAATATATTATTTTTTTCTCCTCTTTTTGTTGTTTCTTGTTTTATATATATATATATATATATATGATTTAATGAAAGGATAAAATATAGCTACCATTTAGCTAAAAAAAATCTAGCTACTATTCTTTAGGCATATTAAGGGACGGTTTGGTATGGTATTTTAAGCATTATTTTTTAGTTTTTAAACAATATTATATATATTTTTATATAATTTTTCACTCACACGTATTTTCAAAAAATACAAATAAGAACAATGTTACCAACCTGATCCTAAGAGTCTCGATAAATTTAGATTTTAAGCATATAATTGCAATGAATTTAATTGTTTTTTTTTTTTAAATTTATTGTATATGCTTAATTGTTTCAGGCAATGATGTGTCTGAATATTGTGAGGGTTAGAAAGTTCTTTGTTATCATGTGTTTGAATATTGTGAGGGTTAGAAAGCTCTTTGTTTGAGACTGAAAGTTGATCTATGGTTCTAACTTCTAGTCGTCACAAATAATTTATAAAGACGGTAAGTCACAATGGAAGGACTGAACAAGTAAAAATCAAAATATGAATGAACGCTTCCCTAATTTGTAAACCCGAATACACGATTGCTGAGGTTACAAGCAAGGTTAGAAAGATATAAAATAATCTCTAAAAATTCTTCACTTTTTTCAATTTTTCTCCAAAAATCTCTTTAAGTGTGGGGAAAGGCCCTACTTATGCACTCAGTTCATCCCCTTCAATAGTGGGACATCCAGGTGCTTATCCTATAAGATGTCCTCTCCCATTTTTTTTATGATGAAAATGGACTTTTGGAGTGATCATTTAACATTTAATGTTGCTTGTATTAGGTGGGAATACCTAATTAATGTGGAGGTGATTATTACTTAGATTGCGTACCACCTTTCCTGGCTCTCGATTTGCTTTCTAGGTAATATCTTCTTCCTTGATTGCCCTATTGGTCAATAGCCCTTAGAGTGAAACTTTACCACTGCACAGCTAGCCTCATTGGCTCACAAAACCTTTTAGGGACCCATCCCTACAAATATAATTAAGGAGCCTAATATACAACATTAAAAAGAAAAAGAAAAACAAAGTGTTGTTCTTAATTTCTATTTGTGAATTTCAATCCACTCAATTGGTAAAGTCTCTTATTATTAAATATAAGATAAATTCAAACCTTGCCTATATCAGAAGCCAAGAAGTGTCTTAAGTTAAATTCTATTGTATCTATAAATAAAATAATGACACTATTTTAATAGTGTGAAAATTGTAAGCCTTGAAACTCTTGAGATCAATTTAGAATTGGTACCAAATGTGGAGGGTGTAAAGTGTATTTTTAGCCTTATAATAAAGTTAATTGTTTTCTAATATGGAAAACTAAAATTATCTCGATCTATTACTCTAGGATTTTGAGAGTCAAATTTATGAAGCATTACTCTTTACTGTCTTTAGGTTAATTATAGTGGTCCATTTTAATGATTATGAGCAATCCATGTTTAGTTGAGTTTGACTAGGTTGAATACTTTTCATACTCATTCAACAAGGAGATCAATTTGTATTATTTTCAAAACTGGACGGAGCCAATCAATATTCAGTCATGAACCGATCTTAGGGTGTGTTTAGTTGGGTTAAAAATAAGGTGGATAGAAAATCTAGGGAAGAAAATGAGTAATTGATGTGTTTGGTTGAGAGGGAAGAGATAGAAGAAAAATGATAGGGCCTGCAAGATTTCTCTCTGGCCCACTAAAATTGAATCACGGAGTGAAAACAAGTAGAAAAATGTCTGACAATATTTTGGACAAAATTGCCCAGGCCAACGTTCAAAACTTCTTAACATTTATGTCATTTTCTTCTATGTTTCTTTTTTTTTTTTTTTTTTTTTTTTTTTGAGAAACACTTCTATGTTTCTTTTGTCATCATTCACTTTTCAACGTACAAAGCTCTCTTTCTTTCTTTTTTTTCTTCGTGCTTATCCTTTCTTCAGTTTTTATTTTTATTTTTTTTATGTACTTTTTTTTTTCTTTTCTTTTAGCATGTGCAGTGTTTCTTTTCTCAAACAGTTAGTTGGTTTTTTTTTTTTTTTTAATAAAAAAATTTTAGATTCTTGAACTTCTTGTCTATTATTTTTTTGGATTATGTTAACGGTCACGTTAAGAACACCTCTTGCAGCTTTTTACAGCTTTTTATTTTTTTTTATAAAATTTTAATAGTTTTTTAAATCTTTTTTGGCAATATTTTTAATAATTTTTTGTCTTTTTTATTAACATAATCCATTAAGGAAAATCTTAACAAGCACCATTGGGTGTTTGTTAATATTTTCCTTTTTTTTAATGTATGAAATACAATTGTATAGATTTTTTTTAATAAAAAAATTTGTTACTTTTTGTTTTATTTAACATAGACATAATTGTAAACTTATATCAATTTCAATTTTTATCCTCTTACTTTTCTTCTCAACTAGTGTTGTCGATACCGATATTTAAACACCAATGTTTCGTACCGGTTTACATACCGAAAGTACCGGCCATACCAGCCGATTTTGGAAATACCGGCCAGTACAAAAAAAAACTTTTTTTTTTTAATTTTAGTTTTGTAATTTTTGTAAAGGCAGAATAATAACTTATTTGCATTAACTTATTAGTATTGTTTGTTTTCTTAGTAGGCAATGTTCAATTAAGCTTTCTATTTTTTATATTGTGTTTTTTTTTAATTGATGCAAAAGTCTAAAACCATGAATAATTTATTCTCAATTAAGGTAATGTTTTATGGTAAACTTTTATATTTATTATAACACACACACACACACACACACACACACACATATATATATATTTATAAATATAAAAAATAACGATAAACCCGAAACGGTACACCCGTATTAACTAGTGCCGAAATATATTGTTTCACTGATCAAACCGATATAGCCTCCGGTACTAGATTGACTCTCTTGTTCTCAACCAAACATATAAATTCTCCATTTTTCTACTTTTCCATCCTCCCAACCAAACACAAATGGAAAAAAACTAAATTTCTTTCATGCTCCCACTTTTCTATCTCTGCTCTTCATTTTTTATCCTCCCACTTTTTCACTCCTACAACCAAACGAGCCCTTAATATTGGTATGATCCAAAGAGTAGGAAATTAATGTTGAACTTGAGGTAATTGATTGGTTTTTAGAGGAAGGCATGAGAGGAGGACATTGTGATTTTGTGGTGCATATTTATTTTGTGATTGTGGTGGATAAAGTCATCTTTTAGTTGAGTCAATGGATTCGAGATATGTTATTCTTTTTTTCTTTTCTTTTTTACATTGTGATTAGGGAGAATTATAGACATATAGCATTCTAGGAATGGAATTGCACTAATAAATGCATTTTTAATGCCTACATTTTGACTGTTTTCTATTTTGGTCCCTACATTTTAATTTTACTACTTTTTGTCCCTAAATCAATTAACGCGTGTTATTTTTGTAAATAGCTGAGGTGGCTGCCAGAAGAATTAAAATATTATAAAAAATGCCACATCACTCATGACACATCAGCATATAAATTTAAAAAAATTAATTTATTAATTTTAACTAAATAATAAAATAAAAACATAATTAAAAACTAAAATTCACAGGAATTAAGATTGTTCTTCATGTTCTTCAAATTGTTCTTCATATTCTTCCCAAATCAAATCCAGCAACCAAGAACACAAACCCAACAACCCAAGAACTCAAATCCAAATCACTAGGACATAAATGAAAATAAGAAGAAAAAACCCAAATTCAACACCTTAGAGATCATCAAACCCAGCACCATTAGATCTACCACAAATCAAGATCATCGAATTCTTCATGTTCTTCCCCAAATTCTAACACAATCAACACCGAATTCTCAGAAAATCAAACCCATAAACCTAGTTAACAAACCAACCCAAATTAAACCCAGATCAAGAACATGACCACCACTGCCACTGAAAAAGTCACCAAACACCGATCAGTCAACAAACCCACGCCAGGACGGTGGCTGAGATCGGCGAGCTCCATTGTGGCCAAGATCGAGACGAAGGTTGAGACTGGCGAGCTCCATTGTGGTCAAGATGGCCGAGATGGAGGCCGAGACCAGGACGGAGGCCCAGATCGAGTTCCATTCTCTCTAAAATATCACCGGCCCCCTTCCTCTAGATCTACTCCAAATTGCTGGCCTCATCCCATTCTCTCTCTCTCTCTCTCTCTCTCTCTCTCTCTCTCTCTCTCTCTCTCTCTCTCTCTCTCTCTCTCTCTCTCTCTCTCCCTCTCTCTAAGCTCTTTTGTTTTGGTAGAGCTCTCTCATCTAATCATGGTTTAAAAAGGTTTGATAATAAATAAAAAAATTGGTTTGATGCTTTTGACTAACTCACTTAAAGAAAAGTAAATACACTTAAAACTAAAATAATCTAATGATAAATTTTTGTTTGGGTTGGTTGAGATGAGAGAATAGAGTTTGAGTTTGAGATGATTTTTTAAATTCTGTTTTAATTCTGTGAATTTTAGTTTTTAATTCTGTTTTTATTTTTATTATTTAGTTCAAATTAATAAATTAATTTTTTAAATTTATATGCTGATGTGTCATGGATGATGTGACATTTTTTTATAATATTTTAATTCCTTTGACAGCGACCTCAGTTATTGCTGTCGGTTGACTGATGGAAAGGACGAAAATAACACGTGTTAATTGGTTTAGGGGCTAAAAGTGGTAAAATTAAAATGTAGGACCAACATGAAAAACAGTCAAAATGTAAGGATTAAAAGTGCATTTACGCTTTTTTATTAGAAAGAATCAAATAAAATTCGAACAACATTTCTTTCGGTGTAAAATTTTTACTTGAAAATTTTTTCCCCATTTCCTTGTGTTTGGCTGGATTGAAAATGAAAATATTTTCAGTTTGACCTAAAAATAGTCTCGCTGTCTCGCATGGGGTAAATTGTTTTATGCCCACCCAAGGCCAAAACTCAACTATTCGTCACCCAATGCGCGGTTGCACCATTGCTCATTGCTATTGACAAGCAAGTACTTTCTCCGAGCTATAGCTAGCTCTCTCTCTCTTTATTTTCATTAATTTTATGGGTTTATTTATTTATTTATTTATTGAATGATTTTCTGCATTTACGATGACTCTTGCTGGAAAAATTTATGACACATGATTTGAGCAATTTATAGGGAAAAGTTCATTCAATCAGTGTAATTTACAGATTTATTATTATTATTATTATTATTATTATTATTATTATTATTATGCATCTTGAAAATCATTTTATTTTTGGTTCGCTATCCGGTTTGTTTTTTTAAACCATAAAGAGATAGAAAAAGAGAAGGGAGGAGAATCAGGGTCTGGATTGGAAAGCATACAATTAATATTCACCACTACAATGGTTGATTTTGATTTTGATTTTTTTTTTTTGTGTACTACAGGGTTAGAAATTTTGACATCTGCTGTTGCTTTCACTTGGAATGAAAGGTCAATATCGATTTTAATTCTACAACCATCCAAAGAAAGATAATTGTATGGCATTCGCATAGCTGAAAAAACAAACACGATTTCAAGTGGTTCACATTTCAGGAAGAGTATGCGATGACTTTGTCATGAGGTTAAATTTATTATACCTTTGATACCTTGATTAAGTATAATTGAGAATTTAAGTTTATGTTTGTTAACAATAATTGTTTTTTATATTCAAAAACTTGTTTGGGAGAATATAAAGAAAACACAATTTTTTTTCTTCTTATTTTTGAAATAAAAAACATGTTTAGTTAGCTGAAATTAAAAGTGATAGTTTTTTGAAGAAAAAATAGAAAATACTATGGTATTAGGATTTGAACTCTTATGCTAACTCATTAAATGAGACAAATTCATTAAATTAAATATGTGTTTTTATTAACTTTTGAAAATTAGAAATTAAAAAAAGCATTTTGCATGTTTTCAATTTTCTTCATAAATTGAGTTTTGAGAACAGTTTTTATTTTCTGTTTATTTTAGGTTGCCAAACAAGTTTTTTAGTTTCAAAAGTAAAAATTATTTTTGGAAATAAAAAATTAGGGAAAAAAACAATTATCAAACATAAAGTTTCTAATTTTTTTTTTCTTCTGAAATCAATACTCCCTCTGTCCCAATTTGTTTGTCCTGTTTGAAAAGTTAAACTTTTTAAGAGAACATCATTTATTATCTTGTCTATCTTATAAAAATGTATAAGTTTACAAAACTACCCTTAAATAAATTTATCAGCTTTTTTTTAAAAGAGTTATTCTTAATAAGGCAACTAAAAAAGTGCCCTAGTCAAATTGATTTTTTAAATATTTTTTAGTTTTCTTTTCAAATAGATTTGAAAATAAAGTAGGGGTATAATAAAAATATTAGTAAATTAATGATTTTTATTTTTAGAAACAAGACTATATTTTGGGACATCTTAATATGAAATAGAGGACAAACAAACTGGAACAGAGAGAGTACCTTTTAAGATATTCATTAAGGTGGCGTTTGGTACGGGGTAATGTTTTAGGATTCCCAGGAATGTTTAAAGATTCCCATGTTTGGTTGCAAATTACGCTAAGGAATCAGATGCCAGGAGAATCCTTAAACCCCTCTCAGTGGGAATGTGGATTCCCTTTAAAACAGGTGGGAATCCAGATTCCCAAACTTAAAAGAAATTGTATTTTTTATAAATTGACAATTTTAACCCTTTTTCCTTATCATTTAAGCAATTAAGATAAACTATAAAACAAATTATCAATATCTTCTCTCTTGTCTTTATCTTTTCCCGCCAAAACAACATAAACAAGATAAATAACTCTGCTAATAGTTATTTCTGTATTATTCTTGTCATTTTGAAACGTTAGATCACAGTTTTAATGAATGTGTTGTTAATTGATAGTTTATATAATGTTTTTTATCTATCTATTTAGAGTAAGATATTTTTTTAAAGGACTAATTAATAATTTATATATATTTTTTCATTATTTATTTAAAGGAAGATTTTTTTTTTTAATGGGCTTGGTACTTCACATTCAAATCTAAGGACAAAATGGGAAAAACAAATAATTCATTTAAGATTCCTAGGAATACACCAAACATTATCATCTCACATTCCTGGGAATCTCCCAATAAAACCAAACATAGGAATAGCTACATTCTTAGGAATGTGATTCCTAGGAATCACATTCCTGGGAATCTAGATGCCAAGAGTAATGTGGATTCCCCGTACCAAACGCCACATAAGGGTTTAGAGTTTAGGGTTTAGGATATTCATTAACTTTTCCCTTTATTTAAAGCATCTCTCTTCACTTCTCAGGCTAAAACACCCCAATTTGAATTTTTTTTTCTCTTAATTTTCTTATTTATTATAAAAGTTAAAAAAGAAAAAGAAGAAAAAGAAAAATCGGCCGTCACTTTGTTGGGCACCATAGGTGTCCTTATCAGTTATCAGTGGAGAAGGAGAATAACGTAACGTGAATTTCGCCACCTCCACTAGGTTGGTAAAACAGGGGTTTAGATTTGATAAAGGGTTCGGTATGTTTTTTCCTACTAAAATTGTCTTTTGTGACATTAAATTTTCCTAAACTTTTCTCTAATTTTTGTTTTTACCGCATCCAATTCCAATTACATTTATCTCTTTGTAAATCAAGCTTTTCAGCCTAATAATAATGAAAATTTAAATGATATTACATTTCATACACTGGTGAATTGAATAAATAAAATGTTAATTATAAAATAGATCCTCCATGTTAAATGAAAGGAAGATACTAAAATTACAAATTGGTAATAGAAAAAGTAATTATTGATATAAAAAAAAGTAATGTTAGTAATGAATCTAAATGAAAATTAGTAAAAATTTGTCACAATAATAATTTGTAAAAATATTATAAAATAGTTTATAACTTTAGTATCCGAAAGAAATGGAAAAACATGTTTGATCTAAAAGGGTATAAGCTTCGAAAACAGACTTGGAGGCTTGGAGCTAACGATATCTTCTGGCAAATGAGTTTTGACTAAAGCAAGCGGATATTATTTGTGGATTCTTCTAAGAATTTGCTCACAAGTTTTAATAACACAAGTAGCAGAGTGAGCGTTATATATATATATATAAAGTGAACGAAAAAACTAGTGGCTCTCTATTCTAAAAATAAATAAATGATAATATGATATAAACATGAAATTTTAATATTCCCAAATGTGTGTGCCATATATATGATATAAATGGTCTCTGTACCCCAAGACCGAAGAATGGCAAATGACTTTCCACACTGTTAATTGCTCAAGCCAATTAAATAAAATTGAGTTTTAGCGAATCTAAAATAAATATATATAATTGGCTTGAGCAGTTTGATTGGCTCAAGGTAATATGGCTAGGGAAGAAGCTGCAAGAGGACTAAATTTAATTTTTATTTTAATTTAATATATTTGACCATATGGGAAAGGCACAAAGAAAACGAGGCCAAACAAAAAGGAAACAAAAAAAATAAAATGTCAAAAATTATAATTTAGAGAAGCAGTTTGATTTGAGGATTTTAATCTTTGAAATATAATTGTTATACTTAGGAACTGCTTGTTTTGATAAAAAAAAAAAAAAATTGTTTAAAAAATGTGTTTAGCAAGAAATATATTTAGGAAAAATAAATTATTTTTCCTTGTCTTGTTGGAAATGGAAATTAAATAGAAAAAGCAAAGTCTAATAATTGCTCTTGTAATGAAAATCATCATTTATAGCTCCACAACCACAACCACTAGGCCACCAACTCACCAAGTCTCTACTCTTACCATCAATTGCTAATCATGATTTCTCTGATTAGCTCTCCTTTTTTGGCTTGACCTTTTCAAACAAATTCTCTATTTGACCTAATTAACTTGACTCGTCCCTCCTTCTATTGGCTACCCCTCCCTCTTTTCATTTCATTTTCTTTGGGGTTATTACATATTTGACTCAAAAGGCTCTGTTATTATGATTTGATGTTGTTTAGGGTAAATTAATTACTAAGACCATTTTAAGGCCTTCAATTGATGTTGACTTTACTAAATAACCATGCCCACAGTGAGGGGCGGCCAGAAATGACACGTATAATTACAAATAAGGACATGTATAATTATTTTTATTGATTACACTCTAATGAAACTAATTATAAGAAGAATGCGTGGTACTAAATTTGTGCTGAGTTATAAGACTGGATAGGGAAATGTTTATTTCATATTGCTTGCATTGAAATCGTGACTTTAAACGATTTTAGTTCAAAGCATTTTGAACTGAAATTATGATTGCAAAAATTGGTGTGCACTAGTATTTAGAGCATTGGCATTAGGTGTTAGTTATGGGTTATGGGTGGTTGTCACAATGAATTTGTGTTGTGTTCATTAGAGCGGTAGTGGTGGTCATGTTGTGTTTTGGTGATGAGAGGCGGTGTTTTACATTTTGTTGTTGTGATTATGGTTGATTTTTGTGATGGTTTTGTTGCAAGTTTGGATGGATTTGAGTTGTGGTCAGGTGGATTTGGGTTGTGAATAATTTTTTCTTGGGTTTATGGGTTGTGAGTTCATGTGCAGGGAGAAGACAGAGACACAGTAAAAGAATAATTTTTAATGTGATGGATATATTATTTTAATGGGTTCAATCTTATAATAGATGATCTGATGCAAGGTGTGTTGTAAAGTGGTGTGTTAAAATAGATAAAGTAGATTTTGGTGTGTTAAAATGTCATTTTGCATGGCACACCTGATGCCAATGCTCTAAATATTAGTGCACACCGATTTTTGCAATCACAATTTCAATTCCAAATGTTTTGAATTGAAATCATTTAAAGTCACGATTTTAATGCAAACGGTATGAAATAATTTACCCTAAACGATGGAATTCAACTTTGGGAGTATTTTTGGGATTAGAATTGTGTACCTTTTGGATTTGTTCCTCTATGGCTTTATAGCCATCTCGTCTTTAATGAGCAACGGATCTCTACATTCATTCTCATTCATAAAGGTTAATACATTACAAACTAATGCTTTGATTTATGTAGCATCTTCTTTCCCGTTGCTCTGTCTGCTACTTTTTGGCATAAATGCTTGCCATAAAAATGTATCTTGGGTTCGTCCATTATGACTGACAAAGCTGTTAGAATTTGGATTCATCAATTGCCCCCTTATTCCTGTCTTTGTCTATGTGACAAGATAGGAATAAAGGAAATTTGAGTCTCTTCATTTTTTGTCCCCGTGACATGTGTAGGGCTGAGATTGCCTATCTTTGAATATGACGTGTTAACTTTCAGTCATTTTTGTGGTTAGGTTTGAATGACGATTATGTTAAGTTTTAAGATAACTTTCTAAGTCATGTATCAATGACTAATTTGTTATGTGTTAATAACTTTTTAGGTTATGTATTAATGACGATTAAGTTATGTATTAATAACTTTGTAGGTCATGTATTAATGATGATTTAATTATGTATTAATAACTTTCTAAGTCATGTATTAATGACGGATTTGTTATGTATTAATAACTTTTTGGTCATGCATTAATGACAATTTAGTTATGTATTAACAACTTTCTAAGTCGGATTCAGATCCTCTAGAGTTCTTAAGGTACTCTACCAGTAGAGTTCATTAAATCCTAACCACTCTTTAATGATTTAATGGTTTAGATTCTGCCATGTCAGCATTTCATTAATAATATTCTTGAAATAATAAAATAATGTTGTATACAAAACAATTAAGATGATTGTTAATGAAATGCTGACATGGCAAAATCTAGACCATTAAATCATTAAAGAGTGGTTAGGATTTAATGAACTCTACTTGGTAGAGTACCCTAGGAACTCTAGATGATCTGAATCCTTCTAAGTCATGTATTAATAACGGATTCATTATGTATTAATAACTTTTTAGGTCATGTATTAATGAAGATTAAGTTATGTATTAATAACTTTCTAAGTCATGTATTAATGACGATTAAGTTATGTATTAATAATTTTCTAAGTCATGTATTAATAAATTTTTAGGTCATGTATTAATGTTCAAATAGTTAAAATAACAGGAATGTTCAAACATATTCCACTAAATTTTGATCGTTAAAACTTAACATTTTTAATTTATTGACAAATGATGATCATAATTTGCACTTTTACATTGTTTAGGAATAAAAGCATATCTTTAGGAAAAACAAATCCAAGCATGTAGGTTTTGCCTTTTGGTAACATATATATATTTATGGGTTGTATTAACGAGCAATGTAAGGTGCCCGTCAACAACACAATTCTTAGTAGCTTTTCAGATTTTTTGGCAATCTTTGATAGTTTTTTTTAAATCTTTTTTGGAAATTTTTTTTTGAAAATTTTTTTCCTTTTTTTTATATGATATCCAAAAAGGGAAATCTTAACAAGTATCGCACGGTGCTTGTTAACATTTTCTTATATATATGAGTTCAAAGCTACACCTGGTGTAACTCTTTAGATCTACTTAAACCATTAGATTTAAGTAGATTCAATGGTCAAAAATAGATCCTCGTTAATGCTAATATTCTAATTGATCTTATTTATTATCCCTTATTTAATACATTTCATACTTATTTATAAACCCAAAAAACTTTATTATGCTGACTCTTTCTCTCTCCATTACACGTCTCTCTCTCTCTCTCTCTCTCTCTCTCTCTGCACGTTTTTCTCTCTATCTCCTTCACAGTTCTTCCACCTCCACGGCTAGGTCGCCCATAACAAAAAAAGAAAAAAGAAAAAAGCCATAGCCTGCCGTACTTTATTGCTGCCCTATATGCCTGAAACTTTTAACGTCATATATTGTTCTTCATCTTTTAATATTGTTCATGGAAGTTGCAAAGATACGATCTAATTCTCTAACAGGTTGAACAGATGGAAATGTGTAAAATTCTTGTCTGGGGGATCGCTTGGGTTTCTCGAAGCAGAGAAGTTGTTGGAGAAGCTAAAGCCTTTACCACCTATTATTTGAAAAGTATGATTCTTTTATATTTGAATGACGTTATGCAAAGTAAAGAGATTCGTCATTCCCTATTAATGCTTGGGTATATATTCTGATGTGTGTAAGTTCTTGTCATGTTGAAGTGTTCTGTCTTGTGTTTGATCATGGAGGCTAACCTGTTCTTGTCCCCTAAGAACTTGTAATTCAATATGCTTCATGTTCCAATAGCACAATCAAAACTCTCTAGCGTTACTCTTGTTTTTTGATATACTATGCCAATTCAAAGATTATTTTTACCGCACATCAGAAATGCAGATGCTAAGATTGTTGTCAAGTAAGGCTTTGTGTGAGATTGTACCAAATGTGGCCCTTCTAAATGATAGGTACATCTGTTTGGGTTGGTCTATACCAATTAAGGTAAGCTGAATGAACTAGGTCCTCCCTGAATTTCAGTGCACATTTCAATTACTAGAGAATTGGAATATAGGAGTTCTTAACTATTTATTTTGGAGTTGAAATAAATTTCTGAAGAGGCAATTGAAGTCTAGGGTGACGAAGCCTCAGCTTGTATTGTATAGCGTTATAAATTTTTTTTGTGTTTAGAAATAAGTATGGAATGTATTAAATAAGGAATAATAAATGAAGTCAATTAGAATATTAGCATTAATGAGGGGTTTTTTTTTTAATCGTTAAATCTACTTAAATCCAATGGTTTAAAAAAGGTGTAACTTGAACTCTATCATATATATATATATATATATATATATATATATATATATATATATATATATATATAAGTTGAGGTTTGCAGATCATTAATTTGAGACTTTAATATATTGACACTAGTCTCATCATGCACGTTTCATGCGTTCAATGGGTTTTTTTTTAGGGGTTTAGTGTTATGATTTTCAATTAATCTCAATTTGAAGTTTATATGTTTTTCCACTAATATTATACATTTGTAGGCTATTAATACAATCAGGAGTGTTAGAGGCTAGTTTCAAAAACTGAACACATTCACACAAACATATGATCTCCCTCCCTCTCTCTCTCTCTCTCTCTCTAAGGAGCTAGGGATGGCAATAGGGCGGGGCAGGGCCGAAGGATGGGGTCTTCATCCCTGTCCCGCATGGTTTTGTCTTGTCTTATCCCTGCTCTACCCTGCCCCCACATGACGGGGAAAACTTTCTCACTTCACTCTTGCCCCCTGGGGCCTCTCAAAGCCCCGCCTCACCCTGTAAAACTCTACTTTTTATTAATTTTCCCTACAGCTAGTACAATTTTTTTAATGAAAACTTATTTCATTAATAAAAATATACTTGAAATTAAAACTAAATTTATCCCATAAAATCAAATCAATTTAAAACAAATTGAATAATAATCCAAGCGTTCAACAAGACAATCCCAAAAAATAAAATAAAAACTCATATTATAACACATAACAAAATAAAGGTAAATAACCACATTGGGTATAATAAAATAAGTTAATATTGATATGTTTGTTTAAATAGGGTTTTAGGGTAAGAAAAATTTACAATTATAACCCTTAGTAGTGCGGGGCAGGGCGGGGACGGGGAGGGGTGAGTCTAAAAAGTCTAAACCTATTTGTTGTGAAATTTTAAAGTACTTGTAAGTGTACGAACAATACTGAAGTACATTTTGACAAGAATGAGGTCAAACCCACATGGACTTGAATGAACGTAAGAAAATTAATCAAATTGTAACCAAATTAATCCTAATATAGTTTAATAAAAATTGGTTGTTTGAAATTAAATATACTAAGGAAATAATTAAACTAAGCAAAGATATAATATAAAGCAGTAAAGAGGCATAAACAATCTAGAGAAATGAATTAAGGTTTTGGAATCTGCCTTTTTAATTCATATCAGCATATATTTACGATCATTAATTTTTCCCAACCACTACATGATAATCTAGAAATCAATCTTGCTACCATGGAAAATATTATCATTAAATCTTCTATTTAAATATCTAAAGCATGCTTGTTTTTGCTTCTTAGGTATAAAATCAAATCATCAATTGTATCCGTAGTCAAACAAATCACAACAGATATCCAAGTTTATAATCAAGAAATAATAAACTAAGCATTCAATTAATTTAGATAAACCCTAAATCATGAGAAAAACATGATTGAACTCATATCTAGAATCCTATTTTAGTCAATTGATATAAAGCAAGAACAATTTAAATCATTAAAGAACAACTATTGTGGGAAAAATCAAATCACATAAACAATACTGACAATCCTTAATAAGGTTTCATCCTCAACCTTAATTATAAATTTAGCTATTTATAATAATTGAAAGAAAATACAAAAATAAAATGCTAAACATTAAACTAGACAAATAAAATAAAACTAACTGTCATGGAAGAAAACCAAAGAGGTAATTGCACTCTCTATGTTCAGCCCCTAGCCCTAGCACTAGCCTCTCTAAATTTTGTCCTAAAGAGTCTTTAAATAGGTCAAGGAATCCTATTACAAGTTGAATTTCTGTTTCAAAAAAATTCCAGATTTTTAGACTTCACTTAACCGATAATTTTGGCCCATTTAACGTTAGAATTTAGACTTTTGGTAAACTACCAAGTTGTATCCCTTTAAGTTAAATTTCCAGCTCAACTTGAATCATCTCAATTGGACATCTGAGCTGAAAGTTATGCCAAAAATACTAACTGATATGCAGGCTAGAATTCTAATCCGAATTGGACTTGAATTTGGTGTAAATTTCCTTTGATTCCTTACTCCAATTGGACTTAAATTTAATTTGGTTGGCTTTCTTTAACTTCATCGTGGCTCTTGTAAAAGTAAAGTCCATTAGCTTTTTTCTTTGCACAAATCCACTTATTTAATTCCATTCTTCTACAAAAGACAAATTCACGCAACAAAATTCAATGAAGCACAAAATTAATTATTCAACATTTTTTCAAAACCAAATATAAAATGCATGAATTAACTCAAAACAAGTATGATAATGCTTTCTAACAATAATATAAATATGCAAAATTAAGTTATTATCAATACATATCACCATCCCTACCCCACCCTGTGGTGCGGGGCTAAAATCTTGCCCCATCCTCGCCCCATTGCCTTTGCGGGGAGGAGAAAACCCACTTGAGGCGAAGCGAGAAGGGTGGGCAAAATCGCCATCCCTATTAGGAGCATTAGAGGCTAGTTTAAAAAAATGAACGCATTCACACGAACATATGATCTCTCTCTCTCTCTCTCTCTCACACACACACTCACACACACACACACTAGACAAGTATAATACAATATTTTTTTTTAATTTTGAATTTGACAAAGAAACGTGAAGGAGGGAGAAATGTGGTTGGAAAAAACTTATTTTTAAATTTATCTAAAATTTAGGATTTTCAAATTATTAATTTTACATCTCTAACCTTATTATTTAAACTTTTCAAATATGTAAATTTGAGAGTATTTTAGGGCCTGATTGGTAGGAGGATTTTTCTTTTTGTTTTCAAAACAATATTATTTTTTTTTTCAAACAATTGGGCTTGAAACTAATTTTCAAATAATGATTTTTTTATTATACATGTTTGGCTCCCACTTTTAAGAAAAATTTTCAAAATATTAAAAACAAAAAATAATTTTTTGGAAGACCATTTCTAATTTTGAGATATATATACATATATACATACATATATATATATATATATATATAGAGATATATATATATATATAAGTAACGTGTAGAATCTATAGATTACTTTTTTTTTTTTTTTTTTTTGTGGATAATGATAAGGGAATAGAGCTCATCATGTATTTTTTTTTTAATAATAAGTTTCAAATTTGAAGTGTGGATTTTTTTTTGGTGATAAAAATAAGCTCCTTAGGTGGTGTATGGTATAGGGGAATTCACATTACTTCTGGCATCCAGATTCTTGGGAATGTGATGCTTTGCAATCTGAATAATAAGGAATATAACTATTCCTATATTTGGTTTAATTGGGAATCTAGTAAGATTCCTAGGAATGTGAGATTATAATGTTTGGTTTATTCCTAAAAATCTTAACTAAATTATTTATTTTTCCCATTTTATCCTTAGATTTGTAAATCCAATATAAATCTTTTTTTAAATAATAATAATATTCCTTTAAATGAATAATGAAAAACAAAATATAAACTATAAATTGTGACACGTTTATTAAAACTATAGTCTAAAAGAAGAAAAGATGAATATATCAACAAAGTTGTCTATCTTGTTTATGTTGTTTTGGCGGGAAGAGATAAAGACAAAAGAAAAGATATTGATGATTTGTTTTATATTTTATTTCAATTGCTTATATGATAAGGAAAAATGGTTAAAATTGTCAATTTATAAGAAATACGATTTTCTTTAAATTTGGGAATTTGGATATCCACTTGTTTGAAATTAGAATCCATATTCCTACTGAAAAGGGGTTAAAGAGGGAATCTAGGTTCCACTGGCATCTGATTCCCTAATGTGATTTGCAACCAAACATGGGAATCTTTAAACATTTTTGGGAATCCTAAAACATAACCCTATACCAAATGCCCTTAGGTGGTGTATGGTACAGGGGAATTCACATTACTCCTGGCATCCAGATTCTTGGGAATGTGATGCTTTGCAATCTGAATAATAAGGAATATAACTATTCCTATGTTTGGTCTAATTGGGAATCTAGTAAGATTCTTAGGAATGAGAGATTATAATGTTTGGTTTATTCCTAAAAATCTTAACTAAATTATTTATTTTTTCCATTTTATCCTTAGATTTGTAAATCCAATATAAATCTTTTTTTAAATAATAATAATATTCCTTTAAATGAATAATGAAAAACAAAATATAAACTATAAATTGTGACACGTTTATTAAAACTATAGTCTAAAAGAAGAAAAGATGAATATATCAACAAAGTTGTCTATCTTGTTTATGTTGTTTTGGCGGGAAGAGATAAAGACAAAGGAAAATATATTGATGATTTGTTTTATATTTTATTTCAATTGCTTATATGATAAGGAAAAATGGTTAAAATTGTCAATTTATAAGAAATACGATTTTCTTTAAACTTGGGAATTTGGATATCCACTTGTTTTAAATTAGAATCCATATTCCTACTGAAAAGGGGTTAAAGAGGGAATCCAGGTTCCACTGGCATCTGATTCCCTAATGTGATTTGCAACCAAACATGGGAATCTTTAAACATTCTTGGGAATCCTAAAACATAACCCTATACCAAATGCCACATTAATTTAAGAGATAAAAGAGTTTGGACAAATATGTGGGTCCATTGTTTTCAATTTATTCACAACAATGTCATTAAAAACATTTTCTGTATCTTGGAAACACCCCTTTAGCTGTTTTCAAAATCCTATTCTAAACCAAGAAAATAGGATACATTTATTTGAAAACTGTATTTAGAAAATATTAACCAAATAATAAATTCAAGTGGGAAACCCACCATTTTATGGATTGCAAAACAAAAAACTATATTTAAATACTCTTATCAATCAGTATGTGCAAAGAAACCAAAACGATATGTAAAAAGTATGTGGGATATATCTCAATTGAGATAATGTATGTGAATTTTTAGGAAAAAAAAGATGTTTTCCGTTTTTAAAATATGTTAAACCATTTAGTGATAAAGAGTTGCAGACAATTTCATTTTGGCAATTAGAAAAAAAGAAAAGAAAAAAGAGTATGTTTGTGGGGGAAAAAATAGTATTACTTTTATTTTTTATTTTAAAAGAAGAAGTTGTATTAGTATTTGACTACTAATATGAGAGAGAAATGTGGATGTGGAAAAAAAAGTTGTGTAAAACTTGGGCCATTTCATTTTGGCAATTAGAAAAGAAAAAAGAAAAAAGAGCAAGTTTGTGGAAGAAAAAAGAAGTAGTTTTATTTTATTTTATTTTATTTTTCAAAAAGAAGTTGTCGTCTTAGTACTTAACAACTAACGTGAGAGAGAAATGTGAAGGTGGAAGAAAAAACTTTTTTTTTTAAATAAAAAACTTAGCTAAAAATTAGGAGTTTTAAATTACCATTTTTACATGTCTAATCATATTTTTTAAGCTATACAAACATATGAATTTGAGGATATTTTGGACATCTAAATTGAAGATCCCAAACAGGAGAAACTCCTTAAATAGTAGTACAAATAAATAATAGTACAGATATAGATACATGTATATATGTGTGCCGAAAATTTGCAACCTAATTTTAAAAAATTGGGAGAATGTGAAAATTTTTGGGGATATTTAACTATTTATATGGTTTACCCTGTAGTTCCGTCAAAAGAATGGCCATGCTTTTATACCTTGTTTGGGAGTTTTTTAAGGAAGGAGGGGGAGGGATTTGGAGGGGTTTGAAGGGGTTTCAACTACCTCCAACCCCCTCATTTTTAATTCCTCCAAATTGGAGAGATTTGGAGGGAGAGTAGAGCACATAAAATTATAGATAAAGTAAATTACCTAATTTATCCTTATTATATTTATAAAATTACAATGTTAAAAACAAGGGGAAGGGTTAATTACTCCCTTCCCCCTTACTAATTATAAAAACATCCAAACAAGGTAGAGGGTAATCATTCTCCTCTACTCTCCTCCCCACTACTCCTCTCCCCTCTACTCCCCTCTACTCTCCTCCCTCTCTAAACTCCCAAACAGGCCATTAGAGATTCAAAGGTTGACTAAGGGTTCTACAATTTCAGCTCCTACAAATCAACCCTATAAATCAACCCCTAGAAACTGAACCCGACCCATTTGTCTCAAAAAAATCAATCTGATTGGAACCAAAAAAACAAAAAGGCAACGGCTTCCAGGGGAAATGTAAGTACATCACTCTCATTTTTCTTCTTCTTCTTCCTTCTTATGGTTCATTTTTTACGCTTATAATGCAAGTCATGTAATGTAGAGCTACTGGAAATCAATGCTAATCCGACAACTAGGAGGAAACCGACCATTTGCAACATCAACCGCTCCCAAATTTGCACCAACTGTTGATGCTGCTCATGCAGATAATAGCTTAATTTCCATGTTAGTCGGGTTATTTTTGTATTTGCATTTTTCCGGAGGTGCATTGCATATTTATCTTTTGGATGACATATTTCCTTGAGTAACAATTAATGTTACAAATGTTACCAACCACTACATATCTTAGATTCTAAATTCTCTATTATATGAAGGATGATGTCAAATGTACTATAAATGTTACTACAAAATGATGAATAATACACAAACATGTTAGTTAATGTAATTATCCCTTACCATCGTACACTCTTGGTATTACCATCGTAATACACACTCTTGGTATTACTCACTTTACAAGTATAAGTGCTTGTGGGGCGTGGGGGGCCAAGGTTGGGGTTCAAATCTCCAAGAGGAAGTTTCACATACATATACACTTTAGATTAGGTTAGAGTAGAATTCTATCTTGTATATATATATAAAAAAAATCCCTTAAGTTTTGTAATATCTTTAGTCATTTCTATTTCTTAATTGTGTTTAGAAATAGACAAATCAATTTGTAAGTTTATAAAATGAATTTTTAATAACACTAACATCACATTTTGTGAATTCCTTAGGGGAAATAATTATAGAATTCATTGTTTATCTGTACTATTTATAAGAGAATTCCTCTCTTTTATGTGGTTTAAAAATACCCATAAATTTTACATTTAACCGCACACCCTTAGTACGACGGTCACTCCACAAGTATAAATACTTATGGACAGTGGGGGTAAGGGCCGGGGTTTAAATCCTTAGGAGAGAGCTTCACATACATATACACTTAAATTAGGTTAGAGTAGAATTTCTATTTTGTATAATAATAAAAAAAATGCCTTCAAAATAGGATACTTTTCTATTAATTCATGTCTTCAAAAAAAACTTATCGACAATTAAAAAAAGAAGAAGAAAATTACGACACTAAACCAAAAAAAAAAAAAAAAAAAAAAGACGTGTACTAAAATACCCCTTATTCAAATTCTTAAACTTTCTAAAATACGAGAAGGTATTTAGTATCAAATAATACTATGTCAGCAGTATCAAAATGTAATAAATGTGAGATATATCAGCAAAAAATAACTAATCCACTAATTATTAAAAGACATGTGTTAGTGGTTAATACTTCCTTCTAAAATACCACTATCTTTTAGTTAAATAATCTTAAATTAAAAAACACAAACTGATTAAAGAGAAATTCTTATTCCTAAGTTTCTGGCTTTTTCATTTATCTTCTTATCTTCTACACTTAGCTTAAAACTTAGGACACTATCTCTATCTTATTTTTAAACATTATTCCACATTACCAAATGTTACTTTATCTTTTTTTTTTTTTTAATACACACAGTTATTTATATATCACTTTAAATGTTATAATACTAAAAAAAAAAAAAACATTATTACACATGCAAAGCGCATGTGATGATGAGCCTAGTGATAATCATAGTCTTATAAACACCTTTGTCATGCATGAACTTTTTTTTTTCATCAGCAGACCTCTTTTTTTTTTTTTTGTTATAATTTTTATATACAAGATCATGAAGGCATCCTATGTGGGTATTCTCTGCAGGCTGGGTTTGAAGTTTGAATTAGCCCCATTGTATGTGCTGCTGGGAATGGTTGGGGTAGGTGTGACTATTGGGATTCATACGATGAAGCACCAGCTCATGCATTCCCATACGGTTTGCGTCAACAAGAAGAGGAGGGTATCCTTGCCGAAGGTAGAGGATCCGGACGTTATTATCAACAATTCTGATAAGTTCATGAGAAAATCTTTCCTCAGGAAGGTGGCTCACATTCAGGATCACAAACCTGTCCTCCCTGATCCCACTCGCGCCAACCCATATACTCGGTCCGTTTTCATTCTCCATATAACTCCTCGTTACACTTTTTTTTTTCTTTGGAAAATTACTAAAATTACTATCAATTTTATTATGTAATTCTTACAAATTGAAGTTTAAAATATTAATAAATGTGATTGGTGACATCTCAACAATATATATTAAATAAATACTTGAATTTTTTTTTAAAAAAAATTGATAATGCATTAATTTGTAAGTATTTTTGATGATATTTTTAGCATGCATACATGTAGTAACGAAAATTCTTGCTTGAAAGTGGCAGGCCTCAAACTGCAGAGACCCTTAAAACGGTTGGAGTCAACTAAGCTGGCCACTGAATTCTATCTCGGCAAGCTGAATCAAAATCTATTAGTGATGGAGCACAAGTTCATCAGTTGTAGTGAGGTCGTCCAGACGAGACCAGACTGATGAATCACGGGTTCGTCAGTTGTAGTGAGGTCGTCCAGACGGGACTAGAGGTCTGCTTGTGTTGCGACGGAAGAAGAAATTCTCCGGAATGGTCACCGGTGTGGTGCCCGCCACAACGTCTCCGATGCCAAAGTTAGTACAAGGGAGTTTATAATAATAGACTATAAGAATGATTAGGGATATCTTGTAACTATGTTTGTACCTTCTGTTGGCAATGCGTGGGCTTTATATATGTTGTTCTAGATTCTAGCCGTTGTGGCAGTTATTGTGGCTTTAATGCCTCTTTTAGTAACGCTTCTTGCTGAGTAATGGGGTTTTAATATGCCTTCAATAGTTCGTCCACGGTTCTCAGAACCGTCCGGGGTGTTATTGGTGGCATTGAATGATCCTGCTATCCTCGTCAGTGACGTGTATACTTGTTTAGGCTCGTTTCAGAGAGCGGTCTCGTCAGTCCCATCAGATGCCTTAGTCTCGTCGGTAGTTGAGTTCGTCAGTCCCATCAGATGCCTTAGTCTCGTCGGTAGTTGAGTTCATCAGTCCGATCAATTAGTTAATCTTGTGAAGAAAAAAAAATATGATGGTGTCACGTTTGTAAATAGAAAGTATTGTCATTTTTGTTTTGTTTTTCTTCGTTCATTACTTCAATTGTGAATGCTACACGTACAAGCTGGGATCCCTCACTTGAGACTATTTTCGTGTGTGTGTGGAAGAGGATCGTAGGACCTCTCATTTCTTGTTTTTCCTTTATTTTTTTGTTTTTTTGTTTTCAAATAAAACGAGGACACCTGCATTTGTTAGTATTTACTTGACTCAAACCCAATAGAGGAATTCTCTATGCTTTCCCATTGCAAAAAAGAAAAAAAAGAAGAAGCAATTTCTTGACCAAAAACCAGCAGGTTCCTTTAACTCAGAAATCATTAGGTAGTTTAAATTTTAAGAAGCAATGAAACTTTGACATGGGACATGATGTCAATACATCTTTTGAAAAATTAAGACACAACATGACTAGGATATGACAATTACTTAACTAATTAACATTTGTTTTATCAAAATCAAGAAGATATAAAACTAAATATCTTATTAATTAACTAAGGGTCATACTAATGAATGCTCTTAGAGTATTAGTTAACAATCTATTTTAGGAAAGTTTTAGCACTACTTTTATGGGAAATGAAAAAAACTATCAAAACATTAATTGGTTTTTTTTTTCTTTTCCCATAAAACTTTCTTTAATTAGATTATTAACCAATGCCCTAAGTGCATTCGCTAACATTTGCCATTAACTAATTACATAAACCCTTGTTCCATATATGAGAAGCTATAAGAGAAAACTAACTACCTACCTCCATATAAGCTAACCAATAGCAACAAGACAGCTGTATTGGTAAGACACGTAGACATCACGTGTTGCCAAACAGTGTTACAAGACTTAACACTAAACTACAAGTAGTTACAAAGCTGGTACTAAAACGACAGTAGCTTTAAGTAGAAGACTTTTTTTTTTTTTTTTGAGATGAAAGTTAGAATAAGCAGAAGACTTTAACTTGCTGTTAAATTGACTATTTCCTATTTCTTCTTTAATTTGATTTTCATTCCTTGTTTTCTTTATCTTCTTATTCTGAAATTTATTTTTAGAAATATTTTATATAACTTTACATATAATTTAAAACTCAATGAAGGGGAATAAAAATGAACATGACGGATCTACATGGTTGATGTGACGACATAAGGATGACGGGTTCATATTTAACATAACCAAGGAGGACGGATCCACAGTGGACAGACGAGTATGATGCAGTGGTCATCCTTCTAGGATTGTTTCCAAGAAACCTTAAATAGGATTCACGCTATATAATTAGGGTTGATGTGGCCTTGCTTGATCTCCACGTGAACGTGTATAAGAAGAATTCTTGCATCACACGTTTAGCCTTGATCAAAGGACTCTTATGAGGAAAAGAACTCTAGAAGGTATCCAAATGGAAAGAGTTCCAATTCTAGAAGGAAAGGACTTCATGGTCAAGGCATGGATGCTAACCCTACACCACTATAAATACTCCAAAACCTTCATAAATCAAGGTTCGCATTATTGACTCAACTCTGGGACTCTAGGGATTTGAAAAGTTCTAACATGACCTTCGGAGGGTTTTTGGCCAGCATCACACCGGTGCTCTCTGTTAGGTCTTCTCTTTTCATTTTGTAGGTGTTGTTTCGATTTGAGAGTACTTGCGGCTTATTGGTGATTTTTCGGCATCATCAGTTGGCGCCGTCTGTGGAAATCATTAGCACTAGAAAGTAATCAGCCTTTGCTCTATCCCTGAGACAAAAAAGTTGCATGGTACTCACTCGATCGATGGCAATAACCAATAATCAAGGCGACAAACCGCACATCACAGCTTTGGAGAGGCAAGTCCAAACGCTTGCGGCGGCGGTTGAGCGCCTAACCAAGCAGAATCATGATCTAGAAGAGCAACTGCGGCAAAGGAATGCACACCCAAGCGCACTGGAGGAAGACCAGGAAGGTGCAAGCGCGGATGGGAGGAACCTAGAAGGGCCTGAGGGTAGCAACGCTCTGAGTAGACCGGAGAAGCAGGACACTAACCGGCCATCCATCTCGGACACCCTACCACCTCATATAATAACTAAGATGCAGGAGATGAGGGAACGGATGGATGTGATGATGAACGCCCTCAGAGGTCGAATCTCCAGCGACCTGGATGACCTAGTCCATAGAACTGATTCGCCTTTCACAGCGCTCGTAAGTTCATGCCCCTTTCCCCCAAAATTTCGCATGCCTCAGGTGGAGAATTACGAAGGATCCAAGAACCCATTGGATCACTTGGAATCTTTCAAGACCCTAATGCATCTTCAAGGTGTACCGGATGAAATCATGTGTAGGGTTTTTCCCACCACATTGAAAGGACTTACGAGTGACTGGTACAGTAGGCTGATGCCTAATTCCATCGGCACTTTCAAGGAATTAGGCGCCCAGTTCGTATCACATTTTATAGGGAGTCACTAGCATAAGAAGTCTACCGCGTGTCTAATGAACATTATACAACGAGAAGATGAGACTCTAAGATCATACATAGCTCGCTTTAACAAGGAAGCCCTCTCAATAGATGAGGCGTACGACAAGATACTTGTAGCAGCGTTCACAAACGGGCTGCGGAAGGGTAAGTTCCTGTTTTCTCTGTATAAGAATGACCCAAAGACTATGTCCGAAGTGTTTTACAGGGCAACAGAGTACATGAATGCAGAGGATGCCTTGTTGGCCCGAAAGGAAAAGCCTAGAAAAAGGGAAAGGCAGGAAGATACACGATCGGATAAGAGATGGAAAATGGCTAGAACCGGAGAGCGACGGGAAGATTGACGACCTAAACCACCTGCGAGAAGATTCACGAACTTCACCCCTCTCACAGCCCCAATCGACCAAGTGTTGATGCAGATCAAAGATGAAGGAACCCTGACGTTTCCTGGCAAGCTGAAGGGAGATCCGAACAAGAGGCCAAAAGACAGATACTGCCGTTTTCATGGAAATCATGGCCATGACATGACGGATTGTTATGACTTAAAACAGAAAATTGAAACCCTCATTAGGCAAGGAAGGTTGCAGAGGTTTGTGAGGAAGGAAAGAATGGATCAACTCTAGGAACAAAATCCCCGACGGGAAAATGAGCGTCCTAGACCACCTATAGGAGACATACGGATGATTGTAAGGGGCACTACTTCTGCAGGGTCGTCTAAAAAGGCCCGAAAAACCTATTTACGGATGGTTCAAAGCATCCAGTTGACAGGTTCCACACCAAAAATGGCGCCACTTGATAACCCCAGCATCGGGTTTTCAGAAGAAGATGCGCGACGCCTTCACCACCCACATGACAACGCGCTTGTCGTCAGCATATGGGTAGGGGACTACAACATGCATCGAGTTTTGGTGGATAACGGAAGCTCAGCGGATATCCTCTATTACCCCGCATTCCAGCAAATGGGGATTGATAGAGAACGATTGATCCCAACAAATGCACCACTCGTTGGCTTCGGAGGAACAAGGGTCTACCCTTTGGGCGTCGTCACATTGTCTGTAACGATCGGAGACTACCCCTAGCAAATAACCAAGGATGTAGTTTTTCTTGTGGTCGACTGCTCTTCTGCTTATAACGCCATCCTCGGATGGTCCTCTCTCAATGCATGGAAGCCTGTAACTTCGACCTACCATTTATTGGTCAAATTCCCTATCGAATATGGGGTTGGAGAGCTGCGCAAAAATCAGGTGGTTGCATGAGAATGCTACGTCGCCATGATGGAAATGGACGACCACCTGCAAGCAATTAACATCGAGGAACAGTGAACGGTAGCAAAATCGGTGGAAGAGTTAGAAGAGGTACACCTCGACGATTCTAAGCCCGAACGGACCACAAGAATTGGCACCTTGGCCAGCCAAACAGTCCGACAGGCGCTTACAGTATTTCTCAAGGAAAACCAAGATGTTTTTGCATGGAGTCACGAGGACATGCCAAGAATCGACCTGTTGGTCATGGTTCATAGGTTGAACGTATCACCCTCATTCTCCCCTGTCCGACAGAAGAAGCGAGTATTCACCTTGGAACGAGATCGAGCCATAGCTGAGGAAATACAGAAGTTACAAGAAGCTTACTTCATATGCGAAGTGTACTACCCGGATTAGTTGGCAAACGTGGTAATGGTCAAGAAGGTCAATGGGAAGTGGAGAATGTGTGTTGACTTCACGAATCTGAATAGGGCGTGCCCTAAAGATAGTTACCCACTCCCGCGTATTGACACCTTGGTGGATTCTACCGCAAGACACGAACTCTTGAGCTTCATGGATGCCTTCTCCAGCTACAACCAAATTAAATTGGATGAGGTTGATCAAGAAAAAACCTCGTTTGTAACAAGTCAGAGGCTTTTCTGCTACAAAGTAATGCCTTTCGGGCTTAAAAACGCCGGAGCCACGTATCGGAGATTGATGAACAAGATGTTCACACACCAAATTGGAAGAAATGTGCAGGTTTACGTAGTAAACGATATGTTGGTGAAAAGCATTCGAGAGTCTGATCACATGAGCGACCTCCAGGGGACTTTCAATACCCTACGATCGTACAAAATGAAGTTGAATTTGAGCAATTGTGCATTCGGGGTAACTGCAGGAAAATTCTTGGAATTTATGGTATCCCAGAGGGGCATTGAAGTCAACCCAGAGAAGGTAAACGCGATCATGGAACTATCTCCTCCAAGGACGGTAAAGGAAGTACAAAGTTTGACCGTCAAGATAGCAGCCTTGAATAGATTCGTATCAAGAGCAACAGACAAATGCCTCCCTTTCTTCCGCACACTGAAAAGATCATTTGAATGGACAGACGAGTGCCAAAAGACATTTGAAGAGTTAAAGGTGTATCTCTCCGCTCCGCCGTTGCTCAGCCCATCTATGCCGGGGGAAGAATTATTCCTATACATTGCCGTCTCCTCAGCGGCGGTTAGTGCAGCTCTTATTAGAGAAGAAGGTAAGGTACAAAGGCCCGTGTATTTTATAAGCTGGGCACTGAGAGGAGCAGAAGAGAGGTATCCTCAGATGGAAAAACTCGCATTTGCACTAGTGACCGCAGCTCGGAAACTCAAACCATACTTTCAAGCACATACCATAAATGTCCTGACAGATAAACCCTTACGAAGAGCAATGAGTAGTTTCGAAACTGCCGGACGGATGGCACTATGTGCGATCGAGCTGGGTGAATTCGATATTTGATACTAACCACAGGCAACCGTGAAAGGACAGATATTGGCAGACTTCATCGCTGAATTCACTATCATAAAGGTCCAGGAGGCAGAAGAGATGCCCATATGGAGAGTCCATACAGACGGATCTTCCAATAAACATGCTGGAGGTGTTGAAGTCGTACTCCACACCCCAGAGGGAGATAAGATCGAATGCATGATCCGTCTGGACTTCTCTACTACCAACAACGAGGCGGAATATGAGGCCTTGGTAGGAGGACTGGACCTTGCAATAGCTGCAGGAGCTAAGAATGTGGTCGTATACTCCGATTCTCAAATCGTGACCAGCCAAGTTAATGGGAGCTATGACTGCAAGAATGAAAGGATGAAAAGGTATCTTGAGGAAGTGAAGGGTCGAATGAATAACCTCCAAATCAAGATGGTTCAAATCCCAAGGGAGGAGAACCAAGATGCTGATCGACTCGCAAAGACAGCTTCAGCCAAACCTATGATCATCCCTAAACAGGTATTGTCCTTCGTCTAGCTCTCATCATTATTAGATGACATTAGCATGCAGGATGTAAGCAATGAGTGTTGTTGGACAACACCCATAGCGGCGTATCTTAGAGAAGGCAAACTACCCGACAACAAAGAGGACGCAAGGAAGTTAAAGGTTAAAGCTGCCCAGTTCGTTTTGATTAAAGACGTCCTATACAAAAGAGGATTCTCCCGACCATACCTAAGATGCCTCGGCCACGAAGAAGCGGACTACGTGATGAGGGAGGTCCATGAAGGAGTTTGTGAAACCATTCAGGATCAAGGTCTTTGGTGCACAAGTTACTCCGAGCAGGATACTACTGGCCAACAATGCAGAAGGATGCCCACATATACGTCAGAGCTTGCGATAAGTGCCAACGATTTGGCAATTTTATAAGGCAACCAACGGAAGAACTTACCCCTATGACGGCCCCATGGCCATTTGCACAATGGGGATTAGACATCATGGGTCCGTTCCCGACAGCAGTGAGACAACTAAAGTTCTTAGTGGTTGGCATTGACTACTTCACCAAATGGGTGGAAGTAGAGACTTTGGCCACTATCACGGAGAAGAATATCCGTAGTTTTGTATGGAAAAGTATTATTTGCAGGTATGGAATTCCGAGGGTGCTGGTTTTGGACAACGGGAAACAATTCGACAACGACACATTTAGAGACTTTTGTTCCCAGTTTGGGATTAGGAATCACTACTTGTCACTCGCCCACCCGTAGGCCAATGGACAGGTTAAAGTCACGAACCGGTCCTTGCTTAAGATTATCAAGACTCGGCTCAAGGGAGCAAAGGGCATACGACCAGACGAATTACCAAGTGTTTTATGGGCATACAGGACAACGGCGAAAACACCGATAGGAGAAACGCCGTTTCAATTGGCATATGGTAGTGAGGCCGTCATACCAGCAGAAGTAGGTCTAACAAGCTACCGGGTCGAGAACTACGACAAAAGCAAAAATGATGAACAGATGCGCTTACAGCTCGATCTTGTGGACGAAGTCAGGGCCGCAGCAGAGCAGAGACTTGTGCGATACCAAGACCTGATGGCAAAGCATTACAACTCCAAGGTCAGACACAAGGACTTCCAGATGGGAGATCTGGTCTTAAGAAGAGTACTCGGCGCTACAAAAGATGCCTCCCAAGGGAAGTTAGGACCTAACTAGAAAGGACCATACATGATTATTTCATGGCATAGGAAGGGAACGTACTACTTAGAGACACTAGATGGAAGAAAGCTGAGTCATCCATGGAACACGGAGCACCTGAAGAAGTACTACCAGTAGGCGAAGGATAAAGACTACACCAACATTTACCTCCTCATTTCTAGTATATCTTTAGATAGTTTTTATTTCCTACAAGTACTTCTAGAGCCAAAAGGCATTTTTTCTGAGCAATAGTCTACTAATCCATTATAATAAAAGGAGTTTATTTAGAACATATGGAATATATTTTGCTCAAAACTTATCAAATCCACACAGTGGACGGATCATCCAAGAAGGATGAAAACTTATCAAGTCCACACAGTGGGCAGATCATCCAAAAATGATGAAAATTTATCAAGTCCACATAGTGAACGGACCATCCGAGAAGGATGAAAATTTATCAAGTCCACATAGTGAACAAGACCATCCAAGAAGGATGAAAATTTATCAAGTCCACATAGTGGATGGATCGTCTGAGAAGGATGAAAATTTATCAAGTCTACACAGTGGACGGATCGTCCAAGAAGGATGAAAACTTATCAAGTCCACAGAGTGGACGGATCATCCAAAAAGGATGAAAAATTATTAAGTCTACATAGTGGACGGATCATCCAAGAAGGATGAAAGTTTATCAAGTCCACATAGTGGACAGACCATCCAAGAAGGATGGAAGTTTATCAAGTCCACATAGTGGACGGACCATCCAAGAAGGGTGAAAATTTGTCAAGTTCACATAATGGACGAACCATCCAAGAATTATGGAAGTTTATCAAGTCCACATAGTGTACGGTTCATCCAAAAAGGATGAAAGTTATCAAGTCCACATAGTGGACGGAGCATTCAAGAAGGACGGAAATCTACCAAGTCCACAGAGTGGACAGATCATTCTATTAAGGGTGAAATTTATCAGGTCTGTAAAGTGGACGGGTCCTATTGAGGTCAAAATTTATTGTCCATAAAGTAGATGGGTTGTCCAACAAGGGTGAAGTTTATGAATCCCACAAAATGGACGGCCCTCAATGAATGAAACTCAGTGTCTCCGCAAGTCATGAGAACAATATTTGCTAAAACTACATATAGAACGGACAAATATCATAAAGGAAGTGCTTCAAAATTTTGGTCAGAATACAGTGCTAGACCAACAAAAAACAATGGATTAAAATTGTTTTCCAATACATTTAAAAAAAAAAAAACTAGGTACATGTTAATCTTGAAATATGACGGTGTCCTCCTTGTCATCGGGACCTTTGTCAGATGATTGACGGACATCTTCTGCAACGGACCCCTTGTCAACCTTCTGGGCCTCACTGTCACTTTGTTCACCACCAAAAAGCTCGGCTGTATCTTCAGTATCGGCAAGACGGGTTGGAGTCTGACCTCCCGTATCAATGGTAATATGTGCGATGCTCAGATCGGGATAGAAGGCCTTGACTTGACGGAGGCAATCATTGAATCCTTCATTAAAAGAAGTACCCAATTTATCCAGAAGAGCGTTAGAGTCCCGATATTCTCGGATAGCCTTCTCCTTGGCCTGACGGATGCTTTCTTCTTTCGCCTTCAAGTTCTCCCTTAACAACTCTACCTCCTTTTCTAGGTTTTCGCGAGTTTGCTCAGAAAATTTCAACTTTTGTTCATGACAAAGCTTCCATAGCTTCAACTCGTCAAGCTCCTCCGCCGTTGCCTTGGACTTTGCACGGACACGCTCCAACGCCTTCTCTTGTGCGAGACAATGGTCCATTAGTCCTTTCGCCATAACGACCCTTATAGTATTAAGGGTAAGGACCAATGTCAAAACATGACGGTACCAACTTAAAAAAAAAAAAAAAAAAAAATATATATATATATATATATATATATATATATATATATATATATATATATATACAAAAATGACGGTACCAACCTGAGTAAGACTATATAAAGCCGTCTCCCCCATGGCTTCCGTCGCATGATTACCAAGATCCTCGTAATCTTCATCCGTGATGATGGAAGTCACCCGATTAAGAGCATATTGCGAGTCCTCCCGCAACAGGATGGGTGGCTTTTCCTTGGCAAGATCTGGATTGGTCATTAAACCTTTTCCTTTGCCTAAACCCAACTTTGGTGGCAATTTTAACCCGTCAGGTCCTTGAACGATGGCCAACCCCATCATCATTTTCGGCTTCTTTGAGTGATGGTCAGCATTCTTTAGCGGCTGCCTCTTAGAAGATGGATGGAATGAACCCGTCTTGGGTGGGGGGGTTTCCTTCTTGTTTTCTCTTAAGGGCAGCTTGCTTAATAAGTGCCCTTCTCTTGGCAGTATCCATTTCTGCAAAAAAAAAGAAAAAAAGTACACGGGTGAAAAACAATGTTGTGCGACAAAGCAATGGTGGAGGGTTAAAAGACTTACGCTTGCGTATTCCTGAGTCGTATCGACGGGCAGCAGCTGTAGGTTCTGGACCGTCATAGTACCAATGCAGGGTGTCCAAGGTGACGAGCTTTGCCCAAGTCCTCTTCGACAACCTGGTGGTTTGGAAGATTTTTTCCAAAAAGCCAAATTGTTCTATGGTAACAGGTGGACGGTCCTTAGCTGCAAAATTGAACGGTTAGAATAACTTCAATGCTTCGTAAAAGCTTGTAAAGTAAGACGGGCTCATACCAGACGGAGGCATTATTCCCCAAGTCTTGTCCACCGGCATGTATTCGTAATCATCAGGACGACACATCCAATCGTCTCCCTAAAGGAAGAAGTATCTACCTTTCCAGTTACAATTGGAGTCTAGGGTCTCGAACGCTAGCTTAAGCATCGGACTCCTTGGCACGAAGCTATACATACCCTTCGACTTTGTAATCTCAGACGGACGGTAACAATGAAAGAACTCTTCCACTGTCAACCATCTCGCCCCGTCAGACATCACACCATACAAGACCTCAACGCTTAGGAAAACTCTTTAGGCATTTGGTGAGATTTGACTGACAGCTAAACCTAAGTACTGAAGGAGACGACGGTGCAAACCACTTAATGGGAATCGAAGGTCCGCTTTGAGCATCTGCTCATATACGCCAACGTCTCCAAGACCCTTGTAATAGCACTTCTCAGACTTAAAAGGTAGACGGATGGGAATGTTATCAGGTATCTGATATTTCTGCCTAAGCGTATTGAAGTGTGGCTGCTTGATGCTGGAGATGAAATCATTCACCGTCCACAAAGGGAGCATGACAAATTCCCTAAAACCGTCAGGGTCTATGACGGACTGGATCGATGGATCTACACCATCTAAGTCATTGTTCGAGTCATACTCTAACCCATCCTCATCCTGCCCTTCATCTTCCACATTGGAAGGAGAGCTGGCTGACGGTTCCCTCTCCTCGCTAGAGGTGTCTTGGTCTACTTGACCTGACGGGAACACCTCTTTGTAGCCCGCTCCCTCGCGGACATAAGACTGACCATTTGACGCTTCACTAGACATCTGACACCTACATATGACAGGTAAAGGAAACCTAAGACTCTAGATCTATGCTGACGACGGACCAACATGTGAAATAAAGAACAGAAATTAATAAGCAAAGGAGGTACTAACAGGTGGACGATATGAAAAGACGACGGACGAGCTAAAAGGGAGACGAATCTCAACTTCTCGAGGCAACGAATCACACAAAGTGGA
The DNA here is from genome assembly GCF_040712315.1 of Castanea sativa. Taxonomy (NCBI): domain Eukaryota; kingdom Viridiplantae; phylum Streptophyta; class Magnoliopsida; order Fagales; family Fagaceae; genus Castanea; species Castanea sativa. The sequence goes on along the minus strand of NC_134023.1, from coordinate 44,618,812 downwards.
CGGTTGCGCTTTGATCAGCAGAAAAATTTTCCAAAGTATAAAAATGAGAGGGATGGGTAGTATATATAGAGGGAACGACGCGGTAAACAAAGGGGCGCATTGATTCCAACAAACCACCAGTGCTGTAACACCACGTGTCCCTAGTACGTTTATGACTGTTCCAACGTGTCCCTCAAAACAATCCTATCAAGGGTCAAAACTAACCGTCATTCCATCAGACCGCAGAGGAAAGTTGACGGCCTTATGGAATGAGGGGGCAATTGAAGGGGAATAAAAATGAACATGACGGATCTACATGGTTGATGTGACGACATAAGGATGACGGGTTCATTTATAACATGGCCAAGGAGGACGGATCCACAGTGGACGGACGAGTATGATGCAGTGGTCATCCTTCTAGGATTGTTTCCAAGAAACCTTAAATGTAATTCACGCTATATAATTAGGGCTGATGTGGCCTTGCTTGATCTCCACGTGAACGTGTATAAGAAGAATTCTTGCATCACTCATTTACCCTTGATCAAAGGACTCCTATGAGCAAAGGAACTCTAGAAGGTATTCAAAAGGAAAGAGTTCCAATTCTAGAAGGAAAGCACTTCATGGTCAAGGCATGGATGCTAACCTTACACCACTATAAATACTCCAAAACCCTCCTTAATCAAGGTACGCATTATTGACTCAACTCTAGGACTCTAGAGTTGTGAAAACTTCTAACTTGACCTTCGGAGGGTTTTTGGCCGGCACCACACCAGTGCTCTCTGTTAGGTTTTTTTTTTTTTTTTTGTAGGTGTTGTTTCGATTTGAGAGTACTTGTGGCTTATTGGTGATTTTTCGGCATCATCACTCAATAACAAGCAATAACTATCAAATTGTTTGAAAACATATTTAAAAAAAATTTAAGAGTAATAATAGATAATAATTAGCAAAGAATATAGTGGCATTCATAAAATGATGTTTGGAGTACAAAACAAGAGTTCAAATAAGCAATAATCAACATCAAACTAAGAAAAAAGAACTAACTAGTCTTTGAGATGATCCACTAATAACATCCCCTTTGTTGGGGTTTTTTATTTTTTATTTTTTATTTTTTATATATTGTGTTTAACCATATGTCACTCGTTGGAGTGGCAGTACTAGGATTTGTTTTTGGGAGTTGAAGCCCAAAACTTGATATTAACCCAAGAAGAATGATGGCTTCAAGTTAACCTCTTTGACCTATATATATAAGAGAAACTATCCTAAAATTCTATAACCCTTGTAAATTTAAGGTTTTTTGTTGTTGTTGTTGTTGTTGTTGTTGTTGAAGGAAACACGTTTTGCATAACTACAGGCTAGGACTAACCTTGGGCACAGTGCTAGTTGCACAGTTAGTTTGGGCTTGGCATTGTGCCCCAAGTTTGGTACTTTTTCAACTTGGTAGGAGACCTTACCAAACTCTATTTTTTTTCGTCTTTCGAAAGCTCATGCAGCAGGCTTTCTGAAGGATCCAATTTTATGTTATTTGGTATAATGTGCAAAAATTTATTTGTCATGGAAAGAGTCTTCAAAGTTGGTTGTTGACAATTTTGTATGAGTGATATCTAGCAACCTGAACGTAGTCTTGAGGCCCATTTTTTTTAAGATGTAGATAATGACTTCTACTTCAGGAAGTACCAGATTTTTGGACAAAGTTTATGTGAACAATGAGAAATCAAAGAGGGCACATCAACTATATTTTTGTGGATTTTTCAAGAATTTCCCTATCTTTGAGAGTTTACTTTCCAGCATTTTCGACCTTCGTTTGGTCCAAACAAGGTGTTATTGGAAAGATCATAATGTCTAATTTCTAAAGATTTCCATTTTTTTATTCCAATTATCAAATTTAGTAATTGAGATGCTTTGGAAAGTAGTGTCAAAATTAAGTTTGTATCTTAACATTTTCACTTTGTTATTTTTGTAAATTCTTTTTGTTCGGGTGGAATTTTGTGATCCGAACATACTAATTTGAAGTTTTTCATGAGACTTTTCCAACGAATCCTTATTTGGGCTAATATGTGGTCATTTGATCATAATTTGATGAAGATCAAATTATAATGAAGCTTGTGAATATTTCTTCCTAAATTTGGTTGTGTTGGGAACTTTTTCATAATTTCACTTTTTTTTTCTCACTTTAAGTCGAATATGGGCTGTGAGCAATCGTTTTAAAGAGAATTTAATAATCTTCGATATGAGTTCAAGCTTATCCTTATTGAAGGGCCATTTTTTTGTCTAATATTAGTCAAACAAGGGTTGATTGTGGTGAAACTTGGGGGAAGTGTTTCGAAAGATGGATTTTAGTGTAAAATGGTAGAATTTAGTGGTCTAGAGAAATTTGAGCTTATTTGACCATTGCCCAACTCAATCAAAGCTTAGTTAAGTGTAAGTTTTTAGACCTCTAAAAACACGGTGTTTAGTGTAATTTTATTGTCAAATTGATACTTAAGTCAATCATATAGATCTAAGTTAAACATTCATCACATATATATACAACGAAAAAGTAAATAGGACACAAATACGATGAACTACGAAAACCAATTAAACAAACCAGTTTCAAAGTAAAAAATCTGGGGGGAACTATTCCAAAAAAAACAATCCACTATATCAAATAGAAGTTTACAGTCAAGAATATTTAATTCGTAGTAAACTTAACTATAATTATCAAACCTAACTTTGAAACCCTCAGACTTCTTTGATGTGGATCTGCTCTAACATGAACCTCTAGTTTATGCCTTTGATCTTCAGTGCGCTTGATATCTGAAACTTGGGTTGCAACTTTATTCCACCTATACTTATAGTATGTAAATGAACTCTAGTAGATGTTTGAAAGTCTAGAAGACATAAAACCTCTTAGATCTCAAAAGAGTAGCTCTTTAAGACTTGAAAAACGTGCTTTAGGGTTTTCCTTATATATCAAGTAAGTTTGGAATGAAACCCTAAATGTGTAATGGGTTGTTGGGCTTTATTAAAATTATGTAGAATCGCATCTCAATCAGTTGAGTCTTTCTCTTGATCGGTTGAGCACTTCAGTTTTTTAATTTCCTAAACCTGCAACTTGTACATTTTTGAATTCTAACTTGTATCACTTTGATCAACGTCTAAAACACTTCATAAATACTAAGATCTACTCCTAGACAAGTTTATATACATGGTTTGCCAAAAAACAAATTATTTAAATCCTAAACATTTATGGATTCTATTAACAGGTGCTGTATAGCACCCATTAAGAATGAATAAAATAATAAATAAAAAACACGTGGAGCCACATTTACTGAAGAAAGAGAAACATTTTTGAAAAGTTAAATTTGTTACATATAAGACAAAAATACTCTTCATCATCTTTTTACACAGTTTTCTTTGTTTCCAACGTTTGAAACCTTCTTTTTCTTCTTCTCGTCTTACCTCTTTCTCTCTTGGTCTCTCTAACATTTCAATCCCAGGAAAAAAAAGAAAAAAAAGAAGTCCACCAACACCACCACAACCACTAAATCTGTAACCCACCCACTAGCACCAGATCCGTCTCGCTCCCTCTCTGCTATCTCAGATTCTCTCTCGTGTCAACCAAGGCCAAAACCTTGAGCTCCACCACCAATTCTGTTAGCTATGCTCACCGACGCCACCACCAGCACCTCTATAGCCGTCGCCCTTCGTTTTTCTCTCTTTGCCTTTGGTTCTACTTTTCCTTCCCTTGTTTTTGGTTGTATCTGGGTTGCTACGGTGACTGGGTTCAATTTGGAACGTGAAAAGCTTGACAATTTGGCTTGGTTTGAAATTGGGCATTTAGGTGGTTTTGTAGATCTGAAGTAAAGAAAAAAAATTCAGAAAGTACCAACTGAGAAATGTTAGTAAAGGAAAGGAAGATGAAAGGACCTAAAAGGGTATTTTGGTCCTATTGTAAAATGCCCAATTTTTTATGCTTTACTGACATTTTAAGTGCCATGTTACTATGCTTTTTTCTACTCTCAAAAAGCAACTATATTTTATTAATAAAAAATTCAATCTTAATGGGTGCTGAACAGCACCCGTTAACAAAAGCCAACATTTATATCTAAATATTTAGAACTTAACACTAAGAACAGATCATTGTGCTCATTTTGTCTCTAAATCCTCAAAATTGATTAATAAGACATCCCCTTGGGACAAAATTAGGTTATATTTGACACTCCCTAGATTCCAACGTGAAAAATACTATTTATAGATTTTTTGAAATTAGATTTGAAGTTGTACATGTAAAACGAGGATGGATAAAATACAATATTGACACTCCTAAAATACAAGCTTGCGTTTTTTCTTGCTTGATGTTGAAATCAAACAAGTATACATGTTGACTCCCAGGAAGCATTTATAGGTGCCAACTCTTAAGTTATTTATATCTTTTTATTTTGTTTGTTCATCTATCTTCTTGTTGCATCTGTTTTGGCTTTGTTCTGCATCAGTTTTGTGTTGATAATTGTGCTAATAACTTGTTCCTGGACCCTTATGTGTCTTGCTTCACTAAAACAATAAACTGAAGACAATTTCGGTAATTTATTGGCCAAACCAAATGCAAGAGGTATAATTCTAGTTCAAACTTATACCTGAGCATTCCAAAATTCGGCTCTGGGATTGTTCTGTTTATTAATTAAAATCACCTTTGACTATCCCATTCTTCCAAAGTGAAAGCCATATTGGATTTTGATTGACTAGTACTGTAGGAACCATTGGATTCCCATTAGCTTATAGGAGTACTTGCCTTGTTTTCATGGGCATAAAGGATGGGTAGCATGTGCCATAAGAAGTAGTTATTTGAACCCAACTGATTGCTCTTCTTGCCTTGCTGATGCTGTTGGAAAGTTGAAGACTGTGTGTGGATCAGCTTCTGCATCGGACGTGTATTTGGCGCAGTGTTATGCTCGGTACTGGGCATCTGGATTCTATGATTCCTCTTCAGGTACAAGTTACAACTTCTCTCTTTCTCTCTCTCCATATCTTTGATTGTCTCACACTTCCTTTTAGAACCGAATCAAGAATTTTTGTTTGGAGTCCGAATTGTAAAACTATATGATTTAATTTGTTATAACTTTTACATTATAGGATATATAATATAGGTTTTCCTTATCTTTATGAGAGCACTTATGGCCAACCCTAATCTTTGGAGAAATTATACAGTCCTTTGGTGGACCACGTCACTTGTCTACCATTCTACTAAAAAACTCACATTTGTTTAAAATTACTGCGTCAGTAATTAGTTTCTATTTAAAAAAAAAAAATTAACCCAACAATTTAAACATGTGTGAGTTTTTTAGTGAACCTTATAATTTCTCCTAGTCCTTGGGCCTCTTACTAGAAAAAGTCCACCAAATGTGGGCATTATGTGATTTTTTTATTAAGAAAAGAAAAAAAACTTATATTGGGAGTTGTGTATTTTTCCTCTACTCTTAAGAATGTCCAAAAATTTAATAGATTTATACAAATCCAGCTCAATTAGTAGTAAGCAAATTATTTCATGTTAAAAGTAAGAATAATAATAAATGTAGTATAAATAAAAATGTGTATAATATAGAACTTTAACATAAATATCATTCAAGTGATATATAATTAAATTTAAAAAAAAAATGCTCACTTAAAACTGTCTCTTAGGACACTTAATTTGAATATTTGGACAAGTGAAACAATAATCCTTGTTTCTAGTTGCAATTTATTTACCATGAAAACAACATATTTTTGTTAACTTTTTTGCTCTTTTATTTGGAGCCAATAATTAGGTCCTTGCTGTAAGTGCACAATTGCACCTGGCTCCAAGAACAGTTACGGGCTCAGGCCCAATGAGCTTTAAACAATATGAATTTGTAGAGTGTGGGCTTGAAACCCAAGTTAGAAGTGTCTAAGGACTAAACGACAAGTCAAAGATTGCGAACATTTGAAAACAACAAGGAATATTGTAAATCAACCTACTCGGACGTAAGCCGAGAGCTGTTCTTATATTCTCTCTTTCTCTTTTTCCTTTTTCTTTTTAGATTACAAAAAAAAGGGAGCCCCCATTCCTGTTCTAGGTCTCTCCTTAAATACTCCTCTTTGTGATATTTTATACACGTGTTGCCCCAACTTCCCCTTAGCCTAGATATTTCTTTTCTCAATGTCTTTGAATAGTAACCAGAAGTTTCCCGTCCACTGTTCAGGTGTCACTTCCCCATTAATGCAGCCAGGGTGGTAGGTGCAAGGTCTTTAATGTGAAGGTCGCAGCCTTTATCTTTGGTATTTCTCTGACATCGGTGCTTCTAGGACATTCAAGGGTTCCCTCTCTTTAACCATTAGTCTTGACCGTGTCATTCCCTAACCTTTACCATGAAGTCCCGGGTTCTCCGGTGTCCGTCCGAAGGGAAATTCACCCTTGGCTAGATCCTCGGATCCTCGGCGTATGGGCCGACCCGTAGTACTAACAAGTTCTAAACCCAAGAGCAGGTCGGCCTTCCTTAGCATGACCCAGAGGCCCACATTCCCATCAAAGTCTTTTTACTCCCCACACTTGCAAACCTAAAAAAACTCATTCTGAGTATTCTATTATATTCTTTATTACTTATACTTTTATCACACTTCATTTTATTTTTCATTATACAATAATGAAAGTTTAAAATTAAAGAATATATCAAATAAACACATGACATATTACAATGGACAGAATATATAAATATATAGTGAAATACCAAGAATGACCTAGAGAAATTTTATTCTTGCGAACACTACAAAAAAAATGCCTATCAGCGACCAAGAATTCTCGACGAACCGAAAAAGCCCTCTCAAAAAATATTATTTGTGATGGCAAAATAAAGCCCTCGCAAATACTTGGTAAAGTGTGAAATATTTGTGACCAACAAAAAAAGTTGTCGCAATTACGTGTTATAGTCGTCACAAATACTAATATTTTGGAGGGAAATTTTCCCTCCATATTATTTGCGAGGGATAATTAAAAATCTCTCGCAAAAAGTGTATTATTTGTAACAGTTAAAAAAATGCCGTCACTAATACTAAATTATTTGCGAGGGCTAGAATAGACCTTCACAAATAATCATTAAAATGTAAAAAAATTTGGAGGGAAATGTTCCCACCAAATTATTTCCGAGGGACGATAAAAATTCCTTGCAAAAAGTTCATTTTTTGTGTGAGTTAAAAATATACTCTCACTGATACTAAATTATTTGCAAGGGCCATAATTGGCCTTCGAAAATAATTATGTCCCACCATATAAATACATCACAAATATACCACCTTTCTTTGACAAGGCATCAATGACAAAATTAAAATACAAAACCAGCTCTGCACGTTTATGGAGACAACAACAGCTATAGTTAAATGCACAAACAATGTCTCTAGGAGGCAGTGGCAAACTCTTCATGTACTTATCATCAGCAATAGATCCCACTTGCATGGTAGATTCCAATGCACAAGTCTTAGAACCATCTTTGCCGTCTTGCAGTGTAATTTTACTTATCAGTTCTTGAGGCTCAAAGTTGACTAGCTTGGCTTCAAGAGGTTGCAAGCCATTGCCATGAAAGAGGAATATTCTAAAATACCCATCAGCCCCAACTCTACCTATGTTCTTCTCCAAGCACCAATTTAGAGCCCCAAGGTCCAAATCCAATCCCACGACAGTCCTTGAATTACTGCAAATCCATTTTGCACTGTCAAACATATAGAATTCATTAGGTATTTACATGCTTTTGGCATTGCAACTGCAAAACAAATTAATGACCTATGCAATCCCCCACCCCACTTCCAAAGAATTAGAACATAAAACTATTCACGAACAAAATTTTCACTCTCTTCACAAACTCAACTTGGGCATTTTTTCACTGCCGACTTTTAGTAATATGAAGTAATGTGTACCCACTTCTCAATCTACTTCTTTTAAAAACAAAATACAAAATAAAAGGGGAAAGGAAAGGAGATATATATATATATATATATATATATAATGTCTTCAAGAAACTGGCACAAAAGGCACTGAATTCAAGACTGAATTGAAAGTAAATTTAAAAGAACTAGTGGATGGTCCTAGGAACCATTAGCTACTTCAAAAGAGTGTTGGACAGCCATGTTTATTCAACTCAAAAGAAGGCCAAGAAGTTTGATACCTGTATAACCAATATAAGCCTAGGAGGCTAAGATACAGAACACTATGCCACAGACCAATATAAAAGTCCACGGACACAAAACACTATGTCACACATACATCAATGCATAAAAAAAATACCATGCTTGTGACAGCTAAAATTTTATGTTGCTAATTATTCTCCCTCTAGACTAACTAGGTAGCTGTGGCCTTTATTATGTGATGGAAAAATCTAGTGACCATGAGTGACTCTTGATGAAGGCTTCTATTACATAAGAATGTTCCATCAGTTCTATAAAGCTATATCACTTCTTCACTCTTATAGAAGCTTTAAATAGGTCCTAAGTGAGTGCATGCATGTGTGCGCGTGTATGTATCAATATCATTGATCAGGTGATTAAAATTACATGGGAATTTGAACTTGGCCATATAAGCTTCATCATTTATTTAGTGTTCCATTAATCCTAGTAAGCTACTTGAAGGAACTTTTTTTTTTTTGGTAAGTACCTACTTGATGGACTAGTGAAAGGAGAAACCTATTATGTACTAGATACTATGGTGATTTCTTCGCAATTTGATAATCGTTTGAAGTCTGCAGTAGGACCTAAAGCCATTCAAGCTTTTTTGAAGCCATCATCAGTGAGATTCTGCAAGGTTAGACTTACAACTTACAAAGCTTTTGCAAGGATATTTCTCAGCATCATGAAGATATATTGTCTCATTTAGAACCTAAACAATAATGGAGAAATTGACTTTCATGTTCATCATGGAATTTTCACCTTCCTCTTTATTACTTTCTCCCTACTTTATTTTGAATCAAATAGTAGCAATGAGTGGGTGAGTGGATAGTCTTCTTATCTAACAAAGTAAAAGATTGAAATCAAGCATAATTTGTTTTCCTTTGCAATGGACAATACTCCAATAGCTAATGTCCAGGAAAAAAAAGGTAGTATCCCTTTTCTCATAGAAAGTTTGATACGCAGCCTCTTTAACTGATACTGATTCAAACATGAAACCATTTCTCAATGGATGTTTCATCCTGTTTTTTTACTCTTGTTGCTGTGTTTGTTTTCTCAATACACCTAACATGAGCTTTCACATCATTTGCAAGTTGAGAAACTTTGGACTTGCTTTCAAGAATCTCAAAATCTTACTAGAAAAAGGTGAAAGGAACAGGGGAGACCTACAGTCATTTGTCATTTTTATTGCTAAAGGCTAACAGCTTGTGACTCCTATGGACTGCTGGTTCATATGGAAAAATGAGAAAATATAACCAAATAAATTTAGATCACAGCAATTATAGAAGAACTTCATTAAGGTTTGATTTCACTATCTATTTATTACTTTGGAAGACATTTGAAGTTCAAGCATCAAAGCACCATAAGATTTGCATATACTAGGTTCACCTTCATGGCTCAAAGAATAATAAAGTACATGGCCTTTGGAGCTATGCAATTATAATCAGTTTTGGAAACAAAGCCAAATTACTTACCATACGATATATACATCTTAAAATCTCCAATTTTTAGAAAGGGTTGCATTGAGGGGGTAGAGAACAAAATAGTACCACTTTAAACAGGCTTAGAGACGTAAACTTACCCCAAAAGATCGAACTTCGATGGAACCGTTGATTTCAGAACTCCCACTTCTAAGAAACCCGCCAACAAGAACTTGCGCTCAAGAGTAGAGGTTATCTCGTAAGAAAATCCTATTAAAATCTATCACTTCAAACTAATTTCATATAATCACAAAACTTCAAACTAATTACCTTATCTCGTTTCTCCAACAAGAGACCGAGGATTCTTATGAACTAGGATTGTCCCACCAGTGCTTCAATACTCTTAAGATTTCCTCAAACAACCACGTGGGAAATTCAACTGATCTACAGATACAAATAACAGTCTTGAAAGAGGAAGACTCCACAGGCAGTTGATCTATTGTAAGTCAAGACCATAATCATAAGAGAAATGAGAACAGAATATTTGAATTAGAACTACTATGGAAGCATTCTTAAAAAAAAGAGGCTTGAATTTAAAAGACCCTGTAAGAAGGTCAGGTAAAAAAAAGGGCTAATAGAGTTATAAAATTATGTATCTTGTTAGTAGGGGCTTGTAAATCTTCATAAAACAGTTACAAGATTGAAGATGCACAATGTAAATGCCTAAGACACATTTGAAATTTAGATTTATGAGATAGATTATTGAAGGGCATATTAATCACTCAATAGAAGCACCTATACTGTCTACAATGAGAAGCAGAGACTGTCAGCTTTCACTTCACTATTGCAAGTTGTTTTTTCTTGTTGAACTTGATCATGGTATTAATTGTGACAGGCATATTTTCCAGCCCTCAATGTATGCCATGGCCAATGCTTCTATTTCTAAGGAAACGAATTCTTACAACAACCATACTCTCTCTAAGCATATAGAAAATTAGAGACACAATAAAATAGCATGGAAGCTTTTTATTTTTATTTTTTTAGAAACAACCACACATAAGGGAGAGGAAAAGAGGTTCAAACAATGAAAGTTGATTGAAGAAGACTTTGAATAAAAAGAAAATACATAGATTGTATTTAAGATTCCAAAACAGCTCCTATCGCAATATGTTTTTCTACCTTTACCGAGTCAAATGTATTTTAAACGTCATCCATTTCATCTCCATGATATAGTCCAAACTACAAGATTGACATTAACATAAATCATAAAATACATGCTCTCTAGATATATCATAAAAGGCTGATGTACACATTTATTTCTCTCTCCTTTATTTTATCTAAGTGGGGTTGTCTCGCTTATACTAATCCCTTGAGTGTACCATGTGTTACCTTTTTATTCCACATGTCTAGCAGCCTTGTTCATTCTTTCTCTTTTATGTAGCTCGTATCCCTTATTGAAAACCCTAACAAAAAAAGGTCAAGCTAAAGCTATCTTTGTCTCTACCTTCATGTTCCTTGCTTTGTCTTCAGTCTTTCACTTTCAGCATTCATGAATCACAAAGCTAACCATGATCTATACTACTCTCTTTCATGGATTCCATATCACCATAATCTATTAAAACACAATTGAGAACAACCAGGAATTCAATTCCCAACACTGCAAAAGGGTACACTACTAATGACAAAGACATGAACTTTAAACAACCAATAGCAAGTAATCAAGAAACTAAGAATTGGGTAAGCAAAGATACACAAATTAAACCAAGTAATCCAGAATTTTCTCAATTGGGTAACCAAAGAAACACAATTTAAAGCAAGTAATCAAGAAACTAAGAATTGGGTAACCAAAGAAACACAATTTAAAGCAAGTAACCAAGAAACTAAGAATTGGGCAACCAAAGAAACAAAAGTTAAAGCAAGAAATTAAGAATTCTCTCAACTAGGTAAGCAATAAACCAAAAACCAAGAAACAAAAATGAAAATCAAGAAAATAGAGACCTGGTAGTTACGTTGAAAGCTGTAGCGAAGCTGGGGGTCAATCTCGACGAGCGAATCATCATCAAATTCCATCCAACGGATGCATTACTCTGCACATGGCTTCCCTTCTCAATCAATGTGTAGATAATTTGATCCAAAAGTTTAAATAAAAATTCTAAATCCAATGCGAAAAGCTCCAATAATATGTTAAATAAATTCATATTTATCAGGATAGTTGTTTTTTTTTTAAAATAATAATAATAATTTGAGAGACTCCGTGGGGTTCCAATTTTTGCCTCTCGCTACCGCTCGCCGCCCGCCCAAGTCCTTTTTGGGTTTATTGCCGGGTTCTCGTTCGTTTGATCGAGTTAATTTTCAGGGTTTACATAGGGGTTTAGACTTTAGAGGTGAGTGGCCGAAGGGTTTTTGGTGTGATCCGCCGGGTAGGTTGTGGGCAAACAAGGCGTTGAAGGTCTATTTGGTCTTGCCGCCAGCCTCCGTGTTGTCGCTTTGGCGCGAGTTGGGAGTGTTAGAGGGAAAAGTGAAAAAATTTAGAGGGAAAGGGGAATTGTGTTCCGAGGGAGTTAAGAGTAGGGAGTGTTAGAGGGAAAAGTAAACAAAATTTTGTGGGAAAGGGGAATGGATGGAAATGTGGCGTTAAGGTTTAAATGTTTATAAGAAATTGCGTGTTATAAGAAACTTTTTTTTTTTGTTAATTTAAATTTTAGAATATATGTAGTGGCATGTGGTTTGAAGTTTATAAGGTTTAAAGTATAAACAATTAGTATAATTTTTTATAATAAACAAGAATAAATAGGAGTATGTATATGAAATACATATGTTTATTAATGAAATAAATTAGATATTATTCATAAATTGAATAGCTTGCCAAAATTAGATAATAAAAAAGATTATGTCATATGTTAAAAGAACAATATGAAATCTCCAAAGTGAGCTATATCAAATACTATAAAATAACAATATAGTTCAACTATTAAATATAAAAACAAATGATGGGTTTAATTTGAGCTCGATCTAGTTGTTCAATTGAGCTTAAATTTTATTAACACCAATATTTTACCATGCTATGCAAATCCAATGGTAAGAATTGAAATCTAAATGCATGTGTAGGGGGTTTGGGCTCGGAAGGCCCGCGCAAGCCCACTTAATAAGAACCCAAAATGAGGCCCAAGGCCCATTGGAACAATTCATTATGGCACGCGTAAGGGGAGTTAACCCCGAACCTTATCATAGTAAGCCCAACCCTAAGGTTGAGGTGAGGCAAAGGGACACCACCCCGATAGAGTTTTAGGTGGTCAGCCTAAATATTGATAAGCAATGAGGGAAGTGAGCATAGGGCACGAACATGGCCAGGTCGGTGACCGAGGGCTGGCAGTGTCATTGAGGAAGTTCACCATCGAACACTCTTTGACGTTTGGAACAAGTACCAAGAGAATCCTCTAAAGACGTGAGGATCCTTGGGATTTTGACGAACATGGAAATATGTGTGAAGTGGGGAAAATAATGATGATTACCTCACTAACAAAAGACTATAAAAGGAAGAAGTGGGTAAAGGATCAGGGTTGGGAAAACATTATGAGAAAAGAGATATAGAAGGAGTATATTAGGAAACACAGGGGAACAAAGAGAAAACATGGTGAGAGAGGTGCATTAAGGCTAGGAGAAGGCAAACCAAGTGAAGCTCAGAGCCCAATTGGTAGGATTGTGACAAAGCCCACATACAAATTAATTGGGGGCCCAAATACCATCGTTTAAGCAGCATCTAGTGCTCATAAGCATGTATGAGATCATGGGACATATGTCCTCAAGATTGGGCAAGTGTCTTGTTTAATCTATGTTGCACACATTTTAAAGGGACAATCAAAATTAGGTCTTGAATATGGTCAGGCCCCTAGTGATGAAAAAAAATGAGGGAGAGTGAACAGAGATGCTTTGATCATGTTCATACTTGGGTAGCTTATGCATTAGTAAAAAAGTGCGAGTTGATTCAAGTTGAGCAATCAAAAAAAGGCTGAGGAAGACCAAAAATAACATTAGAAGAAATAGTAAAACATGACATGTCAATTAAAGTTCTTTTTTCTTAAATTTTTTTTAGAAAAATAAACAAACTAAAGTTAATTTCACCAATCATGATATGCCATATATTTGATTTTTTTTTTTTCAATTAAAAACTTTAGTTATTTTATAAATAAAGTTAAATAAATACATAGCAAGTTTTGATTATAGGAACATACAAAATAATAGTACAAGGACTTGTATTGGAAGTCCAAAACTTGTTACATAGTGTGTGCAACTACTAATAATGTCATCAATAAATTTTGAACTTTACGGCCTTTTGTGATTAAAATTTTGGATTAATGAGTTTGCCAAGTATTTATATCTTTTTATTTAAGTCAAGTATAAATTAGATTGATACTCTCTCATCGAAAAAAGTATAAATAATATTTCTTCTAAAAATAAAAGTATAAATAAGATGGACTTTAAATACTTCAAACCATAAATTATTTTGAAAGATAGTCCCCCTTCTAAATAAACATGTTGTATATCTATTTTTTTGGCAAAATTTAACTCGTGTATATCTACAATTGCCTATGTATATATATCATGAGGCAAATGATATATATTTTTTTTAGAAAGGTAAATGATATATTTACCTTAATATAATAAAAATATATATGCATCTATTCTCAAAACTTAGCATATCTATAAGTTTAAAATATAATACTAAATTTAGCATGTGAGAGCATTCACAGCAGTGGTGGTATATTGCTATATTGGTATTTTTTAGCTCCTCAAACATCAAAAAGCATGCTCCAGCAGTGGAGCTAAATCTATTATTTTTTAGCTCTCATGAACAATGCACATCTATTTATAGATGTGCACTGTTCATGAGAGCTAAAAATAATACTAATTTTTTATTCCAGCTCCCGATTAAAATAATCCCACTTTCACACCGTGCCTCTCTCTCTCTCTCTCTCTCTCTCTCTCTCTCTCTCTCATCACATCTAAACCTCATCTCTCTCAACTCCGAAGCTCGACGTCACCGACCCATCGCTGATCAGCCTCAGACCCACGTCGCCATACGCCTCAGACCCACGCTGCCGATCCGCCATCCGCCTCAGACCCATGAGTAGAGCGATGAGATCGAAGCCAAGAGAAAGTTGTAGCGTAATCGGAAACCAAAGCATCGGCGAGGATGTTAACAGCGTGGGTAGCATCGACGCGTGGATTTGTCTTCGATTTGTGCAGAGTTTGTCTCCGGTTGGTAATTTTGTTTGATTGAGTCCCACATTACCCGACTTACCTCAAATCGAAGCACTTCGTTTCGCTTTGCACTCATCATCACTGTCTATGATCACTGATTGATGATTAGCGCAAGTCTCGTCGGCCGGTACCGAATCGGACAGAGTATCGGGCATGGGTTTCGGTTTGACTGTGTTGATTTTTCTGGGTTTTTGTTTTGTTCTTCTTCACTGGTTTTGATGGGCACAGTGGGGTTGTGGCTGAGCTGTGATTTTTATGGGTTTGATGGTGGATGTGGCTGTGTGTTGGTGGTTGAATGAAATATTATTTTATTGTAGTGTTTATATTATTTTATTCTGTTAAAAGCTAAAAATAGCTCCACTACTATAAGAAATGAAAATATAAAATAGATAAAGTAAATTTTTGTGTAGCTAAAAAGTTAAAAATTTATCTCTATTGCTGTGAATGCTCTGAGGACCAAAGGAGCACAGCAGCCGAATGCAAAACATGTAAACTTGTAAAAAAAATTTGCCATAGTGCCACCGTTCTAAAATTTCTAATACTATATTTTAATCCTAAAATATCTCTCTTCACAGCCTCTCATCCCCTCTCTCTCCATAGCTCATCTTAGACCCAGCCTCTCTCTCTTTCTCTCTCTCTCTCTCTCTCTCTCTATCTATCTCTGTCTCTCATTCAGTCCTCACTCTCTATCTCACGGTGGTAGTGGTGTTTTTTTGTGGTGATATTGGTGTGGGTCTAGTGCTTTGCTTGCAAGATCGGCGAGGATCTGATGGTCTGGTAGTTTTGGTGATGGGTTTTGGCTGTGGGTTTGATGATTTGCTTGCGAGATCGGCATGGGTCTATCGGGTTGCTTGCGAGACCGGCCTGGGGCTGATGGTCTATTAGTTTTGGTGATGGGTTTTGGCCTTGGGTCTGGTGATTTTCTTGCAAGATCGGCGTGGGTCTAACGGGTTGCTGGCGAGACTGGCGTGGGGCTGATGGTCTAGTAGTTTTGGTGATGGGTTTTGGCCGTGGGTATGGCGTGGGGCTGATGGTCTTTGATCGTGCATATACACCCTCAAGTCTCAATCAATAAATCTTGATTTAGAAGAGAAAGATAGTGAGAAGGGAGAAGGTTATCTTCGTTGTATCCCCTTGATGAAAAGGTCAGAAAATATTTTGAAACTACTGCATTTGATTATTCAAAATCCAAGGTTAATCTGAAAATTAAATTCAAACTCTTCGCATTTTCTGCTACTCTGTTGTAAGCGCAGAAAGGATCACATCATGTCCTACTTTGATGAAAATTGAGTGAAAACTTCATGCTTATAAAACTCCATGCCCAAACTCCAGGTTTTTTGGGCAGCCAACTTTAGTGCTAATGGTTGTATACAAAACTCCATGCTTATTCTAATTTTGTCTTTTGAAGAAACTGTCTTTCAACTGCTGAATTTGAAACTAACCATTTTTTCCCTTTTTTTAAATGTTGAAGATTTACATTGCAGTTTTGTGTTATCTGCTCCCCTTAAGTGTTCGAGGAAATGCCTAGACAGAACTTTCCATCACTTAGGAATTATAAGGGAAAAATCTTATAGTTTTCTATTCTTTCCTAAAGTTATTTTGTATCTAAACTTCACTAAATTCACCAATGATATCTTAACTACAAAGTGAGTCCCAAGCATTTTTTATGTTAAATTGCAAACTGGTGTAGTTTCAAGCATTGTTTAGCATTGAATATGTTCAATTTATATTTTAACAATTTTTTTAGTCATTGTTCCCTGTTTTGGCAATCTTTCTAACAGTAGATATTGCTCTATACACTCTTATGCAGGGTGAGTGCATTCTCATTACCAGCCCATGCTACTATTATGTCTCCTGGTGCAACCATGGACTTCTTTCCTGTGGAACATGTCACTCTTTAATGTTTGAATCTGATTGGCTGATTTGCAATCTAAGGGTAGCCACTCATATCTCTTTTTTCCCTCTGTATTGCAGTCATACATTTTTTTCTAATATCTGAGATTTTGGTTTCCTTTTTTTCTTTTTTGGGTTTATTTTGGTGTTAAAAGTTAAATCTTTCGAAAGATTGGTAACCTACATGATTATCTGACTCATGTTAAATCTTTTGAATTGTGGTTTATCTTCTCAATCTTGTGATTTTTGGTTACAAATGCAAGATTCTATGAAAATTTGCAACTTCAACTTCTGTTTGGTTGCTTTGAAAATGGTCAAAAAGGAGATGAATTGAATTTGAGTCCTATGTTTTATTTTTCTTTTTGTGGCTGTTTCCTTCATGGTATACAATCACTCAACCAAATGTAGCAGATGGCTTATTATGTTAGATTTATGCTGGTACATACTTTTCATATTTTCTTCTGTTTTTGGGTGTTTGGATTTGGGCTATGGAAGCATTAACTACTTACTAATGGTTGTGAGGTCTGAATGGCTTTGATTGTACACTTCTTTCTTACTTTTGTTGTTGGTATTTTAAGTGAATTTTAATTTCAATGTTTTTAATATGTAAGATGCACCTTCCTCATAATTAACATCCAGAACTTAGTGGCTCTTATGATGATCCATAACTTTGGATGTATAGATTCACACAATTGAATTTAATGGTAAGAAGAGAAATTATTAAATTAACAACGCTATGTAACTTTGTAAAGGGTGAATCTATATTAAGTTGTAATTGAGTGAAAAATAATAACTTCATATGTATACATTCATACACAATTGGATTTGCTGGTCACAAGAGAATTTTTTAAATGAGATCAATGCTGCGTGATTGTTGGATAGGTTGAATCTATATTGAGGTATAGTTTTATGGAAATAATTGATTACATAAGTTTAAGATTTCTGCTAGAATTTATGCGCTTCAAATAAATTTTGAGCTACATCTGCTTGATGAACAATGAATGTGGTATAATATGTATTTTCAAAGTAATCTATAGTAAATAGAACTTACTTTTCCTTTTAAAGTATTTTTTGCTTATGTATTTATTACTCAGTCTTACCTAATGCATGCTCATGATGGAGGATTCATTGCTGCTCAACACTGGACTACAATTTAAGGGCTGCATTATATGCTTTAGATAATATTTAGAAAAATACACTTCATTTTATTATTAATTCCGATAATTAATTGCTGCACATATTATATGCTTTTAACAATGCTAACGCATAATTCTTCCATTGCATCTTCGGCATGCTTTGAGTTTTCTATTTTTTTTTTTCTTCCAAAATGATTATGTCAGGAAGAACAAATGGATATTTATCTTGATCAAATGTAACAACAAATGATTATATATGCTAGGTGTTAGATAAAAGGCCTCGATATGTACTTTGATTCATTATACTCATCAAATCTTATCTTCTTTTGTTTCTATTTAGCATAGAGGTTATATACCACCTTTGGATGCTAAGATACATTAAGAAAGTAACCCAATGTTTCTTTATGTTTCATTATCAGTAATTTTACCGTGCATTGCACGGGTTAGCGATTAGTTATTTTAATTTATATTTAATTTTGATAGTGGTTTAAGTAATCAAATTAAGTTATTATCGTTGTTAAATTAAAAAAAAAATTATTACTGTTGTTTATGATATATTATTATATAATTAGATTTGATAAGTAATATGTGTACTTATTTATTAAAGCATTGATTCAAATACAAATTCACTTTAATTGTTTCATTTTAACTCATATATAATGCTTTTTTTTTTTTTTTTTTTTATTATTTTTTTTTTTAAGAATGGTACTAGCAGAGATGAAGAGGACAACTCAAACAATGACAAGGAGGTTGAAAACAGCTTGGAGGGTGACTCAGAGGAAGACTAATATAGATCTTGGCATAATTCTAGTTGTTTAAGTTTAAAACAAGGTTTAATTTTAGGATTTCTTTGTATATTCTATATTTTAAAGTTTGAACTTATATGAATTTTTATCTTTCCATGGATCAATTTTGAGTAATTATTGTACTATTGTATCAATTTTGAGTAATTATTGTACTATTGTAATATGATAGTTTAACAAAAATTATATAAAATAAATTGAAAATAAATAAATAATAAAATATTTCAAAAATTATATAAAATATTATCACTGATGACATAAAATTTGGTCATAAATAACTTTATAGTGACAACAAAGTCTCTCGCAATTTATAGAATAGCGATGTCCCATAGCCCCTTGCAAAAACGTTTTAAGTGACAGCTTAATGTCGTCGCTATTATTCCTAACTAAATGCAAGGGGTTAAAATCCCTCGTAAATAAGTTTTAACGACGACGTTATTTGTCTCGTCGTTAATTTGAAATTCGGAAATAACTAATTGCGAGGGTATAGAAGTCCTCACAAATAGTTATTAACGACGACTGTTTTTCCTCGCTAAAAATAAGTTACGAGGGGTTAAAAGCCCTCACAAATAAATTTTAGCGATGCTATTATTTGTCGCTGAAAAGTATGTTATTAGTTTGGAATTCGCAAATAACTAATTGCGAGGGTATAAAGGTCCTCACAAATAATTGTTAACGACGACTGTTTCCCCTCGCTAAAAATAAGTCATCGACTTTTCTCGTCGTTTGGTAATATAGTTGTGAGGGCGGATTTGTTCAGTAACGACGGTGGATTGCCCTCGTAAATTATTTATTTGCGAAGGTATGGTCGCAAAATCTCTTTTAGCAACAAGAGCAAATACGACGGCCTTCGAGGGCCATATGCCCTCGCTAATAACCTTTTGCGATGATATTTGAATTTTTGCGAGGGTATTCTATCCTCGCTAGTAGACTCTTTTTTTGTAGTGGAACCTTATTGCTACAAGGTGGCATAGTAAACGTACTGTCTTAAAATTATATTGACCACTTTAGTTTTTTCCACAGTGAGAGAAAGAAATGTTGAAATTTTTTTCCCAAAAGCCAATGGTCAGCAAGTAATCTTTTTATAAAGTATAAAGCATCAAGGGTCACAAGTGCTTTAGCTACTGCTTTAGGGAACCTCCATTATAAGTGCCATTCCTCTCCCTCATCTTTTATCTCTTTAAACAATTTCTTTTATTCTTTTTGCTTTCAATTAAAGTTAGTTATTTATGGATGCAAAAGGTGTTATTACCCTATTATTAAACAATCAATGAGTCAATATTTGAGCCTTTACAATATTATTAAACCATAATGTCCCATTCATATAAGTGCCATGAATTGTTCTTAAAGCCTTATTCTTATAGAAAAGATAAGCTCCAATTTCAAGACAATCATTCCAACCAAAATTTAGAAGGTTTCTTATTCTCCCTCCACTTCTCAGTGACCAAATGGATCAAATAAAATAATTGTATCTAATCTTCTCAAAATTTTAAAACTTGCAAAGGCTGAAATATATAAATAGCACTAATGTATAAAACATTGTTAGAAAGAAAGCTTTTATATATGCGGCTGCCAAGCATGCTCAATCTCCTATCATATCCTTATGTATAGTACTAATTCCCACTACCTTTTGCTTTGGGGTATTTGTATAGATTCTACTAGCGAGGACCAAGTGGGAAAAACAGTAGCAATTATCGTTGGTGTACTAGCAGGTGTAGCTGTTTTAATTGTTCTTCTGTCGGTTTGCCGAAAAAAAATGGCTAAAGTTTCCAAGTATGAAAAATAATTTTATTAGTAACCTTGTTATTGATGACTGTGATAATCAAACAATTATATTTAACATACAGGTTAAGAAGATTGAAGATGTCATTGGTTTCTTTTCGGCCATTGGATGCTGTCATTGTCCAAGGTTTGCGGATGTTTGTACTTTTTTGTGATATCACTGTGACAACTTTGTTTTCTTCCATATTTCCATTTTAATATAATATATATGGTTTTGCACAAAAGAAGGTGGATATTGTTTACTGATATAAAGTGACATTATTAATCGATCTCCATTCTCCATCAACTACAATTTGCTGCTGATTGTATTCCTTTCATGCTGTCCAACAACAACATCCCATCACTCCTCAATATATAATTTTCTTAAAGCACTTTTATTTTCTAAAACTGTATAGTCTATACTACTTTCAGGCCTTGTTAAGTTTTGTTTCATGTTAGAAATGAACTGGTTGACTTGTTTTATTGAAGATATATATCAGTTTGCTGATCTATAGAGGTAGTAGAACTAGTGGTGACCCATAAATTGGCAATCAATTTATATATGACCATCGTAACCAAAGAAGGTTAAAAATAGCATCGGTTAGTGCATGATATTATGATATATAGCTTTAGTATTATTTTGAGACGCAACAGTTTATTTCTAACCGTATTAGAAAATTAGAAAAAATAAGTAAAAAATAGTAACTAATGGTCCACTTCCTATCTCTAGGATCTCCAACCTTGTTAGCTTCGGAAGAGGCGTGCACATTCAGGAATGAAGAAATAAAAAGAGAAAATAAAGAGTAGAAGCAAGACTATAATTTTAATGCTTTTCAATTTAATATTCTACCTTCACTTACATAGGAAAACCCATTACAGCGATATCTTCTATTTACAATAAACCTAGTGAAGGGTTTATATACTAAAGAATCCTAAGTTAACAATAGTCTAACTCAAGATTAGCTTGCTTATTCTACAAATAGATGGGTCTTCAAAAATTTTGGGGCTCTTGGGATGCCTTAAATATATAATGACTAAACGCTCAAGGCATGTCGAGATAACATACGATCACAGATGATGGCTAATACTAAGAGCAACCACATCAATGGTTGCAAAAGATTCTATCTATTTTACACAAAAACTTACTTTTTCTATATTACACAACCAATTTTACGAAACACCCACATTATTTCATCTACTATACACTATATTTTATATAAATAATATTTTGATATTCTTTTTTAAATATTATTTTATCTACTTGTTTCTTTTTCCAATACTTCCTCTTCTTTCTTCTTCTTTCTCTCGTAGTCAAAATCGAGAAGCGCCATCACAAGCACTCCATCAACACCAATCTCCGTTAACCCATCACAAGCACTCCATCAACACCGATCTCCATCAAACCATCCAACCGGAAGAATTCGAAGCGGGTAATTGGGTCATATCTGGAGACGCAAATGAAGGAGCGAGAGTAGAAAAGGTACTGTAACAACCCAAGGAAAAGCGCTAGCCACATCTATACCTCAAAAGGACTAGTCACAATTGAGACTCCTTGTAGTTGTTAATAAAGCCTAGTTCAACCTAGTAAATACTCAATATGAGACTCATCACACACCCACACACAATAAATTAAATTGGACATCACAATCTCCCACATTTAAATCCCTAACGTTCTCGTTAGGGCCCACTTTGTGGAGTAATGTCTCCGAGCCCACACGTGGTTACCGAGCCGGCTCTGATATCATATGTAACGACTCAAGAAAAAGCGCTAGCCACATCTGCGCTATACTTCAAAAGGACTAGTCACAATTGAGGCTCCTTGTAATTGTTAATAAAGCCCAGTTCAACCCAGTAAATACCCGATATGGGACTCATTACACACCCAAAC
This sequence comes from Castanea sativa, assembly GCF_040712315.1. Classification (NCBI taxonomy): domain Eukaryota; kingdom Viridiplantae; phylum Streptophyta; class Magnoliopsida; order Fagales; family Fagaceae; genus Castanea; species Castanea sativa. Next base: position 44,596,527 of record NC_134023.1, on the reverse strand, counting down.
ATATCACACAATCAATTAAATTGGGCATCACAGGTACAAGGAGAGAATGGAATGGAGAGCGAGGGAGGCGAAACGGCACAGTATTGCTATGAGGCGAAACGGCACGGTGCACAAAGAGAACTCGCTCCAGCATTTTTGAGGGCATTGATTTTTTTTTTTTTTTTTTTTGGAATTTAGTTTTGGGATGTGGTGGTCAATGGCATGGTGATGGTACGAAGCTCAGTGGCGTGGCGTGGTGGTCAATGGCGTGGCAAGAGGGCGATGAGAATGCCACACAGAGAGAGAGAGAGAGAGAGAGAGAGAGAGAGAGAGAGAGAGAGAGAGAGAGAGAGAGAGAGAGAGAGAGATAGAGATATTTGATGGGAGGAGAGAGAAAAACTAATTAAATAAGTCAAAATATTTTCAGCATTGATGTCCGTACTGTCTCATATTTGAGACAGCTGTAGCTATGTGACAAATTTTTTGAGATTTGGAATACCTGATAAGGGTTGATTTTTGGTGTTTGGTGTGCCAAATGCCAAATATTTGGCATTTGGCACACCTGATGGTGATGCTCTAAGCTGTCAAAAATGCAAGATATTTCAAATTCTTTTATTTGTTATTTAAAGGATTGAATCTTGATCAATGTTCGAAAGAACATGAGTAATCTATGCCTAAGGAAATAATTTGGATAATTTATTTGATAACACTTTCATTGTCTTTATACACAGATGACGGCAACGTTTACATTCAAAATCAAGACAAACTCAATACTAAGGTAAAATAAAGGACTCAAACAGGACTAAGTACTCTAAAATATTCAGGACAATAATAAGAATTTCCAATGTTGCAATGTATATACAACTCAAAGTCTCAAACACAACAACACAAACATCAACATAAATACATTAATTGCATCTCCACCTATGTTTCAGATTTGCTCCACATGCAACAGCTCAAGAAATAGTTGTATCAATATCTTCCTCTGATTTGGTAGAGTCCTAAATGAAAAATGTCATGATCTTAGAAAAGCAATAAACAAAAGCATACAATACAATTTAACTTATAAAAAATAGGTGATTTCATTGCACTACAAAACACGCAGGTCTTAGGCCGCGTTTTCAAAAATGCGGCTGTAAACGGGATAAAGCCTCGTTTTTTAAAAACGCGGCTTAAGTTATTCATATGAAGCCGTGTTTTATACGTGCGGCTATAGCCCATGTCTAGAGCTGCATTTTTAGTGTGTATAGCCGTGTTTTTGGGGGTGGAGCTATTGCCGCGTTTAAAAAACGCGGCTATAGGACCTTCCTTTTTTTTTTTTTTTTTTTTTAAATCTTAACCATGGCCATGTTTAAAAAACCCCTACTCCAGCTTGCTTAAAGCCGCGTTTTATAGATGCGGCTTTAAATTTACTCTTATAAAGCTAAGCATAGGATAAACACACACGAAACATCTTAACTGGAAAAATTGATGCTTTAACATCTTGTAAGAAAGGGGGAATGGAAGCAAAGAGCTAAACTCATTAAAACTAAGTAAATAAAAAATGATTGAAATAATGGAATTGAATTTGGCCATAACCATCCACACTCAACTAGGCTTCAAGCCATTATCAAAATATTATAATTTCCACAATAACTCAATTAGTAACAATATATTTACAAAATTTCCTAAAAATATATTGATTAATCCATCCAGGGCTGGCCCTAGACATTTTGAGGCCTAAGGCGAGAATTAAAATAGGGCATTTTTTATACTTATGTATTAATTAAATTAATATATATTTAATATTTTTATATAATAATATATTTCATTTAAGATCTATTTTTCTTGCCTTTTGATATGCAAATTGACTAATTAAATTTATGTATTCAAGTTCTTCTAACATCTCATTTTAAATTGATAATATAGCTAATCCACTTAATCTTTCTTAGGACATTTTATTATCTTCTAACTCTTTTTGTTGAATTTCTTGCTCATTTGTGATATTTTCATCTAAATTTTGTGTTATATTTTGTTTACTACTAATAACAAATTTATCCATTGATCCTTTTTGAGACTCAATTATTTTTTCTTTTTTTCTTCTATCTTTTTTTTTTTTTTTAAGTTTTTCATATCCAAATGCATATTTTCTAGTAGACATTTCTAATCAAACAATATATTTATAAAGACTAAAATAAAAAATAACTTTCAAGTGTAGAGTAAATGAGAAATAGAACATGATTTATATAAAAAGTATTATTGTAGTTTCACTGAATAATAACAAGTTTTTAGCAATCTCAACTTGCATAAATAAAGATTTATTCATTATATTACCAATAACTAATATATATATATATATATATATATATAAACACAAGATAATAAAAAAAAAAAAAATTAAACACAACACTGTACAAGCCCAGCGCCCTAGCCCAGCCAAGAAGATGCTTGCCAAGATGGCACCCACAAAAAACATAAAACAAATCCTATTACACCTATAACACACACACACACACACACACACACAAAAAGGTTTGAAGGCCCGAACATGGTGAAACGTCTAGCCCACTACCTTGAGAAAAGTCTAGAGAAAGGCAGAAAATCAAAAATCCAAGTACCTCAAAAGTCAAAACTCAATACTGATTCAGCCATTCTTCAGTTCTACAGAATCAAAACCCAAATGCAGCAACGGAAAAAAAGAAAAAAGAAGAAGAAGAAGAAGATGAGATCGGAGGAAGCTTGGTCTAGGGCCGACCCAAGCCCTGACAGTGGGAGTGGAGAGAAAGAATGAGAGAGGCGGAGCGCAAGAGTTGAGAGAAAAAAGCAAAGCAAGAATGAGAAAAAGAAAGGTAAAAATTTTAGAGATTTGAGATTTTTTATTTGTTTTGATTATTGATTGTTTTATGGTTAATTTCTTAGACCAGATTTGTAGTTTATTTTGTTGAATTTTGGTTTGTCTAGAGGATAATGATGTTATTTTTGGGACAATTGATTTTATTAAGACCAATTTTTTTTTTTGTACTACCAATGTTTAATCAGGTATAATAGAAATTTTGTTTTTTGGTCAAAAGGATGTCCCGGATTTTTTTTGATTCATTTGAAACCAAATTTTTTCCCCCCTACTACTCCCTTTCTAAAATTTTGGGACCCCCTTCCACTTGGGGGCGTTAGGCAATAGCCTAATTGGCTTAGTGGAAGGGCTGGCCTTGAATCCATCTAAAGGTGACACTGAAATTGATAGAGCTTTGGTGGGTCTTTAACTTGCAATTGGAATCCCTAAGTGAGTGGAAAACACGGTGAGAGTAAAATGGATAGAGCTTTGGTTGGTGGGTCTTTTGGCCCTTTTAATGATGGAAGGGAGAACGTGTATCTAGGCCTAGCTTAAGATTGGGAAAAGGGATATAATATCTTTTGTAACCGCAGATGATATACTTTGCCACATTTGTAATATTAATGAAGAAAAATTTAAATACAATGTTCATAAATCTTATAGCAAATTCACTAATTGAATTATAAAGAAAGAAACAAATAAAAACGAACATCGAAATTCCTTACCAGGTCTGAGTTTGTTGAGAGAGAGAGAGAGAGAGATGAGGCAGAAAGACAAAGAGCATGAAGTTTTTTTTTGGGTCGCCCTTTTGAAATGGAGGTTGGTAGCTGAAAGAGTTGAGAGAGATTCTGAAATTTGATTTCAAAATGAGAGAGAAGGGGAGGCGGGCTATTGAAATATTCATGGGTAAAATGGTATTTTGAAAACATGAGATGTGTCCCATTTTAATTGGTTGGTCTTACTAAATGTGGTGCTGATGTGGAGAGTGTCTCATAAAATACTTTCTTGTCGATGTGATACTAATGATGGGGCTAACTTCTAGTGGACATGACGCAGCTTGTTCAACAACTACTGAACAATTTCACACATGGCAAGTTGAGACCACTAAAATAAAAGTATATAATTTTTCATTGCAGTAAGATGAGACTGCTAATTATCTATGTTTATATAACCTCCCTCCAGTAAAAGATTAGTTAATTATACTTAAAAGAAAGTCTCTTATTATTGTAATAGAAATTAGTTTTTTTAGTTAAAAAAATATCATTAAATAAAACAACTTTCACTAAAAAGTTCAACATAGACTTTATAATTTTGTTTAAATCTTAAAGTTTAGATAGTTTTATTTAAATCTTAGATTTTTAGGTAAATTCATTTAAACCTCAAATCTTGGAAAAAAAAAATTAAAGCCACTCTTCACATGATTTTTAATGGTGTTAATGGAAAAAATGTGATCGAAAGTTTAAATGAAATGATTTTAGTAATTTTGAGATTTAAATAAAACAGCATGTGCGTGTGTGTGCGCCCACACACACACACACATATATTCTTGATAGGTAGTATACATTCAATCTTGATAGGGCTTTATCCATTTTCACCCAAATTGATGAAATTTATATCCAATAACTTAAGGATTATAATAGAAAAGATAATATACAGAAAAGTAAAGATTTAATTTTCTTTATTTCTTTTTATTTCATAAAAGCATATGTTCTCTAATTTTACAATATAAGCATTATTAATTACCGTTCAAGTTTAAGTTAAAAACAAATAAAATAAAATAAAACAAAACCATTTATTTCAATGTACGTATATATTGCTAACAAATTTTAAAATTTTGAGATATATATATATATATAATCAATTTATATATGGAAAAGTCTCTAATGTACAAAGGGTTCCAAAAATGGCCCTTTGTACCTCATGTTTTATCACTAGATGCATGCATATTGTTTTTGCGTGTTAAACAAGTTGCCAACCCATTGGAACAGTCGAGAATTTGAACAATCAAGATCGTTAATAGTATATAACTAATAACTCATTCTCTCTATTGCATATTTGCATACAATAAGAATTTTTATGATAAGGATTGGGAATGCCATAGTCTCTCCTGGATTAACTATCATCTCACTTTTTGATTACTTGACTAGGACTTTTGCTTGGGAATCTCTTTTGCATGAATATTAAATGACATTAATGAGTATACAATGAAAACTTATAAACATCTTTGGTACTATATTTTCTTATATGGAAATCCAATTGAGGTGTTAAATTTCTTGTTTGTGGAACTTACCTTGACGACTTATATTTTCACAAAAGATGTTCATGACACAAAGCTTGGCTTTTTCTAAAAAAAACAATATGGAAGGAATTGTTTTACTTTCCTTATGTAGCATTATAAAATTAATGAGACCTAGATTTCCTTACTATTCCTAAAGTCTATATAAACCCGACCATTGTAAATCATTTCTCTCACCCTAATCTATCAAAAAAAAATCAAAATTGCACTCTAAAAACTGAAGGACGAAAGGATGGTGTACAATAAAACCTTTTTGGAACATGTCGTAGCGATGATTGGTGGTCCATGGATCTGGAAGGTGTACTTGTACAAGGAATTCTGTATCTAAGGCTAATGAGAGGCGGTTGTTCTTGGTATATCTTGAAGATTTGGGTTCAAAATCCATAATAAATACTTTTTTTGTTTTGTTATAAGAATAACAAAATTACGCGTCCTTCACACACACACACTCTCTCTCTCTCTCTCTCTCTCTCTGTTTAGCTCTGTTACTCTAGTTTATTTTCATTTTGTTTCTCAGGTAATAATTGGGTTTCTCAAGGAAACCGGAAATGATTTTATTAATAAATTGAACTATGTTTCTATTCTAAATTGACTCTCTTTCATGAGTAAAATGATCCTCATTTGCTGTGTTAAAGTTTGCTTCTCCAAAAGTAGAACTGTTTCATGCTATTTTTGCTGTAGAGGCTTTTTCTAGAACACAGAAAAGAAAAGCAAATTGTAAAATTGGTTTTTTAAAAAACTCCACGGTTTTTTAAAGTATATTTTAACTATCCTCCCTCCCTTCGTATGTACTCATTCATTATATATTATAAATAAATATTTCTTTAGAATTCAACTATTCTGAGATGCTAACAAGTTCTTTCTTCATCTTTTAATTGGGTTCTTAGAAAGGCTAATAAGATTGTTCATGTTTTCAGCAGTTGGTCACTTTCAAATAGATTTTTTGACATCTTTGATCCTAGTTTAGCCCTTTCAAGAAAGGCTAACAAGACTGTTTATGTTCTCAACCGATGGTCACTTTCAAATAGATTTTTTGGCTTTTTTGATCCCAGTTCAGCCCCTTCTTTTGTTTAGGATGTAACTAAGGAGGATGTTCAGTATGTATCTTGTTTCAATACGTTAATAAAAGATTTTATTCTCAGCAAATAAATAAATAAAAGATGCAAAACCTCTGAATAGAAAAAAGAAGCTTTTATTTAAAATTCGACTTTTTAACAAGCATTTTGCAATCACTTCGAAGATAGGTGACATTCAGTAAATCATTAAGTTTTACCATTGTGGATATTAGTGGTCCCAAACCATTATTCTGAGTCATGAGTAAAAATGGTATTCGTAATTCTTATATATATGTATGTGTGTGTGTGTGTGATGAAGCAAAGGTTCGTCAGTTATAGTGAGATCGTCCAGATGGGGCCAGGTGCTCGCTTGCGTCACCGTGGAAGTAATAGCTCCCTAAAATGGTCACCAGTGTGGTGTCTGTCACAACGCCTTCGATACCAAAGTCAGCACAATGAGCTTATAATAACAGTTCAGAATATTTTAGCATACCTTATTTTTTGTATCCGTACCTGGTATTGGCTATGTGAGGGCTTTATATATGTTGTTCCGGATTCTAGCCGTTGTGGTTGATATTGTGAGGTTAATGTCTTCTTTGATAATGCTTCCTGCTTAGTAATGGGGTTTAATATGCTCTCAATGGTCTGTCCAGCTAGTTTTGTAACCGTTCGGGACATTATTGACGGCATTGAATGATCCTGATATCATCGTCGGTGACGTGAACACTTGTTTAGGACCGTCTCTGCGAGCGGTTTCGTCTGTCTTATTGATCTCGTCGGTGGTTGATTTCGTCAGTCTCATCAATATGTATAGCGTAGGAAAAGCTAGAGTTCGAATTTCAGACATGCATCATAAAGAGTGTCACTATTACTTGAACTTCATCTTTAATATTATTTTGTATAAACCTTTTCTAGAGCATGGAAAAGAAAAGAAGATTGTGAAAAAAATGGTTAAGAAACTCCATTTATTTCTGAAGTATATTTGATCATTTTCTTGCCCTTTTGTACTTATTCATTATGAGATACAAGCCTAGCGTCAGCACAAAAAAAAAAAAAAAAAAAAACCTCTATAAATATTTTTTTTAGAATTCTACTTTTCTGAGATGCAAATCCTGAGTAAAAAACAGGGTGTGTTTATTTAGAATTTCAATTGTTAGGCATTTTGCAATTGTGACTTTGGGGATAGGTAACATTCAGTAAATGAAGTTATATCATTGTGGATAATTGGATATATATTAGTGTTCCCAAACAGTCAAAGCAGTGCGCTTCAATTTAAATATATAAATATTTTAGTGAATGTAATAAATAAGGAAATTAACATGATGGGCTTGTTAGAATACAAGCCCAGTCTTTAACAGGGCTCATACAAAGAGCTTCAAATCCAATAGTTTTTGAATTGTCAGGGAACAGGTTCTACAAACGAGCATAACATTTTCGCACATGCGTGAGTAAATTTGTGTGATCAGGACTATTTAATCAAATTTAATATCACATATAACAATTTTTTTTTTTGGAAGAACAAATATTACAATCTGACAGATTATCAGGGTGTATTTCAAATTTTCAATATAGGATAGTAAAATAATAGTAGAAGTGAAAATATTTAATTTAACTAACCTAGGAACTGGTCTAATGACTAGACCTTGGCCAACAAAACTTTGATTTTGGGTTTTGAGTCTTTTGACTAAGAATGTATTTGGATCTGGATTATTTTTTCTACGTTTTGCTTTTTGCTTTTTTGCTTTTTTTTTTTCTTCGTTTCCGCTGCGAGGGCCAAAACACACCGTGCACACACTATTCACGCACTTTTTCAGCAATTTTTTTATTAAAAATGGGTCTCGCACCACTATTCACACATTTAAAAATTATTTTGCTACAATGTTTTCAGTTTTCAATTTTCAACAATAAGTTCTATCTAAACGGACCCTAAGGGTGGAACTGAGGAAGGGCAAGTGCCCCCCCCCCCCCTCCCTTAATTTCCCCATAAACTCCTATATAATATACTTACAAAGTAATTTGCTCCCTCACAAAATTTGTCTATCTCAACTTTGATCCTAGCTCAAATAAGAAGACTTCTCTACCTCTAATAAAAGAAGCAATTTAATGTCCAACAATTCGAATAAGTAAATGGCACATTTTCGTCTTTTTACAGAAACGAAGTTCAATGGCGCCACTTATGACTAAAAATATTATCTTTTTGACAGGTTTTCACTATTAACGCTTTTTACACCAATTTTTTCACAACAAACTTTACAATTGTGAGAGCAATACTATATAGTATATACAATATTTTTTCTAATAAATTTCACAATTGTTGAACATTTAATTTGCAATTAGGCTTACTACTTACACTATTTTATTGTCTATTAGCAAAGCGTATGACAGGGTTGAGTGGTCTTTTTTGAAAGGAATGATGATAAAATTGGGCTTTCCTCAAGGATGGGTTGACCGGATTATGAGCTGTGTCACTACTTCCTCTTTCTCTGTCCGTATTAATGGCAAGGCATATGGTAATTTCAGGCCCACTAGAGGGATTCGCCAGGGTGATCCCTTATCCCCCTATTTATTTCTGATTTGTGCTGAGGCCTTTACATCTTTGTTGGCTAGGGAGGAGGAGAACGGTCGGCTTCATGGCGTGTCCATTAGTCGAAATGCCCCCACCATTTCCCACTTGCTTTTTGCTGATGACTCTCTTCTGTTTTGTCAAACTACACAGGAGGAGGTGCATGTGATCTCTAAAGTCTTAGAATTGTATGGCGTGGCTTCTGGCCAATGCATCAATTTAGAAAAGTCCTCCGTGTTCTTTAGTAGCAATACAACAGAGGTGCAAAGAGGTTGGATAACCGCTGCATTGGGAGTGAAGGAGGTGGACAAATTTGAATCCTATCTGGGATTACCCACATTGATTGGCAGATCAAAATATCAAGCTTTCTCTTTTCTCAAAGAGAGGGTTTGGAAGAAGATTCAGGGGTGGAAAGGGAAGTTGTTATCTAAAGCTGGGAAGGAAGTCCTCATCAAAGCTGTGGCTCAATCAATTCCTACATATACGATGGGAGTTTTTCAACTTCTAGAAAAACTTTGTCATGAATTAAATATGATGTGTGCGAGGTTTTGGTGGGGTCAATGTGGGGATGATAAGAAAATTCATTGGAAGAGTTGGGATTCACTTGTTCAGCCAAAAAAGGAGGGAGGTATGCGGTTTAGAGACATTCGAAGTTTTAATCTAGCGATGTTGGCAAAGCAAGGGTGGAGAATGTTGACTGAATTAAATATGATGTGTGCGAGGTTTTGGTGGGGTCAATGTGGGGATGATAAGAAAATTCATTGGAAGAGTTGGGATTCACTTGTTCAGCCAAAAAAGGAGGGAGGTATGGGGTTTAGAGACATTCGAAGTTTTAATCTAGCGATGTTGGCAAAGCAAGGGTGGAGAATGTTGACTGATCACAACTCTCTTCTCTATCGATGCTTTAAGGCTAAATATTTCCCTCGTTGCACCTTTTTGGAGGCGGTTGATCATCCACACAGCTCCTATGTTTGGAAGAGCTTAATTGCAACTCAGCCGATTTTGAGAAAAGGATGTTGCTGGCGTGTGGGCACGGGCTCTTCTATTCAGGTTTTGTCAGACAAGTGGATTCCAAACCACCCCACTAATAAAATTCTGGTTCCACCCAATGAAATAGATGAAAGTTGGCATGTGTCGGAGTTGATAGATTGGGCAAACTTTCAATGGAATCGTGGCTTTATAGAAGCGCTTTTAACGTGTATGATGCTCAGGCTATTTTTCGGATTCCTCTAAGTCGACGGTGTGTACCAGATGTGATGGTTTGGCTTCACAATAAAAATGGAAAATACTCAGTGAAGTCTGGTTATCATACGGCAAGGATTTTGATGAAAGAGGCAAGCCGGAAGGGAGAAGGGTCCAATATGATGTCTAGCAGCAAAGTTTGGGCAAGAATTTGGCAGCTTCACATCCCAAATAAGATTAAAGTCTTTGCGTGGCGAATGCTTCACAATATTCTTCCTACTTATGATAGATTACGGCAGCGGTGGATTTTAGAGAATGATATGTGCCCCATTTGCAACCGATTTCCTGAAACTACAATACATGCGCTATGGGAGTGTGGAGCTGCTCAGGATGTGTGGGCTGGATGTGCACACCGAATATTGCAGAAAGGGCTGACCGATCAGGCTGATATAATACATTTATTTGAGAATATTATGCAAAAGGCTTCTGAGGACGTGCTTGAGTTTTTCTTGGTGCAAGGGTGGCTAATTTGGCATCAACGTAATCGGGTTGTGCATGGAGGTAGGTTGCAGGAACCGGGTAGGTTGAATGTGCGGGCTAGCAGCGTTTTAGAGGAGTATAAGGAGGCACAGTCACAATTAGCGGTCCCTGTTACTATTGGTCACTCACAGTCATGGCTGCCACCTGAAGGTATGATATATAAACTAAATTTTGATGCAGCGTTTTTCATGGATGATTCAGCTTCAGGTGTTGGTGTGATTATTCGGAATGAACGGGGTGAGGTTATGGCAGCGTTGTCATCAAGGGGCAGTGCAGTGATGGATAGCGAAGAGGCAGAGGTTTTGGCGTGTAGACAAGCTATGGAATTTGCGATAGATGCGGGGTTTGCTGATTTAATTGTGGAGGGAGATAATTCAACTGTGATGAAGTCTATTGTCTCAGCTCTGACAGATTGGTCTCGCTTGGGAAATATTTATGATGATATTCGTTGCTTGGCTGGAAGGATGCGACATGTGGAATTTCGGGGCATTCGACGTAGCGCCAATGGGGTAGCACATTCTTTAGCTCGTTTTGCTAAGCATATTAGTGAGGATATTGTTTGGTTGGAGGAGTCTCCTCCACCGGCTTTAGAAGCTTTGTATTTGGATTCAATTGCTATTGGTAATTAAATGATATTGGTTTTGCCTTCAAAAAAAATATGGCCTACTTATATTTATATATAGCACTAAAACCTTAGCCTCCACTCTTTTTCTTATTTCTGAGTTTTTAATTTTTTTTTTCAATCTCAAACTCTGTGTTTTTTTATATAATCCAAATTTTAACTGATTAAAAGAGTAGAGAAAAAATGTTGAATTCAACATAATTTTTTAAGAGCATTCAAGGTAGTGAGGATACAAAATTGCAAGAACATTGTTATTTTCTTAACACTTTTACAGTAATTTATTTTAAGAAAACAAATTGCTTGTTTAAACTCTATGTATTTAGATTAATCTCTAAATTCCATTTATATATATTTGTTTATTTAGTTTGTTATTAATATCAATTAGTTTTTTTTATATTAATCTTGCTTTTAATATTGCCCCCTAAACTGAATTCCTCATTGACTTTTCATTGATCTTCAGCGCGTTAATTCTCATGTCCTTTTATATTATCTGGATATGTAAGGGTTTTTTTTTTTTTTTCTACAAAAAAAGTTTAATTTTAACGTTATTTATGAAAAAGTCCTGCTACTTTGTTTTCTACTACTAAGACTTGAGTCCTGATTTAATATGATAGAACACAACGGGGTGATACACTTAACACTTTGGCCAAATTCCATCCCTTACATAAAATCACTACATTTTATACATTCATATCCATATAACATGTTCTTAACCTATCAAATTTATTGTGCGAAAAAAGTAGGTGAAACTACAATATTGATCCATCAAATTTATCTAGTGTATATAATTGGTCCCTCAAGTTTCTAGTGAGCACAATTAGTCCTTCAAGTTTTAAAATTAAGTTGTACTAGTCCTTTAACTAACTGCCGTTAATAGTGTTACTTACGTGGCTAACGGAAGAATGAATTGACATTTTTTTTAATAATGTGGCATTTTATTATTAAAAAATTACCAAATAAGTTTACACATGTACCTTTGAATATACTTAGGGGCTCTATGTTTGAAATTGGTACCACCCCCAACTGGGAACCACCAGAGTTGATTCTTCTCATGTACCTAATTTTGTCCTCCTTTGATTGCAGCAAGTCATGTATGATTCACATTGCTCCGCCACAAAAAATCTCGGCTTGTTGGCCATTGTATTGGTATCTTATAATCTTCTGGTGTGGATTCAAGCAAAATAATCGTTTCTCAAGTAGAGGGCAATGTCTTTCTAGCTCTTCTTTTCTAGAAAAATCCAAGTTGGGCAGCAAACTCTTTATGTAAGAAACATCAAGGCAAGGTGTTCAAGCATTTTAATATTAAATAATTAAAATGAATAAATGTTATAACATAAATGTAGAGATGTGGCAATGAATATGGAAGATGAGACGTTAGTGAAAATGTTTAATCCCACGTTGAAAAGGAGAGAGACTATTTTGTTCTTTTTAATTGTGGTGATTTATGGGGTAACATGAATTGTCTCAGATATTGGGCTAGATACGTGCGCAATATCTTGTAACACCCACTACATCAGAATAATTGACCTAATTAATCAGATTAATTTGGGTAGTAATTTCGTGAGGCCCATTAAGCCTATAAATAGCCTCAATCAGACCTAATCCAAGCTACTACAATATACAAAAAAAAAAAAAAAAAAAATACAAGTCAGAGAAGGTCTGCACCAATCTTGAATCTCCTTAAAGAAAGCGACTGCTGCACCTCAGTCCAAATAGTGTTGTGTAATTTTTCTTCTTTAAATTAAAAATATTCAGAAGTATTATTCAGTTTCTCATTGTGTTATTTCCATTATCATTGTGATTACACCAAAACAAGGAATATATTCATTGAATGCTAATGGGCACACATTCATTCCAGTTTCAAGGATCAAAATTGATGTTTTTCTATAAGTACGAGCAACCTTGTTTGTAAATGTAGAAATACTTGCAATTGTGAAATACAATAATATCAATTACTAGAAATAGGGACGCGGGTCAGTAGCTGTCACCGATGGCGGCTAGGGCTTAGGCTGTCGCTGGCGTGCCGGCTAGGCTTGGGTCTCCACAGGGAAACGAGTTAGTGATTGGGTTTCTACTCTCTCCCCTTCTCTCTCTTGTGGGTGGGTTTATGATTTTTTTTTTTTAGAGAAGAGGTGGGTTTGTGCATCAAATTCTAGTTTTAAATTGGTACTGGTTTGTGAATTTATTATGTGTAAACTTATTTTGTAATTTTGTAATAAAAAATGCAACATCATTAAAAAAAAATGTCAATTCATTGTTTTGTTAGCTATGTAACACCACTAACAATAGTTAGTAAAAGGACTAATATAAGTTAGTTTTAAAAATTGAGGGACTAATCGTGCTCACTTGAAACTTGAGGGACCAATTGTTCACACAGTGTAAACTTGAGAGACTAACATTATAGTTTTGCCAAAAAATAAAAGCTATGTAGATTTGGACCCTTGGGCGCTTCTCTCCCTAGAAAATTTCCAGGATCCCTTGAGAGATTCTCTCCCTTCTTAAAAAAATTGTTATCAAATCTATGGTCAAACTTCTGCATGAACTAGTGCATACATGTGGTGCAACTCTTATAATTAAGGGTGCCTCTTACTCTTACCGTTTTACGTACGTATAAGGACTGAGTCCCATATTAAGTAAAAGTACAAGGTTTGTTTGTTTGTTTGTTTTTTTGTTTGTTTGTTTGTTTGTTTTTTTGTTTTTTTGTAAAGAGAGTAGTTTATTCATTATTTTATAAAAGATTTACATGTTAAGATAAGTTAGTCCAATGTGATAGATGCTCACATGTGAAGTAAAGATTAGTTATGAGCTCACACGTGAGGATTTGGTACTTTTAATTAATAGAGCCCTATAAATTAAATATATATATACACAAAGCTACAATTAAACATATATAATGAAAGGAGGCTGTTCTTGGTATATCTTGAAGTTTTGGGTTCAAGAGTTATATTAATCTTTTTTTTTTTTTTTGTTATTTACTTTAGTAAGAATAATAAAAGTACATGCCCTTCATTCTCTCTTTCTCTCTCTTTTCGATTCATTTTGTTTTCCAGGTAATGATTGGGTTTTTCGGGGAAATGATTTTATTAATAAGTTGAATTATGTGTTTTTATTCTGACCTGTCTCTCTTTCATGAGTAAAATGATAGCCTCATTTGCAGTGTTATAGTTTGCATGCTATTTTTGTTGTAGAGGCTTCTTCTGGAACACAGAAAAGAAGAGAAGATTATAAAATTGGTTTAAAAAATACTCCATTTTTTAGAGTGCAACATAGAAAAATTGTTAGTTTCACATATTTTTGCTCGAATAGCATTGCTTCTTCCACTTTGCCTCCCCTTAAATAGGGACGTTGGCTAATTGGAAGTAGAGACAAAACCCCACTCACACATCTTGATTGGTTTCTCTATTCAAAAACCACCTTATTAGAGAACAATCTTCTTCATAACACTGTTGCAAACCTCATTGACCAGGAAACAAAAAATTGGAAAGTTGATCTAGTTAGAAAGCTTTACCAAGTACATGATTGTGAGGAGATTTTGAAATTGCCACTTCCTAGGACCTCTGGGATTGAAGATAGACTCCTATGGAAACACTCAAGTTCTGGGAAATACAAAGTGAACAAAACATACCACATGCTTCATCAAAATCAACACCCAAATACTCAAGATCAAAGAACCTATGGGGTTTCTCCAATTGTTTGGAACAGGATTTGGAAAGTGAAACTTCCTCAAACAATCCTTACTTTCATATGGAAACTCCTACATAAAAGCCTGCTTGTCTTTAAAGTCCTAAACAACAAAGGAATTTTAGTCTCTAATAACTATCTTATGTGCAATGAGGATAAGGAATCCTTGCATCATCTTTTCATGATGTGCCCTTTTACAAGAGCCATTTGGCATGGATCTAATTTGGAAATCAGATCCTCTGAACAGCTGTACAGCTCAATCAAGAAATGGGTAGAGGATTGTATCCTTCAAAATGAATTTAGGGAGTATGGTAGAGGGCTGATCCTTCAAAATAAATCTATGTGTTGGGAAATTTAGACCCCGGTTGATAGAATTAACAAGTTTTAAACCTAAGTTGTTAATTAGATTTATTATGCATAAAACTTGTTAAAACAAACAAACATCAATATCATGTCGCAAATAATGCAACGGAAAAATAAATAAGACAAGAAATGATGACCCAGGAAAACCAATAAAACCAACCAGTTTCATAGTAAGAAACTTGGGAGAAAACCTTCCCGAAAAGCAATTGACTATAGTAAAGAGAAGTTTCAAATCTAGTACAAAACCTTTGTCCCTAGACTCTACAATCCTCGTAGATGAACTTACAGCAGAAACCTTCTACTGCTTTAGAACCTCTGAACTCTTCAATATATGAACGCCACCCTTTTGATGCAAGGATCCCAGTACGTGACTCACTCACCAACTTGATGAAGAAGAATGTTGGCTACAAAGTTCTTCACTTCATCAACAATAAAGATCAAGAAGCACTTGGTTACAAAATCCTAAGGCGCAAAAGAAGGAGTAGCTTCTTTCAAAGAGAATAAGGCTTTTACGATTGTTCTCCTTGTATTCTTTTATGTGATGGCCTCTAAAATAAGCCTTATATATACCTAGGATTGTGAGAAAAAAAAAACCCTACACAAATACATAAACATAGGTCGAAAATCAGATCTGAAAATTTGAATTCCCGTAATCTTGATAGATACCTCGATCGATCGAGAAGCTATTGAGCTTTATTCATTAAATCTCGATAAATAGCTAACTGTTAAGCAGTTGTCGAGCAGCTGTACGTAGGTTTCCACAGGTGTCGAGTTATCTGTCCAGCTTAGTGAACACCTTTTCTTCACTTGTTTCTTGGTCCAATCTTCATGACTTTAATACTAGACTTGAACAACATGTTTTTTGAAGTATAAAACACATCCTAGATCTATCCAAATACAAGTAAAGTGCGTTTTGTCAAAAAATTGGCCAACTACATAAAATATGTCCTTAACAATCTCCCCCTTTGGCAATCCGTGACAAAACCACAACAAACAAGCATATGAGAGAAGTTATAACACATTCAACTCATGCTCACTTGTTGAATACAATAAAATCTATCCTAACACAAACTCTTAAAAAACTTTGCAAGAAGAGAGTTCATGGCATGGAAGACTTTGACAACCTGTATTTCTGAAACACTTTAAACAAAACTCATCAAGGTATCTTAGAGTGAAACAGAAATAAAAGATTGCATACAAATAAAGAAACATGTGTATAAAGAGAGAAAATAAACAACACATGTGGAGGTAGGTGAAGAAGAAATCATACATCATCACATATATATCAAAGATAAGCACAATGTATGTAAACATGGTCACAAGACCTAGGTACAAGAACAAGAAACTAAAAGTAGCTCCTACAACAACAATGAGGTAAACACTCCCCCTAACAAAATGAAACATAACTCCCCCTTACAAGGGCATGTATTTCTCCCCCTAACTTGTAGAATCTTAAAAAGAAACCACAATTTCTCCAATTTCTTCCCCTTTTTGTCATGATTGACAAAGGGTACAAGAAGTTATAAAGTTTTACCCAAGAAACATAAAGATGATCAAGTGGGCACAAAGAATCCATAAAAATGCATGAATGTTATGAAACAATATTTTATGGATGACAAGATCAAAGAAATATGCAAAACATGTAAAAAAAAAATAATGCATGCAGAGGATCTCGATGGATCGAGAGGTGTCGAGAAGCTATCAAGCATACCTTGATGGATTGAACAGCTATCGAGAAGCTATTGAAGGGACATGAACTTTCTCGATCAATCCACCTAGCTATCGAGAGGTGTCGAGATTGCGATAAGATGCAATAGAAGAGCTCGACAGATAAGCCAGGTGTCGAGAAGGTGGCGAGATGACTTAAAAACAGTTTTTCAAGAAGGGAAAAACACAGATATGAATGCAATCAAACAGCAACTCAGCCAATGATCCAACCAACATTTTAACCTCTTCAAAACATTTCTCATTAATAAAAAAGTTAAGCATTTAGATCCCGAAAACACACACACACACACACACTAAACAAGTCTAACCAATTTTATATTTCAAAAACAAGTTAAGACAGTTTAGTGAGCATACATTAATGTATGTAAACCTTGTGATGGTCAAATCACATTGTACATGCAAATGTATCAAGAGTAGCAAAGAATATTGCGTATTATGTGTGAAAAATATCGCAAGATTACATAAGTGTCTCAATGTTATGATGATTTGAGATATGAGAAAATTACTTTAACTCACACACAATCATAATTGTTTGATGGGGATTATCACCTTCGAGGTACATTCTATAACTCCCACATCTCCTAAAAAATACGTTTGCAATCATATTTAAAGCATTTTGTTCTTTTTGCTTTTATTTTCTTTGCATATTTTCTTTTAATTAAGTAAACCATGCATGGGTATACAAAGGAGAGAAAAGAAATACCCAATTATGTTAAACTTTTTGACATTGCACTTTTGCTATGCTGAAGCATACAGATGTCATATCATGATTGGCGGGTAATAGTGGTGAGATGGTTATTTATGCCTTTCTCTTAAGATTTTCTAGTCCTTCCCTTCAAAAAGAGTGATACGAGTATTAAGTACAAAAGATCACTTAACCTTACTCATCACAACCAAAGAGCCATAAAGCTCACTTGCTTAGTTGTTCATAAGAATGCTCATCTAAGTTACAAGAGATACAAAGTTTAGAAAACTTTGTTTCAATGGTCATTTTAAGGTTCACAAGAACCGATGTACACAAATATACTGTTTTTGTATTTTTCTGATTTTTTTAAATTTTGAAAATAACACAAAATAAAAATTAAACAACCAAACAAAAATAGATAAACAATCATGAAAGCATGAAAGAAAAATGCAAATGCATGAAGGCATGATAGAAAGGTGCAAATGCATGAAAGCATGATTCCAAAAGCAGATAAGAAATTAAGCAAAAAGAGTCCTACTTTAGATAGAAAGAATTAAAGTAGAGGACAAATAGAAAAGACGATTAAGTCTTAGGCTCATTTCTCACCCACACAGCACGAGTCTTTGGCTGTGAAGATGAAAATGCACGTGTCCTAGTATGTCTACTAAAGGACATAGAAGAATTAAGATTATCCTGAAATTGAGTTAAAAAGCTCAAAGCTCTTACTAACTCTCCAAACAAAGGTGTAGGTCCTTGAGAGGAAACTTGTGACCGTTTGGACACTTGCTTATGAGGATACAACTTAAAGCAATTAGGATGAATGTGTCCAGAAACACCACAATGGTGACAAACATGAGGTCTAACAAAGAATTTAGAATTAGCTAAATTAGTTTTGGATTTCATACCTTTATTACCTTTCTCTGATTAAGGCACAATGACAGTCCTTGATTCAGAAGCCGTAGAAGATGAGGAGTCGAAGGAGATAGCATATCTTAAGCTAGTCTTATCAGAATTAGGCTTTTGAGCACTCAAAACTTCATTAAGTTTTGTACTAGACATTCTCTCCATTTGAGTTCTAGCTTGACTGAGCTCAACCTCGAGATTCTTGATCTTCTCTTCTAATGAGGTGTTCTCCACAATGAGAGTCTCAACTAACATTGTAGTCTCATCTAGTTTGACTAACAATTCAGCTCTTTTCTACAAAGATGAGAAGTATTTTCAGATTTTATGAATTCAGTGCATAGCTTATTATAGGCTTCCTAAAGGGTCATCTTCTTGGATACTTCATCATCAAAAGAATCCTCACTGTCACTAGCGTTCTCTATAATCACCTTACCGGTTGAGGCAGTAAAGGCCATAACGTGACTACATTCATCTACATACTCATCAGAAGAGTCATTCTCAGTGTCACTCCAAGTAGCAACCAACCCTTTATCTTATGACTTCTTCGTTTTTTCCTTCATAAAGTAGTTTGGGCACTCTATCCTCATATGATCAAAACCCTTGCACTCATGGCATTAGATGAGGGGCTTCTCATTCTTACCCTTCCTAGAGGATTTAGATTTCCTAGGAGGTTTACCCTTATTATTTTTCCTAAACTGAAGAAGCTTGATAATCTCATCAGTTATGAATGTTAGATCCTCATTCTCATCATCATCTTCATCTTCATCTTCATCTTCAGAGTCCTCAGTCTCTTCCTCTATACCTTTAAGAGCCAAAACTTTCAAAAAGCATAAATTTAATGACTATGAACAAATAGAAATATCAAAAAGCAAGTGAATTGTATTACCTTCTGCCTATTTGAAATGAACATCAAATTTAGCTCATCTGGCCTCCCAATATCATCTGCAAATGTTTGTAAAAACCACACCCAAGAATCGTTGTTTTCTTGCTCAACTACACCTAATGCAATAGGGAAAATATTGTCATTCCCATCCTTTGCAGTTGCTGCTAATATATGTCCACCAAACTTGTCCTTCAAGTGGTAACCATCTAATCCTACAAGTGGCCTACACCCCCAAGAATCCAACTGTCTGTGCATTGTATCTCACATATATCCTCTTGAACTTGGGTTGTGTGTTAGGCTCAGTAATCTCAGTTTGCAAAATCACCTTTCTCCCCACATCAGTTACTCTTATTGTCTTAGCATAGTCCCTAAGCTTCCTATACTACAACCTCTCATCACCTAGTATGAAGTTTCTAGCTTTCCTCTTAGCTCTGTACACTTGATTTATGCTCGAGTCCACAGACATATCCTGCATAACTCGATGCTTCAAACCAGAAATTGCCCAATCAGGGTTTTTGTTGAAATCATCCAAATACTTCCTAGCCACACATGTAGAAGTGACCTGGCTATGCTTGAATATCCTCCCACATATACAAGTTAGAACCATGGTCTTTATCTGGAAGGTTAACTCCCCTAAAATCTATGATGCATATACCCTCCAACCACATTCATACTTGCAGTGGATAGAAACTTTGGTCTTTTCATTAAGCTTGAACTTAATGTCCACAAGCTTTTGCATGCATATTCCCTTAAGGCAGCCCTAAACGCCTTCCCATTTGGGAACTTCATACCCATGCATAATTGAGGGTTACTCATGCCAGTCTTCTCATTAAAATCTAGACATCTCACCCTTTCATCCTCATCCTTTGAACTGTTAATGCTCCTAGTGTCATCATCATCAAGAACTTTTTCAGCCCAATCATTATTATCAGTAGCTTAATCACTGGTAGCAGCTTCTGGTCTCTTCCCATTATCTGTAACTGGCTCCTTCAAATGCTCTCCTTTATTTACATTTTCATTATCTTTTTGATGCGTTCTCATATTGGGCATCTCATTGTTCAAAGCACTAAATATGTTATCAGGATAATCAGGTCCTTCATACCCTTCATCTAGCCAATCAGGTTCATCCACGTGAACATCTTCACTACCAACAATTTGTCCATAAGTAGCATTGTCATCCAAATGCACTTCTCCACAACCAACAGATTGCCCACCCCCAGCATTGTCATCCACAACTCCACTAATACTACCATCCCCCAAACCCTCAACAGGTTCTTCACTAACATCATTTTGGTCAACCACATATGATCTAACATAGACAATATTGGTCACCTCCTCACAATCAGTATCATCATCTTCATCATTCATTTCCTATGGCTGGTCTACTACAATTGGTTGATTTGGTTCAACTTTAGGTTCTTCAATAGCAATTGTTTCAACTTCAGGTTCTACATAAAGTGTGATTTCATTTCTTGGCCATTTATCATGTAGTTCACACATGTAAGTCACATCATCATCTGAAGTATTTAACCTTAACCCTTGCTCTAAGTCATCACCAGGAATCAAATAATAAATCCTACTGTCAACGGGTCCCCCAACATTAGCACAAATGTCTTGTACCTCAAAATGACTTAGTAGATCTGGATCAACATTACCCATTACAGATACTCCACCGCCTACATACTCTAAACCAACACTACAAAAAAAAAAGCCTTTTAGCGACGAAGAATTTTTGATGGACCCAAAAAGCCCTCTCAAAAAATCCTATTTCCAATGGCATAATAAAGCTCTCGCAAATACTTGGTAAAATGTGAAACATTTGTGACCAACAAAAAAAGCTGTCGCAATTATGTGCTGCAGCCATCACAAATGTTAATATTTTGGAGGGAAATTTTCCCTCCATATTATTTGCAAGAGACAATTAAAATTCTCTCGCAAAAAGTTTATTATTTGTGACGGTTAAAAATATACCGTCACTAATACTAAATTATTTGCGAGGGCCAAGATCGACCTTCACAAATAATCATTAAAATGTCAAAATTTTTGGAGGGAAATGTTCCCACCAAATTATTTCCGAGGGGCAATAAAAATCCCTTGTAGAAAGTTTTTTTTTTTTTTGGGTTAAAAATATGCCCTCACTAATACTATATTATTTGCAAGGACCAAGATTGACCTTCGCAAATAATCATTAAAATATAAACTTTTTTTGGAGATAAAAGTTTTCGTCAAATTATTTGCAAGGGGCAATGAAAATCCCTCGTGAAAAGGATATTATTTGTGAGGGTTAATAAAATGCCCTCACTAATAATAATTATTTGTGAGGACTAAGATTGGCTTTTGTAAATAATCATTAAAATATCAAAACTTTTGGAGGGAAATTTTTCCCTCCATACTTTTTGCTAGGGACAATAGAATTTCCTCACAAAAAAATGTATTATTTGTGATGGTTAAAAATATACACCTACTAAAAATAAATCATTTTAATGACCAAGATTAGCCTTTCAAATTAATCATTAGAATATCAAATTATAAATTAATGCTTCTCATAACACATTCACCAAACTTTTATTCATTGTAGTTTTTATTTTATCTTGTTTTTTAAAAATTAATAAGTAAAATTATTAGATGTGAAGCTATAACTTAAACAAAAATAATATTTCAAATGCATACTTACCGAATTGATTAAAAATGGCTAAGACAACCAAAATCAATTGGAATTTGAGTCAAAGTGGAACAAAGGGGGTTAAGTGTTTGGTTTAGTGACTAGAATGAAATATTTTGTTAAATTAAACCAAAATAGAACTAAATGATTACTATGTTTCTAATAATATGTTTTTTCTAATAAATATAATAGACTAGTTGAAAATATTTTTCTACAAAAAATTCAAGATAAATTTATGCCTGACAATAATTTGCCCATGTAATAAAGGGTAAATTTTAGGTACAACCATTTAGGTGTAGTACATTAGGTTTTTTTTTTCTCTTTTCTTTTTTCTAATTGAATTCAAAACCTTGGGGCATTAACAAAAAAATAAAAATAAAAATAAAAATAAAAATAGTCTTGTCTTTTCTAATGACAATTAAATTCAATGCAACCAAACATTTGAATTCAATTGGAGATCCTAATAACCACCGCGCACTCTTGGTGCAGTGGTCACTCCGCAAGTATAAATGCTTGTAGAGTGTGGGGGGCAATGACCGGGGTTCAAGTTTCCAAGAGGGAGACTCACACACACACATACACTTAGATTAGGCTAGAGTAGAAATTTTATCTTGTATTAAAAAAAACAAATTGGAGATCCTAATATAGTGCACCTAATGTATTGTACCTAAGTTTTATCTTTTGATAAATTGGTTCAATGATATTCACTATTTTATTACCCATTTGAAGTGGGCATTAAATGGTTTACCATTCAATAACTTTTAAATAACTGACTTTACTCAATAACACTAACTCTTCAAAATAACCACTATACGGCATACGGCTCAGGCCCATTGGGCCTTGGGCCTTGCCCCAAGCACACCCCTAAGACTTTCTTAAGTCCAAACCCAAAGGTATGCCCGTTATCGCAAGTTAGATAGACTTATGCCGATCATGTATGGATTGGTTGGGGGCTGTACTTACCAGGGGCAACCTGCGACCCAAGGAAGTCAATACCGTACCGGAGGCTATACCGGTTTAGCCAGCGGTACGATATATTTCGGGTACCGGTCAATACCGGTGTACCGTTTCGGGTTTACCGCTATTTTATATATTTGATATATATAAATTATAAATATGCTACGTCCACAATATTTTCTCAACACTTAATACAACAAATCATATGTGACTATTTTTTATTAGTTCTAATTTGAACCTACCACTAAAATAACTTTTTTGCTCCACCAATAAAAACCCATAACAACCTAAAACTTAAAATTTATTATAAAAATATTGTAAAGAATTTTTTTTAGATACACGTATCTCAATTTTCCACTAATCTCTGCCAACAAATATTTTTTAATAACTCTTTTTTTTTTTTTCACCTCCATTCATTCTCTTTTACTTTTACAATTTATTTTTCTTTATTTCTATCTTGATTTTATCTCCTCCACATGTTTAACTCTACTACTAGGTCTTGTCTCATTTCAAATTTCAAAAGGCTAGTACTCCTTGACTGACCATCACGTGGGCACCTGCAACAAGACTTAAAAAAGAAAAATTAAGAAAGCATTGGTATCTAAAACAAGATCAAGTTCTCCAAGTAAATGCATCAGATGGGTATGCTGACTTTCTCCCCAAGAGTCCGAGTATCAGAGCTCAGACTGAGTTGATTTGCGAAGAAACAGAGCATAGAGACAGGTGTGACAGTGGAAGAGCCTAAAATTATCAATGTTGAGGAGCTTATGTGATACCTTGAAGATGAAGAAGATATGGATTTTGATGACGAAATCAACAGCAAGAAAAAGAAGAAGAAGAAGAAGATTAGAGGAACACAGAGTCACAAAGATTAGAGGAGCACAGATTAGGTGAGTGAAAAACTACAAAGAAATCTGTGTTTTCGTTTCAGGCCGGTATCAATTTTCCGGCCGAAATCCGGTATTTCTGCCGGTACAGCCGAAACGCTCCCGGTATTGCCGGTATTTAAACCGGTACGAAATGAGGAAGTCTTTGTACCGTTTCAGGCACCGGAACGGAAAATATCGGCCGTACCGGCCGGTACGGTATGAAACTAACTACCCTGCTGCGACCTCGGCAGCTCGGCATTGCCTTGGGGAATATCGCTGCCGAGCAACCTTTTGGAGGCTGGAACTAGTTCCAACGCCATTACCACTGTTTCCAAGGAAGCATATTCCTTGTCAGGAATAATCAGATCGGGCCCCACCCACACGAGTGAGACCAAAAGGTAATCATAAGCACCCCACCAACCTCAAGCTATAAATAGGAAAAAGGAATAGAGAGAAGGGGTTGGCCATTCTGAGCGAAAGAGAGAGCAAGAGAAAGAGAGAGAACACTAGTAAAGGGAGAGTAACTTAAAGGAAGAAGAGAGCTCTACTAAGGAAAAGCAACACATAATCTAGGCTTGGCTAGGAATTACCCATAGTAGGGAATCCATGGCCCACATTATAAATTAATTGTCAACCCAATTATGAATCCAGTCCACTAAGGGAATTTGGGCATGTACAACCACAACACTACACGAATGACGAAAATGATTCAAATACCTTTTATATGCCTAATATGATCAAAATATCCTCAAAATCTCAAAATTTTCCAAAATACTCCCCAAAACATGTAAAATACATTGAAAAGTTCAAAAGGATTGAAATATCAGTAAAACAATTAAAATGATAAAGATACACATAAAATTCCAAAAAGTCTCATCGGAACCAAACACCACCACCACCATGCATCCTCACTAGTACGCATCCTCACTGCCACATATATAAAATTGGATTAGTAAATTATTTGTTTCTTTTCTTGCATTTTCTTAGCAACAAAACAGCAAAACCCATTGAGAACAAAACCCAACAAACTCCAAAACACCAAAACATCTCAAATCCAAAACACCAAAACCCATTAAGACCAAAACCAAACAATCACAAACCCACCCCACGACTCACCATCGGACCCAACTGACCACCACTTCCACAACCACCAACCACCACCACCATGGAGGGACGAGGCAAAAAGAGAGAGATCCATCGAGAGAGAGCCCCACTAAGAGAGAGAAATTTATTTGAGCGAAAGAGAGAGTGAAGCATGGATCTTTGAGAGAGAGAGAGATTGATCTAAGTGAGAGACCCATTGGTTTAAGAGAGAGAGAGAGAGAGAGAGAGAGAGAGAGAGAGAGAGAGAGAGAGAGAAAAAAACTGATCTGAGAGAGGAGAATTTTGAGACACTTGGGTCTGATTTTGAGTAAAATTAAGAGATAGAGAGAGTGGATCGATGAGTGATGAGCGAAGAGCAAAGATGGTAGTGCTCGATTATGGAGTTAAAGAGAGATCTGGTGGTGGTGATGTGATGAGCAAAGGTGGTGGTGCTCGGTCATGGAGTTAGAGAGAGATCTAATATTTTTGGAAAAGTTAGAGAGAGGAATGATTGAGAATGTCTTAGAAGAGTTGGAAAACCGGTTTGAGAATGAGGTTTTAGGGCTAAAGTTGCAAGGTTCCACTCAAAATTCCCACTATGGTGAATAATAAAATCAAAACAAATTTCGGCAGCCATTTGCAGGAGTTCAAACACATGCACAAACAACAGTAATTAAATACATAGCCAACACATGCACAGAGAGCACCAATCATTGACAAAAGCAAAATAATTTCATACAACATAAAATACCATTTAATGTGGGGTCAAGAGAGACAAGAAACACAACCAACTAAACAATTTGTCTCCATGGGACCACAGACAACCTAAAGATGCATCTACCTAAAATAGTCCTAGGGACCACAGTCATCAATGTCAACTATAAAAGCAAGAAATTATTTAACAGAAAACCACTAATTTTATGACAAAAACCCTTTATTCCGAATCACCTTCATCAATCGTTACACATTGAAAAAGAACAAACACAACAATGGTAAACCCTAGAAAGTCATTTCATACCTGATATAGAGGAAAACCCAAGCTTCAATACACCTCCTTGCTTGCAAGTGTTCAAATTTTACTTTGGCAATCTAAGTGAAGAGAGAAAGGGATTATGGGTTTCGGGAATTTTAGGGATTCTAAGGTAAAGAGAGGGAGAGAGCTCATTCTTTTTTAGGATTCTATTTAGGTTCTAATTTTGATTTATATAGTAAAAGGGATTTTCTAACAGAAAGGGCAGAGGTGGGTAATGGGGGTCTAACGGAGGCCACCTCAGGTGGGCTAAGTGATAACTTTTAAATTATGGGTGGACACTGTTAAAACGGGCCAAACCACAGGTAGGTAAAGTGCAATTTCCCCTTATTATTATTATTATTATTCTTTAATTTTTTTTTTAATTATGAATCTTAAAAATCACTTTATTTTTGGTTCTCTATCCGGTTTTTTTTTTAAAACCATAAAGAGATAGAAAAAGAGGAGGGAGGAAAATCAGGGTCTAGATTGGAAAGCGTACGATATTCACCACTATTCTGGTTGATTTTGATATACACCACTGTAAGTTACTTTAAAAAACCTTCTTCCTTATCCCCTTGTGTGTGTGTGTGTGTTATAAATACCTAATATTCTTGAAAAAAAAAAAAAAAACATGGTTGCCTTTTTTTTTTTTTGTTCTACAGGGTTAGGAATTTTGACATCTGTTGTTGCTTTCACTTGGAATGAAAGGTCAATATCGATTTTAATTCTGCAACCATCTAAAGAAAGATAATTTTATGGCATTCGCATAGCTGAAAAAACCAACACGATTTCCAGTGGTTCACATTTCAGGAAGAGTATGTGACGACTTTGTCATGAGGTTTAATTTATTATACCTTAGATACCTTGATTAAGTATAATTGAGAATTTAAGTTTATGTTTGGTAACAATTTTTGTTTTTTATTTTCAAAAACTTGTTTTGGAGAATATAAAGAACATTTTTTTTTCTTCGTATTTTTGAAATAAAAAACATGTTTAGTTAGCTGAAATTAAAAAGATAGTTTTTTGAAGAAAAAATAGAAAATACTATGTTACTAGGATTTGGACTCTTATTCTAACTCATTAAATGAGATAAATTCATTCAAGGTTGTCAAAATTAGGATCCTACATAAGATCATGGGAGGCAAGTCGGATCATAGATTGTAGGATCGGATTGTGGATTGTAAGATCCTACATTATTTAAGAAAAAAACAAAAAATACACATTGGTATGTTAAATAATCATATAAATTATACATTCATTGATATAATTACCATACATCATTACATCCATTTGTAAGCATCATTTAAAAAGGTCAAAAATCTCAAAATATGACACTCTATGGGGATATTTTTTATTTGGATCCAATTAACACATTTCTACATTAGAGTGGAAAAACTTGGTTTAATGGGATTTTATATTTCATTTAGGTCCAACTGAGCTTTCAATCAAGTTAAAGAAGATTACAAGAAACCAAGGTTGTTTGAGATTATTAGAATCGTACGATTCTACCGATCTGAACAGTTGAAAGATCCTTGAAAGATTCGGATTGTTTTGGGCAGGTGGGATCGTAAAATTGTAGGATTGTAGGATCTAGATCGGGATTTTGACAACCATGGATTCATTAAATTAAATGCGTGTTTTCATTGACTTTTGAAAATTAGAAATTAAAAAAAAAAAACATTTTGCATGTTTTTAATTTCCTTTACAAATTGAGTTTTGAGAACAGTTTTTGTTTTCTCTCTATTTTAGGTTGCCAAACAAGTTTTTTAGTCTCAAAAGTAGAAATTATTTTTGGAAATAAAAAGTAAAGAAAAAAAACAATTACCAAACATAAAGTTTCATTTTTTTTTTCTAAAATCAATAACTTTTAAGATTTTCATTAAGGGGTTAGAGTTTAGGGTTTAGGATATTCATTAACTTTTCCCTTTATTTAAAGCATCTCTCGTCACTTCTCAGGCTAAAACACCCAAATTTGAATTTTTTTCTCTCTCTTAATTTTCTTATTTATTGTAAAAGTTAAAAAAGAAAAAGAAGAAAAAGAAAAATCACTCGAAAGCATCTCTCCTCACTTCTCATGCTAAAACACCCAAATTTGAATTTTTTTTTCTCTTAATTTTCTTATTTATTGTAAAAGTTAAAAAAGAAAAAGAAGAAAAAGAAAAATCGGCCGTCACTTTGTTGGGCACCATAGGTGTGCTTATCAGCACTGTTTTTAGAACCGAACTAGACTGGGAGGTCGGACCGTGAAAACCGGGAACCGGGATGAAAACCAGTTTTTAAAGCATAAAGAACCATATGTTTTGTTAATTTCGTGAACCCCTAAAACCGGGGTTAGATTACACGAACCGGTGTCAAGAACCGTGTGGTTCAACCCCTTAGCAATTTTTTTTTTTTTTTTTATAAAAACAACTTAACACAATTTTATTCTACTTAATTAAATTATCCATCTCTTACAAGGAATTTAAAAAAATTATAATTAAAATCCTTCAAAGATATTCAACTTTACTTCAAAAATTAATCATAAATTTTAATGTTTTCATGGTTATTATTTTATTTTATTAACTTTCTTATTTAATTATTAAATATATGCTTGAAAATCATTAAATTTCCCTCACATATATAGATATATTAGTCAATTTTGCTAGTTTTATAAATTTAATATCTATATTTTGGCTTTAATTAATTATTAAATTAATTATGACATCATCACGGTTCGACCCCGGTTCAACCTCGGTTCGACCTTAAAAACCTTAAACCTCTCCCTTTTACGGTTCAATGAACGGTCCGGGTTTCAAAACCTTGCTTATCAGTGGAGAATGAGAATAACATAACATGAATTTCGCCACCTCCACTAGGTTGGTAAAATAGGGGTTTAGATTTGATAAAGGGTTCAGTATTTTTTTCCTACTAAAAATTGTCTTCTGTGACATTAAATTTACCTAAACTTTTCTCTAATATTTGTTTTTACCGCATCCAATTACATTTATCTCTTTGTAAATAAAGCTTTTCAGCCTAATAATAATGAAAATTTAAATGATCTTACATTTCATACACCGGTGAATTGAATAAATAAAATGTTAATTATAAAATAGATCCTCCATGTTAAATGAAAGGAAAATATTAAAATTACAAACTATTTTACAAATTGGTAATAGGAAAAGTAATTATTGATATAAAAAAAAAGTGATGTTAATAATGAGTTTAGATGAAAATTGATAAAAATTTGTTACATTAATAATTTGTAAAAATATTATAAAATAATTTATAACTTTAGTATTATTCGGAAAGAATTGAAAAACATGTTTGATTTAAAAGGGTATAAGCTTCGAAAACAGACTTGGAGACTTGGAGCTAACGATATCTTCTGGCAAATGAGTTTTGAGTCCTTTGACTCAAGCAAGCGGATGTTATTTGTGGATTCTTCTAAGAATTTGCTCCCAAGTTTTAATTACACAAGTAGCAGAGTAAGCGTTATTATATATATAAAAACAGAGTGAACGAAAAAACTAGTGGCTCTCTATTCTGAAGAGTAAAGATAAATAAAATTAAATAAATGATAATATGATATAAACAAGAAATTTTAATATTCTCAAATGGGTGTGCCATATATATATATAATATAAATGGTCTCTGTACCCCAAGACCGAAGAATGGCAAATGACTTTCCACACTATTAATTGCTCAAGCCAATTAATATAATTGAGTTTTAGCGAATCTTAAAATAATAATAATAATAATAATAATAATTTGCTTGAGCAGTTTGATTGGCTCAAGGTAATATGGCTAGGGAAGAAGCTGCAAGAGGACTAAATATAATTTTTATTTTTATTTAATATATTTGGCCATATGGGAAAGGCACAAAGAAAATGAGGCCAAACAAAAAGGAAACAAAAAAAGAAAAAATGTCAAAATTTATACTTTAGAGAAGCAGTTTGATTTGAGGATTTTAATCTTTGAAATATAATTGTTATACTTAGGTTCTGCTTGTTTTGATAAAAAATATTTTGTTTAAAAAATGTGTTTGGCAAGAAATATATTTAGGAAAAATAACTTATTTTTCCTTGTCTTGCTGGAAATGGAAATTAAATAGAAAGAGTAACGTCTAATATTTGCTCTTGTAATGAAAATCATCATTTATAGCTCCACAACCACAACCACTAGGCCACCAAGTCTCTACTCTAACCATCAATTGCTAATCATGATTTCTCTAATTAGCTCTCCTTTTTTGGCTTTGACCTTTTCAAACAAATTCTCAATTTGACCTAATTAACTTGACTCGTCTTTCCTTCTATTGCCTACTCCTCCCTCTTTTCATTTCATTTTCTTTGGGTTTATTACATATGTAGGGTTATTGGGCCCAAGAATATGTGTGTGGTTGGCTCAAGAGTATTTTTTGGGCTAAAGACCCAATCCGAGAACACTAAATGGTTCAAGGATGTAAGAATGTCAACTCATAAAGCACTACTAATAAGTAAAGAGGTGATACTTGAACAAGTATGTCCAAGCGGATAGTCCGAGGAAAATTATGTCCTCGGCTATAGCCGAGGTAGGAGAAGGACTGGTTAACATCCACAGGCAATGTTCTAGAAAATCCTATAGGTAAGGGTAAACATGGTAAACGTGTAAGATAAGAGGAAGGGCGGTGGAATATCTAATATAAATTACCACCGCCCCCGCATTGAATGCTCTACAACTGCTATTCTGGCCGCATTAATGGGGAAGTGAGACTTGAGCATCAGAGTTTAGCTTGGCTCCTGCCTCTAAAGACTTCAGGGGAGGTGGATGGGACAAGGATCTAAACCAGCAATCTAACACTTACGTGGAGGATAAAAAGGAGAAGAAGGAGGGGATATAAAAGGAAGAAGAGACCTTCAGGAGAGGGGATCGGGAAAAAAACAGAAAAAGAAGACTGTACACTTCACTATCCATAGTTGTAATCTATCTTGAGAAGAAATAATATAAATCATCCTTGGCTTGTGTCTGAGGAGAAGATTCTTTCATATAAAC
Source organism: Castanea sativa (assembly GCF_040712315.1). Lineage (NCBI taxonomy): Eukaryota > Viridiplantae > Streptophyta > Magnoliopsida > Fagales > Fagaceae > Castanea > Castanea sativa. Next base: position 44,565,648 of record NC_134023.1, on the reverse strand, counting down.
AGTTCCTTGTGTGTATCATTGTGAGAGAGTCCATCATTTTTGTTATCTAACATCACTAGAACTTAGATTTCTAGCTCACTCTCTACAAATTTCATTATAATAGGCCTTTTTCAGGCCCATCCCCTTCGCACTGTGGGTTTGCGTGTAAATTGTGTCCATACAACATATTTGACTCAAAAGGCTCTGTTATTATGATTTGATGTTGTTTAGGGTAAATTAATTACTAAGACCATCACTTGACGTTGACTTTACTAAATAACCATGCCCACAGTGAGAGAAGGCTAGAAATGACACATATAATTACAAATAATGCAGGGCCGGCTGAATGGGAGAGCAAGAGATGCGGTCGCCTAAGGCCCCAAGTAAAAAAATGCCCCTAAATTTTAACCAATAGGATTATTTATAATCAATAAATAAAATAATATTTTTTTACCAGATGAAAAACAAAAAAAAGAAAAAAGAAAACTACAACGTCCACAATATTTTTCACAACACTTTTACAACCAATGCTAAGCAGTAGGTTGTTACAGCCTGTTATTAATGACAAAAAAATAATTATTGTGATATTTTCAAGTAGAAAACAAAAAGCAACTTAAAATCTAGGATTTGTTGTAAAAATATTGTGAATGTTGCACTTCTAACTAAAAATATTGTGAATATTGTAAACTTTTACTAGTTCTCATCTAAGTCTACTGGTAATACCACTCTTTTACTTACCACTATCAATCTACCACATCAACAAGTATGAAAAATTTTGTCAAATTTTTTCTGTCTACAAATTTCTAAAAAAAGAAAAAAAATTCTACGTTGTTCATGTTAATTAGTAGTAATTTTGTATCTAAAACAAAATAATCAATTTTTGACTTAAGCCTCCAAATGCATGAAGCCGCCTCTGAAATAATGACATGTATAATTATTTCTATTTTTTTAATGATTACACTCTAATCTAACTAATTATAAGAAGAATGCATGGTACTAAATTTGTGCTGAGTTATAAGATTGGATAGGGAAATGTTTATTTCATACTACTTGCATTGAAATCATGACTTTAAATGGTTTTAGTTCAAAGCATTTTGAACTGATATTATGATTGCAAACATTGGTATGCACTAGTATTTAGAGCATTGGCATTAGGTGTTAGTTATGGGTTTTGGGTGGTGGTCACGATGAATTTGTGTTGTGTTCATTAGAGCGGCGGTGGTGGTCATGTTGTGTTTTATTGATGAGAGGCGGTGTTTTGCATTTTGTTTTTGTTTGTTTTTAGTTTTTTTTTTTTTTTAGTTTTTTTTTTTTAGTTTTTTTTTGTGTGGTGATTATGGTTGATTTTTGTGATGGTTTTGTTGCAAATTTGGATGGTTTGAGTTGTGGTCAGGTGGATTTGGGTTGTGAATAATTTTTTCTCGGGTTTATGGGTTGTGAGTTCATATGCAAGGAGAAGACAAAGACACAGTAAAATAATAATTTTTAATGTGATGGATATTTTATTTTAATGGGTTCAATCTTATAATAGAAGATCTAATGCAGAGTGTATTGTAAAGTGGTGTTAAAATAGATAAAGTAGATTTTGGTGTGTTAAAATGTCATTTCGCATGGCACACCTAATGCCAATGCTCTAAATACTAGTGCAAACCAATTTTTGCAATCACAATTTTAGTTCAAAGTGTTTTGAACTGAAATCATTTAAAGTCACAATTTCAATGCAAACAGTATGAAATAATTTACCTTAAACAATAGAATTCAACTTTGGGAGTATTTTCGAGATTAGAACTGTGTACCTTCTATAGCTTTATAGCTATCTTGTCTTTAATGAGCGGCGGATCTCTGCATTTATTCTCATTTGTAATGGTTAATACGTTACAAACTAATGCTTTGATTTGTGTAGCATCTTCTTTCCTGTTGCTCTGTCTGCTACTCTTTGGCATAAATGCTCGCCATAAAAACGTATCTTGGGTTCGTCCATTATGACTGACGAAGCTGTTAGAATTTGGATTCATTAGTTGCCCCTTATTCTTATCTCTTCATTTTCTATCCCCGTGACACATGTAGGGTTGAGATTGCCTATCTTTGAATATGACGTGTTAACTTTCAGCCATTTTTGTGGTCATGTTTGAATGACGATTATGTTATGTTTTAAGATAACTTTCTAAGTCATGTATCAATGATTGATTCATTATGTGCTAATATCTTTTTAGGTCATGTATTAATGACGATTAAGTTATGTATTAATAACTTTGTAGGTCATGTATTAATGATGATTTAGTTATGTATTAATGACTTTCTAAGTCATGTATTCACGATTAAGCTATGTATTAATAACTTTTTAGGTCATGTATCAATGACGATTAAGTTATATATTAATAAATTTTTAAGTCATGTATTAATGGCAGATTTGCTATGTATTAATAACTTTTTAGGTCATGTATTAATTACAATTAAGTTATGTATTAATAACTTTATAAGTCATGTATTAATGACGGATTCGTTATGTATTAATAACATTTTAGGTCACGTATTAATGACGATTTAGTTATGTATTAATAACTTTCTTAGTCATGTATTAATAACGGATTCATTATGTATTAATAACTTTTTAGGTAATGTACTAACGATGATTAAGTTTTGTATGAATAACTTTCTAAGTCATGTATTAATGATGATTAAGTTATGCATTAATAATTTTTTAAGTCATGTATTAATGACGGATTCGTTATGTATTAATAACTTTTTAGGTCATGTATTAATGACAATTAAGTTATGTATTAATAAATTTTTAGGTCATGTATTAATGTGCAGTAAAATAACAGGAATGTTCAAACATATTCCACTAAATTTTGATCTTTAAAACTTAACGTTTTTAATTTATTGACAAATGATGATCATAATTTGCACTTTTACATTGTTTAGGAATAAAAGCATATCTTTGGGAAAAACAAATCCACGCATATAGGTTTTGCCTTTTGATAATATATATATAATATATATATATATATATATATATATATATATATATATATATATATATAAATGAGTTCAAGTTATAGCTGGTGTAACTCTTTAGAGTTACACCTTTTTTAAACTATTAGATTTAAGTAAATCCAATGGTAAAAAATAGACACATCATTAATGCTAATATTCTAATTGATCTTATTTATTATCCCTTATTTAATACATTTCATACTTATTTATAAACCCAAAAAACTTTATTAAGCTGAGTCTTTCTCTCTCCACTACACGTCTCTCTCTCTTTCTCTCTCTCTCTCTCTCTCTCTCTCTCTCTCTCTACACGTTTTCTCTCTCTATCTCCTCCATGGCTTTTCCACCTCCATAGCCAAGTTGCCGGTAACAAAAAAAAAAGAAAAAGAAGAAGCCATTGCTTGCCGTACTTTGTTGCTACCCTATATGCCTGAAACTTTTAATGTCATATATTGTTCTTCATCTTTTAGTATTGTTCATGGGAGTTGCAGAGATATGATCTAATTCTCTAAGAGGTTGAACATATGGAAATGTGTAAAATTCTTGTATGTGGGATCACTTGGGTTTCTCGAAGCTGAGAAGTTGTTGGAGAAGCTAAAGCCTTTACCACCTATTATTTGAAAAGTATGATTCTTTAATATTTGATTGATGCTATGCAAAATAAAGAGATTTGTTATTCCCTATTAATGCTTGGGTATATATTCTGATGTGTGCAAGTTCTTGTCATGTTGAAGTGTTCTGTCTTGTGTTCGATCATGGAGGCTGACCTGTTCTTGTCCCCTAAGAACTTGTAATTCAATATGCTTCATGTTCCAATAGCACAATCAAAACTCTCTGATATTACTCTTGTTTTTTGATATACTATGCCAATCCAAAAATAATTTTTACTGCACATCAGAAATGCAAATGCTAAGATTGTTGTCAAGTAAGTCTTTGTGTGAGATTGTATTAAACGTGGCCCTTCTAAATGATAGGTACATCTGTTTGGGTTGGTCTATACCAATCAAGGTAAGCTGAAGGACCTAGGTCCTCCCTGAATTTGAGTGCACATTGTAATTACTAGAGAATTGGAGTATAGGAGTTCTTAACTATTTATTTTGGAGTTCAAATAAATTTCTGAAGCGACAATTGAAGTCTAGGGTGACAAAGCCTCAACTGGTATTGTATAGCCTTATAAAGTTTTTTGGGTTTAGAAATAAGTATGGAATCTATTAAATAAGGGATAATAAATGAAATCAATTAGAATATTAGCATTAATGATGGTCTTTTTTGACCGTTAAATATATATAAGTTGAGGTTTGTAGATCATTAATTTGGGACTTTAATTTATTAATACCGGTCTTATCATGTGCGTTTCATGCATTCAATGGGTTGTTTTTTAGGGGTTTAGTGTTATGATTTTCAATTAATCTCAATTTGAAGTTTATATGTTTGTCCACTAATATTTTACACTTGTAGGCTATTAATACAATCAAGAGTGTTAGAGGCTAGTTTCAAAAAATGAACACATTCACATGAACATATGATCTCTCTCTCTCTCTCTCTCTCTCTCTCTCTCTCTCTCTCTCTCTCTCTCTCTCTCTCTCTCTCTCTCTCTCTCTCTCAGGAGCTAGGGATGGCAATGGGGCGGGGCGGGGCTGAAGGATGGGGTCTTCGTCCCTGCCCTGCATGGTTTTGTTTTGCCTTATCCCCACCCTGCCCCGCTTTGCATGATGGGGAAAAATTTCTCACCCCATTCCTGCCCCTTGGGGCCCCCCGAAGCCCCGCCTCACCCCGTAAAACTCTACTTCTTGTTAATTTTCCCTAAAACTAGCACAATTTTTTTAATAAAACCTATTTCATTAATAAAAATATACTTAAAATTACAACTAAATTTATCCCATCAAATCAATCAATTTTTAGAAAAAATTGAATAATATATCCAAGTGTTTAACAAAACAATCCCCCCAAAAAAAATCTCATTGTATAATACATAACAAAATAAAGGTAGAGAACCACATTGGGTATAATAAAATAAGCTAATATTGATATGTTTGTTTAAATAGGGTTTTAAGGTATGAAAAGTTTACAATTATAACCTTTAGTAGTGCGGGGTAGGGCGGGGACTGGGAGGGGTAGGGCGGGGTGGGTCTAAAAGGTCTAAACCCATCCGTTGTGAAATTTTAAAGTACTCGCAAGTGTACAAATTGTATCGAAGTATAGTTTGACAAGAATGAGGTCAAACCCACAGGTTCTTAAATGAAAGTAGGAAAATTAATCAAATCTTAACCAAATTAATCCTAATCTAGTTTAATAAAAATTGGTTGTTTGAAATTAAATATACTAAGGAAATAATTAAACTAAGCAAAGATATAATATAAAGCAATAAAGAGGCATAAACAATCTAGAGAAATGAATTAAGGTTTTGGAATTTGCCTTGTTAATTCATATCAGCATATATTTACGGTCATTAATTTTTTCCAACCACTACATGATAATCTAGAAATCAATCTTGCTACCATAGAAAATATTATCATTAAAACTTTTATTTAAATATCTAAAGCATACTCTTCTTCGCTTCATAGGTATAAAATCAAATCATCAATTGTATCCGTAGCTAAACAAATCACAAGAGATATCCAATTTTATAATCAAGAAATAATAAACCAAGCATTCAATTAATTAAGATAAATCCTAAATCATGAGAAAAGCATGAATGAACTCATATCTAGAATCCCATCTTAGTCAATTGATATGAATTAAGAACAATTTAAATCATTAAAGAACAACTATTGTGAGAAAAATCAAATCACATAAATAATACTGATAATCCTTAATAAGGTTTCATCCTCAACTTCAATTATAAATTTAGCTATTCATAGTAATTGAAAGAAAACACAAAAATAAAGTACTAAACATTAAACTAGACAAATAAAATAAAACTAACTATCATGGAAGAAAACTAAAGAGGCAGCTGCGCTAAATTTGGCCCTAAAGAGCCTTTAAATAAGTCAAGGAATCCTATTACAAGTTGAATTCCTGTTTGGAGGAAATCCCAGATTTTTAGGCTTCACTTAACTGACAATTTTGGCTCATTTAACGTCAGAATTTGGACTTTTGTTAAACTACCAAGTTGTAGCCCTTTAAGTTAAATTTTCAGCTCAACTTGAATTATCTCAATTGGACATCTGAGCCGAAAGTTATGCCAAAAATATTAACTGATGTGCAGGCTAGAATCCTAATTCGAATTGGACTTGAATTTGGTGCAAATTTCCTTTGATTCCTTGCTTCAATTGGACTTAAATTTAATTGGGTTGGACTTCTTTAACTTCATCATGGCCCTTGTAAAAGTAAAGTCCATTAGCTTTCTTCTTTACACAAATCCGCTTATTTAATTCCATTCTCCTACAAAAAAAAAAAAAAAAATCACGCAATAAAATTCAATCAAACACAAAATTAATTATTCAGCATTATTCTAAAACCAAATATAAAATTCATGAATTAACTCAAAACATATATGATAATGCTTTCATACAATTATATAAATATGCAAAATTAAGCTATTATCAATGCACATCACCATCCTTGCTCCGCCCTGTGGTGCGAGGCTAAAATTTTACCCCATTCCTGCCCATCTCTACCCACTGCCTTTGCAGGATAGGGAAAACCCGTGCGGGGTGAAGTGAGAAGGGGTGAGGTAAAATCGCCATCCCTATTAGGAGTGTTAGAGGCTAGTTTCAAAAAATGAACACATTCACATTCACATATGATCTCTCTCTCTCTCTCTCTCTCTCTCTCTCTCTCTCTCACACACACACACACACACACACACTAGTCAAGTATAATACAACATTTTATTTATTTATTTTGAATTTGATAAAGAATGTGAAGGAGGGAGAAATGTGGTTGGAAAAAACTTATTTTTTAAATTTATCTGAAATTTAGGATTTTTTAAATTATTAATTTTACATCTCTAACCCTATTATTTAAACTTTTCAAATATGTAAATTTGAGGGTATTTTAGGGCCTAATTGGTTGGAGGATTTTTGTTTTTGTTTTCAAAATAGTATAAATTTTTTTTCCAAACAATTGGACTTGAAACTAGTATTCAAATAATGATTTTATAGCATACATGTTTGGCTCCCACTTTTAAGAACAATTTTCAAAATATTAAAAAAAACATAATTTTTTGGGACCATTTCTAATTTTGAGATATATATATATATATATATGTATTTTTTTAATACAAAAAGTAATGAATAAAATCTATATATTACATTTTTTTGTGTGTGGATAATGATAAGGGAATAGAGTTCATCATGTATTTTTTTTTTTTTTTTTTATGATAAGTTTCAAATTTGAAGTGTGAATTTTTTTTTTTTTTGTGATAAAGATAAGCTCCTTAGGTGGCGTTTGGTACAGGAAAATCCACATTACTCTTAGCATCCAGATTCTTGGGAATGTGTTGTCTTGCAATCTTGATACCAAGGAATGTAACTATTCCTATGTTTGGTTTAATTGGGAATCTAAAAAGATTCCTAGGAATGTGAGATTATAATTTTTGGTTTATTCCTAGAAATCTTAACTAAATTTATTATTTTTTCCATTTTATCCTTAGATTTATAAATCTAATATAAGTCTTTTTTTTTAAATAAATAATATTCCTCTAATTAAATAATGAAAAAAAAAACTATAAATTATAACAAATTTATTAAAACTATAGTATAAAAGAAGAAAAGATGAATATATTAACAAAGTTGTCTATCCTGTTTATGTTGTTTTGGTGGGAAGAGATAAAGACAAAGGAAAATATATTGATGATTTGTTTTATATTTTATCTTAATTACTTAAATGATAAGGAAAAATAGTTAAAATTGTCAATTTATAAGAAATACGATTTCCTTTAAACTTGAAAATTTGGATATCCATCTGTTTTAAAGGGAATCTATATTCCTACTGAGAATGGATTAAAGGGGGAATCCAGATTCCCTTGGCATCTGATTCCCTAATGTGATTTGCAACCAAACATGTGAATCTTAAAACATTCCTGAAAATCTTAAAACATTACCCTGTACCAAACACCACATTAATTTAAGAGATAAAAGAGTTTGGACAAATATGTGGGGTCCACTGTTTTCAATTTATTCACAACAATGTCATTAAAAACATTTTCTATATCCTGAAAATACCCCTTTAGTTGTTTTCAAAATCCTATTCTAAACCAGGAAAATAAGATACATTTTTTAAAAAAATTGTATTTAGAAAATATTAGTCAAACAATAAATTCAAGTGTGGAATCCACCATTTTATGGATTGAAAAACAAACAACTATATTTAAATAGTCTTACCAAACAGGCCCTTAAGCATCCAAAATTAGGATCTCAAATGGGAGAAACCCCATAAATTGTAACTAGCCTCATCACATGTGTTTCGTGCGTGCGATGAAGCTATTTTTAAAAAGTAATTTTTTGGGTTTACATGTTTTACTCATGGAGCTTAAAGGTGTATCGAGCTCATGAAAATGAAAGAAATGAATACACCAAACCAAATCAACATGTATTTAAATATAAACACAATCACATTGGTGGTAATGATTTCTCTACAACATTTGACTTTAGAACCGAATGAACTAATAATAATAATAATAATAATAATAATAATAATAACAATGAAATAGAAAAAGAAAAAGAAGATAACAACTTGCCTAGACGTACCCCAAATCCTCAGAGTCTCATCTTTACTTTTGGTATAAGAAACATACCTCTTTGAAAAGAAAGACAGTGATGAAGTGAGGAAAAAAAATTGTGATCAAAGGAATTGTGAAAATAGATTTGAGAGAGAGATAAAGAAGAAGATTTTAAAAAAAAAACAAAAAAAAACAAAGTGTGATTTATAAAAAATTATGGAACCAAGAATATACAAACTAACAAATTAATAATTTCAACAATGTCAAAAAAAAAAAAAAAAACCTTTCTGAAATTTGAGATGGTGATGAGGTGAGTAAAAAGTTGAGATGGTCCAAAAGTATGTGCAAAGAAACTAAAACGATATGTAAAAAGTATGTGGGATATATCTAAATAGAGATAATGTATGTGAATTTTTAGAAAAAAGAAGAAGATGTTTTCAGTTTTTAAAATTTGTTAAACCGTTTAGTGATAAAGATTTGCTGACAATTTCATTTTGGCAATTAGAAAAAAAAGAAAAAGAAAAGAGGACGTTTGTGGGGGGAAAAAAACAGTATTATTTTTATTTTAAAAGAAGTTGTATTAGTACTTGACTACTAATGTGAGAGAGAAATGTGGATGTGGAAAAAAAAATAGTGTAAAAACTTGGGCCATTTCATTTTGGCAATTAGAAAAAAAAAAAAAGTTTGTGGAAGAAAAAAAAAAGTAGTTTTATTTTTTATTTTCCCAAAAAGAAGTTGTATTAGTACTTGACAACTAATGTGAGAGAGAAATGTGAATGTTGGAGAAAAAACTTTTTTTTAATAAAAGATTTAGCTAAAAATTAAGAGTTTTTAAATTACTAATTTTATATGTCTAACCATATTATTTAAGCTATACAAACAGATCAATTTGAGGATATTTTGGGCATCTAAATTGAAGATCTTAAATAGGAAAAACTGCTTAAATAGTAGTACAAATAAATAATAGTACAGGTATAGATACATATATATACATACATACATACATATATATATATATATATATATGTGTGTGTGTGTGTACGCGCGCGCGCTGAAAATTTGCAACCTAATTTTAAAGAATGGACAAAACTTAGATACAGTACCTTAGGTTCCTCTCTTGAAATTAAGCCACTTGTCAAGTTAAAAAAAAATAAACAAACGGCGTTAAAAATACTCTTTCTTTTTTCTCCTTTGACCCGTGACAAACCCAATGGCTTATGCTTCAGATCTCTCAAACTGCTCACCCTAAATCTTAGAAGCATCGATGTCTTTAGATCTCTTAGAAAAATCTCATAAGAACCCAATGGCTTCAAATGGGATTTGGAGATTTATACCAAGAAACGGCAAGCCTTTTTCATGGTGATTTTTCTTTTGTGATTGCTTTGGAGAAGGTGAATGGTGAGGCAGGCCCGCTCCTTCCCTTTAAGTGGCTCTATTGATCTTCATTGTTTCTTCAAAAGACATCTCAATGCGATGCGCCTCAGCCTATAGATGAATAACCTCTCTTAGAAAACTCCAAATCTTAACAGAGTGTTGGTTTAGGATTAATTTTTATATTTTAATTGATATGGATTGAAGAGGATTAAAGCTAGACATAACCACATGAACAACAAAATCTTCAATGCAAATAGCTTCCATAAATCCTAGCGTATGAGGGCTTGAATCATATTACAGTTTCTTGGAAGCAATAGCAGTTGATGGCTGACAATAGCAAGAGCTAGCCTTGTTTCTGATTGTCCCCAGCAACGATTTCCAGCCCCTTTGTCCTTCTTTTGCTTGATTTTGATAAGAAGTCCTAAACCCATCGGGTGTTTATGAGATTGGGGTTAGAAGTTTAAGAGATTTAAACTGTGAAGCCATTAGGGTTTCTCACGGGTCAGGCAAAAAGGAAGAAGGAAGAAGGAAGAAAAACGTGCACAATTTTAACGCCGTTTGCTTTTTTTTTTTTAATTGACAGGTGGCTTAATTTCAAGAAGGAGACCTAAGTTACTGTACCTAAGGTATTATATTTAAGTTTTGTTCTTAAAGAATTGGGAGAGCGTGAAAATTTTTGGGGGGAATTTATATGGTTTACCCTGTAGTTCCGTCAAAAGAATGGCTATGCTTTTAGAGATTCAAAGGTTGACTAAGGGTTATACAATTTCAGCTCCTACAAAATGTGCATGCATGAAACGTGTCCCTCTGAGGTCACCAAGCTCCTATTTCTGTCACCATGCCACAACATTAGCCACATGGCTCTTCAACCTTCTTTCTTGCTCCCTATAAATCAACCCCTAAAAACTGAACCATTCGTCTCAAAAAAATCAATCTGATTGGAACAAAAAAAAAAAAAAAATGGCAATGGCTTTCAGGGGAAATGTAAGCACTTCACTCTCATTTTTCTTCTTCTTCTTCCTTCTTATGGTTCATTTTTTATGCTTATAATGCGAGTCATGTAATGTAGAGCTACTGGAAATCAATGCTAATCCGACAACTAGGAGGAAACCGATCGTTTGCAACATCAACTGCTCCCAAATTTGCACCAACTGTTGATGCTGCTCATGCAGATAATAGCTCAATTTCCAGGTTAGTCGGGTTATTTTTGTATTTGCATTTTGCAGGAGGTACATTGCATATTTATCTTCTGGATGGCATATTTCCTTGAGTAACAATTAATGTTACAAATGTTACCAACCACTATATATCTTAGATTCTAAATTCTCTCTTATATGAAGGATAATGTCAAAGGTACTATAAATGTTACTTCAATATGATCAATAATACACAAACATGTTAGTTAATGTAATTATCCCTTAAGTTTTGTAATATCTTTAGTCATTTCTATTTCTTAATTGTGTTTAGAAATTGACAAATCAATTTGTAAGTTTATAAAATGAATTTTTAATAACACTAACATCACATTATGTGAATTCCTTGGGAGGTAATAATTATAGAATTCCTTGTTTATCTGTATATATTAATCTGTATATATCAATAGGATTTAAAAAATTAGTTATTGCTTTTTTTTCTTGTCAAAAATACCCTTAAATTAATTAACCAACAACTTAAAAATGAGGTTAAAATAGTAAATTGGCAAAAGAAAGTTAGTTATTATTATTTTTCCTGTCAAAATTACCCCTACCTAAAACTTAAAAATGGGGTTAAAATAGTAAATTGACAAAAATAATAAATTCCTACTTCTACGTTAAAATGCCTCCTTACTTCTAATAAACTCTTACTTTTACGTTGATTTAAATTCCTACATCTACTCACTAACTCCCTACAAAATAGGATCACTCTTTTGTTAGTTTTAAAATTTCTCCAATCTACAAAACTCACCCCACGTATTCATCACACCCTTAGATTTTTTTTTTTTTTTTTTTTGTGATTGGAAAAAGTAAAAATTTCAAATTATAATAAATACAAACTATTAATCTTTACCCAAAAAATAGAAGAGCCTCTGAGCACGCGCGAAAGCACATGCTTAGAGGGTAGTCTATACTATTTATAAGAGAATTCCTCTCTTTTATGTGGTTAAAAAATACTCATAAATCTTACATTTAACCGCACATTTTTGGTACGATGGTCACTCCACAAGTATAAGTGCTTGTGGGGTGCGGGGTGTGGGGGCGAGGGCCGGGGTTTAAATCTTTAGGTGGGAGTTTCACACACATATACACTTAAATTATATTAAAGTAGAATTTTTATTTTGTATAAAAAAAATGCCTTCAAAATAGGTTACTCTCCTATTAATTCATGTCTTAAAAACAAACTTATCTAAAATTAAAAAAAAAAAAAGGAAAATTATGATACTAGACCAAAAAAAAAAAAAAAGCCATGTACTAAAATACCCCTTCTACAAATTCTTAAACTCTCTAAAATACGAGAAGGTATTTAGTATCAAATGATACTATGTTAGCAGTATCAAAATACAATAAGTGTGAGATATATCAGCAAAAAAAACCAATCCACTACTAATTGAAAGACATGTGTTAGTGGTTAATTATTTTTGCACATATGCCTTTCGTTTATTGGATTTTGATACGGATGACGAGGTATTATTTGATACAAAATACTTTTTCCTAAAATACTACTGTCTTTTAGTTAAATAATCTTAAATTAAAAAACACAAACTGATTAAAAGAGTAATTCTTATTCTTAAGTTTTATAGTTTTTTCTTTATCTTCTACACTTAACGTAAAATTTAAGACACTATCTCTATCTCATTTTTAAATATTATTCCACATTACCTAATGTTATCTTACCTTTTTTCTTTAAAAACACATACAATTATTTATATATCACATTTAAATATTATAATACTAAACCAAAAAAATCATTACGCGTGCAAAACGCGTGTAAGAGCCTAGTTATAATCATAGTCTTATATACACCTTTATCATGCATGAACTTTTTTTTTTCACCTGCAGACCTCTATATATATATATATTTTTTTTTTGTAATAATTTTTTAATACAAGATCATGAAGGCATCTATGTGGGTATTCTCTGCAGGCTGGGTTTGAAGTTTGAGTTAGCCCCAATGTATGTGCTGCTGGGAATGGTTGGGGTAGGTGTGACTATTGGGATTCATACGATGAAACAGCAGCTCATGCATTCCCCAACGGTTCGCGTCAACAAGAAGAGGAGGGTATCCGTGCCGGAGGTAGAGGATCCGGAAGCTATTATCAACAATTCTGATAAGTTCGTGAGACATTCTTTCCTCAGGAAGGTGGCTCACATTCAGGATCACAAACCTGTCCTCCCTGATGCCAGCCGCACCAACCCATATACTCGGTCCGTTTTCATTCTCCATATAACTCCTCGTTACACTTTTTTTTTCTTTGGAATATACTAAAATTACTATCAATTTTATTATATAACTCTTACCAATTGAAGTTTGAAATATTAATAAATGTGACTAGTGTCATTTCAACAATATATATTAAATAAATACTTAGATTTTTTTTTTTTTGAAATTGATAATGCATTTATTTGTAAGTATTTTAGATGATATTTTTAGCATGCATACATGTACTAACGAAAATTCTTGCTTGGAAGTGGCAGGCCTCGAACTGCAGAGACCCTTAAAACGGTTTGAGTCAACTTAGCGGGCCACTGAATTCTATCTCGGCAAGCTGAATCAAAATCTATTAGTTAATCTTGTGAAGAAACAAAAAAATGATGGTGTCACGTCTGTACATAGAAAGTTTTGTCATTTTTATTTTGTTTTTCTTCGTTCATTACTTCAATTGTGAATGCTACACGTACAAGCTGGGATCCCTCACTTGAGACTATTTTCGTGTGTGTGGAAGAGGATCGTAGGACCTCTCATTTCTTGTTTTTCCTTTATTTTTTTTGTTTTTTTGTTTTCGAATAAAACCACGACACCTGCATTTGTTATTATTTACTTGACTCAAACCCAATAGAGGAATTCTCTATGCTTTCCCATTGCAAAAAAGAAAAAAAGAAGCAATTTCTTGACCAAAAACCAGCAGGTTCTTTTAACTCAGAAATCATTAGGTAGTGTAAATTTTAAGAAGCAATGAAACTTTGACATGGGACATGATGTCAATACATCTTTTGAAAAATTAAGACACAACATGACGAGGATATGAAACTTACTTAACTAATTAACGTTTGTTTTATCAAAAACAAGAAGATATAAAACTGAATATCTTATTAATTACATAAACCCCTGTTCTATATATGAGAAGCTATAACAGAAAACTAACTAACTACCTCTATATAAGCTAACCAATAGAAACAAGACAGCTGTATTCGTAAGACACGTACACATCACGTGTTGCCAAACAGTGTTACAAGACTTAACACTAAACTACAAGTAGTTGCAAAGCTGGTACTAGAACGACAGTAGCTTTAAGTAGAAGACCTTTTTTTTTTTTTTTGTAGATGAAAGTTAGAATAAGCAGAAGACTTTAACTTGCTGTTAAATTGACTATTTCCTATTTCTTCTTTAATTTGATCTTCATTCCTTGTTTTCTTTATATTCTTATTCTGAAATTTATTTTTAGAAATATTCTATATAACTTTAGGTATAATTTAAAACTCAATAACAAGCAATAGCTATCAAAATGTTTGAAAACACATTTAAAATAAATTTAAGAGTAATAATAGATAATAATTAGCAAAGAATATAGTGGTATTCATAAAATGATGTTTGAAGTACAAAACAAGAGTTCAAATGAACAATAATCAACGTCAAACTAAGAAAAAAGAACTTACAAGTCTTTGAGATGATCCGCTAATAACATCCCCTTTGTTGGGGTTTTTTATTTTTTATTTTTTATATATTGTGTTTAACCATATGTCACCCGTTGGAGTAGCAGTTTGATAGACAAGGATTTGTTTTTGGGAGTTAAGCCCAAAACTTGATATTAACCCAAAGAAGAATGATGGCTTCAAGTTAACCTCTTTGACCTATAAGAGAAACTATCCTAAAATTCTAGAACCCTTGTAAATTTAAGTTTTTTTTTTTTTTTTGAAGGAAACATGTTTTGCATAAGTACAGGCTAGGACTAACCTTGGGCACAGCACTAGGTGCAGGGTTAGTTTAGGCTTGGCATTGTGCCCCAAATTTGGTACTTTTTCAACTTGGTAGGAGACCTTACCAAACTCTATTTTTTTCGTCTTTCAAAAGCTCATGCAGCGTACTTTCTGAAGGATCCAATTTTATGTTATTTGGTATAATGTGCAAAAAATCATTTGTCATGGAAAGAGCCTTCAAAGTTGGTTGTTGTCAATTTTGTACGAGTGATATCTCACAATCTGAACGTAGTCTTGAGGCCCATTTTTTCTGAGATGTAGATAATGACTTCTACTTCAGGAAGTACCAGATTTTTGGACAAAGTTTTTGTGAACAATGAGAAATCAAAGAGGGCACATCAACTTGATTTTTGTAGATTTTTCAAGAATAACCCTATCTTTGAGACTTTACTTTCCAGCATTTTCAACCTCCGTTTGGACCAAACAAGGTGTTATTGGAAAGATCATAATGTCTAATTTCTAAAGATTTCCATTTTTTTTATTCCAATTATCAAATTTAGTAATTGAGATGCTTTGGAAAGTAGTGTCAAAATCAAGTTTGTATCTTAACATTTTCACTTTGTTATTTTTTTAAATTCTTTTTATTCAGGTGGAATTTTGTGATCCGAACATACTAATTTGAAGTTTTTCATGAGATTTTTTCAAACGAATCCTTATTTGGGCTAATAGGTGGTCATTTGATCATAATTTGATGAAGATCAAATTATAATGAAGCTTGTGAATATTTATTCCTAAATTTGGTTGTGTTGGGAACTTTTTCATAATTTCACGTTCTTTTTTCTCGCTTTAAGTCCAATATAGGCTGTGAGCAATCATTTTAAAGAGAATTTAATAATCTTCGATATGAGTTTGAGTTTATCCTTATTGAAGGGCCATTTGTTTGTCTAATATTAGTCAAACTAGGGTTGATTGTGGTGAAACTTGGGGGAAGTGTTTCGAAAGATGGATTTTAGGGTAAAATGGTAGAATTTAGTGGTTTGGAGAAAATTTGAGCTTATTTGATCATCGCTCAATTCAGTCAAAGCTTAGTTAAGTGTAAGTTTTTAGACCTCTGAAAACAAAGTTTTTAATGTAAATTTTATTGTCAAATTGATACTTATGTCAATCATATAGATCTAAGTTAAACATTCATCATATGTACATACAACGAAAAAGTAAATAAGACACAGATACAATGAAATAGGAAAACCAATTAAATAAATTAGTTTCAAAGTAAAAAAATCTAGGGAGAACTTGTGATACTCCAATTTGATTGATTGTGTGATGTGTGTAGGTGTGTGATGAGTCCTAGATCGGGTATTTACTGGGTAGATTTGGGCTTTATTAACAACTAAAATGAGTCTCAATTATAACTAGTCCTTTTGAGGTATAGCGCAAATGTGGCTAGCGTTTTCCTTGGGTCGTTACATATGGTATCAGAGCCGGCCCGGTAACCCCATGTGAGCTCAAAGAAACTACCCCACAAAGTAGGCCCTAACAAGGACGTTAAGGATTTAAGTGGGGGAGATTGTGATACCCCAATTTGATTGATTGTGTGATGTGTGCTGGTGTGTGATCATGAGTTCCACATCGGGTATTTACTGGGTAGATCTGAGCTTTATTAACAACTATAAGGAGTCTCAATTGTGACTAGTCCTTTTGAGGTATAGCGCAGATGTGGCTAACGCTTTTCTTTGGCTTGTACTATTCCAAAAAGAACAATCCACTATATCAAATAGAAGTTTACAATCAAGAATATTTAATTTGTATTAAACTTAACTATGATTATCAAACCTAACTTTGAAACCCTTAGGCTTCTTTGATGTAGATCTGCTCTAACATGAACCTCCAATTTATGCATTTGATCTTCAGTAAGTGTGATATCTGAAACTTGGGTTGCAACTTTATTCCATTGATACTTGTAGTATGTAAATGAACTCCAGTAGATGCTTGAAAGAGTAGAAGACTCAAAACCTCTTAGATCTCAAAAGAGTAGCTCTTCAAGACTTAAAAAACGTGCTTTAGGGTTTTCTTTATATACCAAGGAAGTTTGGAATGAAACCCTAAATGTTTAATGGGTTGTTGGGCTTTATTAAATTTTTTTAGAATTGCATCTCAATTAGTTGAGCCTTTCTCTCGATTAGTCAAGCACTTCAGTTTTTTGATTTCCTGAACTTGCAGCTTGTACATTTTTAAATTCTGACTTGTATCACTTTAATCAATGTCTAAAACACTTCATAGACACTAAGATCTACTCCTAGACAAGTTTATATACATGGTTTTCCAATAAACAAATTATTTAAAACCTAAACATTTATATCTAAATATATATTTAGAACCTAACACTAAGAAAAGAGCTTTGTGGTCATTTTGTCTCATACAGTTGGGACAAAATTGGGTTATATTTGACACTCCCTAGATTCCAATGTGAAAAATACTATTTATAGATTTTTTGAAATTAGATTTGAAGTTGTACATGTTAAACGAGGACGGATAAAATATTATTGACACTAAGCTTGCGTTTTTTCTTGCTTGATGTTGAATCCAAACAAGTATACATGTTGACTCCCAGTTAGCATATATATATAGGTGCCAACTCTTAAGTCATTTATCTTTTTATTTTGTTTGTTCATCTATTTTATTGTTGCATCTGTTTTGGTTTTGTCCTGCATCAGATTTGTGTTGACAATTGTGCTAATAACTTGTTCCTGGACCCTCATGTGTCTTGCTTCACTAAAACAATAAACTGAATATAATTTAGGTAATTTATTGGCCAAACCAAATGCAAAGTATACTTCTAGTTCAAACTTATACCTGAGCATTCCAAAATTCAGCTCTGGGATTGTTCTGTTTATTAATTAAAATCACCTTTGACTATCCCATTCTTCCAAAGTGAAAGCCATATTGGATTTTGATTGACTAGTACTGTAGGAGCCATTGGATTCCCATTAGCTTATAGAAGTACATGCCTTGTTTTCATAGGCATAAAGGATGGGTAGCATGTGCCATAAGAAGTAGTTATATATATAACATTGAAATTCAAATCATCCAAGGCCATATTGAGTTTCTGGCCAAAATTAAAAGTACTGGTACTTGGTGTTCTTTATGACTATTACTCAGGACAAAGTAGAATGTTTAGAAAAGATGCTGTAACAACGTATACAAGTGGGCCCCTGAAGGGCAAATGGGGCCTTTTTTTAATAGGAAAGGGTCCACAGGAGAATTCAAGAATGACCAAAAAGCAACCGCTCCTATTATTCTCTCATCACCATTCACCACCAAAGCAAAAAACAAAAACAAAAGAAAGGAAGGCCAAATTGTTATAAAAAAAAAAAAAACAAGAAAAAAATGTTGAGAAGCCTTCAATTACACTCCACTCACAAAACAATCTTAGTTCTGAGACTTCTTTGTCTATTATTTCTCTTGTCTTCTCTTAGTAGCCATGGATACCCTGTCAAAGCTCACATATTCATCTATGCAGGCTGCTCCCAAGAAAAATACCAACCCAATTCACCTTTTGAAGCAAACGTCAACTCTTTTTTAGCATCACTTGCAAGCTCGTCTTCTCAAGTGTCATACAATAGCCTAGCTATAGGAAATGGAAGCTCTCCACAAGCTGATGGCAGCATATATGGGTTATTCCAGTGTAGGGGAGATTTGAAGATTTTGGACTGCTCCCAATGCATTCAAAGTGCTGTTACTCAAATAGGTTTGGTTTGTCCTTACTCTTATGGGGCTTCTTTGCAGCTTGAAGGGTGCTACATAAGATACGAGCATGTTGATTTCTTGGGAAAGCTTGACACAAGTCTTAGGCACACAAAGTGTAGTAAAAGTAGTGTAAGTAGTGATGTTGATTTCTTTAGACGTAGAGATGATGTTCTTGCCGACTTGCAAGGGACAACTGGGTTTAGAGTGAGTAGTTCAGGTTTGGTTGAAGGTTTTGCACAGTGTTTGGGGGATTTGAACCCAACTGATTGCTCTTCTTGCCTTGCTGATGCTGTTGGAAAGTTAAAGACTGTGTGTGGATCAGCTTCTGCATCGGACGTGTATTTGGCGCAGTGTTATGCTCGGTACTGGGCATCTGGCTATTATGATTCCTCTTCAGGTACAACTCCTCTCTTTCTCTCTCTCTCCATATCTTTGATTGTCTCACACTTCCTTTTAGAACGGAATCAAGAATTTTTGTTTGGAGTCCGAATGGTAAAACTATATGATTTAATTTGTTATAACTTTTACATTATAGGATATAAAATATAGTTTTTCCTTATCTTTATAAGAGCACTTATGGCCCACCCTAGTCCTTAGTCCACCAAATGTGGGCATTATATGATTTTTTTATTAAGAAAAGAAAGAACTTATATTAGGAGTTGTGTATTTTTCCTCTTCTCTTAAGAATGTCCAAAAATTTAATAGATTAATATAAATCCAGCTCAATTAGTAGTAAGCGAATTATTTCATGTTAAAAGTAAGAATAATAATAAATGTAGTATAAATAAAAATGTGTATAATATAGAACTTTAACGTAAATATCATTCAAGTGATATAAAATTAATTTTAAAAAAAATGCTCATTTAAAACTGTCGTCTTAGGACACTTAATTTGAATATTTGGACAAGTGAAACAATAATCCTTGTTTCTAGTTGCAATTTATTTACCAAGAAAACAACATATTTTTGTTAATTAACATTTTTGCTATTTTATTTGGAGCCAATAATTAGGTCCTTGCAAACCTAAAAAAAAAAAAACTCATTCTGAGTATTCTATTGTATACTTTATTAATTATAATTTTATCACACTTCATTTTATTTTTCATTATACAATAATCAAAGTTTAAAACTAAAAAATATATCAAATAAACACATGACATATTACAATGGATAGAACATATAAATATATAGTGAAATACCAAGAACCTTAGTGCTACAAGGTGACATAGTAAACGTACTTTCTTAAAATTATATTGACCACTTTAGTTTTTTCCACAGTGAGAGAAAGAAATGTTGAAATTTTTTTCCCAAAGCCAATGGTCAGCAAGTAATCTTTTTATAAAGTATAAAGCATCAAGGGTCACAAGTGCTTTAGCTAGTACTGCTTTTGGGAACCTCCATTATAAGTGCCATTCCTCTCTCTCATCTTTTATCTCTTTAAACAATTTCTTTTATTCTCTTTGTTTTCAATTAAAGTTAGTTATTTATGGATGCAAAAGGTGTTATTACCATATTATTAAACAATCAATGAGTCAATATTTGAGCCTTTACCAATATTATTAAACCATAGTGTCCCATTCAAATAAGTGCCATGATTGTTCTTAAAGCCTTATTCTTATAGAAAAGATAAGCTCCAATTTCAAGACAATCATTCCAACCAAAATCTGAAAGCTTTCTTATTCTCCCTCCACTTCTCAGTGACCAAATGGATCGAATAAAATAATTGTATCTAATCTTCACAAAATTCTAAAACTTGCAAAGGCTGAAATATATAAATAGCACTAATGTATAAAACATTGTTAGAAAGAAAGCTTTTATATATGTGGCTGCCAAGCATGCTCAATCTCCTATCATATCCTTATGTATAGTACTAATTCCCACTACCTTTTGAATTGGGGTATTTGTATAGATTCTGCTAGCGAGGACCAAGTGGGAAAAACAGTAGCAATTATCGTTGGTGTACTTGCAGGTGTAGCTGTTTTGATTGTTCTTCTGTCGGTTTGCCGAAAAAAAATGGGTAAAGTTTCCAAGTATGAGTAATAATTTTATTAGTAACCTTGTTATTGATGACTGTGATAATCTAAAAAATTATATTTAACATACAGGTTAAGAAGATTGAAGATGTCATTGGTTTCTTTTCGGCCATTGGATGCTGTCATTGTCCAAGGTTTGCGGATGTTTGTACTTTGTTGTGATATCACTGTGACAACTTTGTTTTCTTCCATTTTTCCATTTTAATATAATATGGTTTTTGCACAAAAGGTGGATATTGTCTACTGATATAAAGTGACATTCTTAATCTCCATCAACTACAATTTGCTGCTGATTCTATTCCCTTCATGCTGTCCAACAACAACATCCCATCACTCCTCGATCAATATATAATTTTCTTAAAGCACTTTTATTTTCTAAAACTGTATAGTCTATATATACCGGTTTCAGGCCTTGTTAAGCTTTGTTTCATGTTAGAAATGAACTGGTTTACTTGTTTTGTTGAAGATATCAGTTTTCTGATCTATATATATATATGTTCTTGATTGGGTAGTATTCAATCTTGATAGGGCTTTATCCATTTTCACCTAAATTGGTGAAATTTATATCTAATTAACTTAAGGATTATAAAAGATAAGATAATATACTGAAAAATAATGATTTAATTTCCATATTTTTTTGGAAACGCATATTTGCTCTAATTTTACAACATAAGCATTGTTACTTACCGTTCAGGTTGAAGTTTATTTTGTTTCTCAAGAAAAAAAAGTTAACGTATTTAAAAAAAAAATAAAAAATAAAACTTTTTTCTTCACTTATTCAAAGTACCTATATATTGCTAACAAATTTAAAGAATTTTAGTGTGTATATATACATAAATAGCTTAGTCTCTAATGTAATTGTGAAACATTTTTATCACTTTATACTATATTTATTATACATTATTTTTTGGAGAGAAGTGTTACGTCCACAACATTTTCACAACAAATCATATGTGGTAAGTTATTAGTGGTTGTAATTTGAATTAACAACTTAAATTGCATTTTCGTCTATTCATAACAATCAATAACAACTCACCATTTAGCTTTTAGGATTTGTTGTGAAAAAGTCTTAGATATGAATTTTTTTTTTAAACCTATTGTACCTCACATTTTTAATCACTAGACTAGATGCATGCATTGTTCTTGTGTGTTAAACATGCTACCAAGTGCCAACCCATTGGGACAATCGAGAATTTTAACAATCAAGACTGTTCATATTTCATAGTATATTACGCATTCTCCCTATTGCATAATTTATAAATATATAAAATAAGAATTTTTATGATAAGAATTGAGAATGTTACGAGCCCTAGGAGTACATCCCGGATGAACAATCATCCCACTTTTGGATTACTTGACTAGGACTTTTGCTTGGCAATCTCTTTTGCACGAAAATTAGTTGGTACTATATCTTCTAATATGGAAATCCATTGGGGTATTAAATTTCTTGTTTGAGGAACTTACCTTTAATGGAAGACTTAGGGTCTGTTTAAATACAACTGAAAACTGAAAACTGAAAATACTGTAACAAAATAATTTTTAAATATGTGAATAATACTGAGAAACCCACTTTTAATAAAAAAAAATTGTTGAAAAAGTGATTGCACAGTGCGCGTACAGTACGCACATAGTACGCGCACTGCATTTTGTCCCCTTAGTCTGAAACGCGGCAAGAAAAAAAAAAGTTGAAACGTGAAAATGTAAACACAATAATTCCTATTCAAACTCAACATTGATATTTTCACAAAAGATGTTCACCGGACAACGCCCTGCTTTTTTTTAGGAAAAACAATATGAAAGGAATTGTTGTACATTCCTTATGTAGCATCATAAAATTAATGTGACCTAGATTTTCTCACAATTCCTAAAGCCTATATAAACCCAATCATTGTAAATCAATTCACACGTCCTGTTCTATCAAATACCCAAAAAAAAAAAATACACTTTGAAAATTGAAGGACGAAAGGATGGTGTACAACAAATCCTTTTTGGAACATGTGATGGCCATGATTGGTGGTCAATGGGTTTGGAAGGTGTACTTTTATAAAGAGTTCTGTATCAAAGGCTGAAAATAGGAGGTTGTTCTTGGTGTATCATGAAGTATTGGATACAATAAAAAAATAATTCTTCTCTTATTTTTTTTTGCTAATATTTTGTAAGAGAAATAAAATTTTGTTTTCTTTGATCTCACTATCTTTTCTTAGTTTCTATTTCATTATTTTTTTTGTAAGGTAATGATCGAGTTTCTTGAGGAAATGAATTTTATTAATAAATAAACTAAATAGAGTATTGTTATTTTGACTCATGAGTAAAATTGATACTAGCAACTCTTATCCTTAAATTTTATATATATATATATATATATATATGTGTGTGTGTGTGTGTGTGTGTGTGTGTGAAAGGTAAGAAAAAAGCTAGAGTTGGAATCTTAGACATCAGGCAGTAGGCAACATAAAAAGTGTCGCTATTACTTTAATATCATTTTGTAGAAACTTTTTTATTTTTTTGATACAGTAGAAACTTTTCATAGAACGTGGAAAAGATAAGAAAATTGTGAAATTGGTTAAGAAATTCCATTTATTTCTGAAGTATATTTAACCATTTTGCTGCCTTTTTTTAGTTTTGTACTGTACTCATTTATTATGAGATATAAGACTAGCGTCAGCTAAAATAGAAACCTCTATAAATAATTTTTTTTTTTTTAGAATTCTACATTTCTGGGATGCAAACCCTGAGTAAAAAAAAGGGTGTGTTTATTTAGAATTCCACTTGTAAGGCATTTTGCAATGGTGACTTTGGGGATAGGTAACATATGTATTTCATAAAAAAAAAAAGGTAACATTTAGTAAAAAAATGAAGTTATACCATTGTGGATAACTGGATATTATTTTCCCAAACACTCAAAGAATTGAGCTTCAATTTAAATATTTAAATATTATAGTGAATGACTGAATGTAATAAATAAGGAAATTAACACGATGGGCTTGTTAGAATACAAGCCCAGTCTTTAATTGGGCTCATATACAAAGAACTTCAAAATAGTTTTTGAATTGTCAGGGAACGGGTTCTACAAACGAGCTAAGATTTTCGCACATGCCTGAGTAAATTTGGGTGATCTGGACCATTTAATCAAATTTAATAAACACATATTACAATTTGACAGATTATCTGCGTTTATTTCAAATTTTCAATATAAGATAGTAAAACAATAGTAAGAGTGAAAATATTTAATTTGACCAACTTAGCAAGTGGTCTAGCGACTAGGCCTTGAGCCAACAAGACTTTGGTTTTGGGTTCCCTCTAATTTTGAGCACGTTAATTTTCATTTTCCCTTATGTTATTTTGATATGTAACGGTTTTTTATATAAAAAAAAAGTTTAATTTTAATGTTATTTATGAAAAGTCTCATGATTCTCTCATTAATTTTGTTTTTTACGAGTAAGACTTGAGTCTTGATTTAATATAATAGAACACAACGAGGTGATACACTTAACACTTTGGCCAGACTCCATTTCTTACATAAAATCACTACTTTTCTACATTCATACCCATATAGCATGTTCTACATTCATACCCATATAACATGTTCTTAACCTATCAATTTTTTGTGCGAAAAAATAAAAGCTATGCACATTTGGACCCTTGGGCACTTCTTCTCCCTAGAAAATTCCCAAGATCCCTCAAACGATTCTCTCCCTCCTTAAAAAAATTGGTATCAAAGCTATGGTTCATCAACTTCTGCATGAACTAGTGTATACATGTGGTGCAAGTCTTATAATTAAGGGTGCTTCTTACTCTTAACGTCTTACGTACGTATAAGGGTTGAGTACCATATTAAGTAAAAGTACAATTTAAAAAAAAAAGAGTAGTTTATTCATAATTTTATAAAAGATTTACACGTTAAGACAAGTTAGTTCAATGTGATAGATGCTCACATGTGAAGTAAAGATTAGTTATGAGCTCACACATGAGGATTCGGTACTTCTAATTAATATAGCCCTATAAATTAAAAATATATATACACAAAGCTAGAATTAAACATATATAATGAAAGGAGGGTGGTCTTGGTATATCTTGAAGTTTTGGATTCAAGATTTATTATAATCTTTTCTTTTTGTTATTTACTCTAGTAAGAATAATAAAAGTACATGCCCTTCATTCTCTCGTTCTCTCTCTTTTCGATTCATTTTGTTTTCCAGGTAATGATTGGGTTTCTTGGGGAAATGATTTTATTAATAAGTTGAATTATGTGTTTTTATTATGAATTGTCTCTCTTTCATGAGTAAAATGATAGCCTCATTTGCAGTGTTATAGTTTGCTCCTCCTAGAGTATCATGCTATTTTTGTGGCCAAAATGGTTATATACCACTGTTTGAGAAAATATGTATAAATCTACCACTGTTTGCGAACTATTTAACAATTTACCAATTTTTTAAAACTCGAGTATGATGAAATTTTATGGAACTCAAGTACCATGAATTTTTTTAAAAAAAAGTTTTTGATGTAACCGGAGTTCATGGAACTCAAGTTCCATGAACTTGAGTTACATCAAAAAATTTCAAAATTTTTTCATGGTACTCAAGTTCCATGAATTTGAGTACCATGGAAAACTCGATTTTCACAAAATCGAGTTTAAAAAAAAGTGATAGATTGCAAAATATTTTCAAACAAAGTGGTATTTGACCATTTTTACCCTATTTTTGTTGTAGAGACTTCTTCTAGAACATGGAAAAGAAATGAAGATTGTAAAATTAGTATAAAAAATACTCCATTTTTTAAAGCACTTGCATCAGAGCATTCTCATGTCTAAAATTTTATGTCTATTTTACACTAAGAACCTACTTTTTCTATTTTATACAAGCAATTTGCAAAAACACTCACATCAGATCATCCATTATATACTATATTTTCTTTAAATAATAATTTATTGTTATTATTTTGTTATTTAACTTACCCACCTACTCACTACCAACTATATCCACCACACGTACACTATATCCATCAGATCATCTTTGTCTCTCTAGTTTTCTCACTTTTCGAAACAATACTCTCTTCTCCACAACCCAACCATCTCCTCTCTAACTCTAAAACTCTTTTCTCTCTCACCATCCTCCATAGCCAGAGCTCGACTTAAGCTTCGTCCAAGGCCAAGAGCCCCAAAGCCTTTGCCACCACCGATGGCAGCGAAGATTAGCTGCAACACCACCACAAACAGCGGTCCGAATCTTCAGTCTCTCTCATGGCAGTGGTGAGCACTCCACCCAAGCTTCCATGGCAGTGGTGACAGCAGCTTGGATTAATTTTCCAAACAGCGGTCCGAATCTTCAATCTCTCTTATGGCAGGGTTCATTTTTTGTTGATTTTTGGATTAATTTTCCATTGAGTTTTTGGTTGGATTATTATGTGTTGTCACTACAACAAAAGTGGGCTATGGTGACAAAATCTAGTGAGGATAAACAATTTCGTCACCAAATGATAACATTTCGTGAGGAAAAGAAGAATTCGTCACCAAATATTATAAAATTTTAAAAATTGGTGACGAAATCAATATTTCGTCACCAAAGATGTACAAATTGGTGACGAAATATTTATTTCGTCGCTATAGGTCATGAAAAAAAGGCAAACCTAGGGTGACGAAATATTCGCGTCACCAAAAACTTACTAGAGGTGATGAAATTCTAAATTCGTCACCCAATATTAGGATGTAGGTGTTTTTGGTGATGAAATAAATTTTCGTCACCTATTGTTTAACCAAAGACTAGTCGGAGGTGTCGAAATTCCAAATTCATCATCCAATATTAAGATGGAGGTCTTTTAGTGATGAAATAAGTGTTCGTCACCTATTTTTTTAGTTTCCAGGGACATCTTGGTAATGTTTTAAGTTTTAGGGGTATTTTGGTAATTGTATGATTTTAGAGGTATTATGGTCATTTTTTAGGATTAGGGTGCATTTCGGCAATTTTAGAGGATTTTAGGAGTATTTTGGTTATTTGCAAGTTTTAGGGGCAATTTGGTAATTTTGACTATTGGGTAATTGGGTGGGTTGGGGTTTACTCATAATAATTTGGTTGAGTTAAGTTTGGGTTAAATTTAATTAGTTAAATGGGTAATAATGGGTAAATGAGTAATATCCAAACTATATCCAAACTGTTTGCACCTAATAATGGGTAAATGGGTAAGAATTTTTGACAAACCCAAAAAACCCTCTCAAAAATTCTTATTTGTGATGGCAAAATAAAGCCCTCGCAAATACTTGGTAAAATGTGAAATATTTGTAACCAACAAGAAAAGCTATCGCAATTATGTGTTATAGCCATCACAAATACTAACATTTTGGAGAGAAATTTTCCCTCCATATTATTTGTGAGGGACAATTAAAAATCTCTCACAAAAAGTGTATTATTTATGACGGTTAAAAAAAAGGCCGTCACTAATACTAAATTATTATTATTTTTAGATAAAAGTTATTCTAAAATTCAAAGAAAAAAAAAGTATAAACATATAGTACATTGTATTCTTTAGATGAACCTTTTGTTTATAGGATAAAAAAAAAAAAAATTATATACATCCTATATAAGAAATATTTCGATGTGAATTTTGACAAATTTACCGTTAGATTACATTATTTTCATATATTTTTCATGCTTATAAAATTTCAAGGTGATCAAATATTAATAGCCATGTCATCAAACATTTGTTTAGATTCAAGTTTTAGTAGTTTAAAATAATGCATAAAAGATGAGTGTATAGATCAAATGGTAAATTACATCCGATTGGCATAAATATTGGCATGCATGCTAAAAACATATAGAACATGTAATCCAATAGTTGGATTTTTAAAATATGAATTCAATAATAAGTTATTGGGTGATGTAATATTTTTTAGAGTTAAATCGCGTGCAACTTGAGCCCAACTCTATTTTTTTAATTCGATGTGAATTTTGACAAATCTACCATTAGATTACATTATCTTCATATATTTTTCATGCTTATAAAATTTCAAGGTGATCAAATATTAATGGCCATGTCATCAAACAATTGTCTAGATTCAAGTTTTAGTAGTTTAAAATAATGCATACAAGATGAGTTAGTAGATCAAATGGTAAATTACATCCGATTGGTATGAAAATTGGCATGCATGTTAAGACCATATAGAACATATAATCCAATCGTTGGATTTCTGAAAAGTGAATTCAATAATAACTTATTGGGTGGTATAACATTTTTTAGAGTTACGTCAGGTGTAACTCGAATCAAATCCTATAGTTCTTAATTTAATGTGAGTTTTGACAAATCTACCGTTAGATTACATTAGGTTCATATATTTTTCATGCTTACAAAATTTCAAGGTGGTCAAAAAATAATAGTCACGTCATCAATCAATTGTCTATATTCAAGTTTTAATAGTTTAAAATAATGCATAAAAGATGAGTCTATAGATCAAATGATAAATTACATCTGATTGGCATGAAAATTGGCAAGCATGTTAAGAACATGTAATCCAACGGTTGGATTTTCAAAATATGAATTCAATAATAACTTATTGGGTGGTGTAAAAGTTTTTAGAGTTACGTTAGATGTAACTTGAACCCAACCCTATATTTCTTAATTCGATGTGAATTTTGACAAATATACCGTTAGATTACATAATCTTCATATATGTTTCATGCTTATAAAATTTCAAGGTGATCAAATATTAATTGTCATGTCATCAATCAATTATCTAGATTCAAGTTTTAGTAGTTTAAAATAACACACAAAAAATGAGTTTAAAGATCAAATGGTAAATTACATCCAATTGGCATGAACATTGGTATGCATGTTAATACCATCTAGAACATGTAATCCAACGGTTTAATTTTCAAAATATAAATTCAATAATAAGTTATTGGGTGGTATAACATCTTTTAGAGTTACATCAGGTGTAACTCAAACCTAACTCTATATTTCTTAATTCGATGTGAATTTTGACAAATATACAGTTAAATTACATTATCTTCATATATTTTTAATGCTTACAAAATTTCAAGGTGATCAAAAATTAATAGTCATGTCATCAATCAAAAACTTTCTACAAGATAGGACATAAAGTCTTTGAGGAATGGATGACTGTGAACACTAAACATTCTATGTAAGGATGCACTTTTCTTCAAGTTCTTTGATATGCTTGTGATAATATGTATATTTTCTTTCATCTTTTTTATTTATTTTTTATTTTTTTTATTACTTTGGGGCTGAGGACGTTGTCATTGTCAATGTTTATACTTAGCCATAAAATAAAAATAAAATAGAGTTTAGATTTTGATGCACTCGAGTTATTTAAGGTCTACACTTTTCCCCCTAATATATATATATATATATATATATATATATATATATATATATATATATATATATATATATAGATTTATTTGGTCTTCAATTCTTGTTCATGAATCCTTGAATTGAAGGCATGAGTTAAAGCATAAAAAAGCAAGGTAAACTAATTACTAGGCATGGCTTCCACTTAATTTTGTTGTTAACCTAAAATTGATTGATGAGTTTGGCAAAACTAACTTTATGACGATGATGGTGATGATAATTCAAGTTGAATAGAACCTAGACAAGTTTGTTTGTTCATTTTTTGGTGAGGCTTGTCGTATTAAAAAAATATTTATATTTATTCCTTTCTTTGTTTTTTTTTTGGCTAATACTCTTTCGCATTCCTGATGTTGCTTTTGTTGTAATCTAGCATATGTATACCCATGTATCAGTGAAGTGAGTCTCTATATTTCCTGCTTGCTTCTTTTGGGATGGAAAAGAAGTATATGATAAATGATAATGGAGATAGGCTAGCATGACCATATTTCTATTCTATTTCTCATTTTGAGTTACTTTGATCATCAATTCTTACCTATCAAGTAAAGTTTGATTTCAATATCTACCAATCTGAGTAAATTAAAATGACATTCTAGTGGAATTACTGTTGCAGAAAATAAAGGAACATATTTTCGTCTAGGTTCCATTAAGTGAAGTGAAAAATTCTTTGTTGTTAAGTCTCCTTGTGATTGACAACAACACCTTCCAACCTTCTCTTCTTCTTTTAAGATAGTTATGTCATATGCAGACATTTTGACTTTTAGGTTGATTTGTTCACTTGTTGTCACCTAAGCTTTTGAGTTCTCACAAATTTCCATATTAGCATTCTTTGACAAGAACCCTCACTCTAAATAATTTATTGTATGAAACCAACTGTGGGGGCATAACCAAAATCTCAAAACCAAACCCTGAAAATGCTGAATTCCACAGGATATCTAATAACAACACCAGTATCATGTACGCCCATATTCTCTGCAGCTCCTCAAGACCATCAGTAATGATTGCTTTTTTCTTTTTCTTTTTTGGGTTAGGTAGATAGTGGGGGAGGGAGAGGTGGGATTTGAACAACTTACATGGGACACTACAAAGGATGCCATCCATTGGGCTATCACTTGAACCCCTAGCAATGATTGCTTTTAAGTGTTTGTTTTTCCCCTTGGATTGTAAACTTTTGGGATACATTTTTCTGTTTATGGAGTTTTTGGGATGTGGGTTTTGGATATAGAGAAAGCTTGGATCATGTTAATAATTAGATTTTGATTGGATTAATTGGTCATTGGTTTTGATCATTCAGGATTTATTTTTGTTAGTGTTTATACTGCTTTAATTCCTATGGGGTAATTGAGTATATGGAAATTTTAAAGTCATTGTTTTTAAAATTTTTATGGTCAGAGTATTTCAGTTCTGTTTAGGGTTCTGACAAATAAGCTAAATCTGCAAAGGCTTTTGGAGTTCATCTAGAGGTCATTGCCATTATACTAAAATTTGATTGGCTTTTAAGCTGCCTTATAGTATCTACTTTCTACCTGACTAATTCACTTCAAAGCCAAATTATGATTATAGTATAGGAAGAGTATTGTTGATTCCATTCTTATGATAATTTTGAAGTTGGGTTCAGTTTAGGAGGTTGGATTTATTGTAACTACTAATGAGTGTGCTACATAGCTATCTCAATGGGTCTATGGTGCCACTCTTTGTAATTTTGCTATTGTGAACGGAATTGTCTTTAGGTAAGTTTTTTAGTCAGAGAATGCAAGCTGTCCTCGAGCTGCTTTTGGACACTAATGCCACCACTGCCCTGCTGACCAATTTTGTGATGAATTAGGATAAAAGTGGCCTTTGTTGTTTAATTATTTTCTAATAGTAAATTTTAATATGTGATGCATGTGTGTACAAAAATGTTTGTTTAGAAGTGATTTTAGAATGTCAAAGCATTCAGCTAGTGAAGTTTTTCTGCAAGCAAATTCATAGATCTTTAATTTGCTAGCATCATATCTATAACATGCTTTGGTTAAGTCCTTGACATGAGGCTTCTCTTCTTTAGGCAGAATGTAGGTATGATATATAATAGCCTTAGGCCTAATGTCAAATTCCTTAATGGCTAGTTTATAATTTTTGGTCAACTCTGCACTACTCCCCTTGCTGCCCCCTCCATCCAAACTAGCGATAACAAAATGGTCATTTTAGTTTGAATGGTATGATTATTATTTTTTTTTTTTGAGAAGAGAATGGTATAATTATTAGTGAAATGGTACAATTCCTTTTTTGTAACCAAAGTTTACCCACTTGAATGGTTTTCCCCCAATAAAATACTATGTTTTCTTTCAAAAGTAAATAGATTTCTTGTGCCAACCAACTAAGCAATGTGACTTATTATAATTATTTATGACCATTAAACTTTGTGTTGAACTTTCATTTGTGCAAGGTTGAGTTTCCTCGGCTTTCTGCGAGTATAAGCTGAGGTAAGGATTTTTGGTCTTTTAAGACTAGTCTCAGATTCTTTTGCTCTAGGGTTTTGTCTTCTAAAACTTAAATTGAAGTTTACACGTTGATTTGAATTGAAAATCTTATTTAAACTTGTTTAATGAAATTGGTGATCCTTGATATATTTGTGGGTTGTTGATTTGGAGCAAGCGGGTGGCTTTATATAGCGTTTAATGTTGGTGGTGGGTTATTTGTTTATTGTGATGGCTGGATTTTTTGTTTATGGTAGTGACTGTGTTTTTGTGTTAATAGTGGTGACTGTGTTTTTTGTTTAATGGTGGTGACGGGTTTTTTTGTTTATGGCGGGTTTTTTTCTTTAATGTTGGTGGTGAGATTTTTGTTTATTGTGATGGTTGAGTTTTTTTGTTTATGGCAGTGACTGACTTTTTGTGTTAATGGTGGCGGTGAGCTTTTTGTTTATGGTAGTGGTTGGGTTTTTTTGTTAATGGTGGTAGCTGTGATTTTTGTTTAATGGTGGTGGTTGAGTTTTTTTGTTTATGGTAGTGGTTGGGTTTTTGTGTTAATGGTGGTGGCTGTGTTTTTTGTTTAATAGTGGTGGTGGGTTTTTTTTTTTTTTTTTTTTTTTGTTTATGGTGGTAACTGAGTTTTTTGTTTATTGTGATGGCTGGGTTTTTTGTTTATGGTAGTGTCTGGGTTTTTGTATTAATGGTGATGGCTATATTTTTTGTTTAATGGTGGTGGTGGGCTTTTTGTTTATGGTGGTGGCTGTGGTTTTTGTTTAATGGTAATGACTAGTTTTTTTTTTTTAATATTGTTGGCTGGATTTTTTATTCGTTGTAGTGGTTGGGTTTGTGTTTATGATGGTGACTGGGTTTTTGTTTTGGACTTCACTTTATTTTTTTTGTTTTAATTGGGATTTTTCTACTTTCTATATGATTTCTCCACGGTTTGTAATGTGGGTTTGGTTTTTATTTGATGAGAATGTTGTGGGTCTTCTTTCTTTGATAGTTTGGCTTCATATGATATTGCATTATGATTATTTTGTCTAGTTTGTTATTGGGTATTCTGTGGACATTTTCTGCATTGTCTTACTAATAATAATCTTTTTTTGTTGTAGTACATCTTATCAGGGATATAGGTTTGCAGTCAAGTTTGTTATTGATGTATTTTCTTTTATACTTGTGTAGATATAGGATTGGTGGCAAAATGATAGCTTTTGTGGGACTACTTGAACTCAAATATTTTCTGTAAAGTTTGGAAGCTTAGACATCATTTGTATATAAATGGTTGTAATTACTTTGTGAACATCTTTATTGCATTCTTAGATTGTATGGATGTTTTATTTTTATTTTTATGGATTTGGTTAGAAATGAATGGATTTTTTTTTAATGGATTTGGTTAGAAATGAATAGGTTAATGTAATGACAAGTAAATGTAAAGAATATTAATAGAAAAATAAAATTGGTGACGATAATTTTTGTCGCCATATCTGACTATAAGCAGTAATTGATGACGAAATAATTTGTCATCTAATCTATGGAACTTTAAAGGAAAAAAAAATTGGTGACGCAAAACTTCGTCACCTAATCTATTGAAATTGGGGAAAAAAAAACATTTGGTGACGAAATATTCCGTCGCTAAAAATAAGGTTTAGTGACGAAAATATTAGGTAACAAAAAATTTCGTCACTTATCATTTTTTATTGGTGACGAAAAAATTTCGTCACCTATCATTTCTATATTGGTGACGAAACATTTTCGTCACCAATACATTCTGTGACGGAGCTTAGGTGACGAATGTTGTTTCGTCACCATATATATTCGGTGATGGAATAAGGATATATTGTGACGAAAGGTTTCGTCACTATAGTCCACTTTTGTTGTAGTGTGTAATGGTGGTGGTGGTGGTGGTAGGGTGGATGTTTGATAAAACACTCACATCAAATCATCAATTATACACTATATTTTCTTTAAATAATCATTTATTATTATTATTTCGTTATTTAACTTACCCACCTACTCACTACCAACTATATCCACCACACACTATATCCATTAGATCATCTTTGTCTCTCTAGTTTTCTCACTTTTCGAAACAATGCTCTCTCTTCTCCACAGCCCAACCATCTCCTCTCTAACTCTAAAACTCTTTTGTTTCTCACCATCCTCCATAGCCAGAGCTCGACTTAAGCTCCGTCCAATGCCAAGAGCCCTAAAGCCTTCGCCACCACCGATGGCAGCGAAGATTAGCTGCAACACCACCACAAACAGCAGTCTGAATCTTCAATCTCTCTCATGGCAGCAGTGAACACTCCACCCAAGCTTCCACGGCAATGGTGACAGCAGCTTGGATTAATTTTCCAAACAGCGGTCCATATCTTCAATCGCTCTCATAGCAGGATTCGATTTTTTGTTGATTTTTGGATTAATTTTCCATTGAGTTTTTGGTTGGATTATTATGTGTTGTAATGGTGGTGGTGGTGGTGGTGGTAGGGTGGATGTTTGATTGGCTGTGTTCTTTAGATGAGAGAGATAGAGTGAGTGAAATGAATAAGAAGAGAGAGCTCTACCGGTGAGAGAGAAAAAATATATATTGATTTGATTTGTAAAGTTACAGTAATCGTGTATATTTACATGCAGTTACTGTAGCAGATGTGTAAAAATTTACTATAGTGACGAAATATTTCATCACTAAAAATTTCAACTTTTAGCGACAAAAAATTTCATTAAGCTGGCGTCAAAGGTTCCCTCCACTGGCGCCCATTTTTCAGATCACAATAGCGACGAAATTTATTTTTCGTCGCTAAATGTTATAAATTTTTTCATTATTAGCGACGAAATTCATATTTCATCGCTAAAGCTATATTTTTAGCGACGAAAAATATTTTTTCACTAATTTTCGTCACTAAAAATACATTTTGTTACCGTGATACACACTTTTCCCAAATACTCAAAATGTCTCAAACCTTTGAGCTTCAATTTATTAGTAAATGTAATAAATATGGAAATTAATTCACATAATGGGCTTGTTAGAATACAAGCCCATTCTTTAACAGGGCTCATACGAGAACTTCAAATCCGTTTGTTTTTGAATTATCAGGGAACGGGTTCTGGAAATGAGCGTAAGATTCCAGACCATTTAATCAAATTTCATGTGACAGATTATCTGTGTGTATTTCAATGAATAGTAAAACAATTGCAGGTGTGAAATAAATTAATTTAATTTTGATGCTATTTAATAAAAAGTATTGTGGTTCTCTTATTAATAAATAAATAAATTTTTTTTTTTAGCGAGAAAAACTGGAGTTCTAATTGATTAATATAATAATAGAACGCAATGGGGGTGATATGCGTTGGTCAAATTCCATGCTTTACATAACATTACTACATTTTCTACATTCATACCCAAATGTGGGGTCTTATGTGATTTTTTTTTTTTTTTAGTTTTAAAAATATGTAATTTGTCCATTATTTTTTCTGCACTCTTAATATGGTCCAAAGAATTGAATGATGCTAGTATAAATTTTATCACATAAATTTTACAAATTGATGCCACTAATGATAAGAAGCAATTTTTTTTTACAAAAAAAAATTTTAGTATTGACCATCAACCAAATTGACGGTTAAAAAATTGTATATTATTTAAAATGTTATTTAAATATGAAAAAGGCTCATTTAAAAGTTACCACCTTACACCTAAAATTGTATTGAACCAACCCTAATATAAGATGTTCTTAGGCTATCAAATCATTTGTATGGAGAAAAAAAATAGTGTATACATGTAATGCAAGTGCAAGTGTGCAACTCTTATAAGAGTGCCTCTTATGTATAAGCATTGAGTCCGATGCTGAGTTAAAGTAAAAGTTTTTTTTTTTTTTTTTTTTAAGTAGTTTATTCAAGATTTTATGAAAGATTTACGCGTTAATTAAAAGACTTTAAGGTGTGGGTGATCAATGTGATATATTCTCGCATGAGAAGGAGAGATTCGTTATGAGTTCACACATGAGATTCGGTACTTCTAATATATACATATAACTTGACCAATTTATTTGGATAACTGTCTCAAATAATTAGAAACCAATATAGAAGGTCGCTGAATCGTTTTATTTGGCCATAGATTATAAAACAAAATATGAACCAGTTCCCACAACGTTAACCAGTATTTGCAGTTATCTCTAGAAAGTTGACAAGTAGTTTTTAGCAGGGTTTGAATGTTATCCCTTCTAGATTTAATTATCTATCACTTTGTTTTTAAAGATTTGAATCTTAAAAAGCGAAAAGCATACCTTTTCTTTTTCTTTTTCTTTTATGAGAAACAAAACATACATTTTTCAATTGGTCAATGATGCCGATTGCTTAACTATGGGTAAAATCCGTTGGTCACAAAATTTGGGTAATTAAATTGGAATAATTAACAAGGGGTCGCCGTCAAATTACAATTCGGGTAATACATTGTTATTAATTATTATAACATTACTTTTTTGGGAAACTCATCCCTGACTTACGTGACAATCCATCACATACATGTTTTTAAACAAGCACTTTGATTATCTATATGACTTGTTGAGAAATTCGTATCTCAAAATGTTTATCTATCTATGCATATCAATAGAATGTAGAAACCTCATTTTATATACTAAAGCAACCTTAGCCAAAAGTTCCGTGCAGAATATTAAACATAATTGATTTTATTTATTTTGAATCCTTCATTACAACTTATCAAAGAATGACAACTATTACACAATCTTC
Source organism: Castanea sativa (assembly GCF_040712315.1). Lineage (NCBI taxonomy): Eukaryota > Viridiplantae > Streptophyta > Magnoliopsida > Fagales > Fagaceae > Castanea > Castanea sativa. The sequence continues at coordinate 44,529,195 of NC_134023.1, read as the reverse complement.
TTCTTTTTTTTGGCAACAATCAACTTATTTTTTTACCATAAGGAACTCATATGCAAATTGACAATTGAAAACTATTGAACAAATTGAAGGCATGTATATAACAATTTCTTTGAAAAAATTAAAGGTCAGCTGTGTAAGGCACGTTGGTAACTGGCAACCACGAACCGCCAAAGATGAAGTTTGCAACGGTGTATTGTGAAGCCACGGATGCACTAGTAATGACATGGTAGCCAGGCCAATTGACCCTCTTAGCAGTCGATGAGCCTGGCCCGGTGTTAGCATACTCCCCATAATACAAGGTCTTAAGGGCAAAATTTCCACTCCATTCCATCCATCCAGCTGGAGCAATCAAGCTATCTAAGTATGTTTTCATAAAAACCGTGCGTGAGTACTCCTTCCATGGCCTCCCTAAGTATGTCGTAACCGAGCTTTGGAACGCCTTTAAATCTGAAGTAGCCTTAACTGTACAATCATGAATGGAAATTCCAGTGTTTTGATTAGGGTCAGTCCTACCTTGGGCAGTGAGAGTGTTGGTCTTGTTAGGAGGGTAACGAGCATAAATGTTACAATTTTGCAACACAACTGCAGCATTTCCAAATATGAAATCAACTGTACCATATATGTCACATTCCCTATAGAATTGCCTTTGGGAATGGACATAGAGGGTGTCTTGATACCCTTCCAAGCTGCACCTGTAAAATACTGAGAGATCGGACCCAGAACGAAGGGCCACGGCTTGATGATTTGCTGCTCCAGCAGTGTTCCTTATAGTGATATCTCGAGCAATGAATCCATCTCCCACAACAGCTGAAAATTCAAAATAACAAGAGCTTAATTTTCATGTCAATATATTAGTCAAATTCTAGATTAACATTCATTATTTTAGTAAAATTATGACTATATAAGCTGTAAGACATAATATTTTAGGGTAATCAGTTGTGGCAAGTTAGCTAGGACCACAAGTAATTAAATACGACAATAGTTATCAGCATAAAAGCATTATTATATATACAAAATCTTGTCAAATTAGAGGACTTAGTAATCGTACTTAATTTTGAAAAGAAGGCTAAAATATATAATCGATAACTAAAGCCTCTTGAAAATTAAGAAAGTACCTATCCAATATATTTATTGAATGCGAATCTTACAAACTCAAGAGAACCCCATGTTATGGGACATCCAATACATATGTTACATGCAAGAGACAATTTTTCTATCCTTTGAACCTAAACCTACATACATGTGTGACCTGGAGAGATTTTTAAAAAAAAATTAAAAAAGTCCAAAACCAAGCCTTGGTTTGGTATATGAATGACGTGCATTATGCATGAAATATGACTCCTTTCAAATTCAAAGTTTGATCAATAATCTAACTAAAATTTTTAAATTATGCACTCAATAACTCAGCTGACTTACATATCTAAAAATTCAACTGAGGTTTTTTTTTTTTTTTTTTCGAGCTTGTCAGAAGTTTCTTGGTATTCTTGCATTACTTGATCCAGACCTTTCAAACCTCTAAACTCCCACTTCTTATTAATCTCTTCTATCACATATCTAAACCTAACTTTTCTTGATCCAGGCCATGATTTTATCCACTAAGACATATAAATATATATGTAATATTTTGTGGGGAACCAATTAACAACAATTTCTTAACACTAAAATTTAGCATATATATTATTAGAAGTCAATTGAATTTACTTACCAATTGTGGCTGAATTGAAGGTTGTATAACCTCCACCAACACTTTTACTCCCAGTGACTATGGTTTTTCCTATACCATCTCCTACCAACATAATATTTTTCAACTTTATCTCAACGTTTTCTTTGTATGTCCCAGCCTTCACATATATCACAAACCTCCCACTTCCTGACAGTGACGAAGCTGCACTTATCGCCTCTTTTATCGTCTTATAATTTCCTGAACCATCTTGTGCCACCACAATATTGGCCTTAGGAGCCGAAGAAGACTGCAAGAGTTTCCGGTCCCCAGGCTTAACCCAAGTTGGGAAACCATGTTTGTAACTCGGTACAGTGTATGGAACTTTGTTAAGAGCCAAAGCGTTGCTAATTAGCTTAGAAACGTTGTTTGACATCAAGGGCAAGAGATTGTCCGGGACCCCTAGCTCAATAAACCCCGCCCGACACGTCTCAAGGTTGGTTAGAGCCGTGCTGAGCCATGTTTGAGCATCGGTTTGGCTGCACTTGACTTTAGGGTCAATGGTTTTGTTAAGCCTGTGGTGGGTATACTCATAAAGCTCAAGGCAATCTGCCCATGCAGCTTTTTCGCGAGCATTTTTGCACTTGGGCCCTAGTGAAATTATGTTACTTTGAGCTTTTAGTGCACGTTCTAGTGCTAGTTGCTTTGAGATTGTGAAAAAATCGGACTTTTGCTTGATGGGGCTGTGGTAATTAAGCTTCTGGCTTAAAAAATACTCACATGGCTCAGGGTTTGGGGTTTGGCTGCACCATTTTTTAGTATCTGCTTGAGAGTAACCAAGAATGGTTAGAGACAGAAAAAGAGACACAAATAAAAGTGCAACCAATGCTCGAAGTGCCATGTTTTTTGGCCTTTTTGATGGGTTATAAAAAATGTTGGACAGACAAGGGACAATATTAGATGTGAATGATTGGGTATTTGGGATTTGTATGGGACTTAATTAATGCCTCCAAACTGATGCTTATATAGAAGAAGAAAACGACAAGAGAGACGTAAAAATGTGGGAAGCACAACTTTTTTTTTTTCTTCTAGTTTTTATAATAATTAATGACATTTATTTTTTCAAAATTAGAATGAATGATATTATAAAATAGATAACATATTAGAGCGGCTAACAATATTTTTATAAAATAATACTTATAATACCGTTGGTATTGCAATAGTTTGTAGTTTGGTTAGGAATAGTTTTTGAAAAACTAACTAATATTGACTAAATTTTGTATGTTTGACCTTAGAAGATGAAGGACCTGCTTGGAGGCTAGAAAACCGTATGCATGCAATAAATATTGTACGATGGAAAATTTAGCGTAACGCGTGGAGTTCTAATCACGTAGGTAATTGGGACAGCCTACCTATATTGAAGCGGCTTTGGACATTTTTTGATTGGGAATGTTATGCTCGGTTTATGGTCAACTTGCATCTATGGCTGGACCACAGGATGATATGATTGATCATAATTAAAAAGATTATCTTTTTGATTGAATAGACTAATCAATGGTTTGGCTCTCCTCTCTCTTTTCCTAGTAACATTCTCGTATGATCTTATCACAGATTCACGTACAAAGGCTAATGGTTTTTGTGATGGTATACCATATTTGATTTTAATTCTTTTTATTGACAATTATAAGAGACTTTAGTAAGGTCTGTTAATTGAGATTCATTTATTTTGTTGCAATTGAAAACTTTTTGTTGAAAGTATTGTAGATAAAGGTAAAAGTTATCTGTAATAGTACAGTGAGACTTATGAATAATATTAAAAAATACACTAAAATCTATAAATAATAGCAAAAATAAATTAAATAGTAAAATAAGTTATTGAGAATGTTATGCTCGGTTTATGGTCAACTTGCATATATGGCTGGACCACAGGATGGTACCATCACTCTCTTTGCATATACGGCTGCACGCATAAATGTGAACATTTATTGTAATCGTTAGGTGTTCTTTTTCTTTTTTATTATTTACAGAAATGATTAGATTTCAAAATCACAATATTTCTTCATTAATGATAGTCACACATTATAATAATCAGGCAAAATGCCTAGCACAGAGACTAAGACCAAGTCTTAAACAATTTGATTACTGGGTCTCTGACCACTTCAAACATGCCTTCTTTGTTCTAAACGAATTTGAGATCATAGACAATAATTAGATGATTCTTCCCCAGATCCTTCCAAAACAATCAGTCATTTATGTACAAAACTCCCAGGCCAGATTCTTCATATTGTCCAAGCAAATAGATTTGAGTTCTACAATACTTTTCACCCATAAATTAAAAGTCACATAGTACACTATACCACTTGTTTGATTAACTTCTAAATGCAAGCAAGCTTTCATAGCCCAAAAGGGCCAAAAGTAAACACTTACAATTGAAAAAAATGCAAGTAGAAATTTTCTGTTTTCTCTTTTTCCCTTTATTTTTTTTTTATCATATTGAATGACATTGAAAAGTCAGTCAAATATTAGTGGTCTTTTTTTTTTATACAAGATAGAAATTATACTCTAACCTAATCTAAGTATAAATGTGTGTGAAGCTCCCTCCTGGACACTTAAACTTCTTACCCCCCACACCTCACAAGCACTTATACTTGTGGAGTGACTAACACGCCAAAATGCGCGGTGATTTAGACAAACCTTAATCCACCATGTTGTGGTTATCACCAAATAGTATATAAGTCCTGGGTCTTACAAGGGCTTATAGTGGCGTTTATGAATGCCGCTATAAATTCTTAAAAAAAATAAATAAAAATAAAAATAAAACAACAACAACCGATCAAAAAAAAATTAAAAGAACCTATAGTAGCGTTTGAAAAACACCACTATAGGTCATTTAAAAAAAAATTAAAATAACCTATAGTGGCGTTTATGCACAACAATATAGATCCTTTAAAAAAACAAAGCCCAATTGGAAAAAAAAAATTTAAAAGGACCTATAGTGGTGTTTTTCCAATGCCACTATAGGTCCTTTAAACTTTTTTTTTTTTTTAATTTTAAAAAAGACTTATAATGGTGTTTTATAAATGCCACTATAGCTCTAGTAAAAAAAAAAAGATGCTATTCAATATTCGTGGGTTCCAAAGCCTCTAACTCCATCTCTAACTTTCTCACTCCACGCTGATCCCACCGCCATGAAGCCCACCACGCCGCAAATCACGTCACTCAGCTCACCATGCCGCCAGGTTCGCCGCTCAGCCCACCACGTCGCCAAGCCTGCCACTCAACCCACTATGCCACCAAGCTCGCCACTCAGCCCACCAAGCTACCAAGCTTGCCGCTCAGCCTACCACGCTACCAATCCCGCCACTCAACCCACCACGTCGCCAGTTTGACCCCAACACAGACCTACCATGCCACCGATGCCTCCTTGCCCACACAATTGTCGACTCGGTGAGACCCTTCCCCTCCCCTTATCTCTTTCTTTCTCTCTCTCTCTCTCTCTCTCTCTCTCTCTCTCTCTCTCTCTCTCTCTCTCTCTCTCTCTCTCTCTCTCTCTCTCTCTCTCTCTCTCTCTCTCTCTCTCTCTCAAGACATATGATACATAGGAATTAAACTCATAATCCCCACTTGCCACTGTGGACACAAGGACACAAGCGGGTAGTCGCCACTTAGTTTTTGTAATGGCTTAGGAACTATATATATAGCGTCCTCTCAAGGAAGGACCTTTTGATCTTATTACCAGAGATATGGGTTCGGAGTTAAAGTATGGTCTTGGAAAGGTGTTAGGCATCCAAAACTGCCCAACTCTAAGGTTGGCTTCCTATCATTGAGTCTTATGTTTTAACCCTATTAAAGACATACTCAATACTTGTATCTAACTCATACACACACTAACATACATCTAACAATTAACATGGCATCAAACATCCCTAACCATATATCTATCATGTTATACCCTAGCATTCATCTTGCACGGCATCTCATCTCATCCTAGCATTCATCTATCATACTTCTCATGGCATCAAGGCATTAATCACAACACAAACCCTATCATCATACATTTAAACATGCTTCATCATAAAGTCTATCATCATATCATATCACATCCATCCAAGGCAGAAACATGTGAGCATTAGATCAAATGTATAAACAAAGCCAACGAAACATGTCATCATCCAAGGCATCAAGATCACAATTATATCATCAAACCTAAGCAAAATCATATCACAAATGCATGTACATTACAAATGCATGACTTACCTCACATACCTTGTAGCGACTCAGCACCTATGACATTATGCATGTTCATGACATCAAAATAAAACAACATAAAATAACCCTAATTCCAACATGTGAGAGACAAACCAAGCAATTAAACATGTGAAACAGAGGCTTAAAAATACAGAAACATGAAAAAGAGGCTAAACATGAGTATTACATGTGAAAACAAAAACAAAAACAAATAAAACAAAATTAAGGTTTTTGGGCAAGTTCATGCACACGCATGAACAACCCTACGTGCGAATAATCAAGTTTGCGTTCGAATAATCAAGCATGTAGTCATAGGAAAGATTATGCATTCGTAATGCATGTACATTAAGAATGCATGACTTACCTCACTTACCTTGTAGTAACTCAACACCTATGGCATTATGCATGAGCATGTGAATACATGTTCATAGCATCAAAATAAAACAACATAAAATAAACCCTAATTCTAACATGTGAGAGACAAACCAAGCAATTAAACATGTGAAACAGAGGCTTAAAAATACAGAAACATGAAAAAGAGGCTAGACATGAGTATTACATGCGAAAACAAATAAAATAAAATTAAGATTTTTGGGCAAGTTCATGCGCACACATGAACAACCCTATATGCAATTAATTAAGCATGCGTGCGAATAATCAAGCCTGTAATCTTAGGCAAGATTATGCGCACTTGGGTTTCTTCCCAAAAACCCTAAAAATACAGCAGAACTTCAAAACGACATATCTAACATCCTAACATGCTTTTAAAACATACAACTACATAAAACTAAGTTAGATAAACATATTAAAACATAACATAACAAAAAACTAATGCAAACAAAAAGATTAAAAAGCAAAAAAGAAAGGAAAAAAAAAATAAAAGTTTGAAACTAATACCTTAAACAAAATCCCTTCAAGTTTGATTTTTGATCGTTCCCCTCAGTCAAATCTATTCACAATTCAATAAAAGAGTAATTAGTAATCTTAAACTCAAAGATCAAGGCCAGAAAAAGCCCAAATCGAAAGAAAATTGACTTAAGGATGTTTTATGAAAAACTCTCTCTTTAATTCACTATTTCTAGTAAATCTTAGTATTTTTTTTGTGGGATTTCTGTGTGTTTTGAAAATATACCATGTAAGGCTACTTATAGTATGAAAATAGGGGTTTGGATGATTCTTGCGTGCGCATAGTGAGGGTTTCCTTAGCCTTGTTTTTCCAAAAATAAATTTATTTGTTCATTAAAAGTTATTTTTTTTTTATTTTAACATTTCTCAAGTCAATTTAACATTTGATTGTGTCCTAAAACAACCTGGGGTCTTCGAATTCAGCATCATTAGGAAACGGGGCCCGAGTCATAAGAGGTATAAAATATGGTGTCTACATTTCCCAATTTATCAACAAATCACCGTGTCAATTTAATTTCTAATGCATTTAGTTTATTTGGTGATTTATTGGTACCTTCATGATCATTTGCATGTAATTTGACATAATTAATCAACTTGGTTAATTGAATTAATTAAGTAGGATCAAGCTATCTTAACCCAACAGGAAGGAGTACTTCTACAAGGAGTTCTGTATTAGCAGCTGAAAATAGGAGGTTGTTCTTGGTGTACAGGGCTGGCCCTAGGCTTAGGCCAATTAGGCCATTGCCTAAGGCCCCCTTACTAGAGAAGGCCCCAAATTTGGGGGTAAATTTTTTATTTATTTTTTTTATATAAATATTTTTGGGAGATATTAAAACATTTTAGTTTACATCTTTTTTCACTATTAAAAAGGCTCAAAGAATTAAGTAATGCTAGAGATAGAGATAAGACAAATTTAAATAGAATTAAGTAATGGTAGAGATAGAGATAAGACAAATCTAAATAAATAGGTTTTACAAATAGACGTGTTACTAGTCACAAGTAATTCAAATAGAAAAATGTTAAAAATACTATAAATTTTACTACATAACTTTTATTTATTTAATTATTTTTATACAAGATAAAAATTCTACTATAGCCTAATATAAGTGTATATGTGTGCGAAACTTTCTTCTAAATATTTAAATCTTGGTCATTGCCCCCTACACACCACAAGAACTTATACTTATGGAATGATCACTGCACCAAGGGTGCGTGATAGTCTCCATAATTTTTATAATTTGATGTGACAATGAATATGATAAATGAATTTCAACAAACTATTGAATGCATTTTTGAATGAATATTTGTAATTGGTGATATATATTTGTAATTCTCATGTTGTAAATTTTATAATATTTCTAGTATTTTTGTAAGTCTCATGTCATTGATCACATTCATTACAACACCAGTTTGTAGTAAAATTTGTTATAACTTCAACTTTTTTTCAAAAAAGAAAAATCATATTAAAAAGTAAAAAGAATGAACTTTTAAATAAAAAAAATTATTATACAGAATGCTAGTTAAATATTATTCAAGTAATAACATAAAGGCCCCATTTGAAGATTTCGCCTTAGCCCTCCAAAACGTTTGGGCCAGCCTGTTGGTGTATCATGAAGTTTTGGGATCAACATCCAATATCAATAAAATGTTTGCTTATATTTTTAGGAGGTTGTTTTTGGTGTATCATGGAGTTTTGGGTTTGATATCCAATATTAATAAAATGTTTTACTTATATTTTACAATACAGTAATAAAAGTATGGGTTCTTTGATATCAACCTCTCTCAGTCAGTTTCGGTTTCAAATGATTGGTTTTCTTTGGGAAATAAATTTATTCATAAACTATGTACTATGTATTCTTATTCTGTGTCGTAAATTTGTCTCACTCTCATGAGTAAAAATGATACTCCCATTTCCGGTGTCATAGTTTGCTTCTCCTCGAGTATTAATGTTTCATGCCATAATATATAGGACTCATCAATCCTCGCTATCCTTTTGAAGAGGCCTTTTCTAGAACTTGGAAAAGAAAAAAAGATTGTAAATTTTGTTAAGAAACTTTGTTGGGTTCTAAGACTTTAGGTTCAAATGTATTAGAAATTCATTTTATAATGTTAACAAACCATGATCAAAACGTTTAGTTTTAATTTTAGACTTGCTCAAAGTATGTTTACGTGTAAAGTTGGAATCGAGTGTACTGCAGGATTTACTGTGTAAATCTGTCTGGCTCAATCGATCAAAAATTAGACTCGATCGACCGAAGCTCGTGCATATAGTTTTTCTGCAGAATTTTTCCAACCTAACCCAAGCTCGTTTGACGTGTAGGGTTTTATGTTTTGCCCTAGGTATAAAAGGGAAAACTCTTGCCATGTTTTAAAAGTTGTTGCAGTTGTTGTTTATGCTGTGTATGTGAATCTCATGTGAAACCTAGAAGTATTAGTCTTCACATATACTTAGGGTTATTAAGAATCAAGATTATGTCAAGAACTTAATGATCATTCAGTTGCTGCATTAAGAGCTTAAAGATACACAAGCGGGAGTGCTTGTACTTGCTGTGAATCTGAGAAAGAAGTAGTCCGTGAATTCGGAACTGTCACGTGGTCGTGATAGTAAGTTTCTTACTCGAGGTAATAATAGGATGTTAGTAGTCTAAGTCGCTATTATATAAACTTCAATTCTTTCATAGTGGATTCGTTTTACCTTGAAGATAGCTAGGTTAAATCCTTCCCAAGTTTTTTACCAATTTGATTTTCCTGAATTATCATATCGTTGTGTTATTTATTTTCCGCACTGTTTCAATGATATGATTTATATAGGTTAACCTAGATCTGCATAATTTATCTAAGTTAATTACTTGGCTAAATAACTAGGTTAATCTGGTTGTATTTAAGAAGTCTAAAACCGTACAATCTCCATGGTTTTATTAAGTATATTTTAACAATTTCCGTTCCCCTCATACTCATTTATTATGAGATACAAAGCTAGTGTCAAAATAAATTATCAATAATTAATATTTCTTCAGAGTTCAACTTTTTGAGATGCAAACCCTCCGAGTAAAAAATAAAAATAAAAGTCATCATTTTGCATTGATGACCTTGGCAAATAGGTGAGATTCAGTAAATGAAGACCATTGTGGTATAAGTTTTTCCAAATACTCAGCTTTGAGCTTCAATTTAATCATTTTAGTGATTGTAATAAATAAGGAAATTAACATAATGGGCTTTTAGAATACAGGTCCAGTCTTTAACAGGGCTTATACAAGAACTTCAAATCCAATAGTTTTTGAGTTGTCAGGGAACAGGTTCTGCAAATGAGCGTAAGATTTTCACGCAAGCATGAGTATATTTGCGTGATCTGGACCATTTAATCAAATTTAATAGATTAATATACACATATTACATCGGTACTTCTAATATAGCCCTATGAATATTGTGTCTCCAATAATTTACTTTGTATGGGAGTGTGAAACAGGATGACTGAAATGCTTAATTCGAAGTTTCTTGGAGATCGATGATCAAGATGGGCTGTCGTGGTAATACGTATGTGTAGCGTTTGTATTGATAGACTTGGCTCCTGCTGCATTCATGAAAAGTGACATGAAGAGTTGAAGACATTCTTGTAGTCGATATTATAAGCATCTGCTAGATGATTTGTAAAGATGGATTCTTTAATACGTGTTAGATGCCACTACTGAGATTAAATGCACATAGAATCTTTTGGGAAACTATCAAATTCAATGAACTTAAAGGCTTACATTAGGTAAAGCCTTGAAAATTTTGCATTTAATGGTGGCATAGATGTTATTGATAGTAGAGACAGTTCTCTTAACCATGACAATGAGGCCTCAACAAGGACATTATGCCTGTATCACTACGCTTCTTTATTGTGATTGTATGTGAAACATATCAGTTAAAGAATAAGAATCATACTTTGTGTTTTGTTTGTTTGTTTTATTTTATTTTTTTTTTTTTTTGGCTAAATAAAAAAGGTGAGGTCTCCAGTGTAGACTCATCGATTCCATGCCACGTTATGGTAATTGATAATATCACGTGTATCATCGGAACCTTATTGGAATTATCACTCAAACCTTTTACCAAGTGAAGCAATTCAAGAACTTTTACCATCAAGTCATACTCCCGCAGTGGTCAAGCTTTGTAATTTGGATGTGTAGTCATCGTTACTTTTTAATTTGGTTTTTTTTTTTTTTCCGTATACTCTGGCCCCCTTGCATGAAGTCTTGGTTCCAACCTTGGTTCATCGTATAATTTGAGAAATATGAACCAATTCCTACGATGTAAACCAACAATTTTAGCTATCTCTAGAAAGTTGACAAATAGTTTTCAGTAAGGTTTGCATACTATATCCCTTTTAGAATTAATTACCTATCGCTTTGTTTTCTAAGATTTGAGTCTTAAAAAGAGAAAGCATACTTTTTCATTCTCTTTTTTGAGAAACAAAGCATACAATATTTCTTAATTGATTAATGATGTCGATGCCTAACTATGGGCAAAATCCCTTGGCCACTAGATCTGGGTAAATTGAAATATGCCATAAATTATTTTACAACAATTTTACATGGCAAATTCTTACTAATTAACTGAACATTTGTTGAACAAAGTGTAAGTTTAATATACTAAAAAACCCTAAGCTAACTTTAGTCTAATTCAATATTAGCTTGCTTGTTCTACAAGTACATAAGTTTCCAATAGTTTTGGGGCTCTTGGGCCATGATATCTCTAACCCTCTCCCTCAAAATTAAGGTGGAACAATTTGGGATGCCTAGACTTTATACAATGACAAAACGCGTAAGGCATGTCAAGATAACATATGATCACAAGTGATGGTTGACACTATAATTTCTGAAAGCTTCATAAACAGATGGAAGCATCTTGAGCGGTGGGCGTTGCGAGAACACTCACAACATGTATTATGTGGGAAATGATCATGGTCAATAGGTGACTCAAGATGCTTGTGTAGTGGGCTTGCATGGATGTGCATGAGATTTGCAAGACAGTTGATGTGACACCAATCTTGTCATGATACTAATGATGAGGCTAACGTCTGGTGCACATCACTGTTTTCAAACTCGAACTGGACAGAGAGGTCGAATCGTGAAAATTAAGAATCAGGATGAAAATCGGTTTTTTAAGCATAAAAAACCAAATTTTTTGTTAATTCTGTGAACTCCTAAAACCGAGGTTGGACCGCACGAACTGGTAGCAAGAACTGTGTGGTCCAACCCCTTAGCAATTTTTTTTATATAAAAACAATTTAACATAATTTTATTCAACTTAATTAAATTATCCATCTCTTACAAGGAATAAAAAAAAATTATAATTAAAATCTTTCAAAGATATTCAACTTTTCTTCAAAAATTAATCATAAATTTTAATCTTTTCATGGTTATTATTTTATTTTATTAACTTTCTTATGTAATTATTAAATATATGCTTGAAAATCATTAAATTTCCATCACATATATAAATATATTAGTCAATTTTGCTAGTTTTATAAATTTAATATCTATATTTAGGTTTTAATTAATTATTAAATTAATTATGACATCATCACGATTCGACCCCGATTCAACTTCGTTTCGACTTCAAAAACCTTAATCATCTCCCTTTTACAGTTCAATGAATGGTATGAGTTTCAAAACCATGGTGCACATGGCACAAATTGTTCAACAACTCTTGAACAATCTCACACATGGTAAGATGGGATCACTAAAATAAAAATATATAATTTTTTATTGCAGTAAGATGAGACTACTAATTATGTTAATTTATTACAAGCACCCTCCTGTAAATGATAATTAAATATACTTAAAAGAAAGTCTACGTAGTCTTATTTTTGTAAGAGAAATTTTATAGTTTCACAAATATCATTAAATAAAACAACTTTCACTAAAAAGTTCAACATAGACTTTATAGTTTTGTTTCATTTATTAAAAAATGGTAAATTACTTTTTTTAATCTTAGAGTTTTGAGTATGTTTCATTTAATCTTAAAATTTCAAAATGTTTCATTTAAACATATAATTTCTAAAAGAGTTTCATTTCAATCTTATAGTTTAAGATAGTTTTACTTAAAACTTAAGAGTTTTGGGTAAATTCATTTAAACCTCAAATTTTGGGGGGAAAATATCAATTAAGAAACTCTTCACATGATGTTTAATGGTGCTAATGAAAAAAGTGTGATAGAAATTTTAAATGAAACGATTCTAGAAATTTTGAAGTTTAAATGAAACATTTTAAAGTTTAAAATATAAATAAAACATACCTTAAGCTTAACTTCAAACAGGGACGAACTATAGGGGCCCAGGCCCCCCTGGCCTTCTAAAACACTTCTTAACAGTAAGCCATGGCCCCCACACACACAAAATAAAAAAAATAAAAAAGAGAGAGAGAATAAGGAGAATGTCAATTTGCACAGTTGATATAGAATTTAAGAGCCCACAGGAAAGGACTTTTTTTTTTTTTTGCATAACAGGGAGATTTTATTGAAAGAAAAACAACTTAGAGTTCAGATATTACACCCTACCACACCATGACAATATAATACAATACACACTACCCAAGACTAAGGGTCCATTTGGATAAAATTTATTTTGTTGAAACTGAAAACTGAAAACATTGTAGCAAAATAATTTTTAAATGTGTGAATAGTGCCGTGGGACCCAATTTTAATGAAAAAGTTGCTGAAAAGTGAAATTTGTGGAACCCGTGAACAGTGCATCCGTGCACTGTTCACTGCTGAAAAGTCAAAACATGCGGCTGGGTAAAAAAAAAAAAAGGAAAAAACGTGGACGTGGACGTGGACGCGCAATCCAAACGCCCTCTAAAAATACATCACAAAAACCCTAGGAACAGACACCAAACTCCAACAGTAAGAACCATGGTTTTAAAAACCGATGTGGTGAAAGAACCGGTCGATGAGTTAATTATCAAATTTTTGGTCAGACCAAGGTCCGATCGATGGTCGAACTAATGACGTCATAAATAATTTAATTATTATTTATTTAAATCATATAAATATTTAATAATTTTTTAATTTTATAATATATATATATATATATATATATATATATATATATATATATATATATATATATATATTAACAAGTGTGTGTAAAAGTAAAACAAGTGTAAAATATTTTACAAAAGTCACTCAGTCATCTCTCCCTACTCTCTCCATTGTGCTTTCTCAATATCAAAGTTTCCCTTCCACAAACCAAACCTCCAGCCTCCGATCCACTCCCAGATGCCACTCATCATCGGCCACCAATCCACTCATTGGCGCCACTCATCACCGATTGCATCTCCACTGCTGTCAGATCCACCCACTAATTCACCTCCTTAAGTTTTTTTTTCTTTTTTCTTTTCATTATCCTCCATCGTCGTTGGCCCCACTGTTTCTTGGCCACCTCCACCTTCATTGATTCATTCTTTTAATCTTAGTTCTAGATTTTTTTTCCTTTATTGCTACGTGGCTTTATTGACTTGGGTTTTTGGATGGTTTATAGGTCATGGGTGGTTGGGTTTATGGGTTGTGATGGATGGTTGGGATTTTTTGTGGGTCTTGGTGGTGGCTGAGTTGTGGGTTTTAGGTGGGTAGTTGAAATGGTTTGTGAGTAGAGCAGACTAGGAGTGAGCTCAAAGGGAAAGGGCGTGTTGTTGTGCGTGAGGTGCGTGCTGTTATGCGTGAGGTAGAGAGAACAGAGTGAGGTAGAGACTAGAGACTAGAGAGAGCTTGAGTTAAGTTGAGCGGACTTAAGAGCTTGAGGTGAGTGAGAGAGTGAGGCAGATGAGAAGAGGAAGCGTGAATCGTGAGGTGAGAGTGAGATGGCTGATGAGAAGAGTGAGTCAGTGAGGACTTTAGGCTAGTTTTGAGGAGAAAAAAAAAACGATGTAGTTTTGAGGAGCAAAAAACTTAAAAACGACATAGTTTAGTTTGAGAAGCAAAACCAGTTTGACCACACCAGTTTACAGTTCTCAAGTTGAACCAGTCGGTTTGCACTATTTACCGATTTTAATGCTATTTTTGATTTTTTATCATAACCAGACTAGATTGAAGGCCGGTTTCTAATTGAACTAGTCGGACCGGTCGGGCCAATCTGGTTTTCAAAACTATGGTAAGAACACACACATGACAGCCTACCAACCGGTTACACAAAACCAAAAGAAACTGCAGCTTAGCTACTACCACAAGTCTGTCAGGGTGAAACAAAACCCATCGCATCCTAGTATAGACATCTCCTCAAAAAGGTCAGACAAGTATCATACAAAATTTCCCTTTCGATTTGCGATGCACCCTACTTGGCCAGCAAATCTGCACACCGGTTGGCTTCCTGCCATATGTGTTTAATGCGAACCTCCCATCCCTGCCTGAGGAGCCACCTACAATCAAAAACTAAATTAGTAAACTCTACAGGAAAATCACCAAAGCTATTCAACCACATTGTTGCTAAAAGGGAATCCGTCTGAAGAATAATTCTCTGATGTCCCTTTCGCCATGCCTTATAAAATGCCTCCTTTATTCCCCATAGTTCAGCCACTGTATTGGAAGTCCAACCAAATTTCAACGAAAAACCCCATAACCATTCTTCTGTATGTGAACGTACCAATCCACCTGCACCCGCTGGGCCTGGATTACCCACAGGAAAGGAGCTTTGGAGTTTTGATTCAGTGATACAATTTAAGAGCATTCTCATCAAGGATCTCAAAAAATTTAGCATTTAACATCTCAAAAACTTACTTTATTTATTTTAATAACTCACTTTACAGTACACTCAATATTAAAAGTTTTATATTTTTTACCACTTCAATAATTAAAAATAATAAGAGCAAGAAGAAAAGATAGTGAGAGAGAATCTGGTGAAAAGAAAAGGGGAATAGTAAGAGAGAGAGGGAGAGAGAGAGAGAGAGAAAAGATATTTTAACTAAAGTAGTATTAAAATATTATTATATTTATAAGATTTGAGCTACAGTGGACTGTCCTAGATAGCAGTCCACTGTAGCTCAAATGCTAAAAATTTTAACACTGGCACCTTTGTTGTAGCGTGCTTGCTTGGAATGAGATACTAAAAAATAGCATTTTTAGCTTTTAAGAGCTTTAATGTGAATGCTCTAAGAGCTCACATAATTTTTTTTTTTTGGGTCTATTTTAACATAAAAATTTAACTTTTTTTTTTATATAATTATATTTTTAAAACTATTTACATAAAATTATATATTGTACATTACGTTTCATTAAAATATTATTTCTTTGTTAATTTTATATTGCTCTCTCAAATCATCTTTCTCTATATATGAGTAAAGAAGTATTAAAACATAGATTTGCGTATGAATTGTAACTTTGTATTTTACACGGTTACACAGTTGATGTTAATAATTTTTAGAGTTAGATGTGCAAATTTACTCCTTACACTATTATACATTGACTTATATGAGTATTCTAACGTTATAGTCATAAAAACACGAAGAAAATTTAACAAAAATGAAAGCTTTAGTTTAGTTCTCATTTCATAATACTTTGAACCCCCCAAAAGTTTTTTGAATGCCAATATAATTAAGAGCGTGAAGTTTTAACTAGACTAGAGCTAGTCCAATCACTTTTGAGAGTAAATAAAGTAATTAGAATAGCTAGATATCCATGATTTTTAAGTAATTGTTAGTGCCCATGATTTTTTTTTAATTCATATTTTGGTCTTCTCAATCCAAATCTTGGGTCTGTCTCTGGCTTTATGCTATGTTTGGATGTTGGGAGAAGGAGAGGGAGTAGAGTAGAGGGAGGAAAAGTAATTAAATTACCTTATTTGGATTCTTTAAGGAATGAGGGAGAGAGATTTGGAGGGGTTTGAACTACTTCTAACCCTCATTTTTATTTCCCCCAAATTGGAGAGATTTGGAGGGAGAGTAGAGCATAAAAATACTTGACCAAATAAATTACCAAATTTGCCCTTATTATATTAATAAAATTACAAATAAAAAGACTAATTATTCTCTTCCCCTTTAATTTTAAGAAAATCCAAATAAGGTAAAGAATAATCATTCCCCTCTATTCATTTCTCTACTACTCTTCTTCCCTCTACTCTCTTCTCTCTCAAAACTTCCAAACATAGCATTAAGTTTTAACAAGTGTAATTTACCTTTTTTTTTTAATTAGTAAAATTTATATCAATAACTTAAGGATTCTACTAGAAAAGATAATATGTTGACAAGTAATAATTTAAATGATTTTTTAAAAAAGTATATGTGCTCTAATTTTACAATATAAGCATTGTTATTTACCGTTACAGTTCAAGTTTAAAAAAAAAAAGCATTTTCTTTCACTAATTCAATTCAAAGAGAATAAGAAAATATAATATATTATTTACAAATTTTAAGATTTTGATTTATAAATAATTAATCAATTTATATATAGAAGGGTAAACTACATAAATAGTCTTTATCCTTTACACAACATGTCAATTTGGTCCCTAACCTTTTAAATATGTCAATTTAGTCATTCATCTTTTAGACTTCATTTGGAAGTTCATAAGAGAATGGAATGAAATGGAATGATCATAAGAAAATAGAAAAGAATAGAATGGAATAGAGTGGATTTAAGTAAGGGAAAAGAATGGAAGAGAATGGAATGGAATGGAGTTAAATATCCTCGATTGGATGTTTTAAAATAAAGGAATAGAAAGGAATGAAAATGAATGGAAGGTAAGTAATCTTATTTGGGAGTAACATGGAGAGAATGAAACGAAATCATTTTATGATAATATTACTATTAGACCCCTATTTTAAAATAAAGAGTTGAATATATAGGAGTATTTTGAGAGTTTTAGTAAAAAAATTCATTAAACCTAATTTCATTCCCTTTTATTCCTCCTAATTTCGAGCAGAATGAAAATTTGAGGTTTAAGAGAATAGAGAGGAATGAGTGTTCCCTCCTACCCATTCCATTCCCTCCCACTTAAACTTCTAAACAAGGGAATGAAATTTTCATTCCCTCCATTAAAACTCCCAAACAAAAAAATGGAAAAATATTCCAAAATTATTCTTTTCATTATTTTTCATTCCATCCCCCCTCCCAAACAAAGCCTTAGTGCCGTGATATTTTGCTCTCTACCCTTATTTTTTGAATGAAAAAACATCACATGTCAAACTGAATAATAATAAAAAAATTTATCTATCACATCATCTACCAACTATACAGTCACATCCTATAAAAACAATTTCAGGCAACCTAGCGGCATCATTGTTGTTGAGTGCTGACTATGAAGAAGCCATCAAAATTCACAACCCAAACTTGCCATTCCCATTCTCTGGCATGTTTAATTTCAACACAGTGAAAATAATTGTTTCCCCCAAAGCCAAATATTAAGATTCTGGATTGTTTTACAAACTTCGATGCCATACATAAAAAACAATAATCAAAATTTGTTGTTGCGGTGGTAACAGACTATTTTGGATTGAACTTTTCACTTATTTTATTTTATTTGTTTGTGTTAAAAATCTGTAAACAGACCCTTCCATTTCTTTGACATTGCGGTGGTCGCAAGATTGCAGTGAAATCTACGTTCTTCTCTTCTACAAAGCCCCATATCTAATTTCCAATCTTAGGGCTTCACCAAATCGTAGTAAAATTTACGCTGTTCTCGCTACAAAACCCATATCTAATTTTCACTATATGGGGAACTGAACCTTCAACCATCGGAGAGAAAGACCTCAACCATTGGCCCTCACGACTCAACCTCGCAATTTGCAACTTCAACTTTCACCGAGAGAGTTAGGGAGCGTGAGAGTGATAATGAGTGAGGTAGAGGTTGTACAGTTGTAGTAAATAGATTTTATATTATTTTGTTAGACATATCATATATTTCTATTTAAGGGAGGTAAGGATCAAAATGACACCAAACTAAAATGTTAGGGAATAAATTAACACAATTAAAAAAATAGTGACCAAATTAATATTTGATGTAAAACATAGGGACCATTTATATAATTTATCTAATGTAATTGTTATAACACCCCTTATAGTTTATCTATAGTTAATATACACCATTTTTTGGAATCCTTTGAACTTCGTGTTTGTAATACTAGATGCATGCATTGTTCTTGCGTGTTAGACAAGTTGCCAACCCATTAGGAGTTAGGACAGCCGACAATTTTCGACAATCAAGACCATTCATAGTCCTTCTCCAAACAAAAAAAAAAAGAGACTATTCACAGTATATTACTCATTCTCGCTATTGCATAATTTATAAATATAAAATAATAATTTTTATGATAAGAATTGAAAATGCCACGAGTCACTTCTGGATAAATAAGAATTTATTTGGTAATTATTTTTTCTCCTTATTTTCTATTTTTAAAAATAATTTTCTAATTTTAGACTAAAAAACTTGTTTAATAACCTAAAATGGACAGAAAATAAAAACTATTCTCAAAACTCAATTTGTGAAGAAAACTGAAAATATACAAAAGACTGTTTTCAGTTTCTAATATTTAAAAGTAAATGAAAATACACATTTAATTTAATGAATCTGTCTTATTTAATAAATTATCATTAGAGTTCAAATTCTAGTAACAACATATTTTGGTATTTTCTATATTTTTCTTCAAAAAACTATTTTTTTTTTTAATTTCAACTAACCAAATATGTTTTTTATTTCAAAAATACAAGAAAATTGTTTTTTTATTTATATTCCCAAAGACAAGTTTTTGAAAATAGAAAAAAAGAATTATTACCAAACAGTTTTGTTTCTCAAAAAAAATCATTTTTTTTAAATAATTAAAAAAAAAACATTTTTCTTCACTAATTCAATATACCTATATATTGCTAACAAATTTTAAGATTTTTGGTATTTTTGGTGTGTGTGTATATATATATGTATCAATTTATTATAAATAGAAAAAAAAAAAAAAATAGCTGCATGAGTCTCTAATGTAATTGTGAAGCGTCTTTATCACTTTATACTATATCTATTATACACCATTTTTTGGAACCCTTTGTACCTCATGCTTTTAATCACTAGATGCATGCATTGTTCTTGCATGTTAAACAAGCTACCAAGTGCCAACCCATTGGGACAGCTCGAGAATTTTAACAATCAAGACTGTTCATATTTCATGGTATATTACTCATTCTCTCTATTGCATAATTTATAAATATATAAAATAAGAATTTTTATGATAAGAATTGAGGTTGTTTTGGGCCTCAGGAGTACATCCTGGATTAACAATCATCCTACTTTTTGTTTACTTGACTATGACTTTTGCCTGGCAATCTCTTTAGCATGAAAATTAATCGGTACTATATTTTCTAATATGGAAATTCAATTAGGGTATTAAAATTTCTTGGTTGTGGAACTTACCTTCAATGGAAGACAAACTTGACATTTTCACATAAGATGTTCATGGCATAACGCTCCGCTTTTTTAGGAAAAACAATATGCAAGGAATTGTTGTACATTCCTTATGTAGCGTCATAAAATTAATGTGACCTAGATTTTCTCACAATTCCTAAAACCTATATAAACCCAACTATCGTAAATCAATTCTCACATCTTGTCCTATCAAATACAACAACAACAACAAAAAACACTTTGAAAATTGAAGGACGAAAGGATGGTGTATAACAAAACCTTTTTGGAACATGTGATGGCGATGATTGGTGGTCAATGGGTTTGGAAGGTGTACTTCTACAAGGAGTTTTGTATCAAAGGTTGAAAATAGGTGGTTGTTCTTGGTGTATCATGAAGTATTGGGTTCAACAAAAAATTAATCATTCTTGCTTCTTTTTTTTTTTACTAATATTTTGTAAGAGAAATAAATTTATTTTTTGTTTGATCTCACTCTCTTTTCTTAGCTTCTTTTTCATCATTTTGTTTGTCAGGTAATGATCGATTTTCTTGAGGAAATGAATTTTATTAATAAATAAAATGAATAGTGTATTGTTATTTTGAGTCGTGAGTAAAAATGATACTCGCGGCTCTTATCCTATATATATACACATATATATATATATATATAAAAGGATAAAAGTTTGAATCTCAAACATCATCTTTAATATTATTTTGTAGAAACTTTTCCTAGAACATGGAAAAGAAAAATAGAATTATGAAATTGGTTAAGAAATTCCATTTATTTCTGAAATATATTTAACCATTTTCCTGCCCTTTTGTAGTTTTGTACTGCACTCATTTAATATGAGATACCAGCCTAGCGTCAGCCATAAACAAAAAACCTCTATAAATATTTTTTTTAGAATTCTACTTTTCTGAAATGCAAACCCTGAGTAAAAAAAGGGAGTGTTTATTTAGAATTCCACTTGTTAAGGCATTTTGCAATGGTGACTTTGGGGATAGGTAACTTTTAGTATTTCAATTTTGAAAAGAAAAAAAAAAGTAACATTTAGTAAATGAAGTTATACCAAATTACCAATGTGGATAATTGGATATTAAAGTGTTCCCAAACACTCAAAGCATTGGGCTTCAATTTAAATATTTAAATATTATAGTGAATGTAATAAATAAGAAATTAACATGATGGGCTTGTTAGAATACAAGCCCAGTCTTTAACAGGGCTCATACAAAGAACTTCAAATCCAATAGTTTTTGGATTGTTAGGGAACGGGTTCTACAAACGAGCACAAGATTTTCTCTTTTTTCTTTTTTCTTTTTTGCTGAATTTAAGATTTTCACACATGTGTGAGTAAATTTGTGTGATCAGGACCATTTAATCCAATTTAATATACACATATAACAATCTGACAGATTATCTGGGTGTATTTCAAATTTTCAATATAAGATAGTTATAACAATAGTAAGAGTGAAAATATTTAATTTAACCAACCTAGCAAGTGGTTAGTGACCAGGCTTTGAGCCAACAAGACTTTGATTTTCGATTCTCACTAATCTTGAGTTCCCTTTATGTTATCTGGATATGTAAGGGCTTTTTATTTCTACAAAAAAAAAAAAAAAAAGTTTAATTTTAATGGTATCTATGAAAAAGTCTCATGGTTCTCTCATTAACTTTGTTTTCTACAAATAAGACTTGAGTCCTGGTTTAATATCAATAGAACGCAACGGGGTGATGATACAATTCGGCTAGATCCATCCCTTACATAACATTACTACATTTTCTGCATTCATAACTCATATAACATGTTCTTAACCTATCAAACTTTTTGTGCGAAAAAATAAAAGCTATGCAGATTTGGACCATTGGGCACTTCTCTCGCTAGAAAATTCCAAGGATCCCTTGAGTGATTCTCTCCCTCCTTAAAAAAATTGTTATTGAAGCTGTGGTTCAACTTCTACATGAACTAGTGCATGTATACATGTATAGTGGTGCAACTCTTATAATTAAGGGTGCCTCTTACTCTTACCGTCTTACGTACATATAAGGATTGAGTCCCATATTAAGTAAATGTACAATTTTTTTTAGAGAGTAGTTTATTCATAATTTAATAAAAGATTTATATGTTAAGGCAAGTTAGGTCAATGTGATAGATGCTCACATGTGAAGTAAAAATTAGTTACTAGTTCACAGGTGAGGATTCGGTACTTCTAATATAGCCCTATAAATTTTATATATATACAAAAAGCTACAATTAAACAGATATAAATGAAACGATGTTGTTCTTGGTATATCTTGAAGTTTTGGATAAGAATAATAAAAGTACAAGCCCTTCATTCTCTCTTTTCGTTTAATTTTGTTTTTCAGGTAATGATTGGGTTTCTCAGGGAAATGATTTTATTAATAAGTTGAATTATGTGTTTTTATTTTGAATTGTCTCTCTTTCATGAGTAAAATGATAGCCTCATTTGCAATGTTATAGTTTGCTTCTCCCAGAGTAATGTTTCATGCTATTTTTGTTGCAGAGTCTTCTTCCAGAACATGGAAAAGAAAGGAAGATTGTAAATTTGGTTTAAAAAATACTCCATTTTTAATTTCTAAAGTATAATTTGAAATTCAAATCCAATAGCTTTTGTAGTCTCAGCAGGGATGAGATCTGCAAATGAACAGTAACTTTTGCAGACCATTAAAATACACATATTACAATCGAAATTCGAACAAGTCACGGATTTATTATCTTCATGAATTATGAAAAAGTCACGCGGTTCTCTTATTAATTAATTAATTAATTTTGTTTTCTATGAGTAAGACTTTTATTTTTTTGAGAAGATTCTACAAGTAAGACTTGAGTCCTAATTTAGAGCATTCACATATAGCTTATGCAAAAAAAATTTGTTTATTTTTTCACAAGAGCCTACCCATTTTTATTTTTATTTTTTTTTACAGAACCACCATTCAAAAAAACACATATCAAATTATTTATTTTACTACATTTCATTAAAATATTATTTATTTACCAATTATTTATTATTCTCTCTTTGTATGTGTATATATGTGTGTGTATAAAAAAATATTTAAAAAAAATATTTGCATGTGAATAGTAATTATATAAATATACACAATTACTGTAGCAACAATGTAAATTTACAAATTTATAGATTGATTGATGTGGATAGTTTTTTAGTTGAAATATGTAAATTTGAAACATTTTTCTATTACACCCACACCGATATGAGTGCTCAATATAATAGAACGCAACAAAATGATTCACCTTGGTGAGATTCCATCTCTTACATAACATCGCTACAATCTCATACATGGTAAATTGAGATCACAAAAAAAAAATGTATATAATTTTTTATAGCAACAGACCACTAATTATGTATTTTAATATAAGCTCCCTCCCGTGAAAGATTAATTAATTATACTTAAAAGGAAGTTTACATAGTCTTATTTTTGCAATAGAAATTTTACATTTTCAAAAATATCATTAAAATAAAACAACTAATTCTACTAAAAAACTCTACATAGATTTTTATAGTTTTGTTTCATTTATTTTTAAGAAAGGGCAAATTAATTTTTAAATCTTAGATTTTTTAGTATGTTTCATTTAGTTTTGAAATTTCAAAATGTTTCATTTAAACTTCAAAATTTCTAAAAGAGTTTCATTTCAATCTCATAGTTTAAGATAGTTTTATTTAAATCTTAGAGTTTTGGGTAAATTCATTTAAACCTCAAATTTTGGAAGATAAAAATAAATTAAAGCAGCTCTGCACATGATGTTTGATGGTATTAATGGAAAAAATGTGATAGAAATTTTTAATGAAACAATTTTTGAAAATTTGAGGTTTAAATGAAACATTTTAAGATTTGAAAATATAAATAAAAAGTATCCAATAACTTAAGGATTCTAATAGAAAACAAAATATACTCAAAATAATAATTTAATTTTTTTTATATACCGTCAAAATTCAACTTTAAAAAAATATAAAAACCATTTTCCTTCATTAATTCAATTCAAAGAGGATAAGAAAATGTAACTATATATTGCTTACAAAGAAAACGTCCTTGATAATTACCCTGTATTTATTATACACCGTTTTTTTTGGGAACCCTTTGAACATCATGTTTTTAATCACTAGATGCATGCCTTGTTCTTATGCGTTAAACAAGCTGCCAACATAACTCATTCTCTCTACTGCATAGTTTATAAATATACAATAAGGATTTTTACAGTCACTTTTTTATTTTTTTTTTGTTGAGAATACTAAATATTTTGACTAGTACTTTTGCTTTGCAATCTGTTTTTGCATGAAAATTAAATGACATTAATGAGTATAAAATGAAAACTGATATAAGCATATTTGGTGCTATATTTTCTAATATGGAAATCCAATTTGGGGTATTCAATTCATTGTGTGGAACTTACCTTCAATGCAAGGACGGAACTAGGATTTAAACCTAGAGAGGCCAAAGTATAACCATTTTTTTTTTCTCATGAAAATCTAATTTAGCATACATTTGATATTAAAGAACGAGAGGATAGAAAATTATCGTTTCGTAATACCTTAAAACTACATCATCTAAAAAGATAGAACTCGATGTTCTTTAAATCACAAAATTACCTAGGATTTATCGTGCACTAAATTTTGATCACAAAATCAATGAAGATCTCCAAATTAATTAATTACAAGGTTTGGTCCTATTTGAATAATTATGTTGTTTTGATTACCATTCTAATAGGTTCTTTTTTTTTAGAAGGATTCTAATAGGTTCTTGATTTGTAAGGACATGAGACTTTTTTTTAATGAATTAAGACATGATACTTTATCTTATAAAAACCTAATATTTCTGATATTGCATTCCATTATTTGTTTAATATTTTCAGATATTTCATCATTTTCATATCTCATATTTATTCGGTCAAAAATTAAATAGAATATATAAGGAAAAAAGGATAAAAGAAAAGGTATATGGTATTCATAACATATACTAATGTAGCAGTTCATCAAAAAGACATATGTTAATACAATAGAAACACAAACACACACACACACTACTTTGTGATTGATAAGATAGTTTGTAACATTTATTTGCTAAAATTTATAGTATACATAGCGCACTTTGTATATATAAAAGACAAAACTTAAGTACATTTTTTATTTAGATTATGTCCATTAAGTTCCCTAATAATAATGTCACGGATTCACAATAAAAGATAGTAATAATCATATTTCACTCACTCACCTTAGTTGCTTAGCACTAATTTATTACCACAACTATTTAATTTCACAAAGGCCAGAGGCCCTAAAAGCCCAAATAAAGTAACACTACTTTATTAACACAACATTCAAAATTAGTTGACGCCACTACTATAGCAAGTTTATATTTCCTTAAAACTACAAATAAAAAAAATTATAGCCACACACGTTGCACCCCTACTCGCTGAGATTAATTAATGGCCACACTGGCAATAGTCGCTTTGTATTAAAATTTTGACTTGATTTACGCTAGTCCACCACCAAGCACAAATTATTCATCTGTTTCACAATCTTTTATACCACAAAAAAAAAAAAAAGTACGAGAGAGAGAGAGAGAGAGAGAGAGAGCCAACATACCACTGTTGGGCAACTAATGCTGTAGTTAAACTCAATACCAACACTTAGTGGTAGGTGGCTAAAAATTGGGGATTTGTGTTTTGCAATTTTAGATTTGTGGTTGTTTTATGTCTTTTTTATTTAGGTTGGATTGTTGCTTAATTTTTTTGATAATTTTAGTTTGTTTAAAGGTTATTCTTGTTATTTTTGGGACAATTGGGTTTGTTTAGATTGGAAATATAATATGTTTTGTGACTATTTTTGCTTGGTCCAAAGGTTTATTTTGTTATTTTTGGGACATCAAGTAAAAGGGTTGGTCAATTTGTAAATTTCGGTAGAGGAGAGGGGCCAATAATATATAATTTGTGAAAATTTTCAATTTTAAATGTGTATATGTATACTAATAAATTTTTTTAAAAAAAAAATTGGGGGTCATAGTTCCCTCAGCCCTAAGTTAGTTCGGTCATCACTTCAATGGAAGACTTGATATTTTCATAAAAGATGTTCATGACACAATGCCCAGCTCTTTCTTAGGAAAAACAATATGGAAGGAGTTGTTTTACTTTCCTTAGGTAGCATCATAAAATTAACGTGACATAGATTTTCTTACAATATCCCTAAAGCCTATATAAACTTGACCATTGAAAATCATTTCTCCCACCCTACCTATTAAAAACAAAGCAAAATTGCACTCTGAAAACTGAAAGATGAAAGGATGGTGTACAACAAAACCTTTTTGGAATATGTGATGGTGATGATTGGTGGTCCATGGGTCTGGAAGGCGTAAGGAGTTCTGCATCAAAGGCTATTGATAGGAGGTTGTTTTTGGTTTATCACAAAGTGTTGGGTTCGATATCTATAATGATAATGTCTTTTTTTTACTAATTTATATAATAATTAATAGTTGAAACGTTTGACTTTTTGTTGATCGCGCCTCATTACGCCATGTGGCTACACAAATTAATGCCACGTTTGCTTTAAAACACTAAACAATTGTGCCTTTTCGGTAGTTTGCTTATTCAGTTTCGTTAACTCCTAACGTTTGGCATAAGGTACATATTTAAATATAAAAAAAACTGCAAGAGAAATAGAAAAACTATTAGACACAACGTTATAAAAAGTAAAAACTATTTTAGAGAGTAGAGACGCAACGTTTTGGCTTAAGGGTGGTTATTAATTTTGAGTGTTTCAGTATTACTCCTTCCCACAATCCACTATTTTTTGTTCTAATCTTACACAACCACAGCCTCTCGCCGTGTCTCTGTAAATATATTCAAAATCTCAAACAAACACTGATCACTCCAATCCTATTCAAATCCTCATACAGCCACCGTCTCTCTCCAAGTCTCTCTCAACTTTCAATGTCTCTGCAATTTAAGGTTAGATAAGTAACAATTTGAAGTTAAAGTTCCAAATTTCATTGAAGTAAAGATTCTAATTTGTTTTTAAATTGTCTAAGATCAGGATTTGCTATCAACTACGGATTTAAACGATGTTGGCTTCGTTGAACTTGGGGAAACCCAATAGAACAACAAATTCTATGTGGGCTTCGTCTCTTTCATATTTTAGATTGATGGGCTTGGAACCGGTAGTGGAGTTTGCTAATTTCAATTATTGGCCGCATTGCTCTCTCTTTCATGTTTTAGCAAATTCAATCAAAACTATGTCTCCTAACCGTATCCTTTTGTAAGAATGCAACCAAGTATGTTGTTCATAAATCACTGTTGTTTCTTTCTCTTATTTATTTATTTTATTTTTAAAAAGTTAAGATAGTTTTTCGTTTGTGGAACTTTCTTCTTCTTCTATTCCGTATGGGAGTATCTTGGAGGGAGATTTCTATGTAGGAGAAGATGAAGAGTTTACTTCGAGGTGACTCTGTTTTAATCTTTTCTACTAAAACAAAATCAATTCTAACCCAAAGACCTCAGTTTTTTTTTTTTTATATCCAACCCAAGTGTAGTTATTTTTGTTATGGTAAGGTTTATATTTTAAATTCAGGTATAACCATGGAAGCTAAGATCCGTGCCTACTACTAATATTTAGTTTCTGCTTTCTGCCATGCACAACGGAGGACTGAACCTATAGAGTTTAGAGGTTGGCTACAAATTCCAGCAACAGCAAAGTGAAAAGGTAGAGCTGTGTTTTTTCTTCTTCCATATCTATTTTTTAAGCATATTTTGTGAGACTTCACTGTGATCCAAGCTGATATATTGATTATTGAATCTAATAGGCAAGTAGTGGGTTATTTTTCATTGCTTTGTTGCCTTTGAAAAGTGGGGGGATTTGCTTTGCAGGAACCAGTTTTCACAATTGAATGTCCAAGCAATTTGATTGGTAGGATATGGGCTTGGATAGTAGATTTGGAAGTACTGATACATACATGTTTTGGAATTTTTGCAATGATTTATGACTGTTATGCTACTATTTCTAATAATGTCCACTTTCATTAAGTGTTTTTTCTTTTACATGTACACAAGGTATTTGATGAAATTTCTTAGAGTTTTTTTTGCTGATATTCTAGAAGTCATAATACTTGCAAAATTGAGAAGTCAGTTTAATGGTGGGGAACATAATTTTTTTGTTGGTTGGGAAGCATAGACACAACCACAAAATTTTAGGTGGTGGTTAGAGATGATAACCCAAAATAGAAGTGGTAGCTAGATGGTATGTTGAAAAAAATTCTAATTGAGTAAAGATGTTAAATGTTTAACCAAAACATTTAAGAGTGAGTTTATCTTCATGCTCTTAAAGTTCAATTTTCTCCTCCTATTGATGCAATAGTTTCAGAATTAGTACCTTTTAAGTTTTAAATTTGATGATTTTTCTACACAAATCTGATGGAATATTTTGTACATTGATACAAATCTTGACTCAATTATCTTCAAAATCCCAAATTCCTTGACGTGTTGCTCTAGTTGTGGTGGTATTAATATTGTTGATGAAAAAAAAACTTGAAGTGGTGACTCTTCTAATTGCAATATAAAGATGGGGATTGGGGTCTACATATTGAGGGCCCAACCACCATGTTTGGTACTGCATTAAATTATGTTACTTTGAAATTGCTTGGTGAAGGAGCTGAGGATGGACTAGAGGCAATGGAACAAGCACAGAAGTGGATCTTGGATCATAGTGGTGCCACTGCAATCACTTCATGGGGGAAAATGTGGCTTTCAGTATGACCTCAGTGTTATTTTTTGTAAGATATTGCCAAAGAAGTTAATACCTTGAAAATATCAACTGACTTGTGGTTGATTTTCTCTGGTTTCAGGTACTTGGAGTGTATGAATGGTCTGGGAATAATCCACTGCCACCAGAAATGTGGCTCTTCCCTTACCTTCTCCATTGTCATCCAGGTCTCTATTTGACTGTACTTTCTTATACCATTAACACAATGTATGTTCAGTTTTGTCAAGGAAAAAGTATCATGTATTGCTTACAGTTTAAAAATCTTACTAACATGGTTTAGAAAACATTGGGAAAATGTCATATATCACTTAAAATTTGTTCAATCTGCATATTCTCTGTTAAAATTTGTGAGGAAGAACTCTGATTCATGAGTATCAACTGAGGGGGCTGCTAATTGCAGTAGCAGGGCTTTGTCCTCAATTTCTTGGTTATGAATTTTTATCTTGTCTGTTAATAGGAAGGGTGCGGTGTCATTGCCAAATGGTGTATTTGCCCATGTCTTATTTATATGGGAAAGGTTTGTCGGTCCTATCACATCCACAATCCAATCTTTGAGAAAGGAGCTTTATATGGTTCCC
The DNA here is from genome assembly GCF_040712315.1 of Castanea sativa. Lineage (NCBI taxonomy): Eukaryota > Viridiplantae > Streptophyta > Magnoliopsida > Fagales > Fagaceae > Castanea > Castanea sativa. The sequence goes on along the minus strand of NC_134023.1, from coordinate 44,499,671 downwards.
TATCATGAGATAGATTGGAATGAGGCTCGCAATCTTTGTGCGAAAATAGGTAAAAATTATACCTTTTTTTTCTCCTTCAAGCTTTCTACATTTAACTTTTACCTTTCCATACTATAATATTTTTTATTTTTTTTTCAAACTCTTTCTGTTACACGGATATAATTCAAATAATAGGTTTCAAAGATACTTCAAAATAGGAAGCACAAATACTTCAAAATAGCTGCTGTATCGGATTAATTGATATTGTATAAGTAATAATGATTGCATGAAGATTTAGAATTGTAATAAGATTTTAATCAATACTGCAGAGTTTGGTCAGTCTCCCAAGGGTCAACCTCAAACCCAATGGATGTTTTTATAGAGGTGTCGAAACAGAGACTTTGACTGGTACAATCTCTTCCACTCCAATATGAATTGCCCATAATATTTTGTATCTATGAAACATGTTTCTCCAACTTAGGTAGCCTAATTTGTTTATTGATTAATTTAAACCCTTTTCTTTCTTCCTTTTTTTGTCGTTTATTTATTATAGATTGTATGCAAAGATGATCCATAATGCATTGATTCAGTATCAGTTACCTAAGAATGTCAGATTTACAAGAACTATGATTGCTTTTTAAAAGTTTGTTGCTTGGAACTATTTGATCACTTTTGGCAAAAGCACTTTAGCCATCAGATGCTCTTGTGATTCAAAATGCTTTAAAAAAATTGGGCTCTAGATAATATAGAGGCATTTACCCCACTTGGTATAACATTGGATACAAGTTTCTGTATTGGTTAACATCTTTAGGATGTTCACTGTAATAAATAAATAAATAAATAAAAACATTTTGAGTAACAGGTCACCATCTTTGCATTTTACCATTAGGACCCAAATATTGGAAAGATGCTTCTATGGATTCTATCTTTTAATGCCTCAATCCAGCCTTAACAATTGCAGATCTTTTTACACATAGTGACCCATTTATGCTGTAATTAAAAGCTGATGAAGAAGATCCTTTACTGGTGATTCTTGCAGGTTGATTATTAAGCTGATCCATACTGATCCTTTTTATGGCATTTGTAGGTTTTTTCAATGGTTAATCTTAATTCTATTACTGATTTTAAACTTGTGCACACATTCTTTATGCAGTGACCACAGAGCACTTCTTAAACTTTGTGAGGATGAAAATATGCAAAGCATAATGGAAAGGAAAGAGTGTTTGATTGGAAAACTTTTTAATTATATCCAATTAACTTGTAGAAGATGGAGAATATGAGAATGCAATTTGTAGATCTATTATCAAGCATTGAATTTGTAGATTTTCAAGTGTAAGTATTCCTTCCCCTTTCTTAGTGTTTTTTTTTTCATTTTTTATAACACTTATAACGCCATTTTATTCAAGAGAAATCTAATTGAGTTTGTGGCTGGTGCAACTTTTCTTCTTTATTTCCTGTTTAATTTAACCATTTGAATAATTTTATAATATATCTATCTGAAGTAGGATTTACTCTTTATGATATGTGCATAGGTTTACAACCAAAACATTTGTGATTACAAGAAGTTCTGCGCAATTCTTTGTGCTGAACACTACCCAAATGTAGTGTAGTGTAAAAGATGAGGAAAGAGAACAACCCGTTTGATTGTTTATCATGCATCCTTCAATGGAATAGTTTTTCTCTTTCATCTACCATTGATTGTACACTAAACAAGTTGGGAAAGTTGACATTCATCATGCATCCTTCAATGGAATAGTTTATCTCTTTCCTCTACCATTGATTGTTTTATTAAAAAGATGAAAACAACCCATTTGTTATGCAAACAAATGTGCAAGATAACATAGATTATATGTGTGAAGTCATTACCATAGCATTTTTTTTTATAGCCAAGTTATAGTAGCAAAATAATTTATTTTTTATTTAACTATTCCGTACATCGCATGGGTTAGCGACTAGTCTATATATATATATATATAAAACTGAAGCCTCTGCTGGCACCACAATTTTTCACATCAGCACAATATTTAAAAAATAAGAAATAAAAATAAGAACATTATTATTAGGTGAATATTTAATTTGAAACGTTTTGGACTTCCATTCCCACACAAATTCATATTATAACTCCTTTCTTCCCACTTCAAAACCCTAGCAACCTTACCCCTCTCTCAAGTTAAGAAATATAAAGCCACGGTTTCTGCAAATTCTCCCTCTCCAGATGTAGGAAGCCCTAATCGCACGGTATAGCATTCAAGATCTACAACACACCCCATGTGCATGGTAGCTTTTGTAAGGTTAGTTTTGTTTATATATTAATTAAAACATAGTACTTTGTTCACCATTGAATACTCGTATAATCAATTTCCAAGTCAGTGTTTAAGAATTAAACCAAAATTCTAACTGTGCAATCATAAAATATTATTATTAGTATGAATTTTATGGAGTTGCGGTGTTCAGGAATTAAACCAAAATTCTCTTAAATTATCTATAATATTTTGTCCTCCGAAAATTCTCTCTTTAATTTTAGTATATTGTGTTTCTTAAGCTATAGAGAGATTTTCTTTTTTATTTTAAATTTTATGGGATGTAAAGAGATCTTTGATTTCGTGAAATAATTTATACTCTCTCCTTCTTTGATTTGATTTACTTACTATCTTTGGCACTTGCCATTGGCAATTACTCAGGGCCACTCTTATGGACCAAATTAACTTATTCTCCAATCACCATCATTGATAAATGAGAAATCAAATCAAGGTAATAGTTTTTCTATTTGGTTGCTAGGGTTTTTGTTCATGATATGATTCAATTAATCTAAGAAAAAATTTACATTACTTATCAAAAAAAAAATTATTTAGCAAAAATCTCAGTTTATCTTTTTTCTCAATAAGTATTAAAAAGTTTCTATTGTCCATGAGATTGCTATTTTCTATTTAAAAATTGCACCTGTAGATCAATATTTATATTTCTTAACTTGGCATTTTGCACCTATGGCTGAAATTTGTGTGGATCTTTGGAAGTTCAAAAATCTTTTCTTCATTCACCATGGTTTTTCATTGAGTAATTTCTTTCTTTGTTACTCCTCTTGTCGAGTTTTGTATTTGACTAGAAGAAAGCTTTTTTGCTTTGAAGGTCATGAAGCACCTGTCTCATTTTATTTGTCCTCGCCACAAGGAAAGCATCTAGGTAAGGCAAATAATCTATTTTAAAGTTTGAATGGAATTACCATGTCATACAAGTACAAGAGGTAAATCTTTAAGGGATGAGCTTAATTGTTTCTTATTTTCAATAATAAATCATTTTATTGCAATACCGGTAATTGTTTGAGAAATCCAATATGTTCGTATCTCTATAGAATAGAGAATAGTAGAAGCCAATTTTATTACAACTACTTAAATTGAGTTGACTTAATTCCGTACAATTACAAAGTATAGCATGAAAGATAATGGAATTAATTTTTGTAATTTTTATTTTCTTTCCATGTTTTGAATTTCCTCTATATTATTATTACAACAGAGCAAAGATTGAGAAAGTAATACTACTTCTCTAATTTGAAGTTTAATGCGTCCTCCTCAAGTCATGGCTTTTATTTATATATTAGCAGTTTATATTTCTAACAGTTGATGAGACATTAAGGCTAAGTTGCACAATATGTGTAAATTCTAATGATAGCATAAGCCCATATTTTTGGGATTAATAGTTTATAAATCCATTGCATGACAATAAATGAGATTTGTATAGCCAATCGTATTTTTCGAAAGGCTACTTTAAAAATAGTAAGTCAATGCGTCTCTTACATTTGGGTATTAGTTAGAATTGTTTTCAAATGATTGTACCAATAAAAGTAAATGTGTATAAATTTTGTTTAACTATCCCGTGCATCGCACAGGTTAGTGAGTAGTATTTTGTAATAACAATGAAAGTGTGTTTTCTTTGATTTCACTCTCTTCGCAGTTTCTATTTTATTTTGTTTGTTATGTAACAATTGGGTTTCATGAGGAAATGATTTTTGTTAATAAATAAAGTGAACAAAGTATTGTTATTTTGAGTCATGAGTAAAAATGATACTCCCAACTGGGCCGACCCTTATCTTTAATATATTTTTTGGAAAAACACAAACACACACACATATAGGGGAATGAGATGAGATAAGGGAATACACTCATACGTCAACACCAACACTGCATGCGGCAGTTAGTGTCGCAGAGCAAGTGATAAACTCTTTCTCAATATCATACATTACCGATGAAGGATGACTCAACAACAATGAGTATCTTCTTTTTGAGAAACATAAACACACACACACACACAAACACACATAAACACACACACACACACACACACACACACACACACACGTCAACACCAAAACTGCATGCGATAGTTAGTGTCGCGGAGGAAGTGATAAACTTCTTCCCAATATCACACCTTACCGATGAAGGACGACTCAACAACAATGAGTATCTTCTTTTTGAGAAACATAAACACATACACACACAAACATATAAGGGAAGGGGGATGAGATAAGGGAATACACTCATAAGCTAACACCAAAATTGCATGCGGCAGTTAGATATTGCTTATTTTGCTGAAACTGAAAACTTATTATTGAAAGTTATGTATATAAAGGTAAAAGTTAGCTGAAATAGTACAGTGAAACCTATGAATAGTACCAAAAAGTGCAGTAAGACCTATGCATAGTAGCAAAAATAAGCTGAATAGTAAAATAATTTTCATTTTTCATTAGTATCAAAACGGAGGCTTAATTTTTTAATATTTTTTTTTTAGATAGATAGTGGGAGGGTAAAAGGGAGGTAGAGTTTGAATCTTAAACATCAAGCACCATAAAAAGTGTCACAACCATTGGGCTATAATCACTTGAATCCTATCTTTAATATTATTTTGTAGAGATATTTTCTAGAACGTGGAAAAGAAAAGAAGATTGTAAAATTGTTTGAGAAACTCCATATATTTCTTAAGCATATTTAACAATTTCCACTTCCCTTTTGTATTGTACTCATTCATAATGAGATACGAAACTAGTATAAAAAAAAAATCTATATACCATTTTTCAGAATTCGACTTTTCTGAGATGCCAATTGCAAACCCTCTGAGAAAGAAAAAGAAAGCATTTATTTAGAATTCGACTTTTTAACTGGCATTTTGCAATGGTGACTTTGGGGATAGGTGATATTCTGTAAATGAAGTTATACCATTGTGGATATTAGTATTCCCAAACACTCATAGATCATAGCATTGAGCTTCAGTTTAAATAGTTTAATATTGTAGTGAACGTAATAAATAAGGAAATTAACATAATGGGCTTGTTAAAATACAAGCCCAGTCTTTAATGGGGCTCAAATCCAAAGTTTTTGAATTGTCAGGGAAAGGGTTCTGCAATCCGGACCATTGAACACATGTGTGAGTAAATTTGTGTAATCCGGACCATTGAATCAAATTTAATACACATATAAGTATATAACAATATGACAGATTATCTGGGTGTATTTCAAATTGTCAATATAGGATAGTAAAACAATAGTAGAATTGAAAAAGATTTAATTTAACCAATCTAGTAAGTGGTCTAGTGATTAGGCTTTGGGCCAACAAGACTTTGGTTTTAGGCTCTCACTAATCTTGAGTGCATTAATTACTTAATTCTCATTTTTCTTTTTGTTATCATGGATATGTAGAGGCTTTTTTTTCTACAAAAAAAAAAAAATAAATAAAAATTTTAATGTTATTTATGAAAAGGTCATGTGGTTCTCTCATAAATTTTGTTTTCTACGAGTAAGACTTTAGTCTTGATTTAATATAATAGAACGCAATGGGGGTGATACACTTAACACTTTGGCCAGATTCTATCACTGCCTTTTCTACATTCATATACCCAAATAACATGTTCTTAAGCTATCAAACCTTTTGCGTGAAAAATAAAAGGTACGCAGATATGGACCCTTGGACACTTCTCTCCCTAGAAAATTCTTGGACTCCTCGAGCGATTCTCTCCCTCCCTAAAAAAAATTAATATCAAAGCTATGGTTCAACTTTTGCATGAACTAATGTATACATGTGGTGCAACTCTTATAAGGATTGAATCCTGTATTAAGTAAAAGTAAAAGTTTTTTTTTTTTTTAATTTTTAAGAGAGTAATTTATTCATGCTTTTATAAAAGATTGACTTACATGTTATAGTGTTAATAGGGCCGGCCCTAGGCCTAGGCGACTTAGGCTATTGCCTATAGCGCCCTACTAGAGAAAGATCCCCAAATTTGGGAGCAAAATTTGATTTTTTATATAAAAATCTTTGAGATATTAAAAAAAATTTATTTTATAACATTTTTACATGGCAAATTTTAACTGGTTAATTGAACTTTTGTTTATTATAAACATAGTGTAAGTTCTATATAATAAAGAGCCCTAAACTAACCTTAGTCTAATTCAATATTAGCTTGCTTGTTCTACAAGTACATGGATTTCCAATAGTTTTGGGGCTCTTGGGCCATGATATCTCTAACCCTCTCCCTCAAAATTAAGGTGGAACAATTTGGGATGCCTAGACTTTATATAATGACAAAACGCGTAAGGCATGCATGTCAAGAAATATAACATACGATCACAAGTGATGGTTGACACTAATTTCCGAAAGCTTCATAAACAGATGGAAGCATCTTGAGCAGTGGGCGTTGCGAGAACACTCACAACATGTAATACGTGGGAAATGATCATGGTCAATAGGTGACTCGAGATGCTTGTCTAGTGGGCTTGCATGGATGTGCATGAGACTTGCAAGATAGTTGATGTGACACCTATGTTGTCGTGACTCGTGATTCTAATGATGAGGCTAACATCCGGTGCACATGGCACAAATTGTTCAACAACTCTTTGAACAATCTCACACATGGTAAGTTGGGATCACTAAAATAAAAATATATAATTTTTTATTGCAGTAAGATGAGACTACTAATTATGTTAATTTATACAAGCACCCTCCTGTAAATGATAATTAAGTATACTTAAAAGAAAGTCCACGTAGTCTTATTGTTGTAAGAGAAATTTTATAGTTTCACAAATATCATTAAATAAAACAATTTTCACTAAAAAGTTCAACATAGACTTTATAGTGTTGTTTCATTTATTAAAAAAAAAATGGTCAATTACTTTTTTAAATCTTAGAGTTTTGAGTGTGTTTCATTTAATCTTAAATTTTCAAAATGTTTCATTTAAACTTTAAAATTTCTAAAAGAGTTTCATTTCAATCTTATAGTTTAAGATAGTTTTACTTAAAACTTAAGAGTTTTGGGTAAATTCATTTAAACCTCAAATTTTGGGGAAAAAAATCAATTAAGAAACTCTTCACATGATGTTTAATGGTGCTAATGGAAAAAGTGTGATAGAAATTTTAAATGAAACGATTCTAGAAATTTTGAAGTTTAAATGAAACATTTTAAAGTTTATAAATATAAATAAAACATACCTTAAGCCAAACAGGGAGTAACTTTGTATTTTAAAACATAGATTTGCGTATGAATAGTAACTTTGTATTTTACATGGTTAGTAATTTTTAGATTTTTTTTTTTTTTTTTTGAGAATCTAGTAATATTTAGAGTTGGATGTGCAAATTTACTCCTTACACTATTATACATTGACTTATATGAGTATTCTAACGCTGTAGTCATAAAAACATGTAGAAAATTTAACAAAAATGAAAGCTTTAGTTTAGTTCTCATTTCATAATACTTTGAACCCCCAAAAATTTTTTGAATACCAATATAAGTAAGAGAGTGAAGTTCTAACTAGACTAGAGCTAGTCCAATCACTTTTGAGAGTAAATAAAGTAATTTGAATATATATCCATGACTTTTAAGTAATTGTTAGTGCCCATGATTTTTTTTAATTCATATTTTGGCCCTCTCAATCCAAATCTTGGGTCTGTTTACCTTTTTTTTTTTTTAAAAAAAAAAAAAAAAAAACTTGATAAGGTAGTATTTAATCTTGATAGAGCTTTATCCATTTTCATCTAAATTAGTAAAATTTATATCAATAACTTAAGGATTCTACTAGAAAAGGTAATATACTGACAAATAATAATTTAGATGATTTTTTTTTTTAAGTATATGTGCTCTAATTTTACAAGATAAGCATTGTTATTTACCGTTACAATTCAAGTTTAAATAAATAAAAAATAAAAAACCATTTTCTTTTACTAATTCAATTCAAAGAGAATAAGAAAATATAATATATTGCTTACAAATAAAAAACACCCCTTATAGTTTATCTATATTTATTATGCACCATTTTTTGGAACCCTTTGTACTTCACGTTTGTAATCACTAGGTGCATGCATTGTTCTTGCGAGTTAAACAAGCTGCCAACCCATTAGGACAGCCGACCATTTTCGACAATCAAGCCTATTCATAGTCCTTCTATAAAAAATTAAAAAAAGAAAAAGACTATTCACTATATATTACTCATTCTCGCTATTGCATTATTTATAAATATAAAATAATCATTTTTATGATAAGAATTGAAAATGCCAAGAGTCACTTCTGGATAAATAAGGATATGTTTGGTAACTATTTTTTCTTCTTATTTTATGTTTTCAAAAATAATTTTCTAATTTTTAGACTCAAAAACTTGTTTGACAACGCAAAATAGACAGAAAATAAAAACTATTCTTAAAACTCAATTCGTAAAGGAAATTGAAAACATACGAAATGTTGTTTTCAGTTTCTAATTTTCAAAAGTAAATAAAAATATGCATTCAATTTAATGAATCTGTCTTATTTAATAATTTAGCATTAGAGTTTAAATCCACTAGTAACAACATATTTTGGTATTTTTCTATATTTTTTCTTCAAAAAACTTTTTTTTTTTTTAATTTCAACTAACCAAACATGTTTTTCATTTCAAAAATATAAGAAAATTGTTTTTTATTTATATTCCCAAAAATAAGTTTTTGAAAATAGAAAACAAAAACCGTTATCAAACAGTTTTGTTTCTAAAAAAAAATCATTTTTTTAAATAATTAAAAAAAAATCATTTTTCTTCACTAATTCAATGTACCTATATATTGCTAACAAATTTTAAGATTTTTGGTATTTATGGTGTGTGTATATATATATCAATTTATTAGAAATAGAAAAAAAAAATAGCTGCATGAGTCTCTAAAGTAATTGTGAAGCGTCTTTATCACTTTATACTATATTTATTATACATCATTTTTTGGAACCCTTTGTACCTCATGCTTTTAATCACTAGATGCATGCATTGTTCTTGCGTGTTAAACATGCTACCGAGTGCCAACCCATTGGGACAGCTGAGAATTTTAACAATCAAGACTGTTCATATTTCATGGTATATTACTCATTCTCCCCGTTGCATAATTTATAAATATATAAATTAAGATAAGAATTTTTATGATAAGAATTGTGGATGTTTCAGGCCTCAGGAGTACATTCCGGATAAACAATCATCCCACTTTTTGTTTACTTGACTAGGACTTTTGCTTGGCAATCTCTTTGGCATGAAAATTAATTGGTACTATATTTTCTAATATGGAAATCCAATTGGGGTATTAAATTTCTTGTTCTTGGAACTTACCTTCAATGGAAGACAAACTTGATATTTTCACATAAGATGTTCATGACACAACAACGCTCCGCTTTTTTTAGGAAAAACAATATGGAAGGAATTGTTGTACATTCCTTATGTAGCATCATAAAATTAATGTAAACTAGATTTTCTCACAATTCCTAAAACCTATATAAACCCAACCATTGTAAATCAATTCTCACATCTTGTTCTATCAAATACCAAAAAAAAATAACACTTCGAAAATTGAAGGACGAAAGGATGGTGTATAACAAAACCTTTTTGGAACATGTGATGGCGATGATTGGTGGTCAATGGGTTTGGAAGGTATACTTCTATAAGGAGTTTTGCATCGAAGGTTGAAAATAGGAGGTTGTTCTTGGTGTATCATGAAGTATTGGGTACACATATAAAATAATCTATGTTTTTTTTTTTTTTACTAATATTTTGTAAGAGAAATAAACTTATTTTTTCTTTGATCTCACTCACTTTTCTTAGTTTCTATTTCATTATTTTGTTTGTCAAGTAATGATCGATTAATTTTCTTGAGGAAATGAATTTTATTAATAAATAAAATGAATAGTGTATTGTTATTTTGAGTCGTGAGTAAAAATATACTCGTGGCTCTTCTCCTTTTTATATATATATAAAAGGACAAAAGTTCGAATCTCAAACTTCATCTTTAATATTATTTTGTAGAAACTTTTCCTAGAACATGGAAAAGAAAAAGGGAATTATGAAATTGGTTAAGAAATTCCATTTATTTCTGAAATATATTTAACCATTTTCCTGCCCTTTTGTAGTTTTGTACTGCACTCATTTAATATGAGATACAAGCCTAGCGTCATCTTTAATAGAAAAACCTCTATAAATATTTTTTTAGAGTTCTACTTTTCTGAAATGCAAACCCTGAGTATAAAAAGGGGGTGTTTATTTAGAATTCCACTTGTTAAGGCATTTTGCAATGGTGACTTTGGGGATAGGTAACTTTTAGTATTTCAATTTTTTTTTAAAAACAATAACATTTAGTAAATGAAGTTATACGAAATTACCAATGTGGATAACTGGATATTAAAGTGTTCCCAAACACTCAAAGCATTGGGCTTCAATTTAAATATTTAAATATTGAATGCAATAAATAAGGAAATTAACACGATGGGCTTGTTAGAATACAAGCCCAGTCTTTAACAGGGCTCATACAAAGAACTTCAAATCCAATAGTTTTTGAATTGTTAGGGAACGAGTTCTACAAACGAGCGTAAGATTTTCTCTTTTTTCTTTTTTTTTACAGAATTTAAGATTTTCACACGTGTGAGTAAATTTGTGTGATTAGGACCATTTAATCCAATTTAATATACACAAAACAATTTGACAGATTATCTGGGTGTATTTCAAATTTTCAATATAAGATAGTAATAATAATAGTAGAAGTGAAAATATTTAATTTAACCAACCTAGCAAGTGGTTAGTGACTAGGCCTTGAGCCAACAAGACTTTGATTTTGGATTCTCACTAATCTCGAGTGTCTTAATTCTCATTTCCCTTTATGTTATCAGGATATGTAAGGGCTTTTTTTTTTTTTCTACAAAAAAAAAGGGTTAAATTTTAATGGTATTTTTGAAAAAGTCTCGTGTTTCTCTCATTAATTTTGTTTTCTACATGCAAATAAGACTTGAGTCCTGGTTTAATATAAATAGAATGCAACGGGGTGATACACTTTGGCCAGATTCCATCCCTTACATAACATTACTACATTTTTTACATTCATACCCATATAACATGTTCTTATCCTATCAAACTTTTTGTGCGAAAAAATAAAAGCTATGTAGATTTGGACCCTTGGGCACTTCTCTCCCTAGAAAATTCCTAGGATCCCTTGAGCGATTCTCTCCCTCCTTAAAAAAATTGTTATTGAAGCTGTAGTTCAACTTCTGCATGAACTAGTGCATATATACATGTATAGTGGTGCAACTCTTATAATTAAGGAGTGCCTCTTACTCTTACCGTCTTACGTACATATAAGGATTGAGTCCCATATTAAGTAAAAGTACAATTTTTTTTTTAAGAGAGTAGTTTATTCATAATTTTATAAAAGATTTATATGTTAAGGCAAGTTAGGTCAATGTGATAGATGCTAACATGTGAAGTAAAAATTAGTTATGAGCTCACACATGAAGATTCGGTACTTCTAATATAGCCCTATAAATTATATATATATACACACACACACACACAAAAGCTACAATTAAACATATATAATGAAAGGAGGTTGTTCTTGGTATATCTTGAAGTTTTGGGTTCAAGATTTATAATAATTTTTTTTTTGTTATTTACTTTCATAAGAATAATAAAAGTACAAGTCCTTCATTCTCTCTTTTCGTTTAATTTTGTTTTTTAGTTAATGATTGGGTTTCTCAGGGAAATGATTTTATTAATAAGTTGAATTATGTGTTTTTATCTTGAATTGTCTCTCTTTCATGAGTAAAATGATAGCCTCATTTGCAGTGTTATAGTTTGCTTCTCCCAGAGTAATGTTTCATGCTATTTTTGTTGCAGAGACTTCTTCCAGAATATGGAAAAGAAAGGAAGACTGTAAAATTGGTTTAAAAAATACTCCATTTTTAATTTCTAAAGTATGAACTTCAAATCCAATAGCTTTTGTAGTCTTAGCAGGGAACGAGTTCTGCAAATGAACAGCAACTTTTGCAGACCATTAAAATACACATATTACAATCGAACAAGTCACAGATTAATTATCTTTGTGAATTATGAAAAAGTCACGTGGTTCTCTTATTAATTAATTAATTAATTTTGTTTTCTATGAGTAAGACTTTTATTTTTTTGAGAAGATTCTACAAGTAAGACTTGAGTCCTACCTTAGAGCATTCACATATCAGCTTATGCAAAACAATTTTGTTTATTTTTACATAAGAGCCTACCCATTTTTATTTTTATTTTCTTACATAACCACCATTCAAAAAAACCCATATCAAATTATTTATTTTACTATATTTCATTAAAATATTATTTATCTACCAATTATTTATTATTCTCTCTCTGTATGTGTGTATATATTTGTGTGTGTATGTGTAAAAGAAATATTTTTAAAAAAATATTTGCATGTGAATAGTAATTATATAAATATACACAATTACTGTAGCAAAAATGTAAATTTACACATTTATAGATTGATTGATGTGGGTAGTTTTTTAGCTGAAATATGTAAATTTGAAACATTTTTCTATTACACCCACACCAATATGAGTGTTCAATATAGTAGAACGCAACAGAATGATTCACCTTGGTGAGATTCTATCCCTTACATAACATCACCACAATCTCACACATGGTAAATTGAGATCACAAAAAAAAAAAAAAATGTATATCATTTTTTATAGCAATAGACCACTAATTATGTCTTTTAATATAAGCTCCCTCCCGTGAAAGATTAATTAATTATTCTTAAAAGGAAGTTTACATAGTCTTATTTTTGTAATAGAAATTTTATAGTTTCAAAAATATCATTAAAATAAAAAACTTCTACTAAAAACCTCTACATAGATTTTTATAGTTTTGTTTCATTTATTTTTAAAAAAGGGCAAATTAATTTTTGAATCTTAGATTTTTGAGTATGTTTCATTTAGTCTTGAAATTTCAAAATGTTTCATTTAAACTTCAAAATTTCTAAAAGAGTTTCATTTCAATCTCATAGTTTAAGATAGTTTTATTTAAATCTTAGAGTTTTGGGTAAATTCATTTAAACCTCAAATTTTGGAAGATAATAATAAATTAAAGCAGCTCTGCACATGATGTTTGATGGTATTAATGGAAAAAATGTGATAGAAATTTTTAATGAAACAACTTTTGAAAATTTGAGGTTTAAATGAAACATTTTAAAATTTTAAAATATAAATAAAATGTATCCAATAACTTAAGGATTCTAATAGAAAAGAAAATATACTGAAAATAATAATTTAATTTTTTTTGGTAAAAGCATGTGTGCTCTAATTTTACAATATAAGCATTTTTATATACCGTTAAAATTCAACTTTAAAAAAATAAAAAAATAAAACCATTTTCCTTCATTAATTCAATTCAAAGAGGATAAGAAAATGTACCTATATATTGCTTACAAAGAAAACGTCCTTGATAATTACCCTGTATTTATTATACACCTTTTGTTTTTTTTCGGGAACCCTTTGAACATCATGTTTTTAATCACTAGATGCATGCATTGTTCTTATGTGTTAAACAAGCTGCCAACCTATTGGGACAACCAAGATTTTTACAATAAGGATCATTCATATTTCATAGTACATAACTCATTCTCTCTACTGCGTTTGTTTGTTTGTTTTTTTTTTTTTTTTTTTTTTTTGAGAAACACACACACACACATATATAGGGGAAGGGGAAGGGGGATGAGGATTTTTACAGTCACTTTTTGATTACTTTTTTTTTTTTTGAGAATACTAAATATTTTGACTAGTACTTTTGCTTTGCAATCTGTTTATGCATGAAAATTAAATGACATTAATGAGTATAAAATGAAAACTTATATAAGCATATTTGGTACTATATTTTCTGATATGGAAATCCAATTTGGGGTATTCAATTCATTGTTTATGGAACTTACCTTCAATGCAAGGACGGAACTAGGATTTAAACCTAGAGCGGCCAAAGTATAACCAATTTTTTTTCCCATGAAAATCTAAGTTAGCATACATTTGGTATTAAAGAAAGAGAGGATAGAAAATTATCGTTTTGTAATACCTTAAAACTACGTCATCTAAAAAGATAGAACTCGATGTTCTTTAAATCACAAAATTACCTAGGATTTATCATGCACTAAATTTTGATCACAAAATCAATGAAAATCTCCAAATGAATTAATTACAAGGTTTGATCCTATTTGAATAATTATGTTGTTTTGATTACCATTCTAATAGGTTCTTCGTCTTTTTTTTGAGAAGGATTCTAATAGGTTCTTGATTTGTAAGGACATGAAACTTTTGTTTTTAATGAATTAAGACATGATACTTTATCTTATAAAAACCTAAAGTTTCTGATATTGCATTCCATTATTTGTTTAATATTTTCAAATATTTCATCATTTTCATATCTCATAGTTTATTCAATCAAAAATTAAATAGAATATATAGGAAAAAAAAGGATAAAAGAAAAGGTATACAGTATTCATAACATATACTAACATAGCAGTTCATCAAAAAGACATTGTAAGGACACAATTCAAATTCCCAAACTACGACTGGGAGGAAAATGGGCTTGAAAGGCCTTTCTTCACAATGAATTTGTAGAGGGTGGGTTGGTAATTTAGATTTCAAGAATGGTTTAGACAATTACAAAAAGAACGGGCTTTGGGCCCAATGGAACAAAACAAAGAATCGTTTGCAAAGAGTGAGACTGAGAAATCGTCCTCGGATTGTTTCCGAGGATGGTTTGTAATAATATTTCTCAAGTTTGAATACAAGTGTTGATCATCATTTTCTATTGACTCTATTTCTTCTACTCCAAAAGTCCTCTCCTTTGTTCGTATGCCTTCCCTCCTATTTATATCCTTTTCTTTCCCTTCATCACCTTCCACTTTCTGGTTGCAATCCTCATTTTCGGATACTTGTCCCATCCATTCTTCCCTAAAGCCCGCTGGGATTAGGGACCAAGTTCCAAGCTCTATGCTCAGGTCCCATCCTTCCATCTATCCAGTCAGCGTATCAATTACAGAGCTTTTAATGTATGGGCGGTGGTAGCAGCTTTATTTTTAGACATTCCACCGTTCTTTCTATTGTCCTCCACGTATACTGTGTATCCCCATAGTTGTAGGACTCTTTATAATATAACCCAGGGATACTAAACTTCTCTTCCTATGTCCTTGGCCTAGTAATCCGAGGACAAATCTACTCCTCGGACGTATTCGGCTATTTAAATAGTCCACGATCATTTTGATGTCTTCGGATTTGGGTTTCCAGCCCAAAATACTTCGTTGGGCCATCCTTCATATATTACTGGGCCCAACACCCCTACAATAGCCCCTCGAGTTTCTTTATTTTTTCACCTCGGGAGAAAAATAGAATCTCGATTTAAAAGACCCTTTTACCCTGCAGAATCTTGGCAATATTGTTGACAGAAATAACTTCTGAATCACCCATCGCGTGTTCCCGATGCTTCGGTATGCGAAACGCCCCCGAATTAATTGTTGGCGCTTCTATGTCCCCCACGTTTTATTGACATGACACATATCCAACGGTCGAGAGCGATTCCTGTGTTTGAGGCGGGAATTCGCCCGCTTCAAAACACCTTCTGACATATAAATACTAATTTTCTTCAAAATTCTTCATACTACAGAAACCTCATAACGTACCTGCCACACTTTCCATCTCCCCGTACTCTCTCTCTGTCTATCAAGTACTTTGTCCGAGGTGACCGTGCTTTCTTCTTTTTTTAAAAGTAAGTTCTTCAATACTCTTTCCCTTCCTTATCAACTTTTTGTTTCTTTTCTTTCCCATCTTCTCTTTTTTCACTGTATCTTTCATCCTCGGCATATTTAGTTTTCTCCACACCCCCTTTTTTCAAAAAGAATGGGTAGATTTGCGTCCCTGGTGGATTCAAACGAAAAAATAGAGCAGTTTAAGGTTAGGTACAAAATTCCCTCGGATGTATCCATTAGGTACTGTAACGAGGAAGAGTATTATACAAAAAGAAAAACGGGGGAAGTTGTAATCCCGATGATTGCGTTCATCGAAGGGGGAATGAAAATCCCCATGGGAACTGTGACTAGGGATTATCTTAGGGCTTTTAGATTGGCTCCCACCCAGTGCGCCCCAAATGTCTTTAGGATCCTAGGTTCCATAGATGCTTTAAATGAGAAGATGAACCTAGGGCTCACTCACCACGACGTGAACTGGGTTTATAACCTCCATCACCTAAGCAAAAAAGATGAATATTACCTAAAGTCTAGACACCCAGAAGTCAGGCTAATTCAATGTCTACCTGAATCAAATAAGAGCCTAAAAAATGACTTCCTGATCGTGTCAGGAAATTGGCACGACGGCCTCCCCTGTCCGACAAGGGAAGGGACTCCAGGTGAAGTTTCTTTTACATACTATTATCTTTCGTCTTTTTACTTATTCTTACCCACTTTTACTTGGATAACTCTGCAGATCCACACGCAGCGGATCGTCATCCTAACCTTGTGGATTTCGGGCGGTTGGATAGGATCCTACAAGCCGAGATCTTCGTGTATACCGACGGCCAACTCCGTGCGGCTCATCTGATCCTCGGCTACACTCCAATATCTAAAGCCTTTCAGGCGCCGAAGTGCGTGATTAAAGCCCGTGATCCTCGTCTTCCTCGGATTAGCGTTGCCGTGGAGGGTTTTTTGCTACCGGGGGGGACTACCATTCCTCAAGGTACTTTGGTCACCCAACCAATCCAACCGCCACAATTCGTTCCAGTTGGGATTCCCACAGTTCCTTTCTCCACAAAGTTAACCTCTGGTGAAGCTGCGTCTTCCCACCTTACTGTAAAGGAAGAAGAAGAAGAAGAAGTTGAGGTACCAGATTCCGAGGACGAGTTTGAGGTTTTTAATCAACTCTACTCTCCTGAAGATTCAACTTCCATACTCGGAACTTCTACCCAAATCTCAAAGGTTACTACTGAAGAACTTGACGATATGGGCATTCAACGAAAGATTAAGCCCAACCTGAAAGATGTCCTTGAGGGCGTTGACAAGGACCCTAGAGTCCAAGAACTTCCAAAAGAGGTGCGCCCTCGGACTCAAGAAAAAGGTGCTGACAAACGCCCTGAAGCTAGGCTTCCTCCTCCTCCCCCATCCTCCCAAGCTCAACGCCCCAACATAGCTGATCTCAAAAGAAAAAGGGATCAGCCGAAAGGGAAGGAAGTTATGGAGGTAGGAAAGGGCTCTGTTTCCAAGGAGCCCGAGGTGGAAAAGGGTGGAAAGCAGGCCCGCACCATACAGACTAGGTCGGACAGAAGAACCGACCAACAGGTGGCCGTGTGCGCCCCTGTATGGCTTCCTGACCTTTCTATGGACGACGAGGTCATTACCGTGGATGCGTCCATTAGAAATTCCGATGAAGGGACAGCGGCATGCGTCGCAGATGCTTTGGAGCAGGCACTGTTACTCCCCGAGGATATGATTGAGCTTAGAAAGAAAAGGGACCACACCGTCTTCATGACTTTGAAGAAGGAGCTTGCAATGGTGAGTTTTCTCTAAAACCTTGACTTTTGTTTTTTATTTCCTATATATATTTATATGTCTAAGTTTTATATGTTTTGTTCGTAGGCCGTTCAGTCTGCCCACAGGGCAGAAGAGATTGCCATAAATTCCTACAAGTCTCTGAGGGCCGAGGAATCCAAGCGTGAAACTGCTCAAAAGATCTCGGACCTTCATAAGAAGAAACTGCAGGAGGTCACAGCAAAATTGGCTAAGGCTGAGAGTGCTAAGGCGGGTTTAGAGGCTGATCTGAAAACGACGACTAAACAGGCCGAGGATCAGTGCCTAATGCTTCGCCAAGCTGAGGATAACCTCTTAGTAGCACGAAGGCTCGTAGAGGATCTTAAGAAAGATCTGAACGAGTCTGAGAAGGCCAAAGAGGAAGCCATCAAGGGCAAAGAAGAAGCCATTGAGGAGAAGAAAAAGGCTGAGAAAGCAAAAGAAGAGGCCGAGAACTCGAGGGACCAAGCCGAACAAGACGGTTATGATATAGGCGTGAAGGAGGTCACTGAAACCTTCAAGGCTCAGGTTCCCGAGGTATGTAGGCACTACTGCCTCCAAGTGTGGAATGAGGCACTTTCCCAAGCTGGGGTTGATGCCTCTTCCACTCTTTGGAAAGCAGAGAGTGTCTACTATCCTCCCGCAATTCGCGCCTCTTCCATTCCTGACGCTGCCCAAGAAGCTGCCCAGGGATCATCTGAGGATAAGGGGGGTGATTTGGCTGAAGACTCAACTCTCCCTGAAGATGCCCCTGAACAAGTTGACCCAGCACAAGAAAAGGCACTTGAAGACGTACAGCCTTCAAGTGATCTTCGGGAATCTTCAAAGGATGAGTTGGGTGATCAAGCTAATCCAATAACCTTGATAGATGATCCCAAAGGCAAAGGAATTGCCGTTGAGTCCTCGGCTCAGCTTCCATCTCCTCAAGACCCCAAAGGCCCTCTGAAGATTAAGCTAAAACAGTGACTGCTTGTCTGTCTTTCCTTTCTTTATTTTTAATTTATTTTGTCTCTAAGTGTAATACCTAAGTATAGGTGCAAAAGTACTATTTTGGAATCTAATATAAGAGTGAATGTTGTTTTTAGATGATTCTTACTTTTTTGCTTTATGTTTGATCATATTGTCCAAAAAGTACCATACTTTTGCTTTTCACCTAACTTAATAGCAACAAACTGGATTGAAATTGATACTTCAGGAAGGTTTAATTATGCCGGGAACTGCATCTAAGTGATGCACTTAAGTAATTGATTCTTCACTTTGGATCTCTATTTGAACTATGTAAACATAAGGCATATGGTCTTTTAACTTAGGTATGTAAAGATTTCATGTTTTGACAAACAAGAATAGAAATGCTAATTCTTCCCAAGTAAATGATCCGAGGACCATGCCTAACTTAGGTTTTGTTTAACACTTAGTAAAGAATATTAATTTAGTCGAGGTATGTGGTCCGAGGATCCAGGCATACCAAGCTTCAGCTTGATACTTAGACGAGTAAATTGAAATGTTAATTTTCCCGAAGTAGATGATCTGAGGATCAGACGTAACTTAGGTTCTGTTTAACAATTAGTAAAGACTATCAATTTAGACGAGGTATGTGGTCCGAGGATCCAGGCATACTAAGCTTCAGTTTGATACTTGAATAGATTGAAATGTTAATTTTCCCAAAGTAGATGATCCGAGGATCAGACGTAACTTAGGTTCTATTTAACACTTAGTAAAGATTATCAATTTCGACGAGGTATGTGGTCCGAGGATCCAGGCATACCAAGCTTCAGTTTGATATTTGAATACATTGAAATGTTAATTTTCCCAAAGTAGATGATCCGAGGATCAGACGTAACTTAGGTTTTGTTTAACACTTAGTAAAGATTATCAATTTCGACGAGGTATGTGGTCCGAGGATCTAGGCATACCAAGCTTCAGTTTGATATTTGAATACATTGAAATGTTAATTTTCCCAAAGTAGATGATCCGAGAATCAGACGTAACTTAGGTTCTGTTTAACATTTAGTAAAGACTATCAATTTAGACGAGGTATTTGGTCCGAGGATCCAGGCATACCAAGCTTCAGTTTGATATTTGAATACATTGAAATGTTAATTTTCCCAAAGTAGATGATCCGAGGATCAGACGTAACTTAGGTTCTGTTTAACACTTAGTAAAGACTATCAATTTAGACGAGGTATGTGGTCCGAGGATCCAGGCATACCAAGCTTTAGTTTGATATTTGAATACATTGAAATGTTAATTTTTCCAAAGTAGATGATCCGAGGATCAGACGTAACTTAGGTTCTGTTTAACACTTAGTAAAGACTATCAATTTAGACGAGGTATGTGGTCCGAGGATCCAGGCATACCAAGCTTCAGCTTGATATTTAGACGAACGAAGATAATGAATGCAATGTAGTTTATAACAAAAAAAAACGGCCGAAGTGCCTTTTATTTAGTAATAGTACCTTCGTAGATTATTTACATTCCAAGGACGTTGTACAACATTTTCGTCCAAATCTTCCAGATTGTAGGCCCCTATTCCTGCGACCGAAGTAATACGATAAGGTCCTTCCCAATTGGGCCCCAATTTTCCCCACGCAGGATTCTTCATCGTGCCCAAAACTTTCCTTAATACTAAGTCACCTGGTCTAAGAGGTTGAAGTTTCACATGAGAATCATACCCCTGCTTGAGCTTATGTTGATAATAAGCTAGTTGAACCATGGCGCTTTCTCGCCGTTCCTCAACTAAGTCTAAGTTTCTCATTAATAGATCATCATTGCTATCTGGAATAAAGGAGCTTTTCTTCAGGGTTGGGAACCCAGTTTCTAAGGGTATTACTGCCTCGGCTCCATAAGTCATGGCGAAGGGTGTTTCACCTGTGGATCTTCGTGGTGTAGTTCGATACGTCCACAAGACATGTGGCAGTTCTTCCACCCACCTCCCCTTGGCGTCACCCAACCTCTTTTTGAGTCCGCTCACTATTACTTTGTTGACAGCCTCGGCTTGCCCATTTCCTTGGGGATAAGCCGGAGTGGAATATCTATTCGTAATGCCCAGATCACAGCAGTATTTCCGAAAGGCTTTGCTATCAAATTGTAAACCGTTATCTGAAATGAGAGTATGAGGGATGCCGAACCTGGTAACGATATTCTTCCATACAAACTTTTTTGCTTCCGTGTCTCTGATGTTTGATAATGGCTCAGCTTCAACCCATTTGGTGAAGTAATCTGTTCCCACGAGAAGCCACCGTCTGTTTCCCGTTGCTTTGGGGAAGGGTCCAACAATGTCCAAGCCCCATTGGGCAAAAGGCCATGGGCTAGATAGAGGATTCAGGACTCCCCCTGGTTGATGTATGTTCGGAGCGAACCTTTGACATTGGTCGCACTTCTTTGCATAATCTTGCGCTTCTCTCTGCATATTTGGCCACCAATAGCCCTGAGTGAGGGCTCTGTGAGCCAAAGACCTTCCCCCTGTGTGACTTCCACAAATCCCTTCGTGTAACTCTTCCAAAAGTATCTTCGTTGCCTCGGGGTGTATACATAACAAATATGGTCCGGAAAAAGAACGTTTGTACAATTTCTGGTCCTCGGACAACCAAAAACGAGTGGCTTTCCTGCGAACTTTATCTGCTTCAGTCTTTTCTCCAGGCAGGATGTCATTTCTGAGAAATGTTACTATTTGATCCATCCAACTAGGCCCAGTCCTAATTTGGAGAATTTGAGTGGAGTTACCGTCCGTCCCAGTGGGTTTCAATAGATCTTCAACAAGGATAATTCGTGGTAGACTTTGTGCCGAGGACGTTGCGAGCGTGGCTAATGAGTCGGCATGGGTATTGCCACATCTGGATACATGCAATAGTAAAAAAGACTCAAATTTAGATTGCATATACCTGACCTGGGTTAGGTACTCTCGCATTCTGGAATCTCTTGCTTCTAGCTTCCCTTCTACTTGGCCTACCACCAATAGTGAATCCGAGAACATTTGCACCGTCTTTCCTCCCATTTTATGAACCATGTTCATCCCTGCGAGGACGGCCTCATACTCTGCTTCGTTGTTGGTGGCCGAGAATCCTAATCTCAAAGATTTCTCAAAAGTAATTCCCTCTGGGGATATCAAAACTAGTCCTATACCCGACCCCCTCTGATTTGCTGCTCCATCAACATGGACTTTCCATAATGGAGGCCCTTCACACGAAATCATGCCTACTGATTTTTTACCCATGCCTTCTTGATAGTCTTCTAACGAAGGCTCAGCAAATTCCGCCACAAGGTCCGCGATGACCTGTCCCTTTATAGAGGTGCGAGGCATATACTTGATATCGAAAGCTCCTAGGACAGTTCCCCATTTGGCAATTCTTCCCATATAATCTGCACTTCGCAGAATTGATTTAAGAGGGAGTTGTGTAAGAACAACAACTGTATGAGACTGGAAGTAATGGGGAAGTCTTCGTGTAGCATGTACCACCGCCAAGATAGCTTTCTCCAGTGGTAAATAACTCAGCTCGGCCTCGTGCAGAGATTTACTTACATAATAAACCGGTCTCTGGATGTTATTGTCATCTCGGATAAGAACCAAACTAACTGCATGGTCGGCCACCGCAATATATGCAAACAGAATTTTATCCACTTCTGGTCGAGACATAACTGGTGGTCGCGAGAGATATTCTTTTAGCTGTTGGAAAGCCACTGTGCACTCCTCGGTCCATTCAAAACCTTTCCATTTATTTAATAATTGAAAGAAAGGTCTGCATCTGTCCGCGGACCGGGATATAAATCGGTTGAGAGCAGCAGTCATACCTGTTAGTCTTTGCACTTCTTTAGGATTCCGAGGTGGGTGTAAGTTGTTTATTGCCTTAACCTGAGCAGGATTCACTTCAATTCCCCGGTGAGTCACCATATACCCTAGAAACTTGCCCGATCCTACACCGAAAGAGCATTTAGAGGCATTGAGCCGCAATTTATATTCTCTCAGCTTCTGAAAAGTGTTGCTCAGATCTTCCAGATGTGCAGAAACTTCTTTACTCTTTACCACCATGTCATCCACGTAAACCTCAATAGTTTTCCCTAGCTGGGCCTCAAACATTCTCGTCATCATCCTTTGGTAGGTAGCCCCTGCGTTTTTCAAACCAAAGGGCATTACCTTATAGTGATAATTCCCTGTCGGAGTGACGAATGCAGTCTTCTCCTGGTCCTCAACGGCTAAAGGTATCTGGTGATAACCTTGGAAAGCATCAAGAAAACTCATCCGAGGATGTCCAACAGTAGCGTCAACCAGTTGATCAATCCGAGGCATCGGGAATGAGTCCTTTGGGCATGCTTTGTTTAAATCTGTGAAGTCTACACAAACTCTCCACTTCCCATTCTTCTTTTTTACCACCACCGTATGGGCTAACCATTCAGGATAAAACACTTCTTTGATAGCCCCTGCCTCTTTGAGTTTGAGCACTTCCTCCTTTACGGCTTCGGAATGTTCTTTGGAGGACCTCCGAGGTGGTTGCCTCCTCGGCACTACAGTTGGATTGACCTTTAAATGATGACATATGAAGTTCGGATCAACTCCAGGGGCCTCATACGCGTTCCAAGCAAATACATCCATATTTTTCTTTAAAAGTAAAATCAGTTCTGCCTTCTCTTCCTACGGCAATTGAACTCCAACCTAGAAGAACTTCTCAGGATCATTGTCTATGAGAATTTTCTCCAATTCTTCACATACCGCTTCATCTACCCCGGCTGTGGGAAGAGACTTTGATTGCTATGCCTCTCCGTTAGCCAAGGCCAAGGAGTCTGGTTCTGGTCGACGCAGAATTGCAGCCGTAACACACTGTCGAGCCACAGACTGACTCCCAAGTAACTCCACCACCTGGTCTCCAGAATGAAATTTGACTTTGACATGCAAGGTTGAGGAAACAGCCCCTAATGCATGCAGCCAAGGTCTTGCCACAATAGCCGTATAGGGAGAATAAGCATCGACCACGATGAAATCTACGTCTACCACCTCCGGACCTGATTGCACAGGCAGTCTAATTTGTCCCTTCGGAACGACAGCTCTCCCTTCGAAGCTTATCAAGGGTGAGTCATATGGCATAAGATCTTCAACTCTTAACTTCAAGCCTCTAAATAGGTCAGGGTACATGATATCTGCGCCACTGCCTTGATCAACCATTACCCTCTTTACATCATAGTTCCCTATTCTGAGGGTTACTACTAAGGCATCATCATGAGGCTGGATGGTCCCCATCTTGTCCTCTTCAGAGAAACTTAGGACTGGCAGGATATTTGCCTTAATCCTCTTCGGCTGATCCCGTGAATCCTCGGCCAATGTTCGAGCTACTGACATTACCCTGAAAGGAGCTGAGCCAGTCCTACCAGGTGCTGCAAAAATGACATTGATAGTACCTAGAGGAGGTCTGGATGAAGGACCATCGTGGTTTGCCACTCCTGATTGGTTTCCTCGCCCGTTGGGTTGGTACAAAAACTGCTTCAGCTTTCCCTCCTTAACCAATTGTTCCAAATGATTCCACAAAGTGCGACAATCCTCGGTGGTATGACCTCGCTCCTGGTGATAATGGCAATGAAGATTTTGATTGCGTCTCGAAGGGTCCCCTGCCATTTTATTTGGCCATTTGAAAAAAGGCTCATGCCTTATTTTCTCCAACAGCTGCTGCACTGGCTCCCTGAAGACGGTGTTGACCACTTGTGGGGGTATGTGACCAGCCTGCCTGGAAAAATCCCGCGCAGGTCTATTGTTGTTGTATCTGTCCGACCTGAAATCCCTCCTTTCTTATGGGATAACCTTCGCCTTGCCTTTTCCCTGCTGCTGATCTTCCTCAACCCTTTTGTACTCGTCGATGCGATCCATCAGTCGACGTACGCTTCTTACAGGCTTCTTCGTCAAGGATTTCCTCAAGTCATGCTCCGTTGGTAGGCCGACCTTGAAGGTCCTTATTGCTACATCGTCAAAGTCTCCGTCAATTTCGTTGAACATTTCCCAATATCTGTCCGAATAAGTTTTCAGGGTTTCCCCTTCCCTCATGGCCATGGATAGTAAAGAATCCAATGGACGAGGAACTCTACTGCACGTGATAAAGCAAGAACCGAATGCTCTAGTAAGCTCTTTGAAAGAATCAATAAAGCCTGCCCTTAGGCCGTCAAACCATCTCATGGCTACGGGCCCTAGGCTAGAAGGAAAAATCTTGCATAACAAAGTTTCATTCCTGGAATGCACTGCCATTCTCTGACTGAAATGGCTTACGTGCTCCACAGGATCCGTCCGACCATTGTAAAGAGTGAAGGCCGGTTGTGTGAAGCGCCGAGGCAACCTCCCTTCCTCCAATCTGCGTGCGAAGGGTGACCTGGAGATTTGGTGTAACGCTCTGCCCATTGCGTCATTTCCTAAGCCCCTAGGGGGGTAGTCTCTGCCACGCCTCCCATGCAGATTGTCCTCCTCGGAGGAGACATATTCACCTGGGGGAGTCCTGGATCTCTGCCCGTAATTGTCATCCTCGGATCCTTCCGAAGAGGGGTCAGAGACCGGAGGAGTTCTCCTTCTCCTTTCGTGACGCAGTCTCCTCTTTAGGCCGTCAATCTCCTTCTGCATGGCCCTGGCATTTCTCTCATAAGGAACTCTACTTTCTCCTTGCGAATGACTAGCACTTCTGATGGTGTGTGTAGTATGTACACTTCCTTCTCGGTTCTCTCCATGATCAGGATGTAAGGAGTGATCCTCACGCTGGGAGCCCATGGACTCTGCACTGCGTGGTGGTTCTGATCCTACCATGATGTCCTAAACTTCCTTAAAAACTAACTTTCCACAGACGGCGCCAATTGTAAGGACACAATTCAAATTCCCAAACCACGACTGGGAGGAAAATGGGCTTGAAAGGCCTTTCTTCACAATGAATTTGTAGAGGGTGGGTTGGTAATTTAGATTTCAAGAATGGTTTAGACAATTACAAAAAGAACGGGCTTTGGGCCCAATGGAACAAAACAAAGAATCGTTTGCAAAGAGTGAGACTGAGAAATCGTCCTCGGATTGTTTCCGAGGATGGTTTGTAATAATATTTCTCAAGTTTGAATACAAGTGTTGATCATCATTTTCTATTGACTCTATTTCTTCTACTCCAAAAGTCCTCTCCTTTGTTCGTATGCCTTCCCTCCTATTTATATCCTTTTCTTTCCCTTCATCACCTTCCACTTTCTGGTTGCAATCCTCATTTTCGGATACTTGTCCCATCCATTCTTCCCTAAAGCCTACTGGGATTAGGGACCAAGTTCCAAGCTCTATGCTCAGGTCCCATCCTTCCATCTATCCAGTCAGCGTATCAATTACAGAGCTTTTAATGTATGGGCGGTGGTAGCAGCTTTATTTTTAGACATTCCACCGTTCTTTCTATTGTCCTCCACGTATACTGTGTATCCCCATAGTTGTAGGACTCTTTATAATATAACCCAGGGATACTAAACTTCTCTTCCTATGTCCTCGGCCTAGTAATCCGAGGACAAATCTACTCCTCGGACGTATTCGGCTATTTAAATAGTCCACGATCATTTTGATGTCTTCGGATTTGGGTTTCCAGCCCAAAATACTTCGTTGGGCCATCCTTCATATATTACTGGGCCCAACATACCGCTGTTGGGCAACTAATGCTGCCGTTAGAGTCAAGACCAACACTAAGTGGAAAGTGGCTAAAAATTGGGGATTTGTGTTTTTGCGATTTTAGATTTGTGGTTGTTTTGTGTCTCTTTTTTTTATTTAGATTGGATTGTTGCTTAATTTTTTGATAAT
Source organism: Castanea sativa (assembly GCF_040712315.1). Lineage (NCBI taxonomy): Eukaryota > Viridiplantae > Streptophyta > Magnoliopsida > Fagales > Fagaceae > Castanea > Castanea sativa. Next base: position 44,473,078 of record NC_134023.1, on the reverse strand, counting down.
TTTGGTTTGTTTAAAGGTTATTCTTGTTATTTTTGGGACAATTGGGTTTGTTTAGATTGGAAATGTAATATGTTTTGTGGGTATTTTTGGTGGGGATTTTAGCATTTTGCCCTTATTTTTTTTAAAATTTAGCAATATCTCCATATTTTGAAACTATTTAGGTCTATGCCCCTATTTTGAAACTCGATTTTCTCAAAATCGAGTTTCAATGTAAAACTCGATTTGTAGAAAATCAAGTATAGGACGATTAAACTTTAAAAAAAAAAAAAAAGCATGGAACTTGAGCTCCATGAACCCGAGTTCCATTGAAAACGCCACTATAGAATATTTAAAATGTAGCTATAGGTATAGGGCGATCAAACTTTAAAAAAAAAAAAAAAAAAACTTGCATGGAACTTGAGTTCATGGAGCTCAAGTTCCATTGAAAACGTCACTATAGGACATTTAAAATGCAGCTATAGGTATGAAACTCGAGCTCTATGAACTCGAGTTCCACAATTTTTTTTTTTTTTTTAAGTTTCATTTGGCATAACTCGATTTTAAATCAATTGAGTTTTTGATTGAAACTCGATTTTATTAAAATCGAGTTTCAAAACAGGGGTACGAACCTATATAGTTTCAAAAGAGGGACATATTGCTAAATATTTTTTAAAAATGAGGGCAAAATGCTAGAATTCCCCTATTTTTGGTTGGTCCAAAGGTTTTTTTTGTTATTCTTGAACCAACAAGTAAAAGGGTTGGTCAATTTGTAAATTTCCGTAGAGGGGAGGGCCAATAATATATAATTTGTGAAAATTTTCAATTTTCAATGTGTATATGTATATTAATATTTTAATATTGTAGTGAACGTAGTAAATAAGGAAATATATATAATGGGCTTGTTAGAATACAAGCCCAGTCTTTAATGGGGCTCAAATCCAAAGTTTTTGAATTGTCAGGGAAAGGGTTATGCAAATGAGTGTATGCTTTAAACACATGCGTGAGTAAATTTGTGTAATCCGGACCATTGAATTAAATTTAATACACATATAAGTATATAACAATCTGACAGATTATCTGGGTGTATTTCAAACTTTCAATATAGGATAGTAAAACAATAGTAGAATTGAAAAATATTTAATTTAACCAATCTAGTAAGTGATCTAGTGATTAGGCTTTGGGCCAACAAGACTTTGGTTTTAGGTTCTCACTAATCTTGAGCGCATTAATTACTTAATTCTCATTTTTCTTTGTGTTATTGTGTGGGGCAAAAGGATCCTGAAGGGAACGTGGGCCTTTTGGGCCTTGTTAAGGGAGGCCGACCTGACCCTGGGGTTAGAGGTCGTTGGTGTTATGGGTCGGCCTATACGCCGAGGATCCGAGGATCCAGCCAAGGATGGTTTTCCCCTCGGACTGACATTAAAGAGCCTGAGACTTCATGGTAAAGGTTAGGGAATGACACGGTCAAGACCAATGGTTAAAGGGAGAGAACCCTTGAATGTCCTAGAAGCGCCGATGTTGGAAGAATATCAGAGGCAAAGGCTGCTACCTCCACATTAAAGACCCTGCACCTACTACCCTGGCCGCATTAATGAGGAAGTGACACTTAAACAGTGGAAGGGAAACTTCTAGTTACTGTTCAAAGGCACTAAGAAAAAGAAATATCTAGGCTAAGGGGGGAATTGGGGGTAACACGTGGATAAAGTATTAAAAAGAGGAGTATTTAAGGAGGGACCTAGGACAGAAACGGGACGGAACTTTTTGTAACCTAAAAAGAAAAAGAAAAAAAGAGAGAGATATAATATAAGAACAGCTCTCGGCTTACGTCCGAGGAGGCCTATTTACATTACTCCTTTTTGATTCCAAGTGCTTGCAATCTTTAGTTTGTCATTTCATCCTCTTACACTTCTAACTTGGGTTTCAAGCCCACCCTCTACAAATTCATATTGTTTAAGGCTCATTGGGCCTGAGCTCATAACTGTTCTTGGGTCCAGGTGCAATTGTGCACTTACAATTGGCGCCGTCTGTGGGAATCTAGTCTAGAAGTAGTAGGGATATTATGGCAGGCTTAGGCTCTCATCATGCAGAGTCACAAGGATCACAACCGGAAGATCATTTCGAACGTCTTGAACAACGTAGGGATCGTGAGGGAAGCGTCCATACAGAATATCCAGGGGCTAGCCATACTCGTGGAGGGGGTAGCACTACCCACGATGAGGGTTCTAAATCCATGCAGAAAGAAATCAATCGTTTGAAGAAGAAGTTACGCCGTGCTAAACGTAAGGTTTCCCCGTCCTCGTCTAGTTCTTCCTCAGAGAAGGATAGGAGAGTTGGCTACAGTTCGAGGTCATATTCCCCCACCAGTGCAACATCCTCTGGTGAGGAGAACGACCAGCCAACCCGCAGACGTAAGAAGCTTCGTTCTAGGGGCTTAGGCAACGATACCATGAGTAGGGCGTTGCACCAACTCTCTAAGTCTCCGTTTTCACGGAGGATTGAGAGGGGGAGGCTTCCCAGGAGGTTCACCCAGCCCACCTTTACCATCTATAATGGCTGGACTGATCTGGTGGAACACGTGAGTCACTTCAACCAAAGGATGGCAGTGCACTCTCATAACGAGACTTTGATGTGTAAAGTCTTCCCCTCCAGCTTGGGACCTGTGGCTATGAGATGGTTTAACGGTCTCAAATCGGGGTCTGTAGGCTCGTTTGGGGAACTAACTAGGGCATTTGCTTCGCGGTTCATTACTTGTAGCAGAGTCTCTCGGCCATTGGACTCGTTGCTATCCATGGTCATGAAGGAAGGGGAGACACTAAAAGCATACTCCGACAGATACTGGGAGATGTTTAATGAAATAGACGGCGACTTTGATGAGGTGGCGCTTAATACCTTCAAGGTGGGCCTCCCTACTGATCACGACCTACGAAAGTCTTTGACGAAAAAGCCCGTCCGCAGCGTACGCCGTCTTATGGATCGTATTGATGAATATAAAAGGGTAGAGGAAGATCAGCAGCAGGGAAAAGGAAAGGAGAAGATTATCCCGCAGGAGAGAAGGGATTTCAGGTCGGACAGATACCACAATAACAAGCCAAGGAGGGATTACTTCGGACAATCCGGCTCGGCAGTACCCCAGGCTGTAAATACTGTGTTCCGAGAACCAGTACATCAGTTATTAGAAAAAGTTCGTAAAGAGCCCTTCTTCAGATGGCCCGGCAAAATGGCAGGTGACCCTGCGAGAAGAAATCAAAACCTTTTCTGTCAGTACCATCAGGATGTGGGCCACACTACCGAGAAATGTCGGACCCTGTGGAACCATTTAGAACAGCTCGTCAGTGAGGGAAAGTTAAAGCAGCACTTGTGTCAGCCCACTGGGCAGGTCAGTCAAGTTGGTTCAAACAACCAGAGGAATAGTTCATCTCGGCCAGCATTGGGGACGATTAATGTTATCTTCGCTGCACCTGGTAGGACCGGCTCAGGTCCCACTAGGGTTATGGCGGTTTCCCATCCGCAGGCCGAGGATGTGGGTAGCAGGCCGAAGAGATTAAAGAGCACTTTACCTGTCTTGGGTTTCTCCGAGGAGGATAAAGTAGGGACTATCCAGCCCCATGACGATGCTCTTGTGGTTACCCTCAGGATAGGGAATTATGATGTGAGAAGGGTGATGATAGATCAAGGCAGCGGTGCAGATATTATGTACCCTGATCTATTTAAAGGGCTGAGGTTGGAGTTGGAAGATTTAACTCCTTATGACTCCCCACTTATAAGCTTTGAGGGAAGGGCCGTTGTGCCGAAGGGGCAGATCCGTTTACCCGTTCAATCCGGCTCAGAAACGGTTGAGGTAGATTTCATTGTGGTTGATGCGTACTCTCCATATACAACCATCCTCGCCAGGCCGTGGCTGCACGCTTTGGGAGCTGTCTCTTCTACCTTACATGTTAAAGTAAAATTCCCCTCGGGGGACCATGTTGAGGAAATCCTCGGCAGCCAGGTAGTAGCTAGGAAATGCATATCGGCTGCGGTGCTTTGTCAGTCACGAATTGAGTCATCAACCTTGCCCATCCAGGAGTCATAGCAATTAATAGCTCCGGAGGCACCTGGAGCGATGATAGATGATGAGGCTGTTTGTGAGGAGTTAGAGAAGTTTGTAATAACCGATGATCCAGAGAGGTTCTTCCAAGTTGGCATACGATTGCCACACCAAGAGAAGATGGAGTTGTTGAAATTTCTGAAGGATAATCTAGATGTCTTTGCATGGGACCCCTATGAGGCTCCAGGTGTAGATCCGAACTTTATTTGTCATCATTTAAACGTCAATCCGGCCATTGTTCCGAGGAGGCAACCACCTCGGCGATCTTCCCGAGAACATTTTGAGGCTGTGAAGGAAGAGGTTCTTAAACTCAAAAGGGCGGGGGCTATCAAAGAAGTTTTCTACCCTGAATGGTTGGCTCATACTGTTGTCGTTAAGAAGAAGAACGGCAAGTGGAGAGTGTGTGTAGACTTTACTGATCTGAACAAAGCCTGTCCTAAAGATTCATTCCCAATGCCACGGATTGATCAATTGGTAGATGCTACTGTCGGACATCCTCGGATGAGTTTTTTGGATGCCTTCCAGGGTTACCACCAAATTCCCTTGGCGTTAGAAGATCAGGAGAAGACTGCTTTCATTACACCAACCGGGAACTATCATTATAAGGTTATGCCATTCGGGTTAAAAAATGCGGGGGCTACTTACCAAAGAATGATGACCCGAATGTTTGAGCAGCAACTGGGGAAAAACATAGAAGTATACGTGGATGATATGGTGGTGAAGAGTAAGACGGTACCTTCGCACATGACAGATTTGGCCGACACCTTCCAAATGCTGAGGAAGTATAAGTTGCGCCTTAACGCCGCCAAGTGTTCTTTTGGCGTGGGATCTGGAAAGTTCCTAGGATATATGATCACTCATAGGGGCATAGAGGTGAACCCAGTGCAGGTTAAGGCTGTTCAGAATTTGCAGCCGCCGCGGAACCCAAAGGAGATACAGAAATTGACCGGAATGATTGCTGCGTTGAATAGATTTATTTCTCGGTCAGCTGACCGGTGCCGTCCTTTCTTTCAGTTGTTGAACAAGTGGAAAGGATTTCAATGGACTGAGGATTGTGAGTTAGCTTTCCAACAGCTTAAGCAATATCTTTTTCGGCCACCCATTTTATCTCGCCCTGAGGTGGACGAGGTTTTATTCGCTTATCTGGCCGTGGCTATTCATGTGGTGAGTCTAGTTCTTATAAGGAATGAAAATGGAGTGCAGAGGCCGATCTACTACGTTAGTAAGTCCTTGAATGAGGCCGAGGTGCGCTATCTGCCCTTAGAAAAAGCGCTTCTGGCAGTAGTCCACGCCACGCGTAAACTCCCTCATTATTTCCAGTCTCATACTGTGGTTGTTTTGACCCAGTTGCCTCTCAAGGCTGTGTTGCGCAGTGCTGATTATTCTGGCAGAGTGGCAAAGTGGGGAACTATTTTGGGAGCCTTTGATGTTAAATATAAGCCTCGCACCTCGGTGAAAGGTCAGGTCCTCGCTGATTTGGTGGCAGAGTTTGCTGAACCATTGTTAGAAGAAACTTCAAAGGAAGCACACATGGGTGAAAAATCAGTTGATGTGATCACAGCCGTATCGCCCTCGACTTGGAAAGTTTACGTGGATGGGGCTGCTAATCATAAAGGGTCTGGCGTTGGACTTGTTCTAATGTCCCCTGAAGGAATTGTCTTTGAAAAATCTTTGAGATTGGCCTTCTCGGCTACTAATAATGAGGCCGAGTATGAAGCGGTCTTGGTAGGCATGCAAATGGTACGTAAGATGGGTGGCAAGGAAATCCATTTGTTCTCGGACTCTCAGTTAGTAGTCGGCCAAGTCATGGGTACCATGGAAGCTAGAGATTCCAGAATGCAGGAATATTTGACCCAGGTCAAGCGTCAGCAAGCTGAGTTCGACTCCTTTGCCTTAGCTCATGTCTCTAGGAGTGGAAATACTCATGCAGATTCTTTGGCTACGTTGGCAACATCCTCGGCTCAAGGTCTACCAAGGGTTATTCTCGTTGAGGATTTGGTAGAACCTTCTCTTATAGCTGCTAACGCACCTCGCGTCCATCTAATAAGGCCTGGTCCTAGTTGGATGGATTCGATCATATCTTTTCTAAAAAATGACATCCTTCCCGAAGACAAAGTTGAAGCAGAAAAGGTACGTCGAAAGGCGCCGCGTTTCTGGTTGTCCGAGGACCAGAAGCTATACAAACGATCCTTTTCGGGACCGTATTTGTTGTGTGTACACCCTGAATCAACAGAATCATTACTGGAGGAATTGCATGAAGGAATTTGTGGGAGTCACACTGGGGGAAGGTCCTTAGCTCATAGAGCCCTTACTCAGGGTTATTGGTGGCCCAATATGCAGAGGGAGGCTCAGGACTATGCCAGAAAGTGTGATCAATGTCAGAGGTTCGCCCCTAATATCCACCAACCTGGAGGGGTTCTTAACCCTCTGTCTAGTCCTTGGCCTTTCGCACAATGGGGCCTGGACATTGTCGGGCCATTTCCGAGAGCTGCTGGCAACAAAAGATGGTTGCTCGTGGGAACAAACTATTTCACTAAATGGGTTGAAGCTGAGCCTTTAGCCAATATCCGAGATGTTGATTCCAAGAAATTTATATGGAAAAATATTGTTACTAGATTTGGTATACCGCACACACTTGTCTCAGACAACGGCGTTCAATTTGACAGCAACGCCTTTAGGCAATATTGTGGTGACATGGGTATCACAAATAGATATTCTACCCCAGCTTATCCTCGAGGGAATGGGCAGGCCGAGGCCGTTAACAAGGTCATAGTCAATGGGCTCAAGAAGAGGTTGGATGATGCGAAAGGCAGATGGGTAGAAGAGCTCCCTCATGTTCTGTGGACATATCGGACCACACCGCGCAGGTCCACTGGAGAAACACCATTTTCCATGACTTATGGAGCCGAGGCGGTGATACCACTAGAATCTGGTTTTCCTACTCTAAAGACAAGTTCTTTTAGCCCCGAGAATAACCAGGGACTTCTGGAGAAAGATCTTGATTTACTTGAGGAACGGCGTGAGGCAGCTATGGTCCAATTGGCTTATTATCAGCAGAAGCTAAAACGAGGATATGATGCCCACGTGAAGCTAAGGCCACTTGCACCTGGTGATCTTGTGTTAAGGAAAGTTGTAGGCACTTCTAAGAACCCAGCATGGGGTAAACTAGGACCTAACTGGGAAGGCCCCTATCGCATTGTTTCAATAGCAGGCATAGGGTCGTATAGGCTAGCTGACCTAGATGAACGAGTTGTACCACGTCCATGGAATGTAAATAATCTTAGAAGGTATTATTATTAATCAAATAAGCTTTTGTCAATTAATATTTCAAAGTTATGGCTAGCTCTCATATTTGAAGTTACAATTATTAAGAATCAAACAGAAACTTGGTTAAGTGTAGTCCTCGGACCATAAACCTTGTGGAAATTGATGTCTTTTCATTTGTTAAACAGAACCTTAGTTATGCCGGGTCTTCGGACCTCCTACTTTGGGAAAATTAACATTTGGAGTTACAATTATTAAGAATCAAACAGAAACTTGGTTAAGTGCAGTCCTCGGACCATAAACCTTGTGGAAATTGATGTCTTTTCATTTGTTAAACAGAACCTTAGTTATGCCGGGTCTTCGGACCTCCTACTTTGGGAAAATTAACATTTGGAGTTACAATTATTAAGAATCAAACAGAAACTTGGTTAAGTGCAGTCCTCGGACCATAAACCTTGTGGAAATTGATGTCTTTTCATTTGTTAAACAGAACCTTAGTTATGCCGGGTCTTCGGACCTCCTACTTTGGGAAAATTAACATTTGGAGTTACAATTATTAAGAATCAAACAGAAACTTGGTTAAGTGCAGTCCTCGGACCATAAACCTTGTGGAAATTGATGTCTTTTCATTTGTTAAACAGAACCTTAGTTATGCCGGGTCTTCGGACCTCCTACTTTGGGAAAATTAACATTTGGAGTTACAATTACTAAGAATCAAACAGAAACTTGGTTAAGTGTAGTCCTCGGATCATAAATCTTGTGGAAATTGATGTCTTGTCATTTGTTAAACAGAACCTTAGTTATGCCGGGTCTTCGGACCTCCTACTTTGGGAAAATTAACATTTGAAGTTACAATTTCTAAGAATCAAACAGAAACTTGGTTAAGTGTAGTCCTCGGACCACAAACCTTGTGGAAATTGATGTCTTACCATTTACAGTTACAATTTTGAAGAATTAAACGAAAGATTGTTTAAGATTTATCTTCGGACTATGACTTTGATTAAACTTAACTTCTGATTGTGTTTGGATGTTAATACCTTACTGTTTATTAACTTGGATCTTAAGTTTTATATCTTTACGTATTGAGTAAATTTGTGTAAGGAATGGTCCTCGGATCTTACATCCTACCAGAAACAGTGTTGTGCACTATAAGGGCTTAACCGTTATATGAAGTCCTCTTTCCTTTTTTAATCAAGGCATTGTTCAAACGTGTTAACTATGTCACCTTGTATTAAATCTTTGGTAATATACGCATGATAATGTGGAAGTTATGATTGTGCAATCCTTGGAATTAGATTTTTATATTCTGAGAAACTTTTGATATGACTTAATGGGAAACTTTTGTAATAAGTACAAAAAAGAGTAAAGTAGAAACAGAGACAATCCAAGTGAAAAGTAAACGAAATCGTTCTTCATTAATCAATTGAGTATGCATTACATATAATTCAAAAAAAAAAAAGGAAAGGAAAAAGAGAAGCCCTAAGCTAAGTCCTAAGCTGTTGGAGGAGGATCTTGCTGAGAGGTACTAGTGCCCTCGGTCTTTCTCAACTCCAGCTCAAAAGGAGTCATAATCTGCTTTCCTTTATCCACTGTCGTTGTTGAAAGGACGATGGGTTCCACTGTTTTGCTCAAGTCCTTCTCTGCATCCACTCCTCCTTCCTTCTCTTTATTGGAACCAGAAGGTTCTGTAGGATCAGGAATTTGCTGTGGGACCATCGGAGGTAGGGCAGGAAGAGTTGGCTCAGAGGTAGGAGTAGCAGCAGAAGCCTCTTCAATCTCCTGTATTTCTAGGGGAAGCCAAACGTTCTCGGACTTCCTCAAATCCGAAGATAGAGGAACTCCTGCTACGTTTAAAGCTTCCCCCCATACTTTTTGACAGTATTCGCGGCATAAAGCCGCGAACTCCTCTGTCAGCTGCTCCTCGGTAGTGGCTACCCCTTCATCAAAACTTGCCTGCTTGGCAGCTTGAAGAGAGAGTTGGAAGGAACTGGCTTCTTCCTTCATCGCCGCCAATCGCTTCTTCGCATCCGAGCACTCCTTTTGAGCTTGGGAGAGCTCTTCATCTCTTGCATGAAGGAGCTTGCGCCGTCCTTCTATCCGGGTCTTCATGGTCTTCAAGTTTGACTCGACCCCATTCTTCTCTCTCCTCGGCCCGCTACCTCCGAGGTCGCCTTCTCGTTCTCGCCGAGGGCCGTGCCCAAAGACTTCTCGCCTCCATCCCGACTTCGAGCTCGCTCCGGCTATTTTCCGAGTGTCTTCAATAAACTTTTCAGCTACAAAGACCTCCTGAATAGCCTGTAACAAAGTATGATGGAGTTAGGAGTACCAAAAACAAACTTACTTACGAATATTGTTAAAAGGAGAAACACTTACCAGCGCTAAGTCTCTTTTTAGGGAGAGGAATAGTTGTGGCTGGCCCATTTTCTCCAAGGTCTCCATGTCCTTGGGCAGTAGAAGGGGACGTTCCAAGACCTCGGCCAGGTGGTGGGCATGGCCTTGTTGAACCGCCCTTATACTGGACTGGCAGGAGATGGGAGCGCCGTCCAGCCTTAGATCGGGGGACCAGGTGGTCGGTGCTCGGCACACTACAGCCTCATTCCTGATTTCCCCGAGTTCAACTGAACGGGCTCTACCCTTGCCTTTGTCCATCTTCTGCTGCTGGGCCGGTGGGAGTTGTTGGCGTGGTTTCTTGGGGTCTTTAGTAATCGTCCCCTCATTATCTCCCTTTCTCTTCTTCTTGGGGTCCTCGGCTGGCAATTTTGGCTCAGCTAGAGGAGGAGGAGGAGGTAAAGCTGGGGGAACTTGGGACGTTCCTGCTTTCTTCTTCTCTGCAACCTTAGCAGCCCTACTAGTGAGAAGACCCTCCATTCGTCCCATGTCTTCTTTAAATTCGTCCTCGGGAAGGGCAACTACAAGCCCTGCAATTTCAGAAGCCTCGGTGGTTTCTTCTTCCTCGTCGGAAAGTACCACAAACTGGTTCCCACGAGGTCTCTCGGTGTCTTCGAGATGGAATTGATCTATCTCGTCGTCGAGTGTGTTTGAAGAAGACACCTGCTCTTCCGGAATGACAGTTGTTTGTGAGTGCACGGCAAGGGGAACTGCTGCTATCGCCCGGTTGTATAGAATGGTGTTAGGAGCGTCTGGGAGGTCACGGTCGTCCAGAAAATGGGGCCGAGCTACGTTTATCCTCTTTCGTCTTCGGTCGCCTGCAATAATGGCGTCCTCTATCTCCTGGAAGTCTTTGGAAAGGGGGGTGTACCCTAGAATAAGATGAGCAGCTCGGAGTTGCAGGTCTTCACTAACGAACACCTCGGAGCGAAGTACTCGGTTTAGATCTGCGACGTTACAGTGACTTAGACGAGGACGCACGTGTTGCTTATCTGCAAAAAAGACATCAAACAAACAAACTTGGTCAGATTTAAATAGAAGTTTAACAAATTTAAGCAAGTGTGAATGCGCATTTCTGTGTGTATGTGTTAAGAGAAGTTGAGTTGTGGGGAGATTAATCCTATGGCGTCGCACCTGGATCCCCCCACTCAACTGGGCAGTGGAAGCCGTCGTGCCAGTTCCCGGACACGATCAAGTAGTCGTCCTTCATGCCTTTGTTTGATTTGGGCAGACAGGAGATTAGTCTAACGGTGCTAGACCGAGATTTAATGTAATAACCTACCTTAGAAAGTTTATGGGACTCATATAGGAACACGACATCGTGCCATGTGAGATTTAAACCCATCTGCTCGTTTAGAGCATCTACACTACCTAGGACTCTAAAAACGTTTGGGAGGCATTGATCGGGACACAACCGATGGTTACGGAGGTACTCCCTAGTTACAGGTTTCATTGGTATGGTCATCCCACCCTCTATAAAGGCTATCATAGGAATGATAACCTCTCTCTCTGTCCTAGAACCGGCCACGGCTGTTGCCGGGCAGTATTTTAACCCTACGTCGCTGGGAATACGGTATTTGGCTCTAAAGCCTTCCATCCCAGCGGCGGTATCAACTAGACACTTGAATTTTCCCATTACAGAAGGACGATGGACTAGACTTTAGAAGAGAGAGTGTTTGTAGTGATAGCCGAGGACAAATATCGGGAAAAAAGGTTAAGAATAGGAGCAAGAACTTACAAGGTTGAAGGTGTGCAAGTCTCCACGGTTTTCTGCAAAGTAAGGTATGATGGCTTATGTCTTGATGGGATTACCCCCTGAGGAATTAAATGAAGGCGCGGGTTCCCGAAGCGTCACGACGTGCGAAAAGGCGGCCTCAAAATTATGTCTGTCCCGCCTAGAATTTCGTGGAGTAATGAGAACCGTTGGATGCCCATCTCACCGTTGAACGTGGCAGAGAAAGAGTAACTTACAGTAATAAATGCGCGCGTTTTTGAAAATAAAACCGCCAAGTGTCATTTTCTGGGACGCGAAACGATTTCCACACGTGCTATCACTTATAAAGTGTGTAGAGGGGATCCTCGTCAGATCAAAATCCTATTTTTCTCCTCGGATGTCGAAAATTAGAGTTTTGAGGGGCTATTGTGTGGGGCAAAAGGATCCTGATGGGAACGTGGGCCTTTTGGGCCTTGTTAAGGGAGGCCGACCTGACCCTGGGGTTAGAGGTCGTTGGTGTTATGGGTCGGCCTATACGCCGAGGATCCGAGGATCCAGCCGAGGATGGTTTTCCCCTCGGACTGACATTAAAGAGCCTGAGACTTCATGGTAAAGGTTAGGGAATGACACGGTCAAGACCAATGGTTAAAGGGAGAGAACCCTTGAATGTCCTAGAAGCGCCGATGTTGGAAGAATATCAGAGGCAAAGGCTGCTACCTCCACATTAAAGACCCTGCACCTACCACCCTGGCCGCATTAATGAGGAAGTGACATTTAAACAGTGGAAGGGAAACTTCTAGTTACTGTTCAAAGGCACTAAGAAAAAGAAATATCTAGGCTAAGGGGGGAATTGGGGGTAACACGTGGATAAAGTATTAAAAAGAGGAGTATTTAAGGAGGGACCTAGGACAGAAACGGGGGGGAACTTTTTGTAACCTAAAAAGAAAAAGAAAAAGAGAGAGAGATATAATATAAGAACAGTTCTCGGCTTACGTCCGAGGAGGCCTATTTACATTACTCCTTTTTGATTCCAAGTGCTTGCAATCTTTAGTTTGTCATTTCATCCTCATACACTTCTAACCTGGGTTTCAAGCCCACGCTCTACAAATTCATATTGTTTAAGGCTCATTGGGCCTGAGCCCATAACTGTTCTTGGGTCCAGGTGCAATTGTGCACTTACAGTTATCATGGATACGTAGAGGCTTTTTTTCTACCCAAAAAAAAAAAAAAAATTTAATATTATTTATGAAAAGGTCATGTGGTTCTCTCATAAATTTTGTTTTCTACGAGTAAGACTTGAGTCCTGATTTAATTTTTGTTTTCTACGAGTACGACTTTAGTCTTAATTTAATATAATAGAATGTAATGGGGGTGATACACTTAACACTTTGGCTAGATTCCATCACTGCATTTTCTACATTCATATACCCAAATAAAATGTTCTTAAGCTATCAAACGTTTTGCGTGAAAAATAAAAGGTACGCAGATATGGACCCTTGGGCACTTCTCTCCCTAGAAAATTCCTTGGACTCCTCGAGTGATTCTCTCCCTCCCTAAAAAAATTAATATCAAATCTATGGTTCAACTTCTACATGAACGAATGTATACATGTGGTGCAACTCTTATAAGGATTGAGTCCCGTATTAAGTAAAAGTAAAAGTTTTATTTTTTTTCTTTTTAAGAGAGAGTAATTTATTCATGATTTTATAAAAGATCGACTTATATGTTATGATGTTAATAGGGCCAGCCCTAGGCTTAGGGGACTTAGGCCATTGCCTATGGCCCCCTACTAGAAAATGACCCCCAAATGTGGGAGCAAAAATTGATTTTTTATATAAAAATCTTTGAGATATTAAAAAAAAAATAGTTTACATTTTCTTTTCATTATTAAGAAGGCCCAAAGAATTGACTAATATAAGACAAATTTAAATAAATAGGCCTTACAAATAGACGTGTCACTAATACAAGTAATTCAAATAGGAAAATGTTAAAAATATTATAAATTTTATTACATAGCTTTTACAATTTGATGTGACAGTGAATATAATAGATGAACTTCAACAGCCTAATAAATGCATTTTTGAATATATATATATATTGTAATTGGTGATATATCTTTTATAAGTCTCATGTCATTGATTACATTCATTGCAACATCAGTCTGTAAGCCCTTAGACCCCCAAGTACTTTGTACATGGAGAGATGCTAATTCAGCTATAAAGCCCTTGACTTTTTGTAGTAAAATTTGTTATAATTTTAACATTTTCATTAAAAAAAATCACACATTAAAAAGAAATAGGAATGGATTTTTATTATATAAAACCTTAGTTAAATATTATTTAAGTCATAATAGCCCCATTCGAAGATGAATTGACGCATCTCCATGTATAAAGTGCTTGGGGATTTAAGGAGGAAATAGATCAACCTACGGGGTTAACAGCATGTTGTAATTATCTCTAAAAAAAAAATGAGTTAAATCAATGTGATAGATGCTCACATGTGAAGTAAATTAAGATTCGATATTAGCTCACACATGAGGATTCGATACTTCTAATATAGCCTTATAATTAAAAATATATACACAAAGCTACAAATATATATAATGGGAGGAGGTTTTCTTGGTATATCTTGAAGTTTTGGGTTCAAGATCTATAATAATCAATTTCTTTTTGCTATTTACTTTAATAAGAATAATAAAAGTACATGCCCTTCATCCTCTTCTTCTCTCTCGTTTTGGGAAAAATACACCTTGTTACGGGTGAATATTTCCTCACACTCACAGCTAATGGGACCCACACTGTTGTGAGTGGGAGGAAGTATACACCCGTAGCTAGGTATACAACCTCTTCTTTTTTATTCATTTTGTTTTTTGGGAAATGATTATGTTTCTCGGGGAAATGATTTTATTAATAAATTGAAGGATAAATTATAATAAACCCATCTGTGATTTGACTCAAAATCATTTTGCCTATTTGTGCCTTATAAAGTGTCATTTTACCCACATGAGGTAAACTCTGTTTGTTTTTCGTAACCCAATTCTGGTAAAAACATGGATAAATATGTATTTTTTGCTTTTTTTAATTTTATTTTATATATCTCTCCTCCCAAAACAAAAAACAAGTAAAAAGACGAGAGAAAAAAAAATGCTATTTGTAAAAAATTGAAGAGAAACAACATCAAATGGTTCATCCAAAATTCCTATCAAAATACAAAATTTCTCATAACACATTCATTCTAGAATTAACAAGCTTTAAGATTCAACCACCAAATCAACCAACTAAAACCAAACCAAAGGGGTTTCTTAAAAAAAAAAAAAAAAAAAAAAAACCAAAGGGGAAGGGTATTTAATCCACAACCCAATCAGGGAGGCTAACAAACTTTGATTCCTGAGACGATATATTTAAATGAGGCATTTTTGTTATTACTTAAATAATGTTTAACTAGTTTTTAATATCATAATTTTTTATAACAAAAATCCATTCTTTTTTATCTTGCAATATGCTTTTTTTTTTTTTTTCTTTTTTTGTTGAAGAAATGCTAAAGTTATAAAAAATTTTATTACAAAAAACTTACAAACAATGTAGTAATAAATGTGATTAATAACACTTTAAGAAGATAATAAATTAGTATTTGAACGATAATATTAGGAATATTATAAATTTTACAACATAAGGTGTATAAAGATTAATCATCAATCACAAAACGTAATTTAAAAATGTATTTAATAAACTGTTAACGTAAAAAAAAAAAATCAACTTTTTTTTTTTTTTTCCATACTGGGCATATCATTTAATTGGTTTCTACGGAAAGATAATCTATAAAATCAGCTATTGAACGACCCAATCAACCTGGACTAGTGGGTTGTCAAACCAAATTTTTACATTTTTATCAAAATGTTCGTACCTTCACCACAAGTGGACTTCCTGGAGGTGATGTGCAGATCATTGGTGGGGATTTTCACCGAGTCCTTAACCTCAACATCTTGTCACCAAGAGGCAAGAACCAAATACACACAAACCTTCTCAAGATTTTTACGCTCTTTAAATTTTATAGATCTACTCCTTTTCCTCTAGATCCGGCTTAATTTCGAACCTCCTAGATCAAACAAAACCCCAATCCAAAGTTCCAAACACAAACCCAGATCAGTGAAAATTCATATGAGCAAACCAATGAAATTCCTGCTCAACGAAAACTTCCATGAGAGAGAAGATAAGAGAGTTCTGGACTTTTTGGTACGATAGAGGGAGGCGAGAGACAGTGGCAGAAAAAAGAAAAAAAAAATTGTGGAGATTGTTTTGGATTTCATTTTTCTTGGTGTATATTTCTCATGTTTAAGATTTATGTGAATGGAAAGAATGACTAATTTTATTTTGATTTTATTTCTATTGTGTTTTTATGTTATTTCTTTTTTTGGTAGGAGAGAGATAGAAAAAGAGCAAAAATACATACTTAGTCATGTTTTAAACAAAATTGAGTTACGGAAAATAAAAGGAGCTTACCTCATGTGGGTAAAGTGACACTTTTTAAACTATGGATAGGTAAAGTGATTTTAGATCAAACCACAAATGAGTTTACTGCAATTACTCCTAAATTGAATTATGTGGTTTTATTTTGAATGCTAACATGGTCATTAAAATTAAAGAAATGCTATATTTATAACATTTTCATAATATTTTTATAACAAATCTTAAGTAGCAAGTTGTTATTATTCTTGGGATAAAAATGTAAAATTAGTGGCAAGTTCAAATTTGCACTAATAATAACTAATCACTTATGATTTGTTGTAAAAATATTATGGACGTAATATCTCTTTTAAAAATAATACTTTTAAAAATTTGTTTGGCATTTTAAAAATGTCACACCAGCAATTTAATTAAAAAAAGCCACATCATATAAAAAAAAAAATTCTAACCTTATTTTTTTGAAAAAGAAAAGAATTAAAAAAAAATTTGGGAAGAACTCCTACTCCTCTCTCTCTCTCTCTCTCTCTCTCTCTCTCTCTCTCTCTCTCTCTCTCTCTCTCTCTCTCTCTCTCTCTCTACGTTGGTGTGTGTGCTTGTTTATTTTAATTATTGCTTTTCTTTTTTCTTCTTTTCCGATTTCTTTTCTTTTTTCGTCTTGATCTTTCTCTCTTTTCTTCTTACTTCTTTTTTCTTCCTGATCTCTCATCCCAAACTCTCTATTGCTTAGATCAGTCTCTCTCTCTCTTTCTTGCTACGATCAGTGTATCTCTTCTTACAGATTAGTGGGTCTCTCTCTTGCTACAATTGATGTCTCTCTCACAGTGGGTCTATCTCTTCTGAAACTCTCAGCCTGACCTTTAGCTTTCTCTGATTTCCCTTGTGAAACAAAGATTAATGGTGGTGGTCATGGTTGTAAAGCGGTGTTCGGTTGTGTCCGATGGTGGGTGTGTTTGTTGTTGGAGTGGGTCGTGGTGTGTTTTGGTGTTTGGTCAGTTGGTTCCGGTAGAGATGTTTTGGTGTTTTGGTTGAAATGTTTTGGTGTTTTGGTGGTGGCTGGGTTTTGGTCTCAATTTGAAGATTGTTATGTGTGTTTTGCATGTTTGGTTTCTAAGAAAATGCAAGGAGAGAATAAAAATTGATTTTTAATTCTATAGGCAACCAGTTATTCAAGGAAGACCACGAATAGTGTGGTAGACGAAAATAAGACAAACTAGCTTTTTACCTTGCATAATTAATTTATAGAGATGGGATACCAATCAACCTTTGTTACCCTGTTTAAGTGAGTTAAACTTGAAATGAAGGGATAAGTGCTAAGAATGAGTATGAGACAAGGAAATTGATTAACAGTAATTTTGGATTGTTTAAATTACATTCCTCAGGATTGGTCTGGGATATAGATTTACACTTGTTCTTAGATTACAGTGGAGTTACTTTCTTTTTCTCTTTCTTCAAATGTTTCATCTCCTCTTCACTGAGGCCTATTTACCTTATATGGTCACCCAGGTTGTATATTGACATTTCATTCTGTTGGAAAATTTAGACCCCGGTTGATAGAATTAACAAATTTTAAACCTAAGTTGTTAATTAGATTTATTATGAATAAACCTTATTAAAACAAACAAACAAACAAACAAACAAATATCAATATTATGTCAAAATCATGCATAGCAAAAAAGTAAATAAGATAAGATATGATGACTTAGGAAAACCAATGAAACAAAGTAGTTTCACAGTAAAAAACCTAGGGGGAAAACCTTCCTGAAAAGCAATCCACTATAGCATAGAGAAGTTTTAGATCTAATATAAAACTTTTGTCCCTCAACTCTACAAGCCTTGTAGATAAACTTACAGCAGAAATCTTCTACTGCTTTAGAACCTCTAAACTCTCTAGTATATGAACGCCACCAATGATGCACGGATTCCAGTACATGAATAACTCCTTTGTACGAATCCCAACACGTGACTAACCCCAGCAACTTGAAGAAGATGTTGTTGGCTACAAAGTTCTTCACTTCATTAACAATGAAGATCAAGAAGTACTTGGTTACAAAATCCTAAGGCACAAAAGACGCAATAACTTCTTGCAGATAGAATAAGACACTCAGTCACTTTTTCATATGTTCTCTATGTGCATACACATTGTGACGACCTTTAAAGTTAGCCTTATATATGTCTAGGGTTGTGAGAAAAGAGACCCTACACAAATCTTTTAGCATGGGTTGAAAATCAGATCTAAAAATTCTAATTTCGTAGATTTTGATAGATTCAGCTTCTCTTGAGCTTCCTTCATTAAGTCTTAATAGATTTTTTGTTGAGGTATCTGTTGAGATTTAATGAACAGTTTTTCTTCACTTATTTCTTGGTCCAATCTTCATGGCTTTAATACTTGGCTTGAACAACATGTTTCTCAAAGTACTAAGCCCATCGTAGATTTACCTAATTACAAGGATTAACTAATTACATAAAAAATATGTTCTTAACACATTTGGAAGGATAAGGTTCATTTCCCTTGATACTTGTCCCATCAGGGTTTTACTAGAAGGTTTTTACACCAAGCTGTGAGCTGTGATGACACTATTTAGGAGTCATTTCCTCATTAATGCGACTAGTTAAGTGGGTTCAGAACATTGAATATGGAGGTGATGGATGCTTTATTTGCATTCTTCCTTTTCTTGCTTGACGACAAATCTTCCTAATATTCCTCAGTTTGTACTTGATGGTCTTTAGAACCAGGCCTCGGCCTTTCCGAGGATGTGTCAGTATCCTTAGGGTCCTTGGGTATTCTAGTATCCTGATAGTAGTTTCTAAGGTCTATTCTTCTGACATTGACCTCCTCTCATTTATCCCTGTCATCGGCTTCTCATCCTCCCACAAACAGTTTCGGGGAAGAACATGAACAGTCATAGGAAGAACACAAAGAACATAAACAAACATGATCCTCTAACAAAATAATGAACAAATAATAAAGAAAATAAAATAAAATAAAATTTCATTTTAATTATGTAATTATTATTTAAATAATTAAATAATAACTAAAATTTTATTTTAATTATATAATTATTATTTAAATAATTAAATAATAACTAAAATTTTATTTTTAAGAAAAATAATTAATGAAAAGAAAACAATAATGACATGCCTTTTTTTTAATATTTTAAATGCTGATGCGACACTGTTTAAATGCCAAATAATAAAATTTATTGTTATTTTAATGGCCACGTAGACGTTTTGTGTGCCAACTATGCACTTTGTCTACAATGTAGACTATTTTTGTTCGTGAAATAACGACAGGGACCAAAATAAAACACATTTTTTATTTTAGGGACTAAATACGGTAAAATTAAAAAGTATGGACCAAATTAGAATAAGGTTAAAATGTAGGGGAAAAAAAATGCATTTTTGCCTTTGGATTTCATATTGTAGTTAGATAGTTTCCGTTTGTTAACTTATTTTGGATTTTTACCTTGGAACTTAGAACTTGGAAAATATATTCCACATGCGTTGATAAATATTTTGGTACTTGGTTGCTAATTAAACATTTATTGAATTTTTTATAGGCAAAAATGCACTTTTCGTCCTTACATTTTGGGTCAATTCCCATTTTGGTCCCAAAATTGATTTCGTTACGAATTTCGTCCCTAAAAAAAGAAAATCGTTTTTAAAATGGTCCCTGCCGTCAACCCATTGACGGAAACCTCCTACGTGGCAGACGGAAGGTCCTGCTTGCTGATGTGGCGATGACGTGGCCATTAAAATATTATTAAAAATAATTATTTAGAATTTTTAAATGCCACATCAGCATTTTAATTTTTTTAAAACAGAATCACGTCAGAAAATTAATATAAAAAATAAAATAAATTTTAAAAAAACCTTAAATCTAATTTAATTTAAAAAAAAATTACTTATCATCATTACACTTGTTCTTCATGTCCTTCCTAATCAAACCCAGCAATATTCTTCCCAATCAAACCCAGATTACAAAACCCAGATTACAAGAACACAAACCCACAACCAATAACTCCAATCCAGATCACAACAACACAGACAAAAAAAGAAAAAAAAAAAAAAAAAAAAAGAGATCGGAGACCCAGATCAAAATCAAGATCAACCCAGATCCACCGAGGCTCGTCACCTCTACCATTCAGATCTTCCTTCGACTCGGTGGACCTGAAGAAGAGCGTCGCTGCTTCGGTGGTGGAGGTGGACTCGCTGGGGTCGGCGGAGGAGAGAAAGGTCAATCTGACCCACCACGCAAAGCCAAAAGACCCGACCCAGAGAGATCGGAGAGAAAATCTGACACCTCCATCGTTCAGATCTTCAGATCCATCGTTCAGATCTTCCTTCGGCTCGTTCCCTCCACCACCCAGTCCGTCTTGTTCAACCCAGATCGATATCTTCCTCTCCTCATCCTCGTTCTCTTTTTCTCCACCGACCTCCGCCACCTCTTCTCCTTCTCCTTCTCCAACTCCGATCTCCGTCTCTCCTCTCGCGACCGCATGCGCGAATCCGAGCTTCAAGCTCTCTATTTGTGGAACCGCTCTCAATCTAACTCCAATTCCACTTCCATTTCCAATTTCTCCCAATCTGACCTTAACCTCGCTGTGCTCAACCAGATTTCACTGAACAAACAAATTCAACAAATTCTCTTATCCTCACACCGCAACGGCGACTCCTCTCAGGGATCCGAACCCATCGATGTTTCCGATCCTCGCTTCGGGTTCGACGCATGTGCCAAGGTGGGTCAGAAGAACAAGAACGAGCGAAGAACCATTGAGCGATGCACTTTTGTTTGTTTTTTATTTTTTTTTAAATTAAAATTAAAATTGAGGAATTAAAAAAAATTTTAAAATTTTTTATTAATTAAAATGCTGATGTGGCATTTAAAAATTCTAAATAATTATTTTTAATAATATTTTAATGGCCACGTCATCGCCACATCAGCAAGCAGGACCTTCCGTCTGCCACGTAGGAGGTTTCCGTCAATGGGTTGACGGCAGGGACCATTTTAAAAATGATTTTCTTTTTTTAGGGACGAAATTCGTAACGAAATCAATTTTGGGACCAAAATGGGAATTGACCCAAAATGTAAGGACGAAAAGTGCATTTTTGCCTTTTTTATATACACATTGAGTCAAAGTTTAAATATATTTGTTTCGTAAGTATAGATGTGGCGATGTATGGCATGCTGATTACATCATATGATGCAAATCTTTATTTATTTATTAATGAATTCATAATTTACATGATTATTCAACACACAAAGTCACTATCTGATCCTACAATCCTATGTAGGGTCTTATGATCTACAATCCGATCCTATGATCCACAATCTCACATACCTCCCATGATCCTATGTAGCATCCTGATCTTGACAACTTTGGTTAAAATACTTATTGTTACCATGGTTGTCAAAATTACGATCTAGATTGTAAGATCATATGATTTTACGATCTCATATCACCAAAATGTTTAAAATCGTAAAAATTGTAGGACAGTATAAGATTATATAGGATCATAGGATCAACTGGTATCCTACCAAAACATATTTTTGTTTTTCTTAATGGGATAAATTTTTGGTTTTGTTGAAGTTTTAAGTGTTTTTATTTTTCCATGTTATGATGGTATGACTTTTTGTTTTTTCTAGAAAATTATATTAACATAGGCAAATACTTTCTAGTTTCTAGTTCACTTTTAATCAATATGAAAAATTCTTCATCATTTCTAAATGAAGAATTTGATGTTGGCTTTGCCGCCTTGTAAGTTATAATGTTGTCAAATTTGTTTGATTAGTATATCAATTTGTGTTCTGTTATTACTTAAATGTTTTTATTTAAATATAGTTTGATTAGTTATGCTTGTATCTGTATATTGATTGATTGATTGATTTTTTTTAGCATGCTCTGTAATTGTTGCTGAGTGGTATAACTTGAACAGTTAAGTGTGAATATGTATCTTGATATCCTTTGTAGCTCTAGTATATAAATACATAATGTGTACAAAGATAATGAAATGGATAATGATGATTTGGATGGTGGTTATAAGAACCTTAGAATGTGAATGATTAAATGTTCACTTCATTTTAATATTCATCTTCCTTTTGGATTTCATATTGTAGTTAGCTAGTTTCTGTTTGCTAACTGATTTTAGATTTTAAACTTCGAACTTAGAACTTAAAAAATATATTCCATATGCGTTGATAAATATATTGGAACTTGGTTGATAATTAAATATTTATTAAATATTTTAGATACATTGAGTTAAAATTTAAATATATTTGTTTTGTTAGTATAGATGTAGTAATGTATAGCATGCAGATTATATCATATGATGCAAATCTTTGTTTATTTATTGATGAATTCATAATTTACATGATTATTTAACATTCAAAGTTGCCATCAATTTATGTTTTGCTTTAAATCTGAAAATAGGTAGGATCTTACGATTCACGATTTAATCCTATGAGTCATGATCCCACCTACCTCTCACGATCCAACGTAGGATTCCGATCTTTACAACCTTGATTGTTACTTTATTTGAAGAACTTGATAATAATAAATAAATTGTTGTCTCTATCAACTGAAATTTATATGCATGTTGCATGTTTTGTTAACACACTTATTGTTATTTTATCTAAAATACATGTTGCACGTTTTCTTAAAAAACTAATTGTTACTTTGTCTAAAGAAGTTGATAAGAACAAATAAGTTGTTGTCTTTATCATCAAAAACTTAGATGTATATTACATATTTTGTTAAAACACTTATTGTTATTTTATATAAAGAAATTGATAAGAACAAATAAGTTATTGTCTCAATCTAAAATTTTTTTTATCGAAAATATTGTTGTAATCTAGTGAATCCACTTGGCACAACCATAGCTTAGTAAAAATTGCTGCAATTTAGTAAAATTACTAATGTTATGCCCATGAAATGCACAATTTAATTAAAAATCATATGTAACTTAAACAAAAGATAACAACAACTAATTTTTGTATTTATCTAAAAAATTGACAGAGATTTATAAAGAAAGTTGATAAGAATAATTATAATTTTTTGTCTATCCATGAGGTGTTTAAAAGAAATAAACAATAAAATTAAAGGTTGAAATTAGTTGTTGTATATGTGTATTATGATTGTTTTTTTATTATATAAAATTAATGTTGATATGAACAATTAGTGTGAAACCAAAATTCTAATCCCCTAGAATGCTAAAACTCATAACTCATAATGAAGTAGATTTCCAATTGCTAATTAAATAAATCACTTAGAAATTATAGATAAATTAATAATAAAAGGATTAGCTGAAAAATTTGGATTGTAATCAAATTAAAATTTTTATCAACTTAGAAATTATAAGAGAAGAAGATAAGAACAAAGAAAAAAAGTTATATACATACATACACATTAAACATATATATATATATATATATATGTGTGTGTGTGTGTGTGTGTAAAATTTGATCAAGTTTTTTGGTAATTTTCTCAAATAATTAGAAACCAATAAAGAATATCACCAAATCGTTTTATTGGGCCATAGATTATACATAAAACAAAATATTAGTACTGTTCGTACATGGTCGTATAATTTGAGAAATACGAAGTTACGAACCAGTTCCTACGTATACGACGTTAACAATAGTTGCAGCTATCTCTAGAAAGTTGACAAGTAGTTTTCAGAAGAGTTTGAAAGTTATCCCTTCTAGATTTAATTACCTATTATCACTTTGTTTTCAAAGATTTGAATCTTAAAAAGTGAACGCATACTTTTTCTTTTATGAGAAACAAAGCATACATTTTTTAATTGGTCAATGAATCATGTCAATGCCTAACTATAGGTAAAATCCCTTGACCACTAGATTTGGATAATTAAATTGAAATAATGAAAAAGGGATCACCGTCAAATTACAATTTGGGTAATACTTTGTTTTTAATTATTAGAACATTACTTTTTTGCAGAACTCATCCTTGACTTACATGAAAATCCATCACATACATGTTTTTCAACAAGCACTTTGATTATCTGTGTGACTTGTTGAGAAATTTACATCTCAAAATGTTTGTCTATCTATCTATGCATTTGAATATATAGAAAGTGTCGTCTCCTTTACCAAAAAAGAAAATATATATATATATATATAAATAAAGTAGAAACCTCATTTTATATACCAAAGCAACAACCTTAGCCAAAAGTATCGTGCAGAATATTAAACATAATCGATTTTATTTATTTTGAATCCTTGATCACAACTTATCAAAGAATGACAACTATTACACAATCTTTTTTAGCTGTTGGCAGCAATCAACTTATTTTTTTACCATGAGGAACTCAAATGCAAATTTGTCATTAAAAACAATTGAACAAATTGAAGGCATGTATATGACAAATTGACAATTTCCTTGAAAAAATTAAAGGTTAGCTGTGTAAGGCACGTTGGTAACTGGCAACCATGAACCGCCAGAGATGAAGTTTGCAACAGTATATTGTGAAGCTACAGATGCACTAGTAATGACATGGTAGCCAGGCCAATTAACCCTATCAGCAGTTGATGAGCCTGGCCCCGTGTTGGCATACTCCCCATAATACAAGGTATCAAGGGCAAAATTTCCACTCCATTCCATCCATCCCGCTGGAGCAATCAAGCTATCTAAGTATGTTTCCATAAAAATCGTGCGTGAGTACTCCTTCCATGGCCTCCCTAAGTATGTCGTAACCGAACTCTGGGATGCCGTTAAATCTGAAGCAGCCTTGACTGTACAATCATGAATGGAAATTCCAGTGTTTTGATTAGGGTCAGTCCTACCTTGAGCAGTGAGAGTGTTGGTCTTGTTAGGAGGGTAACGTGCATAAATGTTACAATTTTGTAACACAACCGCTGCATTTCCAAATATAAAATCGACTGTGCCATATATGTCGCATTCCCTATAAAATTGCCTTTGGGAATGGACATAAAGGGTGTCTTGGTACCCTTCGAAGCTGCATCTATAAAATACTGATAGATCAGACCCAGACCGTAAGGCCACGGCTTGTTGATTTGCTGCACCAGCAGTGTTTCTGATAGTGATGTCTTGAGCAATGAATCCATCTCCCACAACAGCTGAAAATTCAAAATAAGAAGAGCTTAATTTTCATGTCAAAAATATTTTAGTTAAATTCTAGATTAACATTCATTATTTTAGTATAATTGTGACTGTATATATAAGGTGTAAGACATAATATTTTGGGTTAGAACCGCAAGTAATTAAATACGACAATAATTATTAGCATAAAAGCATTATTATATATACACAAGCAATGTCTTGTTGGCCACCTTTGATTGAAACTTAATTAAGCAAACAAAACCTATCCAAAAGTAAAATAAAAACCTTAAATTATAAAAAAATCAGATCGTGAATTTTTCTCCTAGTGGGCCATGCCCTACGACTTGTACAAATTTTAATGGGTTCTTGTCCACATTTCTTAGATGCAAAGGGTTCGGTCGTTGGTAGTTGGTACCATAGCGTACAGACAGGCTCAAACTAGGTACTTTAATGATCTTGTCATTTTCTACTTGACATGCAAAGATGTACACGTCTTCAAATATTTGTTAGATCACTTAAAAAGCAATAGTCTGTGAATTAATTTCTACCCTTTAAACTTTGTGACTCAACAGCTTTAAACCTTGTATATATTATCTATTCATCTATTAATTTTCTTTTAAAATATTTATACTAATATATTACCTATTCATCTCTTGTATTTTGACTATTAGAATAGTTATTTTAGCAAAAAAAACCAAAAAAACTAGTATATATATATATATTAGATTAATTAGCAAAGCTACTGTCTTTAATTTAAGAGAAACTTCTTGCACAAGTAACTTTCTATATATATATTATTCCAGCAAAAAAAAAAAAAAAGCAAAAATTGCGTATGGAATTTGATGTGACCTCCGTTATATCACACTGCAAGTTTCACAGACGATAACTACTTCATGCAAATATAAAAAAAAGATCAGTCATAAATACTTAACTAGGTCATGACTGGCTAGGCCTTGAGTATTAAACCAAAGTTTGCAATGTATATCTCAGCAAAAAAAGAAGAAGTTTGCAATGAAGTGCAGGTGGATTTCGTTCTTGATGGTGGAGTTGCCTAACGTCACGCAGTGTTAGAATAATTTGTAAATCAATGAATCTCATGCCTGTGGTAACTTAATTAAGAGAGAGAGAATATTATACCACTAATCCAAATGTTGTCAAATTTGATGCTATAGTCGTCGTACTATTTTGCTATAGTCATCGTACTTAATTTTGAAAAATAAGGCCAAAACATAATTGATAATCTTGGAAAGAAAGTATTTTATATATTCAATACGTGTATTGGTTGTTTGAACTCCAATTTGACAAAGAAAAAAAACGCAACTTCTTCGGCAAAATCTTGTCAAAATTGATGCCTTAGTAATCCTACTTAATTTTGAAAAGAAGGCTAAAATATATAATTAATTGATAACTAAAATCTCTTGAAAATTTGTATCAAAAAAAAAAATCTCTTGAAAACTAAGAAAGTATCCATCCGAAATATGTATTGGATGCGTGTCTTACAAACTCCTGAGAACCCCATGTTATGAGACATCCAATACATATGTTGGATGCAAGAGATACTTTTCTTTCCTTTGAACCTAAACCTACATGTGTGACCTGGATTAAAATTAAAAAAAAAAAAAACCCAAAACCAAGCCTTGGTTTGGTATATGAATGGCGTGCATTATGAAATATGACTCCTTTCAAATTAAAAGTTTTATGAATAATCTCACGAAATTTTTTAAATTATCCATTCAATAACTCAGCTGACTTACATGTCTAAAAAGCCAACTAAGGTCAATATACGCAAGTAGGTGCTTTTTTTTTTCTTTTTTCTTTTTCAACTGGTCAGAAGTTTCTCGGCATTCTTGCATTACTTGCTTTCATCCTTTCAAACCTCTAAACTTCCTCTTCTTAATCTCTTTTATCTCATATCTAAACCTAATTTATCTTAGTCCAAGCCACGATTTTATCCACCAGACATATAAATATATATGTAATATTTTGTAGGGAACCAATTAATTACAATTTTTTAGCACAAAATTTAGCATATTATTAGAAGTAGTCAATTGAATTTACTTACCAATAGTGGCTGAATTGAAGGTTGTAGAACCTCCACCAACACTTTTGCTCCCAGTGACTATGGTTTTTCCTATACCATCTCCCACCAACATAATATTCTTCAACGTTATCTCAACGTTTTCGTTGTATGTCCCAGCCTTCACATATATCACAAACCTCCCACTTCCTGACTGTGATGATGCTGCACTTATCGCCTCATTTATCGTCTTATAATTCCCCGAACCATCTTGTGCCACCACGATATTGGCCTTAGGAGCCGAAGATGACTGCAAGAGTTTCCGGTCCCCGGGCTTAACCCAAGTTGGGAAACCATGTTTATAACTCGGTACAGTGTATGGAACTTTGTTAAGAGCCAAAGCATTGCTGATTAGCTTAGAAACATTGTTTGACATCAACGGCAAGAGATTCTCAGGGACCCCTAGTTCAATAAACCCGGCCCGACACGTCTCAAGGTTGGTTAGAGCCGTGCTGAGCCATGTCTGGGCATCGGTTTGGCTGCACTTGACATTAGGGTCGATGGTTTTGTTAAGCCTAAGGTGGGTGTACTCATAAAGCTCAAGGCAATCAGCCCATGCGGCCTTTTCACGAGCATTTTTGCACTTGGGCCCTAGTGAAAATATGTTACTTTGAGCTTTTAGGGCACGTTCTAGTGCTAGCTGCTTTGAGATTGTGAAAAAATCGGACTTTTGCTTGATGGGGTTGCGGTAATTAGGCTTATGGCTTAAAAAATACTCACATGGCTCAGGGTTTGGGGTTTGGCTACACCATTTTTTAATATCTGCTTGGGAGTAACCAAGAATGGTTGGAGACAGAAAAAGAGGCACAAATAGAAGTGTAACCAAGACTCGAAGTGCCATGTTTTGGCCTTTTCGATGGGCTATAAGAGATGTTTGACAGACAAGGGACAATATTAGATGTGAATGATTGGGTGTTTGGGATTTGTATGGAACTTCATGCCTCCAAACTCATACTTATATAGAAGAAGAAAACGATAAGAGTCGTAACAATGTGGGAAGCACAATATTTTTTCTAATAATTAATGACTTTTTTTTTTTTCAAAATTAGAATGAAGGATATTATAAAATAATAACATAACGTTATGGCGGCTAACAATAATTTTATAAAATATTATATTACCGTAGTATTACAATAATTTGTACTTTGGTTTGGGGTAGTTTTTGAAAAAACTAACTATAATTGACTAAATTTTGCATGTTGACCTTAGATGATGAAGGACATTCTTGGAGGCTAGAAACGCGTATGCATGCAATAAATATTGTATGAATGAAAATTTAGTGTCGGAATCTGAATGTATGGAGTTCTAGTGTCCGTTTGGATAGAACTTATTGTTGAAAACTGAAAACACTGTAGCAAAATAATTTTTAAATGTGTGAATAGTACTGCGGGACTCATTTTTAATAAAAAATTGCTAAAAAAGTACGTGAACAGTGTTCGCACTGCACGCTTGTCCCCCACAGCAGAAAAAAAAAAAAAAAAAGCAAAACGTAAACACAGCAAATATAAGCTGGATCCAAACCCTCTCCTAATCACATAGCTAATTGGGACAGCCTACTTTTGTTGAAGCATTTTTTATTTAGAATGTTATGCTTGGTTTATGGTCAACTAAACTTGCATATATATATGGCTGGACCACAGGATGATGTGCATGATCAAAATTAAAAAGATATGATATCGGATGCGATTATTCTTTCTTTTCTTGATAAGTACTATCTGATGTGGTTATCTTTTATATTGAATAGACTAATCAATGGTTTGGCTCTCTTCTCTCTTTTCCTAGCAATATTCTCTTATCTTTTTTATTTTAATTATTTAATTGACAATTATAAATGACTTTGTAAAGTTTTAGACCGCTTAACACAATATATTTAACCTAGTTATTTAGTCAAGTAATTACTTAGATAAATTATTCAGTTCTAGGTTAACACATATAAATCATATCATGTAAATAATGCGGAAATAGAAAGAACACACGTTATGATAACCCAGGAAAAACTAACCGGTAAAAAACCCGGGAAGGATTTAACCTAGTTATTCTCAAGGTAAAAACAGATCTACTATGAAAGAATTGAAATTTTTACAATAAGACTTAGACAACTAACATCTAATTGCTATATCTTATAGAAAACTTACTATCACGACCACGTGACAGCTCCGAGTCCACGGACTACTTTTTTCCTTGATCTGCTGCAACCACAAGTTCTCCTACTTGTGACTTTGAAACTCCACTCAAAGGTTTTAGATCTTCTTTAAGTTTTTTAAGCAGCAACTAAAGCGATTATCAAGCTCTTGACATGAACCTTGATTTTCATATCCCTATGTGTGTGTATGAAGGTAAACACCTCTAAATCTTACAAAAGATTCACCACACAACACTAAAAAGACCTCTTAAACGTAGCTAGAGTTTTTTCTTTTATATGTAAAGTAAAATATAAGACCTTACACGTCAAATGGGCTTGGGCTAAATTGGAAATTCTACAGAAAATTAAATTTGCACGAGTTTCGATTGATCAAATCTAATTTTCAATTGATCGAGCCTTGCAAATTTTGTCCAATAATTTCTGCAATCACTCAATTCCAATTTTATAATTAAACATACTCTGAGCAAGCCTAAACCTAGACTCTATGTTTTAATTATGGTTTGCCAACACATTACATATTGAAGGTCTAATACATTAGTCCCTACAGACTTTACTAATTGAAGTAATAATAGAAACTCAAGTCATGTACTTTTAATTAATCAATCATATGGGAAACACTTACATGCTTGCCTAAGATTGTTTTGTTTCGAACTAAAGTTCTCTCTCTCTCTCTCAATAGTTAAACTCTTTTAATGCAGAATATTTTTCCTACAAATGATTAGTTGAAGTCTTTTAATAAAAATTAAATATTGTTTTGAATCGGATGACATAAAACACCTACAAGAGTGGTGATTCACTAGTTTTCTCGTACCAATGTCATAAAACACCTAGAATAGCGGTAAATCATTTTACACAGTTATTTAACAAAGTGTTGATTTTCTTTTATTATGTTATTAATGTGTGTGAGTTAAACTTGTGGCTCATTTATATATTTATAGCTTTGCTTTCTTTGTTTTCTAAACTTATAAAATAGCACACCCGCGTGATCTTTTCTTATCACTCAAAAAGCATGCCTTTTCTTAAACCATTTTTATAGTCACCTACTCTCCTGCATCCCTCCACTCATTAAACAAATAATATAGAGAAATTCTTCCTATTTCTAAGCATAGGAGGTGTTATATAATTTGGTGGAGCTTCTACCTTACAAATTTGTAAGGTGTGCAACTTGTGGTTGGCTTTCTTATGTCCTAGAAATGGGCCAAAACGGGGTTTTACCTCTTTTCCACAAAATTTTCAGTAAAATGCCCTATGTTTAAAATTATTAGGAATATGCCCCTGTTTTAAAAATCGAGTTTCAAATGTAAAATTCTTGGACAATTGAATTATAGCGAAATTGAACTTAGAATTTTTTTTTCTAGAACTCGAGTTCCACAATATATATATATATATATATATTTTTTTTTAATTTTCAGTTCTCTATAACTTGATTGTCTAAAAATCAAGTTTTAAATTGAAACTCGATTTTTAGAAGATTGAGTTTCAAAACAGGGGCATTTCCCTTAATAATTTGATAGGGGACTTTTTGTTGGAAAATTTTGGCAAAAGGGACAAATGCCCATTTTGGCCCCTAGGAATGGCATGCTAATAACCTCTCTGTGTTTATAATAGTATTAAGATGGTGTGAATCATCTCAAACAAGCAACTTAGTTCACATCTCTATCTATATCACTTACCTCGTTACAACTTATTTTATATATACAATTTGTGGCAGTACTCATATTCTCTGGCCTATGTAAAATATACACATTTATATCAAAAGATATGAATATTCATGGCTAATAAACATGAAACACTTACAATCCCCCCCCCCCCTTTTTTTTAAATGATATAGAAAATACCGTCCTTTTGTTTTCAAAGATAATTTTTAGGTAAAAATATAAATTAGACTCTCTAAGTTTGGTTAAGTGTGATTTTAATCCTATAAGATTTATTTTTGCCATTTTGGTTCTTTAAGTTCACATTTGTTGTCACCGTTAAAAAAAATTCCGTTAAAAAGCATTAACAATGACATAAATTCAAACTTAAGGTTGTTATTTGTATTTTTGTGTTAAAAAAGAAAAGAAATTTTAATATTTTTTACTTTTTACTATTAAAAATTTATTTTTAATAGTTAATCGGAGTTATGAAAGAATGACTAACAGTGACAAAAAATACAAACTTACGTGATCAAAAAGATAATTTACCAAATTTAATGGGCGTAATTTATATTTTTGCCAAATTTTTGTCTAACCCTCTGTATCTATATATACCTGTGATAACTTTCACTTCGATAGGAAACCTTACAAGTAGTAGATCAACACTTCATAACAAATTTATTTTTTAGTACAAAACAATCAGTCATGTAAGTACAAATTCCCCAGATTCTTAACATTGCCAAGCAAGTAGATTTGAGTTCAACTATTTTTCACTACATAAATTAAAATTCATATATATAGTATACTATACCACTTGTTTGATTAACTTTTAGATGCAAGAAGCTTTCATAGCCCAAAAGTAAACACTTATTGAAAAAATACAAGTAGGAATTTTCATTTTACTTATTTTTCCCTTTATTTTTTGTCAGATTGAAAAGTCAGTCAATTGATCATTAATTCACACAAATTTAGGTGAGATTAGACAGACTTTAATCCACCATGTTGTGGTCACCGATAGTAGGCAACAATATTGGTCGGCTCCTACTAATTCAAAATTTGTTTTTGAATAATTTCGCTTAACAACTAATAATTCCTATCCATCTCCCAATTTTCTTGCATTTACTAATTTTCTGAGAAAATTTCTAAAAATAAAAGGTTCATAATAATGCATTAATCCATTTGGATTCAGGCTGGAGGGTGGAGACTGGAGACACCAATTCTGTGTAATTTTTTCAATAATCTTCCAAGGTTCTATCTGTAAACATTTAAAATGGTAAATGATCATTAAATCTAGTGAAGGTCGCATTGTTCGAAGAAAAAAAAAAGTAATGCTACATATACAAATTATTTTACAACATTTTTGCAAAATGTTGATATAGTCGACTTCTTATTGGTTTTTATCTAAGTTTACTATTAATATTATTTTTTTATTTACCACTAATCACTCGCCATATCAATAGTTGTAAATTTTTTTGTAAAATAATTTGTATCTCTAGTATTATTCAAAAAATATATAGAGCAATGTACCAAGATTAGATGTACAATATTTTTATTATTAAACTTAATTTAAGGGCCAATAATAGTCGAAAGAATGTAGTTCTCTACATGATTGACATTCCTATCCAGTGATCAAGGGTTAATTTAATATTAATCTAAGATATCATAGATGTGAAGGGAACTAATAATATTAATTTCTTAGAGATATATTAAATAAAAGTATCTGATTCATACTATTCAATTAGCTTGGACATATTTAAACTTGCATGCTTGATACGTTATATAAGTTACGTCATTATGCCAAAGGCTTTGTAGTTGAATTAGTACCTCCTCATGTACAAAGTGTTCCGGGGTTTAAGGGAGAAAGGGTTCGAGCAGCGGGATTAGCAACATGTTGTAATTATTTCTAAAAAAAAAAAAGTTAGGTCATTATTTTAATAAACAGGTGGCTAACTTTTAGGACATGCCTTGGTGACTGGTGAGCACAACTGGTCTTTGGTTTGGTTGCAGTAATTCAATTCTATATGGTCAGTCCAACAAACAAAACAACGCAAAAATGGAGATGAGTTCTTTAGTTTCGTAACACTAATTCCAATTATTTAGTTTACCTTGAAGAATTAATTGAAACGCTGGTCCAAAATATGTTGCCCAATTTTATGAAGTTCCTTGGTGGCTGGTGAGCACAACTGGTCTTTGGTTTGGTTGCAGTAATTCAATTCTATATGGTCAGGGGCAACAAACAAGACAAAGCAAAAATGGAGATGAGTTCTTTAGTTTCGTAACACTAATTCCAATTATTTAGCTTACCCTAAAGAATTGAAACGCTGGTCCAAAATATGTTGCCCAATTTTATGAAGTTAAAATTAATTATGTATTTCAAAAGCTAATAAATAGAGTAATTGACGTGGGTTTCGGTTAGCTTAATTAGTAAAGTATCTGATGGTTGTATAAGAGATTTGGGGTTTAATCTCTGCCTACACCAAAAACTTATTGGTGTCTTAGTATGATGATAAAGAGTTATCATCAACGGTAAACGTCATAAGTTGAAACTTTCTAAAAATAAATAAATAAATAAAGTAATTGACCACCATATCATGTGGGCAAGTTGCGTGGGTTCAAGCATAGTATGTAAATATTTCTAACCATCTCAATTTTTTTTTTAATTGAGTAATTAATGCTATAACTTGTGTAGGACATATACTTTAAAAAATTGTAAATTTTAAAATGGTAAGTTTCAATATGAAGCTGATATGGTTGTATTATAGTATTTATTTGGGAGTAATTCTTAGGTACTCTTGGAGTATGGAGAATGGTGCTCCCTCCTCTCACATTCATGGTGGAGTCCGCTCATTAAATTCATAATAGGGTCTACCATAAATGTGAGAGGAGAGAATACCATTTCACTATACTCTGAGAGTACCTAAGAATTTTCCCTTATTTGGTGTACTTTTGATAAATATTCTGTGTTTCCTTTCTAAAATATAAAAAAATATGGCTGAAATTCGTTTGTAACCAAAAAAACATTATGAAGTATCCAAATTTTCCTTTGTGAATTGTCAAGATAAATTAGATTGATTCACTATACCAAACCAATACCAAAGTCCATAGTAACATGCACTACTAGTCAAGCTATTTGTACGATCAACTTTGGTCCAATATTGAAATCATACATGGCGGATTCATCTTGTGTGCTGTATCAAAAGATAGAACCAGCGCATGTATATCTTTTTGGTTCCATGCATGTCCGAGAAAAGACTCATATTTTTCTAAAACCAAACTAGTTTCTGGTCAACACTTTTGTTCTGGGACATTTTTAGGGAAAACTCAATTCCATGCCTAATATATCCGACAAGAAGTAGAAGCCGGAATGAAAATGTCAAACAATTAATATACACTTAAATATAAGAACCAATTTAGCAAAATACAAAGCCAATAAACGAAGTTTGGCAAATTTTTTGAAAATTTTTGACAAAATTATTTGTCTACTTGAACATTAATATTGCTAGTGGGGAATCGGCTTGCTTGAACTTAACGAAAATTAATATTTCATTATTGTGTTATAAATTATAATAGCTAATTTAATTGACAAATTCAGACATTACAAGGCACGATTAGATTGAAACACTAGAAGTCAGAAATTATTCGTGTCTATCCGATTATATTGTCTGTTCTGGACTTTAATGGCCACAAGTACGTCCTTTTAATCCCTTTCTATACCTATAATAAGCTTAGTCAAATGATTAGAATAGGTTTAGAATTTTTTATGTTATGGTGCCTTGTAATTTTTTATATATGCATGAATGCATTTAAAAATAAGTACAATTAAATAGATATGAAAATGTTTGCACCTCAATTTGATACTCTACAATGTATAATCACCTTCAAGTAAAAGAAACTTAAATTGAAACTCCTCTTACTTTGTTAAAAGAAAATTGTAAATAAAACCTTTAACAATTTTTTCCGTACATTTAAACAATATGTAAATAAAATTTTTACCAATTCTATATCATACATTTAAACAATATAATATATGGAATCATTAAGTGGTTTGTGAAAAGGTCTCAATTCTGGCCAAGTCTCACATTTGATGCTCTACAAAATCATTACCGTGTTGCCTGTGCCATTTGTTAATTTAGGGTTGTAAACGAGCCGAGATTTATCTAGTAGTAAATGTTCAAGTTCAGCTCGACAGCAAAAGTAGAATGTTCAAGCTTGGCTTGAGCTTAATACAAGCCTACAAATAATGTTCAAGCTTGTGTTTGTTATAAAGTATAAAGGCTTGAGCTCGGCATGATTCATTGGTCAAGCCAAGCTCGAGCTCAATAAAAAGCCCAAACTCAAGCTCAATATCATGTTTTTGAACTTGAAATCCAACACAAGTATATTATTAAGCCTATATCAAGTATATTATCTAACCTATTTGGTTTAGATTAGTGGTCTCAACTTATAATTAATTAAAGTCTTGGAAGGATATGAGTTTACTTGTCAAGCTCATATCAATTTTATTACCAAACTCATAAATAAGCCTAGGCTCTTTGTTACTTTTGTATTGAGTCTTGGTGTTCACAAGCTTGTTCACAAATAATATTTTTTACTTGGGCTCGGCTTGTTTATTAAACAAGCCTAAAACTAAAGTTTAAACTTAGTTTGTTTATAAATAAACAAACATGAACGAGCTTTTTATCAAGCTAAGCCAAAGCTGTTTATGAACGACTTGGTTCATTTACAGCCTTATTTGTTAATGAATCTCTTCATTGGATGATACATGCATGGGAAGGGGGGGAAAGCAGCACTTGATTTTAAGTTTTGACGTCAAGAGTTCGAATTTATGAGACTTCCTCATAGAGACACACATCTTTGCTTCTGAGTTTTTAACTCTTTTCAATGTTTTTTTTTTTTTTGTTGAAGAGGCTTTAATACTAATTATATGGGTGATGTGTGCATATGGTGTGCCTAATACAACCTCTAAACACATTTTGGGGCCTAAGGTAAAGTGGAGTCTTTTTATAAATGAAGAGTTATTAGTTTGTTTCCAATATCCCAACATTAGTCCCCCGATTGAACACTTTTATGCAAAGCCATCAATTTGATATTTGTGTGTTTTTAACAACTTTTGCATCAAGTTAATTGATTTCTTTGTACTCATACCATGATGATCATGCCAAAATTATGAAATAACCATGCTATTGGCATGTTAAATGCCTTTCATGCAAAATATGGCCACATTACTATGAAATTTTTTCATACGCGTAGAGAATTTTAAATATAAAATATATATTTTAAATTTGTAAATTTTAAATAATGTCATTTCTCTTCACACAGTTTGTTCAACAACTACTGAACAATCTCACATATGGTAAGTTGAGAACAGTAAAATTACAATATATAATTATTTATTGCAGTAAGATGAGACCACAAATTATGCATGTTTAGATAAGCTCCCTCTGATAAAATATTAATTAATTATACTTAAAAAATCTCTACACAGTGTTATTTTTGTAATATAAATTTTTTAGTTAAAAAATATCATTAAATAAAACAACTTTCACCGGAAACTTCAAAATTGAGTTTATAGTTTTGTTTCATTTATAAAAAATAAATGGGTAGATTACTAGTTAAATCTTAGAGTTTTGAGTATGCTTTATTTAAAATTCAAATTTTCTAAAAGAGTTTTGTTTCAATCTTATAGTTTAAATAGTATTATTTAAATCTTAGAGTTTTGAGTAAGTTCATTTAAAACTCAAATCTAGGAAAAAGAAAATTAAAGCAACTCTTCACACGATGTTTGATGGTATTAATGGAAAAAATGTGATCGAAATTTAAATGAAATGATTTTAGTAATTTTGAGGTTTAAATTAAACATTTTAAATTAATTAATTGGTGAAACCTTAATAAGTATAATTTTAACAAGCATATGTGTGTGTGTGTATTTGTTCATTTATTTATTCTTGATACACTACAAAAAAATTGTCTTATCCCAGCGTTTTTTTCCCGGTGTTTTTAAAAACCTCCGTAATAGATAAGCCTGTACCAGTGTTGGAATAGGATATACCTATTACGGCAGCTCAAAACCATCGCTTTACAAATTGCTGCAAGAGGAGGCTTATACCGGCGTTTTTCAAAAACGCTAGTATAGGAAGCATTATTGCGTTGGAATAGGGTTATTGATTTCCCTCATGGGAAAGACCTATCTCGGCGCTTTTGAAAGCGCTAGGATAGGATGACTTCATTCCCTTTATGGAAAGGGACCTATCCCAGCGCTTTGAAAAGTGTTGGGATAGGATCACTCAATTCCCTTATAGAGAGACCTATAGGGATTTTTTTAATACAAGATAGAATTCTATTCTAACCTAATCTAAGTGTATATGTGTGTGAAGCTCCCTCTTGGAGATTTGAACCTCGGTCCTTGTCCCCCAAACCCTACAAGTACTTATATTTGTGGAGTGACCATCGCACCAAAGATGTGCAGTGGTAAAATAATTTTGAGAAAGACCTATCGAACTATAGACATTTTGAAAACTTTAAGGCCGTACACCTAACCACTAGATACTTGGAGTGATGGTGGGATTTGTTAATTATCAAAGGACCAATACTCCCCCTAAACCTAGAAAAAGACCAAAGTACCCCCAAAAACATCGCAAAAGAGTAAAAACACCCTGATACCTAGAAAAAGACCGATATACCCTCAAAACCTAATAAATGACTGAAATACCTCCAAACTATAAAAAACGATCCAAAATACCCTCGATTACTTGAATAAGACCAAAATGCCCCTAGAAAGACAAAAAATGTCCAAAACACACCCGACACCCAGAAAGGGGTTGATACATCCCCGAAACATAAAAAATAACCAAAATACCCCCAAAACATCAAAATGAACAAAATACCTCATAAAAGCTAGAAAATGACAAAAGCACTCCTATGCCTAAAAAAGGTGGAAAACCCCTTGATTACTTGAATAATACTAGGGGTGGCAAAATCAACCTAAATCCGCATACTTAAATGAGACTCAAACCCACCCAATTATTAATTGGGTTAAATGAGTATTAACCCAATTAAACCCAATTAACATTAATATTTGTTGGGTTTTAAATGGGTACCCAATTAACCCAATTATGATTCAAATATCATTTCTACAAATCAACCAACTTTAAAATACCCCAAAATCACTAAACTTACAAAAATACCCCTTAAATCTAAAAAATGACCAAAATATCCCCAAAACCAAAAAATGACAAAAATATCCCCTAAAATCACAAAAAAAAATGACCAAAATATCCCAAAACCTAAAAATTACTAAAATACCCCTAAAACATAAAAAATGACTAAAATACCCCCTGAAACGAAAAAATGCCTTAAATATCCCTAAAACCTAAAAAATACGAAAATACCCCCAAACCTAAAAAAAGCCCAAAATGCCCCTAAAGTCCAAAAAATGAACAAAATACCCTCGAACCGAAAATGACCAAAATACCCCCAAAAATCCAAAAAATGACTAAAATACTCCTAAAACCCAAAAAATGACCAAAATACCCCCAAAACCTAAAAATAACCAAAATACCCTGAAATCCAAAAAATGACCAAAATACCCCTAAAACCTAAAAGATGACCAAAATTCCCCCGACACCTAAAAATTACCAAAATACCCCTCAAAACCTAAGAAATGACCAAAATACCATCGAAACCTAAAAAATGGCCCAAATAACCCTGAAGCCTAAAAATTAATCAAAATGACCTCGAAACCTAAAAAATGACCAAAATACCCCTTGGAACCTAAAAAATTACCAAAATAACCTCGAAGCCTAAAAATTGATGAAAATAATCCTGAAACCTAAAAATGACCAAAATACCCTCTTAAAGCTATAAAATTACCAAAATATCCCCTAAATCTAAAAAATGACCAGAATACCCCTGAAACCTAAAAAATGTCCAAATTACCCTCAAACCTATAAAGTGATGAAAATACCCCTAAACTTTTGAAATGACCAAAATAAACCCAAAACCTCAAAAATGGCCACAACCAACTTGAAACCTCTAAAATTACCAAAAATACCTTGAAACCCTTAAAATTACCAAAATACCTCTAAACCTATAAAACGTCCAAAATACCTCTCAAAATATCTAAAATGACCAACATACCACTAATCCTATAAGATGAACAAAATACACCCAAAGCCTCTAAAATTACCAAAATAGGGGTTTAGGGGGTATTTTGGTCATTTGTTATGTTTAGGGAGTATTTTGGTCATTTTTTAGTTTTAGGGGGGATTTTGGTAATTTTTTAAGTTTAGGGTGTATTTTTATCGACTTACAAGTGTAAGGGGCATTTTTGTCATTTTATAGGTTTTGGGGTATTTTGGTCATTTTTTAGGTTTTGAGGATATTTTGGTCATTTTAAGGTTTAGGGGTTATTTTGGGGTAGTATTCAATCTTGATAGGGCTTTATCCATTTTCACCTAAATTAGTGAAATTATATCCAATAACTTATGGATTATAATAGCAAAGATAATATACTGAAAAACAATTATTTAATTTTCAATTTTTTTGGTAAAAGTATATGTGTTCTAATTTTACAATATAAGCATTGTTAATTACCGTTCAAGTTCAAATAAAATAAAATAAAAAATTTAAAATTCTATCACTTTATACTATATTTATTATACACCATTTTTTGGAACCCTTTGTTTTCCATGTTTGTAATGACTAGATGCATGCATTGTTCTTGCATGTTAAACAAGCTACTAAGTACCAACCCATTGGGACAACCAAGAATTTTAACAATCAAGATTGTTCATATTTCATAGTATATTACTCATTCTCTATATTGCATAATTTATATACATAATAAGAATTTTTATGATAAGGATTGAGAATGCCACGAGTCTCTCCTAGATAAACAATCATTCCACTTTTTGATTACTTGACCAGGACTTTTCCTTGACAATCTCTTTTGCATAAAAATTAAATGACAATAATGAGTATACAATGAAAACTCTTTGGTACCATATTTTCTAATATGGAAATCCTATTGGGGTATTGAATTTCTTGTTTGTGGAACTTACCTTCAATGGAAGACTTGATATTCACAAAAGATGTTCGTGACACAACGCCCCGCTTTTTTTAGGAAAAAAATATGGAAGGAATTGTTGTACTTTCCTTATGTAGCACCATAACATTATTGTGACCTAAATTTTTAAGCAATTCCAGATTCCTTAAGTCTATATAAACCCAACTATTGTAAATCATTCCTCTCACCCTAACCTATCAAGGAATTGCACTTTGAAAACTGAAGGACGAAAGGATGGTGTACACTAAAATCTTTTTGGAGCATGTGATGGTGATGATTGGTGGCCTATGGGTCTGGAAGGTGTACTTCTACAAGGAGTTTTGCATCAAATGTTGAAAATAGGAGGTTGTTCCTAGTGTATCATGAAGCTTTGGGTTCCATATCTAATATAAATTGCTTTACTTATAGTCTAATAATAAAAGTATGTGTTCTTTGATTTTAACCTCTCTCGCCAGATTCTATTTCATTTTGTTTGTTTGGTAATGATTGGGTTTTTTAGGAAATGAATTTATTAATGAACTGAATTGTATTATGATTCTGAATCTTAAATTGTTTCAATCTTATGAGTATAAAGGATACTCCCAATAGCAGTGTTTTAGTTTGCTTCTCTTGGCATACTGTTTCATGCTATATTAGTTATAGACTTGTAGGACTCTTAGCCTTTATCCTTTTGAAGAGCCTTATTATGCCACATAAAATGAGATTGTTAAATTGGTTAATGTAAAATTGTGATTTACAATTATGTTTTATGTTGGTTTTATTTAATGACAAAAAGTGTTGTAATTACAATAAATTATTTCCTTGTATTTTGTGGAATTTTATTGTATTGGGTTTAGTATTAAGTTGGTGAATAATCAAATATACAATAAAGATCAGTGTAGTTTCATGAGGTGGGGCCTTTTGCATTTATTTTTTAAACACTTTAAAGTTTTGGGTGCCCTATTGTTTTTGGGCTTTTTACTTCTGTACATCATGCTTTTGAACATTGCATTCTACCTAATTCAAATAGCGTCATCTTTACTTGGCCTTGCAATTTTATTTTTCTCTTTTGTAGAAATTCTACCTCGTTGTACTAACCTTAGCGTTGTGATTTTCTTTGAGGGATTCATGTTTTAGAATTCATCTTTAGATATAACTCCTTTGAAGGACTTATGATATTGACTTTGTTGTTAGACTTACATCCTTTGAAGGATTTATGTCGTTAGCCTTGTCAGCAAACTTATATCCTTTGAAGGATTTATGTCATTGACTTTGTCGTTAGACTTACATCCCTTGAAGGATTTATGTCATTAGCCTCGTCAGCAAACTTATATCCTTTGACGGATTTATGTCCTTGGCCTTGTCATTTGACTTATATATCCTTTGAAGGATTTATGTCGTTAGCCTCATTAGCGGACTTATATCCTTTGAAGGATTTAAGTCCTTGGCCTCGTCATTTGACTTATATCCTTTGAAAGATTTATGTCCTTATGAGTTGTTAGTGCTTTTGAGGAGATTCTATTGGTTGAATAACTTTTGAATGATTCCTTTATTGCATTGCTTTAGAGTAAAACAAAAATTTAATTGACAATTGCAAGTGATTATCCTCCTACTGGTGATACCTCTTCAAGTGTTCAATGTTTCAAGGATGAGGTAACTTGTTGTAGTCCAAAGATTCCAGGTGGTAGCTTCCTTGTCCTGAATAGTGGGTGACTTTGAAGGGGCCCTCTCAGGTAGGGCCAAGTTTTCCATGGGCTAGGTTCTTCGTTGCAAGCATAACTTTCCTTAGGATGAGGTCTCCTACGTTGAATCTCCTTAGCTTTACTCTCTGGTTGTAGTATCTTGACATCTTCTGTTGGTATCTGGCCATTCTTTTGGATGTGTCATCTTCTATCTATTCCAAGCAATCCAAGTTCGTCCTTAGCTGTTCATTGTTGGTTTCTTCGTTGAAAAATTCCCTCCTTATGCTGGTGACCCCAACTTCAACGGGGATTACAGCTTCTGTGCCATACGTAAGGTTGAATGGCGTCTCTCCTATTGGGGTTCTGGTCGTGGTTCTATAGGCCCAAAGGACACTTGGAAATTCTTCAGGCCATGCACCTTTTTCCCTTTCCAGTTGAACTTTGATGGCCTTCAGCAAGGTTCAATTGATCACTTTTGTCTGTCCATTGGCTTGTGGGTGTCTTGGTGGTGAGAAGTAGTTTTTGGTCCTGAGCCTTGAGTAGAAAGATCTGAACGCCCGGTTGTCAAATCGCCTGCCATTATCTAATATGATCATCCTCGGTATGTTGAACCTACAGACAATGTTCTTCCACACAAAGCTTTGTACTTTTGCCTCTGTGATTGTTGCCAGAGCCTTTGCTTCTACCCACTTCGTAAAATAGTCAATTGCTACAAGTAAAAATTTTACCTGTTTTTTACCTTGAGGCAAGGGGCCCACTATGTCGATCCCCCATTGTGCGAATGGCCATGGAGAGATTATGATCGCCATCTTCTCTCCTAGGTTCTACGGACGTTCTCATACCTTTGACACTTGTCACACCTCTTGACGAAGTCATTCGCTTCTTTCCGCATTATTAGCCAAAAGTAGCCTGCTCTAGTAATCTTGGATATCAAAGATCTTGGTCTCGCGTGATCTCCGCAAATGCCTTAGTGGACTTCTTCCAGGATGCATCTTGCTTCGTCCTCTTCGACACACTTTAAGTAAGAGAGAGAAAATCTGCTTTTATAGAGCGTGTCATTTAGTAGGTTGAATCTGGCGGCTCACTTTTTTATCTTCCTTGCCTCGTTTGGATCTGATGGTAGGTAGCCATCCTTCAGGTGGGAGATGATAGGTGTTGTCCAACTCGAGCTCCCGTGTATTGCAAATGTATGGAACTCTTCTATACTGGGGAATTTTTGTAGCTCTATCTTGATCCCTAGTGGGTTGCCTACGGCTTCTGACGATGCTTGTCTCACCACCTCATCTGCTTCCATGTTCAAACTCTACGCAACTTGCATAAATTCTACTTGTTCCAAATCTCTGGCAAGCTGGTTGTTTAACTTCAAGTACTTCTGCATCCTCTGCTCTTTTGCTTCATAATCCCCTTTGATCTGCCTGACCACTAACCTGGAGTCACTTTTTACGAGTACCTTTTTGGCTTCCATGGACTTGGCCAGTCTGAGCCCTGTCATTATCGCTTCATATTCAACTTCGTTGTTGGTAGCTGGGAACTAGAGCTGGACCCCATACTTCAAGGCGTCCCCTTTAGGTGAGGTTATAATGACTCCGACTCCGCCTTTACCTTTGGCTAAAGATTCGTCAGTTTGCACCGTCCATGATCCTGCTACGTCCATCACGCTTTCTTCAGGCATGGTGAATTCGGCAATGAAGTTTGCTAGTACCTGTGCCTTTATTGCTATTCACGGTCTATATTTAATGTTGAACTGACTCAGCTTAACTACCCATTACACCATTCATCCCGCGGCATCTGATTTGTTCATTGCCTTCTTAATTGGTTGGTTTGCTATGACGAGGATCGGGTTTTCTTGGAAGTATGGACATAGCTTTTGAGAAGCAACAATCAGAGCAAAAGTGATTTTCTCGATGCGTGGGTATTTCGACTATGCTCCTTGAAAGGCCTAGCTTACATAATATACAGGGCGTTGGATTCTTGATTCTTTTCAAATGAGGGCTGCACTTACTACCATGGCAAAGACAGCTAAGTACAAGAACATCTTCACCTTTTCTTGACATACTCAATAATGGTGGGTTGATCAAATAGCGTTTTAGCTCCTGGAACGCCGTT
Source organism: Castanea sativa (assembly GCF_040712315.1). NCBI lineage: Eukaryota > Viridiplantae > Streptophyta > Magnoliopsida > Fagales > Fagaceae > Castanea > Castanea sativa. The sequence continues at coordinate 44,429,421 of NC_134023.1, read as the reverse complement.
TCGCATTCGTCGGTCCGTGCAAAGGCTTGTTTGAGAGTTTTGAAGAATGGGAGGCATTTGTCTGTCACCCTTGAGATAGAGCGGTTCAGTGTTGCTACTCTTCCTATCAACCTTTGTACCTCCTTGACATTCCTTGGTGAGGTCATCTCTAGTATAGCTTTCACTTTCTCTGGATTAGCTTTTATGCCTCGTTGTGACACCATAAAGCCAAGGAACTTCCCTGAGGAAACTCCGAATGCACACTTCACTACATTCAACTTCATCTAGTACCGTCTTAAAGTTCGAAGGTTTCCTCAAGGTTGTCCAAATGGCTTTCTACTTCTTTGCTCTTGACGAGCATGTCATCTACGTACACCTCCATGTTTCTTCCAATCTGTTCATTGAACATTTGATTTACTAACATCTAGTAGGTAGCTCCTACATTCTTCAATCCAAATGTCATGACCCTGTAACAATAAAGTTCTTGATTGGTAATGAAGGCTTTCTTCTCTTGATCTTCTTCTAACATTTGGATTTGGTTGTACCCCGAGAATGCATCCATAAACGTTAACAGCTTGTGTCCTACTGTGGAATAAATGAGCTGGTCAATTTGTGGCAAAGGGAAACTGTCTTTTGGGCAAGCTTGATTCAGATCTGTAAAATCTACACACATCCTCCATTTCCCGTTTGCTTTCTTCACCAAGACGACATTAGCCAACCACTCAGGGTAGTACACTTCACGGATGAACTTGGTAGCCAGGAGCTTGTTAACTTTGTCCATGATGGCCTTGTTCCTCTTGGGTGTAAAGACTCTTCTCCTTTGTTGGACGAGCTTTTTCCTTGGATCTATGTTTAGCCAGTATTGAATGACATTCTCTGAGATGCCGAGCATGTCCTCATGGCTCCACACAAATATGTCCAGGTTTTTCTTCAAGAACTCCATTATCCCCCGTTTCATATCTAGATCAAGATTTGCTCTGATATTCATCACCTTTGTGGGTTCCCCTTCTACCAGCTCCATCGTTTCCAGGATTTCCATAGTCTCGGGACTCTTTTCTTCGATAATTCACATGTGGTTTTCTTTCAACGCCAATACCGCTTGATAACACTCGCAGGCTAGAACCTATCTCTCTTGATTACTCCCACCCTATTTTCTGGAGAGAATTTTACCTTTAAACAGTATGTCAAAGTCGCAACTTTCCAATAGTTAAGTGTGAGTCATCCAATGATGACATTGTAGGACGATGGACAATCTACCACCAGGAAATTAAGTTGCTTCGTTATTTGCTAGGGGTATGTTCCTGCTGTTATCGTTAAGGTCACTATTACTTTTGGGTACACTTTATCCCTGCTGAAACTAATGAGGGGGGATTCAAACGTTCAAAGCCTGCTCAAGTCTACTCTTAACTGCTAGAAGGCGAAGAGGTAAATGATGTCGGTGGAGCTCCCATTGTCTACTAAAATTCTTCGGGTGTTGAACGCTTCTATCATTAGCATGATGACTAAGGGGTCATCATGTGGTTGCTTCACTCCTCTGGCATTTTCCTCCGAGAAGACCATGTTTGTGGCTTCTCTTCTCTAGTGTTTTGTTGGTGGTATCATGTGGACACTGTTGACCTGCCTCTGTTGCGACTTCTTGATGGATTTGCAGGAGCCCCCGGTCGTTGGACCACCATTGATCATCCTTATCTCGCCTATTGCACCCTTCATTTGGTTTATCATCATCCTGCAGCTTTTCTTTTGACCTAATTCAGTCTTCTTGCTTTGGTCGTCCGTATGTGTTTTTCTTGAAGAATTTATGCAATTTCCCTTTCTAGATCATCTCTTCTATATGCTCCTTGTGGTCTCAACATTCGTTAATATAATGTCCATGGTCTCTATGGAAACATCAGTACTTTCTCTTGTTCCAGGCATTGGGTGAGCAACCCAATGGCTTCAGCCATTTCAGCTGATAGTCATCCTTAATCGGCATTAAGATTTGGTCAATGAGCATTACTAGGGGTGTGAAATTTACTATTTTGTGAGCTTTGTCGTCCCTCTGCTTGCCCCTGTCATTGCTGAAAGAGTGGTCTTTCCTTTTCCTCTTTTGCCCTATCTGGTCGTCTCCGGGGGGGGGGGGGGGAGGGGGCGTCTTTGATGTTTGAGGTCCACCTACCTCTATTGCCGCCAAAACATCCTCCGCATTCATGTATTTCTGAGCCTTCATGAGCGAATTTGTCATTGATGTTGGGGGACTTTTAGCAAGGCCACTACGAACTCCTTCGACCTCAATCATGCTTTAAACATGGTAAGTTGCACTTGATCCTCTGCCTTTTCCACTTCCAATACTTCCCTGTTAAATCGCTTCACATAGGATCTCAAGGACTCTTCTTCTCCCTGTTTGATCGTCAATAAATGATCTGCTAGTCTTTTCTGACGCTGCCCTCCTACAAAATGATGCACAAACAGGCTGCTGAGCTGATCAAAATCGTGAATGGAAAACTGTGCTAACTTATTGAACCACACTCCAGCTTCTCCTTTAAGGGTGGTCGGGAATGAGCGACACACTATTTCATCTGGGGTTTGCTGTAGGCTCAAGGTCATCTTAAAGGTGGTGATGTGATCTAGTGGGTCTTTTAACCCGTCATACGACTCTAGCTGTGGAAGCCAGAATTTTGGCGAGAGTGGGTGATCGAGCACCCTTTGTGTGAACGGAGAATCTGTCATTCTCACCATCCCGTCCAAATTCTTTTCTATTTTTCCTTTCATCCCATTCTTGAGCTCGTCCATCTCTTTCCTCATACTCCTCAGGAGGTCATTACTGGCCTCATCAAATCGCTCCATCCTCCTCGTGCCATCTCTCCCTTGGCTCCCTTTTGGATCTTGCACTACCTCTTCATTCCTGTTGTTTTCGATCCTTCTTGGTGAGTGGTTTTCTTCCTGTTGCAATGCTGCCTCATCTCCTGATTTTGTTTTGATAGCTCTTCTACACTAACCATAAGAGCTTGGACTTGCAATGGTAGAGTGGCTGATTTTGGTTGTGCACTGGACTTCATTTGGATGATAATAAGGGTAGAGCAACGTTTGTGTCCTTAGGATTAGGAAAAAGAAAGCGTTCCCACAGACGGCGTCAAACTGATGAACCTAAAGTTGTTAGTCATTGTAGTCGTCTAGATAACCCCGGTGCAACCTGCAAGAACACAAGGGATGGTAGCAAAAAATGGATCACTGGTGTGGTGCTTGTTGGCAAGCCTCTGATGATAAAGTTAGAGAGAGAGAGAGAGAGAGAGAGAGAGAGAGAGAATTAAGAAGGTTGTTGGTGGGTAAGAATAACTTAGTGTTTGTACCCTTTACCATAGGTGGAGCGTGGTATTTATAGGTCACTTTTCTCCTAGCCGTTGGAACCACCATTAATGGTGGTTTAATTCCTGAGTAACGTCCTTGGCATTCAATGTGGGGGAAATGGAATCTCCTGACACTTAATGTGCGAATATAGGAGCCTTTGTGCTGTTGCCTTGCTTCGTCCGAGCCGTAACGATTCTAGCAATAATGGTAGCATTTATGGCTCAACCCTTGTCCTTAGCTATGTCTGGGCGAATGATTTCACCAGGTTTATCATATATAGCTTTGCTTTCTTTGTTTCCTAAACTTATAAAATAGCACACCCGCGTGATCTTTTCTCATCACTCAAAAAGCATGCTTTTTCTTAAACCATTTTTATAGTCACCTGCTCTCCTGCATCCTTCCACTCGATCATTAAACAAATAATATATAAAAATTCTTCCTATTTCTTGGTACAGGAGGTGCAATATAATTTTGTGGAGTTTCTACCTAACAAATTTGTGTAGGTTTGTAAAGTGCGCAACTTGTGGTTGATTATCTGCTAATGACCTCTCTGCCCAGATAATGATACCAAGATGACGCGAATCGTCTCAAAAGTCCAACTTAGCTAGTTACAACTTGTTTTATATATATAGGGGAAAGATTTTTCATATTCTCTAACATATATAAAACAAAAAATTTTATATCAAAAGATATAAATTTTCTATGACTAATACACATGAAACATTTACAATCCTCTTTTATAACATTTGATATAGAAAATATCGTCCTTTTGTTTTCAAAGATAATTTTTAGGCAAAAACACAAGTTAAATTCTTTAAGTTTGATCAGTTGTCATTTTAATCATGAAAATAAGTTTTATTTTTGGTATTTTGATCCTGTAAGTTCACATTTGTTGTCACTGTTAAAAAAAATTCAATTAAAAAGAATTAGTAGAGATATAAATTCAAACTTAAGGATGTAATTTATATTTTTGTGTTAAAAAATATTAATATGTTTTTAGTATTAAAATTTTATTTTTTAATAGTTAACGGGAGTTATGGACAAAAAAAAGACTGACAGTGACAAAAATTGCGAACTTACAAGATCAAAAAGACAATCGACCAAACTTAATGGGTGTAATTTATATTTTTGCCTGATTTTGTATAATCATTTGTATCTATACTATACCTGTGATAACTTTCAATCGGATAGGAAACTTTGCAAGTAGAAAATAACATATTTCTTTTTCAAACCAGAAAGAGTTTTATTTTAAATAATATAAACCACATGATCTCATGATGCATCCGAAAAGGGGAAAAAATACTCATTATTGTGCATTATTTCAATCAATCAAAAACTATTAGAACCAAGGTACATTATAAAAATACTAACATATGATGAATGCTAGACTCATATAAAAATTACACATTAAGATTTCTGGGAGTTGTTAAGATAATTTCACATTAAAAATTTTTAAAATCCTATCGACCTATTATAAACTAAGTGGATTTGAATTTTGTTAAGTTAATAGCATTTAAATAAATATTGACTAATACTTTTTTGGTATATATTTAAATTATTGATAAAGTGATAAAATTCAATGATAGAGGTATCTTAAGAAATTTTGGAACAGTGTTTATTGACAACCAGTACGGGCGGTGAATAGTGAATAAAACGTAGGTTTGTTAGTTTTTCTTTTTCTTTTATGGCTAGTATTTTCTCACGCATTCATAGTACACATAATATCTTTCTAAAAAAAAAAAATTAGTACACAGAATATCCATAATTATGTATGTGTTAATGTTCATATTTTTTTTTATACAAAATAGATATTCTATTCTAGTCTAATCTAAGTATATATGTATGTGAAACTTCCTTCTGGAGACTTGAACTCCGGTCCTTACCCTCCACATCCCACAAACACTAATACTTATGAAGTGACCCCGCACCAAAGGTGCGCGGTGGTATTAATGTTCATATTTTAAAACTAAATAATGTAAGTATGTAACCTATAAGTTATGTAATAAAATCATTATTTTTATAACGAGTACGATTTGGAATTACTACGTTGAACTGGTCGCGACCAAGCAATGGACGTGCGTCGGTGCATGAATTATTAATCACCTTTATAGAGGATAAGGCCTACATCGCTCTCTATGCATCCCTATATATTTTAATTTCTTCTTCCAATAACTTGTTCACATGCACGCATAAATGTGAACATAAATTGTAATCGTTAAGTGTTCATCTTCTTCTACTTTTTATTCATTATTTATTTTTTTATTTATAAATAATTTCAAGAAATGACAAGATTTTAAAATCACAATATTCCTTCATTAATGATAGTTACAAATTATAATGATCAGGCAAAATGCCTAGCACAGAGATTAAGACCAAGTCTTAAAGAATTTGATTACTGGGTGTCTGACAACCTCAAACATGCCTTCTTTGTTCTAAAGGAATTTTGAGAATAAACAATAATTAGATGATTCTTCCCCAGATCCTTCCAAATAAATCAGTCATGTACGTACAAAATTCCCCAGATTCTTAATATTGTCCAAGCAAGTAGTTTTTTTTTTTTTTTAAGAGAGTTTCAATCTATGATGTCTGCTCCTGATATACACTTAGGAGGACGTTTAATTTTCTTGATGTGATATCAACGTGAAATGTTTCATTATTATAATCTTAGATTAGTATAATCATATTACCTTAATGTGACATTAAGATGTTTGATTCATTAAATTAAATTCCAATCATAATCTAGGAATGTAGTGTTCATATAATTGATAAATAAACATTCTTAGAAATATTAAAAATTATTATAATAACAAATTGATTGAAAATAGCCTCAACTCTAAAAAATGCCAAAATTATTCTTGAACCAAAAACTACCCCTAGAAGACCCAAAATGACTAAATTACCCCTAAAACCTAAAAAAAAAACACTTGAAATCTAAAAAATGATCAAAATACCCATGTAATCTCTAAAATTACCAAAAATACCCTAAATCTTATGGAAATGACCAAAATACCCCCTGAAACCTCAAAATGATCAAAATAGTCTTGAAATCATTAGAATGGACAAAATACATCCGAAATCACAAAATTACCAAAATACATCCGAAATCACAAAATTACCAAAATACCTCTGAAATCACTAAAATTGCGAAAATACCCCCGGATCCTCAAAGCAAACAAAAATACCCAAAACCTCTTAAATGACCAAAATAGCCCCAAAATTTCTAAATGACCAAAATAATCCTGAACTTGTAAAATAACCAAAATACGTTGAAAGCTTTAAAATGACCAAAATACCCTCGAAACCATTAGAATAAGCAAAAAACAACTGATACCTCACAAATGACCAAAATACCCAAAAAATCTAAAATGATTAAAATACACCTTAAATCGCTAAATTGATCAAAATGCCCTCAAATCCTCTAGAATGAGCAAAAAAAACTTGAAACCTAACGGTAAATTTGTCAAAATTCACATCGAATTAAGAAATATAGAGTTGGGTTCAAGTTACACTTGATGTAACTCTAAAAAATGTTACACTAACCAATAACTTATTGTTGAATTCATATTTTGAAAATCCAACCGTTGGATCACATTTTCTATATGTTCTTAACATGCATGCCAATTTATATACAAATCGGATGTAATTTACCATTTGATCTTTAAACTCATCATTTATGCATTATTTTCAATTACAAAAACTTGAATTTAAACAATTGATTGATGACATGATTATTAATCTTTGATCACCTTGAAATTTTTTAAGCATGAAAACTATATGAAGATAATGTAATCTAACGGTAGATTTGTCAAAAATCACATCGAATTACGAAATATAAGATTGGGTTCAAGTTACGCTTGATGTAACTCTAAAAAATATTACACCAACCAATAACTTATTGTTGAATTCATATTTTGAAAATCCAACCATTGGATCACATTTTCTATATGTTCTTAACATGCATGCCAATTGTTATGCCAATCGGATGTAATTTACCATTTGATCTTTAAACTCATCCTTTATGCATTATTTTCAATTACAAAAACTTTAATTCAAACAATTGATTGATGACATGGCTATTAATCTTTGATCACCTTGAAATTTTGTAAGAATGAAAAATATATGAAGATAATGTAATCTAACGGTAGATTTGTCAAAAATCACATTGAATTATGAAATATAGGGTTGGGTTCAAGTTACGCTTGATGTAACTCCAAAAAATGTTACACCAACCTATAACTTATTGTTGAATTCATATTTTGAAAATCCAACCGTTGGATCACATTTTCTATATATTCTTAACATGCATGCCAATTGTTATGCCAATCGGATGTAATTTACCATTTGATCTTTAAACTCATCCTTTATGCGTTATTTTCAATTACAAAAACTTGAATTTAAACAATTAATTGATGACATGACTATTAATCTTTGATCACCTTGAAATTTTTTAAGCATGAAAACTACATGAAAACTATATGAAGATAATGTAATCTAACGGTAGATTTGTCAAAAATCACATCGAATTAAGAAATATAGGGTTGGGTTCAAGTTACACTTGATGTAACTCTAAAAACTGTTACACCAACCAATAACTTATTGTTGAATTCATATTTTGAAAATCCAACCGTTGGATCACATTTTCTATATGTTCTTAACATACATGCCAATTTTCATGCCAATCGGATGTAATTTACCATTTGATCTTTAAACTTATCTTTTATGTGTTATTGTAAACTACAAAAACTTGATTTTATACAAAAACCTTACCTATAGCGGCGGTCACAAGAAACGCCGCAATAGATCTCATCCACTGCGGCGGGCCAAAAATGCGCCACAATAGGCGACATATAGCGGCAGTTTTTGCACCCGCCGCAATAGGCCCGTTGCAATTTCAAGGTCTATTGCGGCAGGTCATTGACCCGCCGCTATATCTCAGCCGAAGGCCACTAAAGCAAGTCTATTACGGCGGGTCACTGGCCCGCCGCAATAGTACGCCGCAATATACTAGGTCTATTGCGGCGGGCCATTGACCCGCCGCAATAGATCTCATATACAGCGGCAGGTCGAAAAAGCGCCGCAATAGGCGATCTATAGCGGCAGTTTTCGCACCCGCCGCAATAATGGCATAATATCTGCTCGACATTCTGTCAAAATGTTTCTCTAAATCTTTTCTTTCAAATGAAACTGACTGTAAAATATTACACAATCTGGCTGACTCAGCAAATTGTACCCGCCGATCCAGACATTTGCAGACAAATTGGGAAAAAGGGTGACAAAGACTGTTCAAATTTTTGACAAAATTATTTGTCTACTTGAACATAAATATTGCTAGTGGGGAATCGGCTTGCTTGAACTTAACGAAAATTAATATTGCATTATTGTGTTATAATAGTTAATTTAATTCACAAATTCAGACATTACACGGCACGATTAGATTAAAACACTAGAAGTCAGAAAATTATTCGTGTCTATCTGATTATATTGTCTGGTCTGGACTTTAATGGCCGCAAGTACGTCCTTTTAATCCCTTTCTATACCTATAATAAGCTTAGTCAAAGAACATGCACGGCCGATTGTCACTATCTAATGATGTCAAGCTAAAAAAAAAGGCTGATTCACTATCTAATTGTGTAATTTAGATGATCCCTATTTTTTATACTTGTCTTTTTGGCATAAATTCTAGCTACGTACTTGAGCTTATGCACAAAACATTAACTCGATTAATTGATCGCGCTTTGATGATGATCATCATAATAACAATGCTTGTATATATAGGGGATACTAGCGATAGGACTGTGTTTTAAACAATTTTGACGTATAATATATAATGATTAGCTAGCTTGTAATTCATTTGTGTGTGTGTGTATATATATTGAAAAATAATAATCAAGTTATAATTCTTGAAATAAGATTACACAAAAGGCTTACAATTTTTTGTTGAGGGAATACCGTAATACTAATAGTAATACAACAATAAAGCAACAAATTGCTGACATTCATTTTTACCCAAAGATAAATCCTTGACGTAACCAAAAGAACCAAAAGAGACACCATCATTAAAAGCAAGAGAGAGAAGGATAACACTTGCTTATGCTTATTTGAATCATCATGAATATCATATAGCTAGTAACTCTTTTTGACTGGGATTATTAAAATAAAAAAAAAACTCTTTTTGACTGGTATTCGAATCTAGAGACAGCTTTGGTTTTGATCTTTCTAAGCACGTTAGCGGCTTTAGCCCAAACCCGTGGATGGGGTAGATCACCAATACTTAAATGGTTGACTACAACATCTTATGAGGTTCAACGTTTGTGATTGTAAACCTGTTTTCAAGAGCTTCAAAGTCATAACCCCTTCCTAACCTTTTGAATTCTAAAACTAGCTATCACGTAATTTTGCATAACATTTGAGAGATTTGAGTATTTTTTCCACCTCCCAATCATCTCTTATTGCATTTAGAGATAACAATAAGTTACATAATTACGTGATAGGATGGTTCCAAGATATCATTCCGCAATGAAGATAAAATTAAACTCAATTTTCTTTCTTTGTTAAAGTTAATTTTGCAATAAAACCAAATCAATTATTATTTGCTTTGACTGTACAGTTATCACTATAGACTGGCACAAACATTTTCAGAAATACCTACCGTGCGTATAACTATAAACTATCATAGGAAGTTCTAAATTTCAAATAATTTACCACCTATATAAACAAATAACATCTTCCCAAATAATAGGAATTCAATCTTAACAGCTAACATGAAAAACTCAAAAACCACATCCCAAAATGTCATTGAAAAAATCAACACAAATACGACCCTGAATATTTGTGTTGATTTACTATTATATTGGTGTGATGCGACAATTTAATGTTGGGAAGTAGAAATTAAGACTGCACAAGCCAAATCTGAAAAGCGAGAGAAAGAGAGAAGCAGTTCACTATCAGTATGCAGTAGCGAAGTCAGAATTTCAATTTAGGAGGAGCAAGATCAAAAAAGACAATAATTTTTTTTAAAAATTAATCAATATTACAAATAAAATTATAAATAACAGTAATTATCATAAAAATGTATTAAAATTTAAACAATTGTAAAATAATTAAATAATTGTAAAACAACCAATTCATAGTTACTAACAATTAAAGTAAGAGGTTAATATATGTACACAAATTTTAGACATCAAATTTGATTCCTTATAATAATTTGAGAAAATAAATTTTCAACTTTCTTTCTTTGTACTTCTAATTATTTAAAATTTAGCTTTATGGTAAAAACTCAAATTTTGAAACTCTGAGAAAAATAAGAGATGGAGGTGAAAAAGATAACAGATGCTTTACTGCTTTAGTACCATACATGACATTATTATTATTATTATTATTATTATTATTATTAGAATTATTATGTGTAAAAATTGAGTTCCGTAGGTGGTACCTGAAATGAAAGGAAAGGAAATTGGATAAGTGAAAAAAAAAAAAAAAAAAAAAGCCTTGACTGTTGGTGAAAGTGTACACAAGCTTTAACTTAAAATAAAAGATGATAGTTGATGGCCAATTATTTTGATGTCAGGCTAATTGATAAAAGTGGGAGTAGTTCTTTTAGTAACACAACAAAATTTGCCAATATTTTTACAATAAATTGAGATGTTAGAATATCATAGGTCAAAATAAAATAAAATAAATTATTCTAAGATCCATCCCAACTAAAAGCATGAGTGTTGTGAAAATATTGTAAAATTTTATTGTGTATTTAGACTAACTTAAGTGGGAGATGTGTTTTTAAATTTAATTTTTCATATCACGGTACAGTTTATGTATAGTGTTTGTTTTACTATTCTAATGTTAGGAGGTGCACAAAAAAAAAAAACTACAGTAATAAGTAGAAGTATATATAAATGGTTTTTTAAGGTTCCCTTGGCTCTACCCTTGTCGGTGTGGCCACCGCCATTGCCTAGGTTCATGAGGTGAGCTGATGGTCTATCTGGGTTCAGTCTAAGCTGAGGGATTTGAATTAGAGAGGTGTGAGTTCTTCGTGGTCTTTGTTAGTGGCAACTTTAGGAATTTTTTTCTAAGGGGTCATTAAAAAACTTAAATTAAACAAACTTTAATATAAAAAAAAAAAGAACTTGAATATATTGAGTTATCGAAAAAAAAAAAAAAAAACACACAAATACATGGAGTTTTAAAATTTCTTTCTACAAGTTTTCATATTTTGAAATCTTCTCATGATAGTATATTATTAGTTGTCATTATTTATTGTCAATGTCAATATGACCATTTTATTTTGTTAAATGTGTATAATATTTTTGTTTTTATGCAATTGTGGTTCTATATTTGTCGTAGTTTAAACTAAATGACAAAACTCAACCCTACTTGTACTGTATAATTATTAACCCACACAACCATACTCATTCATACACAGATAATACACTAAGTTGTTGTTTGCTTATTGTGGGATAAACTAATATGTGATCAAGGTGTGCAAGATTTAAAACAAGGTGTGCAAAAATATTTTTAAGAATAAATTAGATTGTAAAGCAATATATATATATATATATATATATATATATATATATTCTTAAGTCAAGGGTTCATTTGAACCCCCTGAAGTGTGCAGCTGCTCCTAATCTTTGTTTTCAAATTTTAGAATTTGGTCTGAAACTGTGTCGTTTAGGCTCGAGGTTTTTGTTTCAAGTTTAGGTCTGAAACGACGTAGTTTTGATGCATGCTAGCTCTTCACTTGATCATCACTAAAATGACGTAGTTTAGGGGTTGATTTGGCAAAAATAAAACATATTAGCACGATGATTTGTCCCTTAACAACAAAAACTAATTGTGGGGTGAATTACTAATGGAATCAAACTTCAGAATGTAAAGTCATGTTATCTATATATATATATATGGTAGTATTCAATCTTGATATGGCTTTGTCCATTTTCAACTAAATTGGTGAAATTATATCCAATAATTACTTATGGATTATTCTCTCTATGCCAAATTGTTTGGCCTGTATTCCATTTTGTGATGTCCTAAAATTATGTCCTGTTTGAAAAGTCAAACACCGTTAATTTATAAACATTCCCTTTATGCCCTTAATTTATTTGTGGGAGCATTTTTTTAATTCAAAAAAAAAAAACTAAAAACAGTTGAGTTTCTAATCTACCGAATTAAATATTGATTTAAAGATAAAGATTGAATTTGGATTAGGCTTGGTGGCTATATAATTTGGATTTGAATATACTGAGAAACAATGATTCAATTTTTAACTTTTTTGGTAAAAGTATATGTTCTCTAATTTTACAATATAAGCATTGTTAATTTGTTATAATTACCGTCCAAGTTCAAGTTAAACAAAAAATTTAAAAACCATTTTTCCTGCACTAATTCAATGTACCTATATATTGCTAATTTTTTTATGATTTATATATATAGCTGAGTCTCTAGCTAATGTAAATACGTATGACATCCCTGATAGCCCAATGCCTATATTAATTATACACCATTTTTTGGAACCCTTTGTACCTCATGCTTTTAATTACTAGATGCATGCATTGTCCTTGAGTGTTAAACAAGCTACCAAGTGAAAGCCCACTGGGACAGCGGAGAATTTTAGAAATCGAGATTGTTCATACTTCATAGAATATAACTCATTCTCTCTATTGCATAATTTATAAATATATACAATAAGAACTTTTGTGATAAGAATTGAGAATGCCACGGGGCCCATGAGTACATCTTGGATAAACAATCATCCCACTTTTTGATTATTTGACCAAGACTTATGCTTGGCAATCTCTTTTGCATGAAAAGTAAATGAGGTGTACAACAAAACTTTTTTAGAACTTGTGATTGCAACGATTGGTGGTCCGTTTATCTGGAAGGTGTACTTTTTCCAGGAGTTTTGTAGGACTCTTAAACGTTACCCTCTATCCTTTTGTAGAGGCTTTTTCTGCAACATAAAAGGAGATTGTAAAATTGGTTAAGAAACTCCGAGCCTGTTTAGATGAGTGGGTTTTTGGATCATATCACTCAGTTTTCATAATTGAGTTCTCAAAACACATGAGTCTCACAAAAAATTTTGTGTTTGGCTTGATTTTCAACCCTTGTTTTCATCACTCAAAACTCAAAAAATTGAGTTAGAGTGATGGAAACAGAAAGCAGCAAATAGGTGTTTTCAAAAATTGAAAACTGAGTTATGAGTTTTGAAAACTGAGTGATGAAAATTGAGATATGAAAGCTGAGCTATCTCTATATCAAACGCGCTTGGACCATTATTTTCTTAAGAATATTTCAACAAATTTTCCTCCCCTCAAACTGATTTATTATAGGATACAAGTTTTCTCGCATACTCAAAGCTTAGTGAATAAATTTACATAATGGGCTTGTTAGAATACAAGCCCAGACTTTAACAGGGCTCATATATGAATTTCAATAGTTTTTTCGTATCGTAAGGGAATGGGTTCTGTAAATGAGCATAAGTTTTTCACCCGTGTGATTAAATTTGTGTGACCTGGACCATTTAATCAAATTTAATGTACACATTTTACAATCTTACAGATTTTCTATGTCTCAAATAATTAGAAACCAATGAAGAAGATTGTCGTCTCATCAAAAAAAAAACAAAGATCTCCAAATCGTTTTATTTGGCCATAGATTCTACATAAACAAAGTATTAGCACTGTTCTTCATGTAATATTTTGAGGAATATGAACTAGTCCTACGACGTTAACCAACATTTGTAGCTATCTCTAGAAATTTGACAAGTAGTTTTCATCAGGGTTTGAATGTAATCTGTTAGGTTTTAAGATCTTAGAGACTAATATATTAGAACTTCAATGTGTATTGTGTCGGCAAACCATGATCAAAACATATAATCTAGATTTAGACTTGCTCAAAGTATGTTTTATTGTATAGTTGGAATCGAGTGATTGCAGAAATTAGTAGACAAATTCTGCAAGGTTTGTTCTATTGAAAATTAGATTCAATCGATCGAGAATTGTGCAGATTGTTTTTTCTGCAATATTTCCAACTCAGTCCAAGCCCGTTTGACGTGTAGGGTTTAATGTTTTACTTCTCATATAAAATTAAAAACCCTAGCTACATTTTAGAAACTTTTGATATGCTGTATGTTTGAATCTCTTGTGAGATCTAGAAGTGTTTACTTTCATACATACTTAGGGTTATCAAAATCAAGATTGATGTCAAAAGTTAAGTGATCGTTTTAGTTGCTGCACAAAGAACATTCAAAAAGACCAAGATTACAAGTAGGAGAACTCGTGGTTGTAGTGGATCAAAGGAAAGAAGTAGTCCGTGGACTCGGAGTTGTCACGCAGTCATGGTAGTAAGTTTTCTACTCAAGATAGTAATAAGACGTTAGTGGTCTAAGTTCTATTGTATAAACTTCAATTCTTTCATAGTAGATCTGTTTTACCTTGAGGATAGTTAGGTTAAATCTTCCCTAAGTTTTTTACCGATTTGGTTTTCTTAGGTCATCAGATCTTTGTATTCTTTATATTTTTCGTTTTATATTTGTTTTACACATATTGGTTTAACCTTGTGTTAATTAACAAACTTGTTAATCAACTTGGCTTAATAATTAGGTTAATCATATTGTGTTAAGGGGTCTAAAACTTCACATTATCCTACTCTAGATTTAATTACCTACCAATTTGTTTTCAAAGATTTGAATCTTAAAAAATGAAAGCATACTTTTTATCAATTGGTCAATGATGTCGATTGCCTCACTATGGGCAAAATCCCTCGGCCACTAGGTTTGGGTAAATTGAAGTGATTAGGGTCACCATCAAATTATAATTCAATCCGGTAATACTTTGTTATTATTATAATAGTACTTTTTTGCTGAACACATCCTTGACTTATGTGTAAATCCATAACATGCATGTTTTTCAACAAGCACTCTGATTATCTATATAACTTGTTGAGAAATTTGTATCTCAAAATGTTTATGTATCTAAGCATATGAATAGAATGTAGAAACCTCATTTTATATGCCAAACCAACGTTAGCCAAAAGTTCCGTGCAGAATATTAAATATAATTAATTTGATTTATTTTGAATCCTTGATTACAACTTATCAAAGAATGACAACTTTTACACAATCCTTTCTCTCTCTTTTTTGTTGGCAACAATCAACTTAATTTTTTACCATGAGGAACTCAAATACAAATGTACAATTGAAAACAATTGAACAAATTGAAGACATATATGTAACAATTTCCTTGAAAAAATTAAAGGCCAGCTGTGTAAGGTACGTTGGTAGCCAGCAACCATGAACCACCAGAGATGAAGTTTGTGACGGTGTATTGTGAAGCCACGGATGTACTAGTAATGACATGGTAGCCAGGCCAATCGACCCTCTTAGTAGTCGATGCGCCTGGCCCCGTGTTAGCATACTCCCCATAATACAAGGTCTTAAGGGCAAAATTTCCACTCCATTCCATCCATCCAGCTGGAGCAATCAAGCTATCTAAGTATGTTTTCATAAAAACCGTGCGTGAGTACTCCTTCCATGGCCTCCCTAAATATGTCGTAACCGAGCTCTGGGACACCTTTAAATCTGAAGCAGCCTTAACTGTACAATTATGAATGGAAATTCCAGTGTTTTGATTAGGGTCAATCCTACCTTGGGCAGTGAGAATGTTGGTCTTGTTAGGAGGGTAACGTGCATAAATGTTACAATTTTGCAACACAACTGCGGCATTTCCAAATATAAAATCAACTGTACCATATATGTCACATTCCCTGTAGAATTGCCTTTGGGAGTGGACATAAAGGGTGTCTTGGTACCCTTCCAAGCTGCACCTATAAAATACGGAGAGATCAGATCCTGAACGAAGGGCCACGGCTTGTTGATTTACTGCTCCGGCAGTGTTCCTTATAGTGATGTCACGAGCAATGAATCCATCTCCCACAACAGCTGAAAATTCAAAATAACAAAAGCTTAATTTTCATGTCAAAAATATTTTACTCAAATTCTAAATTAACATTCACTATTTCAGTAAAATTATGACTGTATAAGGTGTAAGACATAATATTTTGGGGTACTTGAGTATTAGCAAGTTATGACCACAAGTAATAAAATACGACAATAATTATTAGCATAATTAATAGCATTATTATATATACACAAGCAAAGCCTCGTTGGACACCTTTGATTGAAACTTAATTAAGGAAACAAAACCTATCCAAAAATAAAATAAAAACATTAAAGTTATAAACAAATCAGATCGTGAATTTTTCTCCTAGTGGGCCATCCCCTATGACTTGTACGAAATTTAATGGGTTCTTGTAATCTTGTCCACATTTTTTATAGATGCAAAGGGTTTGGTAGTTGGTACTTGGTACTTGGTACTTGGTACCATAGCGTACAGACAGGCTCAAGGTAGGTAATTTGATCTTGTCATTTTCTACTTGACATGCAAAGATAGATGTGTCTTCAAATATTTGTTAAACCACTTAAAAATCAATACACTATTACTCAGCACCTTTTATACCGTATTGAATATTCATCTATTAATGTTCTTGTAAAATGTTTATAATAATACCTAACTACTTAACTATGTCACTGATTACGCCTTAAGTATTATATGTAATTTTCCTCACAAAAAAAAAGGGTCTTAATGTAATGTCAAATTTCAGTTTCATGGTATTATTAAATCAAAGTAATTCTTGCGAATGAAGTGCAGGTGGATTCCGTTCTTGATCAAAAGGGGTAGGTGAAGTTGCGTAAAATCACGCAGTATTAGAATAATTTTATAAATTGATGAATCTCATGTTTATGGAAACTTAGGGTCTGTTTGGTATCTGTTTATTTTGTTAAAATTGAAAACTTTTTACTGAAAGTATTATAAATAAAAGAAAAAGTTAACTGAAATAGTACAGTAGAACCCATGAATACTACTAAAAAGTGCATCAGAAACCATAAATAGTAGCAAAAATTAGCTAAATATAAGTTGGCAAAATTAATTTTTGCCAAATACACACTTTATTAAGAAAGAGAGAGAATATTATAGTATTAATCTAGAAATTCTGGACCACATTGTCCATTTCGGCCTATTCCTTCCAAAAACTTCCATTGTAAAAGAGAACCCAATTTGACTAAAAAGAAATTTTCCACAAAATTTTGTCAAATTTAATGCTATAGCCATCGTACTTAATTAAATTTGATAAAGAAGGCCAAAACATAATTGATAATCAACGTACTCCAATTTGATGACCCAAAAAAACTTCTACAAAATTTTGTCAAATTTGATGACTTTTTGTAATCCTACTTAATTTTTTTTTTTATTTTTAAAAGAAGCCAAAACATGTCATTGATAACCAAAGTCTCTTGAAAATTAAGAAAGTATCTATCCGATATATGTATTGGATATGAGTCTTACACGCTCATGAGAACCCCATGTTGTAGGATATATATCCAATACATATATTAGATGCAAGAGATAATTTTTCTTTTCTTTGAACCTAAACCTACATGTGTAACCCTGGAGAGATTAAAAAATAAATAAAAAACAAAACCAAAACCAAGCCATGGTTTGGTGAATGGCGTGCATTATGAAATATAACTCCTTTTATATTCAGAGTTCGATGAGTAATCTCACTAAAATTTTTAAATTATGCACTTAATAACTTAACTGACTTACATATCCAAAAATTCTATTGAGGTCAATTTACGAAGGGAGGTGCCTCTTTATTTTTCTTTTCCGAATTGGTTAGAAGTTTCTTGGTATTCTTGCATTACTTGGTCCAAACCTTTCAAACCTCTAAACTTCCACTTCTTATTAATCTCTTTTATCTCATATCTAAACCTAACTTTTCTTAGTCCAAGCCATGATTTTATCCTCTAGACATATAAATATATATTTAATATTTTATAGGGAGCCAATTAATAGCAATTTCTTAGCACAAAAATTTAACATATATTTTTAGATTTCAATTGAATTTACTTACCAATAGTGGCTGAATGGAAGGTTGTAGAACCTCCACCAACACTTTTGCTCCCAGTGACTATGGTTTTTCCTATACCATCTCCCACCAACATAATATTTTTCAACTTTATTTCAACATTTTCTTTGTATGTCCCAGCCTTCACGTATATCACAAACCTCCCACTTCCTGACTGTAATGACGCTGCACTTATTGCCTCCTTTATCGTTTTATAATTTCCTGAACCATCTTGTGCCACCACAATATTGGCCTTAGGAGTTGAAGAAGACTGCAAGAGTTTCCTGTCACCGGGCTTAACCCAAGTTGGGAAACCATGTTTATAACTCAGTGCAGTGTATGGAACTTTGTTAAGAGCCAAAGCGTTGCTAATTAGCTTAGAAACATTGTTTGACATCAAGGGCAAGAGATTTTCCGGGACCCCTAGTTCAATAAACCCAGCCCGACACGTCTCAAGGTTGGTTAGAGCCGTGCTGAGCCATGTTTGAGCATCGGTTTGGCTGCACTTGACATTAGGGTCGATGGTTTTGTTAAGCCTATGGTGGGTGTACTCATAAAGCTCAAGGCAATCAGCCCATGCAGCCTTTTCACGAGCATTTTTGCACTTGGGCCCTAGTGAAAATATGTTACTTTGAGCTTTCAGGGCACGTTCTAGTGCAAGCTGCTTTGAAATTGTGAAAAAATCGGACTTTTGCTTGATGGGGTTGTGGTAATTAGGCTTATGGCTTAAAAAATACTCACATGGCTCAGGGTTTGGGGTTTGGCTACACCATTTTTTAATATCTGCTTGGGAGTAACCAAGAATGGTTGGAGACAGAAAAAGAGGCACAAATAGAAGTGTAACCAATACTCGAAGTGCCATGTTTTGGCCTTTTCGATGGGCTATAACAAATGTTTGACAGACAAGGGACAATATTAGATGTGAATGATTGGGTGTTTGGGATTTGTATGGGACTCCATGCCTCCAAACTCATACTTATAGAGAAGAAGAAAACGATAAGAGTCGTAACAATGTGGGAAGCACAATATATTTTCTAATAATTAATGACTTTTTTTTTTTCAAAATTAGAACGAATGATATTATAAAATAATAACATAACATTAGAGAGGCTAACAATAATTTTATAAAATATTGTAATACCGTAGTATTACAATAATTTGTACTTTGGTTTGGGGTAGTTTTTGAAAAAACTAACTAATATTGACTAAATTTTTTATGTTGACCTCAGATGATGAAGGACATTCTTGGAGGCTAGAAACGCGTATGCATGCAATAAATATTGTATGAATGAAAATTTAGCGACGGAATCTGAATGTATGGAGTTCTAATCACATAGCTAATTGGGACAGCCTACTTATGTTGAAGCATTTTTGATTGAAAATGTTATGCTTGGTTTATGGTCAACTTGCATATATGGCTGGACCACAGGATGCTGTGAATGATCAAAATTAAAAAGATATGTTATCGGATGCGATTATTCTTTCTTTTCTTGATAAGTATTGTTGGATATTTTTATAAAAAATATCATATTTATTTTAATACTCATTTATGTGAATTGAGTAAATCAATTATTCCTTAATGTCAAATACGTTAATTGCTAAATTTTGAAAATTCATATATAATTCAAAATTTGAATAATTATTGTCAATGGTTTTAAGTAGGAAATCTTTGAAAATTAATGTGAATTTTAATACCATATATTGTCAGTTTTTAATGTACTTTCCATTCTAAACGTTTTGTATTCAAATGTTTTTATTTAAATATGACATAATAACGTTATATATGCAAGAATCTTCAGCACTTAAATGTACAGCTATTACTAAATTATTTTATGTTATAATAAGTTACTATATATACACAAATATTTACTATTTGGTTTAATGGAAAGTGATCAAACAGCTAGCAATTTTTTTTTAGAGTAAATGGAAACGACTGTTAGCATTTTCTATAACAAATATTTAGGAAGAAAACTTTTGAAAAGGCATGGTAATAATGGGCCATTAATTGCATGGCATTATGATACTTTTTTTTGCTCTCAACGTACAAACTTTGGCTGGCTAAGGACAAGTTATAGGTCCGGCTATATATATATATATATTTGGAAAGATATAAGGATTAAGATACACACACTTTTATTTTTGAATTACAAAGTTGCAAATTTTTCAGAGACAATTTTTTTCTTAAACACTTACCATCTTTTGCTTCTTATTACTCACAAAAAACATTTTATTTTTTACAAAATTTTTCTGGGAAAAGAAAGTACTATAGAGAGCTTATATCCTACAAGCAGTGTAGGCTCGCAATGATAATCAATAAAGGTGGACAGGCTATTGTATCCTGGGGACAACGTGCAGAAACTATTTGTCTAACTACATCGGATATACCGTAGATGACACGATTTGTCTCAAAACAGTGACTTGGTCCACGCCTCATCTCCGCCACCTCTTTTTGGTAAAATCAAATTGTGTAATGTTCAAGGAAAATTCAGGTATTATCTCTCCATTATTTCCAACAAGTACTATCTGATGTGATTATCTTTTTTTATTGAATAGACTAATCAATGGTTTGGCTCTCTTCTCTCTTTTCCTAGCGATATTCTCTTATCACAGATTCACAATGGCTTTCGTGATGGTTTCATTTTGTTGTGACCATATTTGATTTTAAGTCTTTTATTGACAATATAAAAGACTTTACTAATTGAACTAATAGAAACTTAAGTCATAAACTTTTCAAACTAAAGTTTTTTCACCCCTAACTTTCCTCAATCTTAATTAAGTTCTCTCTTTCTCTTTCTCACTCCAACAAATTAGATTCTTCAAATTTGGTCAATTGTCATTTTAATCCTATATATGAGTTTTATTTTTTACCATTTTGATCCCGTAAGTTCACATATATTGTCACCATAAAAATATTTTTGTTAAATAGGATTAACAATGGCATAAATTTGAATTTATAAGACCAAAATTACAATTAACAGTGACATAAATTCAAACTTAAGTTCAAACTTGATGGGACTGACGAAGTTGAATACAGACGAACCCGACCAATCGTCCGCGCCATTGACGAGAACATTAAGGCCATTCACTGCTACCAATAATGTCCCGAACCGTTACAGGACCAGCTGGACGAACCAGTGGGAATGCATTAAAACCCATTACTCTGCCAAAGACGTTACCAGAGGAGACATTAATACCCCAACGGCTATAATCCGCAAAGATATATAAAGTCCTCACAACACCAATACGAGGTATGCACGGTATCACAATTTATACTAGGTTATTCTTGATATTTTGATTGCAACCTTCTTTCACACTGACTTTGGCATCGGAGGCGTTGTGGCAGGCACCATACCGGTGACCATTCGAATAAGTTCTTGCCTCCATAGGTTCGTCAGAGTATTACCAGGAACCATCTGGACGAATCCCAGAGAAACTGACGAGATTCTGCTTCATCAGTTTGGCGCCGTCTGTGGGAACGATTTTCTCATACAACAAGAATGTGGTTCCTACCAGCTACAGATGGAATCCAACCAGGACTCAGCGGCCTTGGCACAGCAAGTTCGAACTCTCGCGGCCACCGTCGAAGAACTCACCAGACAGAATCAGGAAATGAGACGGAGGTTACAGCAGGAGGAGAGTCGGTCAAGAGCTGTCCAAGAGGATGAGGGGGACAGCCATGGAAGAAGTGACCAACAGAGAACTGTTACCCCAGAGGAACAACATTCCGACATCCTCCAAGAAATGAGAAAGGAGATGGATGAATTAAGAAATGTCATCAAAGAGAAGACGGATCGAAGCCTAGATAAAATGGTCAGGGCGACGAACTCCCCTTTTACCGTCGCAGTCTTAGAACGACCAGTACCAGCAAAGTTTCGGTTGCCTCAGCTCGAGCCTTTCGATGGGCTCAAGGATCCCCAAGATCACCTTAATACTTTCAAGACAACCATGGGCCTTCAACAGCCCCCTGATTAGATCATGTGTCGTTCCTTCCCTACTACGCTGAAAGGAGCTGGAAGAGAGTGATTCACGAGACTGCCCACCTCGTCCATCGACAATTTAGAGCAGTTAAGTAGTGCCTTCCTGCGCCATTTTGTAGGTGGGCAACGTCCCAAGAGGCCAACGGATCACCTACTCATTATTAAGCAAGGAGAAAGGGAGACCTTGCGGTCGTACGTAAAACACTTCACTCGAGAGACCCTAGAGGTGGACGATGCGGACGACAAGGTCCAGCTGACAACATTTAAAGCAGGGCTTAAGTCCAGGGAATTCGTCGTCTCACTGGCAAAAAATCTGCCCCGGATAATGGCGGAGATGCTACTGAAAGCCCAAAAGTATATGAATGCTAAGAACGCACTGGCAGCCATCATAGACGAGGAAAGGACGAAGAAGGAAGGAAGGAAGGAAGGAAGACAAACGCAGGGGACAAAAGAGGGAAGGCCCAAACCGACGAGGAGGTGACATTGACAAATGAAGGGACGAGAAATCTCCACGACCGGTAAAATTAACACCTCTAATTATGCCTGTTGACAAGATTTTGACACAGATCCAGGACCAACACTACCTACAATGGCCGAGACCCTTGCATTCGTCACCAAACATGAGCGACAAAAACAAATACTGATGGTTCCACAAGGATCACGGCCATTACACGGAGGATTGTCGAGACCTGAAAGGGCAGATAGAAGAGTTGATACAAAAAGGAAAGCTTCAGAAGTATGTGAAAAAGGGGGAACCCGGCAGGTTCAGGGAGGTCGACAAGAACCAACGCGAATCCTCGTCCAAGAATGAGATTCGCCCGTCCCAACCACAACAAGACGTGATCGGGGAGATAAGCACAATCGCAGGGGGGCCATTCATAGGGGGATCATACAAGTCACTCAAGAAAGCATGCCAAAGGCAAGTAAACAGTGTCCATACGAAACCCCTGTTGAAGCAGAGACGGACAAGCCAGGATATATTCTTCAGCGAAGAGGATGCTCGGGGAGTAAGGCAACCCCATAACGACCCTTTGGTTATAACACTCACAATCAAAGGATTTAACACTAAGAGGATCCTCGTCGACAACGGCAGCTCCGCAGACATCATGTACTTACTGGCCTTCTAGCAGTTGAAACTAAACCCTGATAGGCTGCGCCCATTCGATTCCCCCCTCGTCAGCTTCAGCGGAGATAGAGTATATCCCAAGGGCATCGTAATGCTAAAAGTCACAATAGGCGCCTACCTGAAGCAGCAGACCCGTCAGCTAGATTTCCTGGTGGTAGATTGCCCCTCCTCATATAATGTGATCATTGGGAGACCTACGCTTAACAAGTGGAAAGCAGCCACGTCCATCTACTGCCTAAAGATAAAATTCCCAACTGAAGACGGAGTCGGCGAGGTAAAAGGAGACCAAGTTTTGGCCAGAGAATGCTACCAGGCCGTGCTGGCTGGAGGGGAAAACCACACATGGACGATCGAGGGGGAAAAAGAAGACAACATGGAAGCCCTGGAAACAGTAAAACTCGTCGAGGGGGTAGCTTCAAAGGTAACGAGGATAGGAATGACCTTAAGCCTCGAAATGAGAAATAAACTCGTCCACTTCCTTAAGGGAAACTTGGACGTATTTGCATGGAGTCACGAGGATATGCCCGGTATACCACGCCAAATAATCCAGCACGAGTTGAGGACAGACCCCAAGAAAAAGCCCGTCCAACAGAGACGACGGGTCTTTGCCCCCGAAAGAAACCAAGCAATCACAGATGAAGTTAACAGGTTGTTGCAGGCAGACTTCATCCGAGAGGTTTATTATCCCGAGTGGCTGGCCAACGTCGTGCTGGTGAAGAAAGCAAACGGGAAATGGAGAATGTGCGTGGACTTTACAGACTTGAACAAGGCCTGCCCGAAGGACAGTTTTCCCCTGCCAAGGATAGATCAACTAGTAGACTCTACGGCTGGACATAAGTTACTAACATTCATGGATGCTTTTTCAGGATACAACCAGATAAAAATGGCTGAGGAAGATCAGGAAAAAACTGCTTTCATCACAAGTCGAGGGCTCTACTGCTACAAGGTGATGCCCTTCGAACTGAAGAACACAGGAGCAACATACCAAAGACTGGTAAACAACATGTTCAGCAAGCAAATTGGTAGAAACATCGAGGTGTATGTAGACGATATGCTCGTCAAGAGCAAAGAGGAATTGACGCACCTGGACAATCTGAGGGAGACGTTTGATACCCTCCGAAAATATCAAATGAAGCTGAACCCCAGTAAGTGCGTGTTTGGGGTAGCCTCAGGGAAGTTGTTGGGGTTCATGGTGTCCCAAAGGGAAATATAAGCAAATCCGGAGAAGGTACAAGCAATACTGAACATGGCATCACCAAAGACTGTCAAGGAAGTCCAAAAGCTCACAGGGAGGATAGCTGCACTCAATAGGTTCATCTCTAAAGCAACGGAAAAATGTCTCCCCTTTTTCAAAACATTGAAGCAAGCTTTTTCCTGGACTGACGAATGTGAGGCAGCGTTTCAAGACCTCAAGTGTTACCTCGGTAGACCGCCCATCTTGAGTCCTTCAAAAGCGGGAGAAAACCTTTATTTATACCTGGCAGCATCAGCCACAGCCGTCAGTGCGGCCTTAGTTCGAAAGGAGGATAAGAAGCAGCTTCCAGTTTACTATGTCAGTCAGGCCTTCCAGGGAGCAGAAGCCAGGTATCCCAGGATTGAGAAGATCGTTTTCGCCCTAATAGTGGCTTCACGAAAGTTACGACCGTACTTCGAAGCACACCCTATCCTTGTAATGACGAACCAACCTATCAGAAAATCCATGAACAAACCTGAAGCAGCTAGGAGAATGGTCCAATGGGCAATCGAACTCAGCCAGTTCGACATCGAATATCATCCCAGAACGGCCATTAAGGCGCAAGCTCTAGTAGACTTCATCGCCGAGTTCACCCTTCTAGAAGATGACGACGGCAAAGACGAGGTGGAACAATGGACGATTCAGGCTGACAGATCGTTAGCCCAAAAGAGGGGAGGAGTAGGGGTCATCATAAACACCCCCAATGGAGAAAAACTTAAATATGGAGTCCAATTAAAATTCCCGGCAACCAACAACGAGGCCGAGTACGAAGGGATACTGACGGGACTAAGACTCGGCAAAGCCCTTGGGATTAAGAAACTGCTTATTCTGAGTGACTCGAAGCTGGCAATAGGGCAGATTAGGGAAGAGTATGAGGCGAAAGAAGAGAGAATGCAGAAGTACCTCAAGCTGATTAAACATTTAGCCCGTGGGTTCGATAAGTTGGACTTCGTTCGGATCCCGAGAAACCAGAATATGGCGGCAGATGAGGTCGCCAAAATGGCCTCGTCTGAAGAAGAACCAACGAACAATGAACTTCTCATGGAGATTTAGAAACACCCCAGCATCGAAAAAGTCCCAATATTCTCCATTCAGAGCGTAGGTGGTTGGTTGGCACCGATCGTCTCATACCTTCAAGACGAGCATCTCTCTCGTGACTCAATGGAAGCCAAGAAGATTAAAGCAAGAGCGGCCAGATTTACAATTTTGAATGATACCTTATACAAAAGAGGCTTCTCCCTGCCTTATTTGAAGTGTATCGACGAGGAAGAAGCCAGGTACCTCCTTCACGAAATCCACGAAGGGATTTGCGGAGACCACGCCGGGCCTAGATCCCTGGTAAGCAAAGTTGTTAGAGCAGGATATTTCTGGCCAACCATGCAGACAGACGCTACGGAGCTCGTCAAGAGGTGCGATAAGTGCCAAAGGTTCGGGAATGTCCAGAGGCTGCCAGCAAAAAAGATGACGACGATTACCTCCCCGTGGCCATTCGCACAATGGGGGATTGATATCGTCGGCCCATTACCCCAAGGAAGAGGACAGGTAAGGTTCCTGCTCGTCGCTATTGACTACTTCACTAAATGGGTCGAAGCAGAAGCGATAGCAACGATCACAGAAGCGAGAATCCGTAGCTTCATGTGGAGAAATATAATTTGCAGGTTCGGGATTCCAAGAACGATTATTTCAGATAATGGTCGACAGTTCGACGGCCAGGGATTTAGAGACTTTTGCTCAGGACTAGGTATCAGGAACAAGTTCTCGTCACCTAGACACCCACAGTCAAACGGGCAAACGGAAGTAACTAATCGAACACTGCTCAGAATCATCAAAGCCTGGCTAGACGAGGCTAAGGGCGCGTGGCCGGAAGAATTGTCCAATGTCTTGTGGGCCTACAGAACAACAGCACGAACCCCAACGGGAGAGACGCCTTTCAGGCTCACTTATGGCACTGAGGCGATAATCCCAGTCGAGGTGGGTATGGCCAGCATCAGGCAAGAAGTATTCCGCAAGGAGAACAATGACAACCAACTTTGAATCAATCTGGATTTCTTAGACGAGGTAAGAGACAAGGCCTCGAACATGACGATGAAGTACCAACAGAAGATGACTGAATACTATAACAAAAGGGTCAAGCTTAGAAGACTAGAAATTGGTGACCTCGTCCTATGCAAGGTGACTACTGCAACTAAAAACTCCGCCCACGGGAAGCTCAGTCCCACATGGGAGGGACCTTACAGAGTCGTGCACTACTCCCGGCAAGGCAACTATCATTTGGATACCCTAGACGGGCAAAAGCTCCCGTGACCCTGGAACATTGAACACTTGAAGAAGTACCACCAACAGATGTAACCCAAGAATGTACCCATTCCTCAAAATTAATGAAATAATGGTTCAAATAATGTGTTCATACAGGTACCGTCAGTAGAAAATCCCGGAGACCCACTACGGCATAGACGGATGTACATTACTGACGAAAGCAAAAACAAAAAAAAATGCCTAAGTAATAAGATTCCGCATAGACGGATGTACATTACTGATGAAGGCAAAAACAAAAAAAATGCCTAAGTAATAAGATTCTGCATAGACGGATGTACATTACTAACGAAGGCAAAAACAAAAAAAAATGCCTAAGTAATAAGATTCCGCATGGACGGATGTACATTACTGACGAAGGCGAAAACAAAAAAAAATGTCTAAGTAATAAGATTCCGCATGGACGGATGTACATTACTGGGGAAGGTAAAAACAGAAAAGCGCCTAAGTAATAAGATTCCGCATGGACGGATGTACATTACTGATGAAGGCGAAAACAAAGAAAAGTGCCTAAGTAAAGGAAAATGCTTAAATAATAACGTTCCGACAAGATCGATGTACATTACTGACGGATACGAAGAAATTGACACACAGAAGAACAACATGTGTAATTAAATACGATATTATAAAAGCCTAGAAACCAAAGGCAATTACCATTGTTTTTACATTTAGAAACCCATAAACACTGGGCCAAATATATGCTTAACAAAAATTTAAAGATGTTCTGGAAAGGGAGCCTCAAACATGTCAGGCACCTTTTAAAAAAATTAAAAAAAAAATAAAAAAGAGAAGAATTTTCTTTTTTCCTGAACAAGTGATGGGGTCAAACATCCGGAATAGCATCGTCCTCGATAGGGGTGTCAAAGGCAAGGGCTTCGACGACAGGGACATCAGGAAGGTCTCCAAGAGCGTCAGCTGCGGCAGCTTGGGCAGCTTCGTCAGCAGAGATCTCCCTGTCCACCTCCTCCATGTCCAGCGCCTCCAAGTCTGCCCCGGAAGGGTGCTTGATGCAATACCTTCTCCAGAGCTCGAACCCTTTAAAATACCAGCTAAAAAGCATAGAGTTGTACTCCTCAGTCTGCTGGAAGCCCTCGATGGCCCTGGAGGCGATGACCTTAATCTTTTCCTTCGCGGCTGCGAGCTGCTCATCCTTTTCCAGAACCAGCTGCTGCTCGACCTTAAGGTCGTCACCCAGCTTCTTGACCTCTTCCCTGGAGTGGTGAACGTCCTCCATCGCGGCTATCAGATCCCTCTTCAGCTTTGAATTCTCCATCTCCAGGACCTTGATCCGAGAAAGCGAGGACTCGACCTTGGCTTCCTGAGCCAGATACTCAGTTGAAAGGTGAACAGTCTCCCCCAACACCTATCGAAAAAAAAAAAAAAAAAGAGAGAGAGAGAAAGGACACGCGAAGGAATTTAATCCTAACACACCTATGTAAAAAAAATAAAAATAAATAAAGCATATATATATACGTCACCTAAAACAAGCAGGTTACCTGGACGAGCTTATGGAGGTGACGACTCATCAACTCATTTGGGGTCGAACCCGAGAACACCTTTAGGTCTTCTGCGGTCACGACCCCATGAGCCCGGTCCGTCGCCAACTTCTCGTCGTCCCAAATGGTGGACGAGCAAGCAGCCTCCTTCCCCCTATCCGATGTACAAGGCCTCTTCGAAGCAGGTCTTGGGATCTCTTCAACCGAGGTGGCCGGAGAAGCTGTCCTCGTTGTCTCGGCGCCGAAAATCACTGGGGTGGCCGAAGCCGTCGGAGTGACTGAAGAGACTTTCCCTTTAACACGGATCACCTCTTCCCGAGGTTGGACAAAGGTTCGTCCTTCTTAGACCGCATCTTCTCGTACATGCCCTTGTTGAATTTTGTCGTCATCTCTACGAAAGAGGAAAATTTTAAAAATGAGCAACTCAAATAAATACGGCTACAGGATCGAGTCCGACGAACTCAGAGGCTTACTCTTCTTTCCCTCAATATCAAGGCTCCGCAGGACGTAGGGAGACGGATCGAGGCCGAGGTTGTAAAAAGCAAGTGTCCGCAGATCTACTAAGTCGTCCCAGTTTTCGATGGTCTGGGAATATGCAATGGCCGCCTCAACGCGCTCCTTGTACCTGCTTTTCAGCTTTGGCCTCCTTTTAACTGCACAGGAATGAAAGAAGTTAGTGACAGTAACATCGGGTACCCAAAAAAAAAAACGAGAAAGGAGACTGACGCACCTAAGGTCGGGGTTCCCCACCGATGAAGCAACCTGGGGATCTCACCCCAGTCCTGGCTAGAGGGGGTCTCAAAATCATCCCCAGACACAAACACAAATCTGGACTTCCAGTACCTGAAGGATGAAGGTAAGCCCTTGACGATCTTGGTTCTTCTCTCCCAAGGTACTAGCTCATAATACCCGTACTCTTTGGACTCTTTTAAACGATATAAATAGACAAGCTCATTTACCTTGATCATATCCCCGTTAGCAGCCAACCATATTTCCATACAGTTGACCACTATTCTCCATGAATTGGGCATAAGCTGCCCAGGGGCAATCCCCAAATAGGCTAAGAGCTCCATCACAAACGGATGGAGGGGAAGCCTAAGTCTACAAGTAAAAACAGCCCCATAGAAGCACACTTCACCTGGAAAAAACTGACAAGCCCTATCCTCGTCAGTAGGCCGACGAACGCGAACCCGCTCTGGAAACTGAAACCTATCCCTAAACCTACCCACGGCGTCAGAATCTAACCCACACGGCTCCACAAGGGCATGAAAAGCCCTAACCTCTCTAAAGGTCAACACAGCTGTGTCCCCCTCCATAAGGTTGCCACTAGACGACAACCTAGTCTCGAGGTCACTAGACCTAACTTCAGACATCGATCGTGGCTCCCTCACCAAACCTTCGAACCAATCGACCGACTTTCGAAGCAATGGAAACAAGTCACCTAAAACAACACCTAAGCTGCTACCCTCAAAGACAAAACCCCCCAAATTAGGAAAAACGCCTAAAGACCCCCCTAAGCGAGCAAAGAGAAAGGAAATCGAAGGACAAGCTTCTCTAACCTCTAAATTACTGACTATGGACTCCCAGGCGAACAGGAAAGTACTAAAATTCCCACACAAAAAAAAGGGGAAACAAACAAAAACATAGAGAAAACCAAGAAACAGAAACTGAAAAGAAATCAGATATTTGCAAAGAGAAAAAGAAAAAGGAAGAAGAAGAAAAAGCTTACCTCAAAGAAGAGAAGCGAGAAGCCCAGCAACCAAACATGCACCAACTCAGAAAGAAGTGAAGAAATAGATGAAGAAGGTGCTCAAAGGGATAAACTGAAATTTGGAAGAAAATGAAGGTAAAGTAGGAAGAGAGGAGTTTAAGAACCAAAAGGAAGAAAAACCGAAAATCGGCAGGAAACCTAAGGGTCATAAGGACATAGGCCTTCTCCAACCACATCATGCCACGTGGCCACGACCCATGTAACGCCGCCACTACGCATTCAATGCGGCACGAAATCCCAAAGGTCAAAAAAAAAAAAGGGAGGAAAAACTTTTCGTCTCCCACGACCGTCAGGAAACTCACTGATGACCATGGAACCCGGGGGGCAATTGATGGGACTGACAAAGTTGAATACAGACGAGTCCACCTCCATAGACGAACCCGACCAATCGTCCGCGCCATTGACGAGAACATTAAGGCTATTCAATGCTGCCAATAATGTCCCAAACCGTTACAAGATCAGCTGGACGAACCAGTGGGAATGCATTAAAACCCATTACTCCGCCAGAAACGTTACCAAGGGAGACATTAATACCCCAACGACTATAATCCGCAAAGATATATAAAGTCCTCACAACACCAATATGAGGTATGCACAGTATCACAAATTATACTAGGTTATTCTTGATATTTTGATTGCGACCTTCTTTCACACTAACTTTGGCATCGGAGGCGTTGTGATAGGCACCACACCGGTGACCATTCGAATAAGTTTTTGCCTCCATAGGTTCGTCAGAGTATTACCAAGAACCATCTGGACGAATCCCAGAGAATCCGACGAGATTCTGCTTCATCAAAACTTAAGGGTGTAATTTGTATTTTTGTGTTTAAAAAAAATAAATTTTAATATGTTTTTGGTATTAAATTTTATTTTTAATGGTAAACAGGATTTATAGACAAGAAAAACTAACAGTAGCAGAAAATGCGAACATACCAAATCAAAATGACTATTAATTGGCCATCACGTCATCGAAACCTCCCACCATCGGATTTCTCTCAATTGGCCTGCAGTGGTGGGTTTTGGTTTTGGGTTTGTTTGATTTGGGATGTGGGTTTGTGTCTGTGGATGTGTGTTTGTTTGATTTGGTTGTGTTTTTTGTTGTGCTGATCTCTCTAGTTGTGTTTGATTTGGGTTTTGCTTTTGGGTTTGTTTGATTTGGTTGTGTTTTTTGTTGTGCTGATCTCTCTAGTTGTGTTTGATTTGGGTTTTGCTTTTGGGTTTGTTTGATTTGCCATACCGATCTCTCTGGTTGTGTTTTTTTTTTTTTTAAGGTGGTGTTGGTGGATGTGAGTTTGTGCCAGTGGTGGCTGATAGGTGTTGTTGCGGCAGTGATTGTTGGTGGTTGTTGCTGTGACAATGGTGGATGTGTCGTTGTTGTTGTTGATGGTGATGACAAAGAGGAGATAATATATTATTTTAATGTGTAGTAAATATTATTTTAATGTATAGAATTGAATGATAAAATATCTGATGAATAAAATATTGTAAAATGATGTGGTAAAATAATAAAGTATGTTTTTGGTGTGTCAATATAACATTTTTTATGAAACAGCTAATGGTAATGCTCTAATAAGATTTTGGACCCAAAAAAGTTTTAGGTTTTTTATTTATTATTTTTATCTTAATGGTAAGTATTCTCTCATAGTATTATTTCCTCACACATTCATATACATAAGATTAACAATTGCGTACATAATACATTGATGTACACATTTTAATATCAATATTTAAAATGTGAAAAGTAAATGGGTACAAATGTGAAATAAGTTACCTGATAGAATCATTTGTTTTTCTTTTTCTTTTAACGAATATGATTAGGAATTACTGCGTTGAACTGGTCGCGACCTAGCAATTGGACGCGCGTCGGTGCATGAATTATTAATCACCTATAACTTTACAGATGATAAGGCCTACATACTATCACTCTCTATGCCTGCCTTTTTTTTCTTTTTTTTTTTAAAATTAATTTCTTCTTCCAATTACTTGTTCACGTGCACGCATAATTGTGAACATATATTGTAATCGTTAAGTGTTCTTCTTTTTCTGTTTTATTATTTCCAAAAATGATTAGATTTCAAAATCACAATATATATTCCTTCATATTTATAATAGTTACAAATGATAATAAACAGGTAAAGTGCCTACTACAGATATTAAATGTGTGTTTGAATATCGTTTATTTTGCTAAAAATTAAAAATTTATTGCTGAAAATAATAAAAAAATAATTTATAAATTACTGTTCACTGTTGAAAATATTGTAACTTTGCCTTAATACACTGTTCACGTCCCATGAATAATACAAAATGCACTAGTAAAAAAAAAGGCAACACAGACACAAAACACGCTGTTTTCATCAATACCCAAACGGGTTCTAAGACTTATAAGTCTTATAGAATTAGTTTACTGGGTGTCTGACAACCTCAAGAATTTGATTACGAATTCGAGAAAATATTTAAACAATAATTTGATTAGGAATTTTCCTTTTTTCCCTTTATTTTTTTTTTAATCATATTGAATGCGATAGAAAAGTCAGTCAATTAGTGGTCATTAATTCACACAAATTTAGTTGAGATTAGACAGACCTTAATCCTCCATGTTGTGGTCACCGAATAGAAAGCAACAATAATGGTCGCCTCCTACTAATTCAAAAAAAAATTGAATAATTTTGCTTGACAGCCAATAATTCCTGTCCAGCTCCCAATTTTCTTGCATTTACTAATTTTCTGAGAAAATTTTCTAAAAATAAAAGTTAACAATAATGCATTTCATTTGGATTAAGGCTGAAGAGTGGAGACACCAATTAATTCTGTGTAATTTTTTTCAATATCCTTCCAAGGTACTATCTGTAAACAATTTTAAAAATGGTAAATGATCATCAAATCTAGTGAAGGTACCATATATTGTCCGAAAAAATAAAAAATATATATATATAGCCGAGTATCAAGTTTAGAAGCACAATAAATTTATTAATAAACATAATTTAAGTGCCAATAATAGTGGCAAGAATGTAGTTCTCTACATGATCGACATTCATATCCAATGATCAAGGGTTAATTTAATATTAATCTCAGATATCTTTGATGTGAAGGGAACTAATAATATTAATTTCTTAGAGATATATTAAATAAAAATATCTGCTTCATGTATTCAATTAGCTTGGATATACTTAAACTTACATGCTTGATACGTAATGTAAGTTACGTCATTATTTTGATAATCAGGTGGCTAACTTTTAGGGCATGCCTTGGTGACTGGTGAGCACAACTGGCCTTTGGTTTGGTTGCAGTAATTCAATTCTATATGGTCAGTCCAACAAACAAAACAAAGCAAAAATGGAGATGAGTTCTTTAGTTTCTTAACATTAATTCCGCGTATTTAGTTTACCTTTAAGAATTGAAATGCTGGTCCAAAATTTGTTGCCAAATTTAATGAAGTTAAAATTAATTATGTATTTCAGAATCTATTAAATAGAGTAATTGACCACCATACTATGTGGGTGAGTTGCTTTCGTGGGTTCGAGTTTAGTATGTAAGTATTTCCAATCATCTCCAAAAAAAAAAAATTTGAGTAATTGATGCTATAACTTGATTAGGTACTTATCATAATTGTCAGTTTTAGAATGATAAATTTCATTGTGAAGCTGATATGATTGTATAGTACTTATTTGGTGTACTTTTGATTAATGTTCAGTGTTTCCTTTCTAATATATCGATATTTTTGGCTGAAATTCATTTGTAACCAAAAATCATTATGAATTATACAAATTTCCCTTGTGAATTGTCAAGATAAATTAGATTAATTCACTATACCAACCAATACCACATTCCATAGTAACAGTACTACTAGTAATAGTCAAGTAATCTGTGCGATAAACTTTGGTCCAAGATCGAAATCATACCTGGCG
The DNA here is from genome assembly GCF_040712315.1 of Castanea sativa. Taxonomy (NCBI): domain Eukaryota; kingdom Viridiplantae; phylum Streptophyta; class Magnoliopsida; order Fagales; family Fagaceae; genus Castanea; species Castanea sativa. Next base: position 44,395,335 of record NC_134023.1, on the reverse strand, counting down.
GATTCAACTTGTGCTGTGTCAAAAGATAGAACCAACCCCTATATATTTTTGGTTCCATGTCCCAGAAAAGAAAGATTCATATTTTTCTTAAAACAAACTAGTTTCTGGTCGACACTTTTGTTTTGGGACTTTTCAGAAAAAACGCAATTCCATGCCTAATCTATCTGACAAATAGTAGAAGCCGAAATGAAAATGTCAAACAATTTATATAACCTTAAATATAAGAACCAACTTAATTAGCAAAATACAAAGTCATCAATATTTGATACTAAATATTTTTTTTTAAATAGAATTTGGAGATCGAGCACTAACTGGCAGGGCTAGCGAGTTATGTAAATGATAAACAATTTATTTATAATTTTATGGGAGATGTTTGACAAAATTATGTCTATATTTTTTCGTTGATAGAGTTATTATTTGTCTACTTGAACATTAATATTGCTAGTGGGGAATCGGCTTGGTTGAACTTAACGAACTCTTTGAGTGTGTGTGTGTGTGTGTATATATATATATATAAAAATTAATTGACAAATCAGACATTACACGGCACGATTAGATTAAAAAAACTAGTAGCCATCAATTATTCGTGTCTATCTGATTATATGTCTGGCCTGGACTTTAATGGCCACAAGTACGTCCTTTTAATCCCTTTTTATACCAAAAATAAGCTTAGTCAAAGAACATGGCTGATTGTCACTGTTTAATAATGTCATGCTAAGGAAAAAAAAGGCTGATTGTCACAATCTAATGGTACAATTTGTGTACACAAATAACATGAAAAATTAGAAATAAAAAGGTAAAAGCATTTTCTAGTATGTTGTGGAATTTAGATGATCATTATAGCTACTTGAGCTCTTGCAAAAAACATTAACCCTATTACGATTAATTGATCACGCTTTGATGATGATGATGATAATTATAATAACAATGCTCATATAGATTTATGGGATTGTCTTTTAAACAATTTTGACTTATAATAATGATTGGCTTATAAGTCATTCATATACATGATCGTATTAAAAGATTATAGAAAAGGCTTATAAATATTATACTAAATCACCAATAGTCAATTTGAAAGAGTAGTTTCAAATTGTGTCCAAAAATTTAAGAAATTTTTTATAGTTGAAATCATCGAGTCATTGTATTTCTTTGTCAAAAAATTTGCAAAGACGTCCATAGTAAATTTCTCTATTTTAGTCAAAGAGGTAGGTAGTTTATTGATCTAGTTAATATAAACTTCGTTTTTATTTCTTAGAGTTGCTTTTTTTTTTTTGGATATAATAACTTGTTAGTATTTATTTTAAAAAAGAAGTCATTAAAATTTAGTCAATATAAAATATGTGACAAAAACACAGTTTAGTTTTTTGGAACATGATAATGTTAATAATTTTTTTTTATTGAAGTTTGGAATTATAAGTTGAATTAGTTTGTTAAGCAAGTTAGAAGTATCTTAAATTTGGCTGGGGAAGTAGTTTTCAATCAAGATTTACTAAACACAAAATCAAAATATATTAATTAAGTCATTAACTCTATGCTTGTTAGTCACTCCAACTAACTGTTCGATGTTAATATTTGGTCATTCTATGTGGTTTTTGTGCATTCATTGCTTCTTTTGCTTAATCTCTTAAGCTCGGCCATGTTGTCCCATACGCCTTAAGAAAATGTTGCAAAACATTCATTACCTATTTTTATACCAATAAATACAAACATAATTCTTCAGTCCCTTTCAAATCCAACAATGTACAGACACAATTTTTGGTTGAGAGAATACCGTTGTACTACTAAATACTAATACAACAATAAAGCAACAAATCGCTAACATTACCTTTGACCCAAAGATGGATCCTTGACGTGAAGAAAAGAGACACTATCATTAAAAGCGCAAGAGAGAGAATGATAAGAGTTGCTTATTTGTATCAGCATCATCATTATGAATATCACTCATAGCTAGTAACTATTTTTGACTGGTATTCGATTCTAGAGACAGCTTTGGTTTTGATCATTCAAAATACGATAGCGGCTTTATCCCAAACCCGTGGATGGGGTAGATCACCAATACTTAAATAATTGACTTTTGTTTTGACTACAACATCTTGTGAGATTCCACATTTGTGAATTGTAAACCTATTTTCATAAGCTTCAAAGTCATAACCCCTTCCTATGATCCTATCCTTTTGAATTCTAACACTAACTATCACGTAAATTTGCATAACATTGGAGAGAGTGAGTATTTTCCCACCTCCCAATCATCTTTTATTGCATTTAGAAATAACCGTAAGTGTTAGTGCATTTAATTTAAAGTACGTTTAAACTTAAATTAACTGAAGATTAATAAATAGATGAGTTATAGTGGAATTTGTTAAAGAAATTGTTAATTTGTATGTAAGTTAAATTAAATAAATTTAGAAGAGTAATCTAAAATAATAAATAACTTGTATGTTATGAGAAGGATTGGAAGACTATATATATGGCTATGCTACGGACTAATTTCAAATCAAGAGTGAATAAAGATAAATAGTTAAAGCAAAGAGTATTGTGTGAGAGAGTGAATTCAATAATTCTCCTAACTAATTGAGAGATATTAGGCCAAAGACGTGTTTCTTTTGGTGAATCTTTGAGCTCAACCACTTATGCAAAGTTGGTCTAAGCTACACAACAAACTGTTAGGCTGTTGTATCCTAGAGAGGACAAGCCAAAAGTGAATTTCTATTATATCGGTTTCTAGGTTTTGCCAACTGCAGAAAGCTTAAATCTCCTTAAAAAGAGCAAGATTTTTGTGCCTCAATTTGACATTGTTTGTTTATATTTTTATTTTTATTGTAATTATTATATCATTTTATTGGTAATTTCTCCAACAATAAGTTTCATAATTGGCAAATAATTTAGTTGTAACAAATTCCTAATTCTAAAAATTATAAATGATTGAAAATTCAAAATTACAAAAATTAAAATTATTGAGAGCCAACATTTTTGCTGTTGGAATATGTTTGGAATTTTTTATATTATGTTTCATTGTAACTTTTGCTAATGCATGAATGCATTTAAAAATAAGTACAATTAAATTACATATGGAAACGTTTTCACATTGAATTGATACTCTAAATTCTGTGACCATCGAACTATAAGTTTTTTTTTTTGGCCGTCCTACTTACAAATATTAAGATGAAAATATTAATTTTTGTAATCATTTTCAAGTAAAAGAAACTTCTAACACTACGGTGATCATGCCAACATCATGAAATGACCATGTTATTGGCATATTAAATGACTTTCATGCAATATATGGCCACATTATTATAAAAATTTTCGTATGCGTAGAGTATTTTAAATATAAATTAAAAATTCTAAAATTTTATAAAAATGTTAAAAGATGTCATTTCTTTTGAATACCTCAATTCAACTTCTAGCATATTCATTTTAAATCCTACTCAAATTCATGATCTGCAATTATAAGGCCTAGAATTTGTGGCTATTCTGACAAAGGTTCACTCCTAGTTCAATTTTTTTTTTCCATTTTGGCAAAGTGATACATGAATTAAATAAAGATCTAGCTAATCATGAAAGTTAAACTAAAAAATATGTAAGACCCTAGAGTGCATGATATGTATGAACATGTGAGAAAAGTAGTAGGTTAATTACTAAAATGAAGCATGATCTAGTGAACTCAATTCAATTAATTGTGATTTAAATTTCCATATGAGAACAATCCAACTCTAAAATTCGTTTTTATTATTTTATGTAACCGATCCTTGATTTATACTTTATTTTTATTAATTTATGCAAAAGAAGTCATTGTTTCATGTAATCATATTCTTATTTCCGGTGAGAAAATTGAATGAATCTATCTTAAATGATGCATTTGTTATTTTTCTATTATCATAATTGAATAATTTATGATTATAGTGAAATGTTATTGTTTTACGTAGAAAATTTATTACTTTACGGTGAAAAAGTTATATGTGAAATAAAACTAGTCTATATGGAAAAATTATTAAGTATTTTCGGAATACGATGTCATAGTAGTTTTTCTTTTCACATTTATGATAGACTCTATCATGAATATAATTAATAAAGTCAATCATTTTTTTTTATATAAGATAGAATTATACTCTAGCCTAATCTAAGTGTATATGTGTATGAAGCTCCCTCTATTACAAGAAAAATGTCTATTAGCGACCAAGAATTTTTGACGGACCCAAAAAGCCCTCTCAAAAAATCTTATTTGTGATGGCAAAATAAAGCCACCACAAATACTTGGTAAAATGTGAAATATTTGTGACCAACAAGAAAAGTTGTCGCAATTATGTGTTATAGCCGTCACAAATACTAATATTTTGGAAGGAAATTTTCCCTCCATATTATTTACAAGAGACAATTAAAAATTTCTCGCAAAAAGTGTATTATTTGTGATGGTTAAAAAAAAGCCGTCACTAATACAAAATTATTTGTGAGGGCTAGGATCGACCTTCATAAATAATTATTAAAATGTCAAAAAATTTGGAGGGAAATGTTCCCACCAAATTATTTCCAAGGGACAATAAAAATCCCTTACAAAAAGTTTATTTTTTGTGTGGGTTAAAAATATGCCCATAATAACACTAAATTATTTGCAAGGGCCACGATTGATCTTCGCAAAAAATCATTAAAATATTAATTTTTTTTTGAAGATAAAAGTTATTCTAAAATTCAAAGAAAAATAAAAAGAAACTTATAAACATATAGCACATTGTATTTTTTAGATGAACTTTTTGTTTACAGTCTAAAAAGAAAAACTTTTTATATACATCCTATATAAGAAAGGTCTGTCCTTATTTTCTAAATAATTGTACCCATAAAAAAATTATAGCACTTTCAACTTCAAAATGGTAGCCTAAAATTCAAGAATTTCAGTCTTTTGTACTCTCTCTCTCTCAAAAAAGTGAATAAAAATTTCTTCCAATTAAAATAATGCATAAAAAATGAGTTCATAGATCAAATGATAAATTACATCCGATTGTCATGAAAATTGACATGCATGTTAAGAACACATAGAACATGTAATCCAATGGTTAGATTTTCAAAATATGAATTAAATAATAATTTATTGGGTGATGTAACATTTTTTAGAGTTACATCACATGTAACTTGAACCCAACTCTATATTTTTTAATTCGATGTGAATTTTGACAAATTCACCGTTAGATTGCATTATCTTCATATATTTTTCATACATATAAAATTTCAAGGTAATCAAATTTTAATTGTTATGTCATCAATCAATTGTCTAGATTCAAGTTTTAGTAGTTTTAAATAATGCATAAAAGATGAGTATATAGATCAAATGGTAAATTACATCTAATTGGCATGAAAATTGGCATGTATGTTAAGACCATATAAAACAAGTAATCCAACGATTAGATTTTCAAAATATGAATTCAATAATAAGTTTTTGGGTGGTGTAACATTTTTTAGAATTGCATCAGACGTAACTCGAACCCAACCCTATATTTCTTAATTTAATGTGAATTTTAATAAATCTACCGTCAGATTACATTATTTTCATATATTTTTCATACTTACAAAATTTCAAGATGATAAAAAATTAATAGTCATGTCATCAATTAATTGCTAGATTCAAGTTTTAGTAGTTTAAAATAATGCATAAAATATGAGTTTATAGACCAAATGATAAATTACATCCGATTGACATGAAAATTGACATGAATATTAAGACTATAGTAAACATGTAATCTAATGGTTGGATTTTCAAAATATGAATTCAATAATAAGTTTTTCGGTGATGTAATATTTTTTAGAGTTACATCAGGCGTAACGTGAACCCAACTCTATATTTCTTAATTTAATGTGGATTTTGACAAATTTATCGTCAGATTACATTATCTTCATACATTTTTCGTGCTTAAAAAATTTTAAGGTGATCAAAGATTAATAATCATGTCATCAATTAATTGTCTAAATTCAAGTTTTTATAGTTTAAAATAATGCATAAAAGATGAGTTTAAAGATCAAATGATAAATTAAATCCGATTGGCATGGAAATTGGCATGCATTTTAAGACCATATAGAATATGTAATCCAATGATTGGATTTTCAAAATATGAAAGTAATAGGGGAGTTAACCCAAAGCACTTCCTTCTAAATTTTGTTTAAAATTCAATTAAAAGGTTTCCCATTTTTTTAAAAACCCCATTGCAATGATTAGGACTCCCTCACCTTAATATGTGATTGAGATAAGGAAAACATTGAGATTTTTATTTTATCTCGACATTAACCGTCGCTAGAGATTTGCTGTGTAGCTGTATGGTTATGTTTTCTCAATCTGACCATCCAATTAGTTTCAAATCTAACCAACACTAATATGTCACCGTACTTTTCAATTCCAATGATTAGGATTTGAATATGATTTTCACCAAGCCCAGTAGTCTTGGGACTATCTATTAAGTTTGACCAAATTTGACTAAACTTTGAACACACATTTCTCTAAATACAACCGTTTAATTGTAACTAGAATTAACCTTTCATTACACTCTTTAAATCCAACGGTTAGATTTCAAATCTAAGTATGACATGTAATGGACATGTGTTGTGTACCTATATGACTATGTTCTCTCAATCTGACAATCCAATTGGTCTCAAATTTTACCAACACCAATATGTCACCATACTCTTCAATCCTAATGATCAAGATTTGAATATGAATTTCACCAAGTCCAGTAGTATCGGGATCATCTATTAAATTTGATTGGGTTTGACCAACTTTGACTAAACTTTGACCGTGCCTTTCTCTAAATCCAATCGTTTAATTGTAACCATAATTTACCAAAATGAACCTTTCATTACACTCTTCAAATCCAACGGTTAGATTTCAAATCTAAGAATGACACGTGATGGACATGTGTTATGTACCTATATGACTATATATTCTCTTAATCTGATCATCCAATTGGTCTCAAATTTTACCAACATGAATATGTCACCATACTCTTCAATCCTAATGATCAAGATTTTAATATGAATTTCACCAAGTCCAATGGTATCGGGACCATCTATTTAGTTTGACCGAGTTTGACCAACTTTGACTAAACTTTGACCATGCATTTCTCTAAATCTAATCGTTTGATTGTGACCATAATTTACTAGAATTAACCTTTCATTATACTCTTCAAATCTAACGGTTATATTTCAAATCTAAGTATGGCGCATGATAGACATGTGCTGTGTACTTGTATGATTATGTTTACTCAATTTGACTATCCAATTGGTCTCAAATTTCACCAACACTAGCATGTGATCATACTCTTCAATCCTATTGATCAAGATTTGAATATGAATTTCACCTCTATTAAGTTTGACCGGTTTAACCAACTTTGACTAAACTTTGACCACGCCTTTCTCAAAATCCAACCGTTTGATAGTTATTGATCTAAAAATATGAGTTATATTTTGGGAAGAACACAAAGAACATAAACATGTTCTTCCAAAAAATTAATAATAATGAAAGGAATAAAAAAAATAATTTAATTTTCTTATTTTATTTTTTAAAATTTTAGAAATTGAATTTTTTTTTTAAATTTTTATGTGATTTATTATTTATTTAAATGTTGACGTGAAATTTTTACTAGGCTATAGCGCTATTTGTATAACCCGTTGCAATAGTTATTAGACAAAATATTTTTTTTTATCCTAAAAGTTAAATTTTCCTAATATTTTTTTATCCTTCACACAAAATTTCTCACGTGCATAAACCTTTTTTTTCCATAATTTTCATTCGAAGCTCTTGCTCCTTTGACTTGTAAATCGCCATGGCCTTCGGATCTTTCAACTTGTACTCCCAAAAATTCATTATTTTATTACTTAAGCTTTATTATTATTATTATTATTATTATTATTATTATTAAGGATAACTCTAATTTTATTATTATATAGCCTTATAAAAAATATAAAAAATAACTATAGGAAAAGCTTTCCCCCCAGATATTTTTTTCTTCCCGCAAAAATTTTCCCCCAAATTTTCATTTTCCACTTTTTTTTTTTTTCAGCGTGTTTCTTTTTCTTCTTTCTTTTCATTTCCCACTTCTCTCTCCCCTCACACCTCTTCTCTCCCTTCACACCGCCACCCCTAGCCACCGATCTGCTCTCTCTCCCATCACGCCGGAGTCACAATCCCCAGCCACCACCAACTTGTAAAGCGCCTCACAGCCCCATCAATTTCAAGTTGTTCAGGTAAGCTGAAAAACAGTGTTGTCATCTTCTTTGAAACATACCCTAATACTCTTCATTTCAACTTTTATTTATTCTCATCATCATTATCAACTATCAATTACCGTAGATTTATTATGTTGTTCTTTTATTATTATTATTTTCTTATTCTTATCAATGCCATAACATATAGAGTTTAACAATATTATCTTTTTTTTGTTTGATGTTTCGAGTGCCCACATGTTGTTTGTCAAACAACACTGGAAGCCATCATTCCTCTACAGGAAATAGTTTTTCAGGTTTAAAACCGGACAGGTTGTTATTGCTATGGGTATTTACCGCAAATCTGTAGCATCAATTGCTTTCATTTCTCTTCTTCTTCTTCCTTTTTTTGTTAATATATATATATATATATATATATATTCTCTCAAATGTACTTATCAAAAAAAAATTCTCAAATGAGGAGAAATTCAAAAATTTCAAGCTGATTCTAGCATTGCAATCGTTTTTGGTGGTTTAGTTTTGCAATAGTTGTCATTTCTGCATATAGCATAATTTCTCTTGTAAGTGGCAATCAATGGGAGCTTTTCAGAAACAAATGTATAGGGGAGCCACCTCATCCATCACTTAATATGACATAGTATTTTGGGTCAACTTAAAAAAAATAAAAAATCATAGGTCAGCGTATGTGGTTCTATAAAAAAGGGAGGTGACTTCTGCAAAAAAGGTTGCAGAAGTGCAAAATCATCACTTGTAATTTATTAATGGTTTAGTAATTACCTTTATTTTAGATTAGCTATAACCCAATGCTTTTCTAGGTGGAATATTATGAAAGTCCAGTTAGCTTGACGAGCATAGCTCAAATCAGTACTCCCGATGCAAGTTCTCTCTTGGTTCAGCCGTATGACAGATCCAGGTTTCTATAAACTAAAGGACATAAAATGGTTGTTGAGGAAGATCGAACATTCTCCATTTAATTTTATGTGATAAATACATGTATACTAGTAAGTAAGAACTAAGACTAAAATTTTCTCTGATTCTAGTAAATTAATATGCTAGTTAATCTTCCATAAAATTTTGACAACCAAAGGTGATCTAATTTGCCACTTATTTTGAGTTATAAAGCATTGACATCTTGCATTGCAAGACTGGCCCATGAAATCTTTCATATGATCTCTCTTTGACAATCTATTTTACTTTTTGATATGTTATGTTTGCCAGCTTAAGGGCTATAGAGAAGGCCATAGTGGGCTCTGATCTTGGTATGACTCCAAACAACGATGGAGAAGTGATAAGATTGACTCTCCCTCAACTTACATCAGAAAGGAGGAATGTATAGTCTGTTGGCTTTGATCCCTTTGCATGTAATTCTATGTCTTTTTATGCCATAGGCCCATAAGTCTATTTTCTATATCCAATTAATATGAAATCTCAGCTGAAATATTACTTTTACCTCTTTGTTCTTTTGATTTTTCCTGGATGTTGGTGCTATACTGCAGTTAATTCATTCTATCTTGTGTTGCTCCTTGGAGCTCAATATCCTTACATCTCACCTGCATGACATTTTTGCATCTAACATATAATGTTCTCTCTACATGTACATTAACTTGAAGTACCATGCTTTGAAATGAGTTAGATGATTGAATTATATATAGACTTTTTGTACTTTGTCATGAGTCATGACTTGAGCTTTATGTTAATCGTTTGGAATTAATCACATGAGATCCTTGTGTTCACCATTATGAACACCTTGTATTGGCTTTCATTTGTTTTCAATTTGATTTAATAATATTCTTATTACCTATCAAAAAAAATTAATCACATGAGGCCTGCTCTACTGTTCTGCTTCAAAGGTTCAGTTCTTCTAAAACTTTTCTCGGTTTAGCACTTGTTTTGTGATATGTTTATGTATCCTTAATAACTATTTTATAATGAATTTACATGCAAAAAATGCTTTATATTCTTGAAAATAGTGGTGGTTAGTAGTAATTGATGAAAGAAATTCTCCTTTCTGTAACTTGATATAAATTTATATAAATTTATATATATATATATATATAGACACACATTTCTTTTTGAAGATGTACACTATTCAGTGAAGTTTCTCAAAGCATGCTTACAAAGAACTTCCACTTCTTCTTTTTTCTTTTCTTTTTATTAATTTATTTTATTTTAATCATTGCAGGAATTCTTAAAAATAGTAGCTTAACTAGCTGAAGAAGGGAAGGTACAGTGGCATTATCTCTGGACAATTTAAAACAAATACCTGCCGCTATTTTTAGTAAATTCATTAGTATTAAAATTGGGCTTAGGTGGATATGCGGAGCATTGTCAGACCAAATCAAATCTCATGAAATGGCTCTAATTCATGATTATATTGTTCACCTTCTTCTGCCTTCTCTTCCTGTCTTCACTTGCCTGAATTTTTTTTTTTTTTTTTTTGGGATAAGTAATGAAAAATACGTTAAAAATGCAAAAAGAGTGTCACCTAAGTGACACTATTTTTTGGGGTTGAGAAGTCAGACATAATTGGCCTGTAACATTTTTTTTGGGTTTGTAACTTTCTTGAAACACATGGGAATTCATCCAATATCTGTATTTGACATGGCACTGTACACTTTACCAAAGTGCACATATTCCAAAAATGTATATGTTTATTAATCTTTGGTTATAGACCAATACATAGGCTATGTTAAAGTCACTAAATTTGTCCTCTTGAATACCCCCTTCTCCTATACTGTTTATAGGTGGCATTGAGGAACATAAGAAGAGATGCTTTAAAAGCCTGCGAAAAACTTGAGAAGGTTTGAATCCCTTAATCCCTTGCCCTACTTTTTTCACACTCTCCAGTAATTGCTTTTTTGAGTCCAACCCCCACTCTCTTCTTTAAAAGTCCTTTGCTTTGCTTTACTTTTCATGCAGGAGAAAAAGCTCTCTGAAGACATTGTGAAGGACTTGTCAAGTGATTTGCAGGTAACTTGATACTTTTGAAACTTCACAAACATGGGATCAACCGTATGGAGCTTCCTCTCATTCAGCATACACAAGGACCTGATCTAGATAGGCTTTCTTTTGTATTAAATAGTAAGATCACATGCTTTTTTGTTTTTTAAGTTTTTTGCGTGTTTGTTTATGTTATTAAATATGGGGTAATTGAAAAATGTTAAGTTGGAACTACTATAAAGTTTTGGAACATTTTTGGTGAATTATTGTAGGACTAATGTTGTATAGGTTTTTTTCACCTTTTAGTTGTTCATAGCTTGTCGAGAAAATAAGAAGGGTTTACATTTTGCGTTGTGTACTTGTATAGTCTTGTCCCATTAGCATGTTTATGTTTGTGCTTGGGGTGTCTAGCTTGGCTATTGCCTGATTTGTTTTACTTTCTTTTTGTTTGCATAGGCATCATTGAAGACTGAATGGGAGAAGAAGTAGATGTATTTCCCCATTAGGAAGTATGCTATAAAGGTGTAGGGTGTAGGGCCTTTAGTTTATGTGGTATTGCTACCTTGCAACCATAAATCCATTTGGTTTGCAAATTTTGCCATTTGTTTACTTAATCTTAATTTCATATTGGTGGGACTTGATCGATTGTTTAAATACTTTGGAACTTTGATTATGGTATTAGCTTGGAACTTTGATGATGGTTATAGACAATGTTATGTATTTGATAATATATTTCTATCCCAATATAATGTTAGTTTGGAGACATTTGTGGTGTTATCTAGTTACATTTGTGGTAATGTCTTAGTAGAGCTAAAATTATTACAGGTTATTTGTAATAGAAATGTGGTTTTGAAACCCAAGAGGAAAAAAAAAACCTATAGCAGTGCCCGCCGTTGAAGGACTAAAATTATGAAATAATTGAAGACCTATAGCGGCGTTTATAGCCTACCGCAATAGCCCTTGTCGCAATAGGCCAAATGGACCTTTAGCAGCGGTTTTGACCTGCAGCAATTATCCAGTTTTGTAGTGTAATGTCCTCACTATTATTCCTAATTAATTGCCAGGGGTTAAAAGCCCTCACAAATAAATTTTAGCGACGACATTATTTGTCTCTAAAAAGTATGTCGTTAATTTGAAATTTGCAAATAATTAATTGCAAGGGTATAAAGGTCCTTACAAATAGTTGTTAACGACGACTACTCTCCCTCGCTAAAAATAAGTCATCGACTTTTCTTGTTGTTTGGTAATATATTTGCAAAGGAGAATTTGTTTAGTAACGACAATAAATTGCCCTTGTAAATTATCTATTTGCAAATGTATGGTCGCAAAATCTCTTTTAGCAACAAGAGCAAATACGACGGCCTTCAAGGGCCACATGCCCTCGCTAATAGTTTTTTGCGACGATATTTGAGTTTTTGCGAGGGCATTTTACTCACTAGTAGACTCTTTTTTTGTAGTGCTCCTAGAGACTTGATCTCTGGCCTTTACCTCTCACACTCTATAAGCACTTATATTTGTAGAGTGATCATCGCACCAAGGGTGTGCGGTGGTGTTAATAAATAAATAAAGTCAATCATGAATGTGATAAGATGGAGCATTATATTATCGTACTCTATGAATACTTAATAATTACTCTCTTGTGGGTTCTAGTTAACTCAGCTAGTAAAGTTTCTGATGGTTGTATAAGAAATCTGAGGTTCAATCCCCACCTACACCAAAAATTGATTAGTGTCTTGGTCTAATAATAAAGAGTAATTATCAGAAGCAGACGTCATAGGTTGAAACTCTCTCATAAAAATAATAATTACTCTCTTATATTAGATTTCAAATTAGACTTCAATTAGAGTTTAATTTTACACCACATATCCCATCTAATCTTTAAAAAATTTAAATTAAATTTTTATACCAAGTGAGTTAATTTAGTGTAAAAAACGATGAGTTCAATATAAATAAACCCAGGTAATACACACACACACACACACACACACAACCAAATCTTATAGAAAATTTGATTAGAATCAAAATTAGATTTTGTCTTTGTTAGCTTTTCATACAAATTAAATTATTTAGATTTTTTTTTTCCTGAACTAATGAGTATATTTTTTATACTGTTCCTATTTAGATATTTTGTATGTGAAAATCTTGAACATAAAAAACTATAATTGAGCTAAACGATCACATGCACCTATCTCCACTCAATTTAGGAGATACAGATACTATTGAACCAATTTATTCTTTTATTTTGTGTTGTTTTTAATAGAATTTCATAAACAATAATAGTAAATTGATATTGTATATGTAATGTCTAACAGTGATTTTCAAAATTATATACATAATAGCAATATAACTATAATCTTAAAGGAACCAATATCATTAAAATTGTAAGGAAAAATCATTTTAATACCATCAAATGTCCTGATCGAACTAATGATCTATAATATTTAATAACTGAAACTAACATCAACAGCACTGCTATAATTCATCATTTATGTGCGTAAGCACTAGTTACATAGTAGTAACTATAATGGCTAACATCATAAAACCGTAATCAATCTAGCTATTGACAAAGAAAATCTAAGTTTCCTATGTTTCATTATCACATGTAAGAAAAACTTATGAACTAATTACAAGACACACATTTTTTTTCTATATATTAACTACCTAATTTGCATGATCCTTATGCATCTTGTTGGCATGGTATTTTTTATGCCTCATATTTGCTTGCAAAACTCCCAAACTGAGCCTAGAAAATTTCTCTCTCTCTCTCTCTCTCTCTCTCTCTCTCTCTCTCTCTCTCTCTCTATATATATATATATATATATTTTTTTTTTTTGTGTTGGTAAACCGAGAATAAAATATGTCTAGTCTAGGTCTTTAGGCAATACTTTAAAGTGGTTGTTTCAAGGTTCAAGTCTAGCTAATTGCAGAAAAAGGAAGTGAGGTTCTGTCTTGCTCAACCAATCGAGAATTAGGTTCGACCAATCGAAAATCGCAGGTCCAGTTTTTTTTCTGCAAATTTTTTAAATAGACCCAAAGCTCACGAAAACGTTTAGGGTTTCATTTAAACTTCTCTACATATAAAAGGGAAACTCTAGCCACGTTTTGAAGACTTTTGGAAGACTTGTGTGTTATTTTTTGTGAGATCTGAGAGGTTTTGTATCTTCTAACTACACAAGAATATACTAGAGCCAAAACTACAATCAAGCATTGGTAGAACATAGTTGCTGCATCAAGATCATTACTGATGGTGATCTAAAACCTTTGAGTGGGATCTCAAAGTCATAAGCAAGACGGCTTGTGTTGGTGTAAATCCAAGAAGAAAATGAGTCCGTAAATTTGAAACTTGCATATGATTGTGTCAGTAAGTTACTACATGAAATAGCAATAGATTTAGGATTAAATCTAATTGTAAAAACTATTCAATTTTCTTATATTAGATTTAATTTACCTTGAGGATAGTTAGGTCAAACCTTTCACAGGTTTTTTTACCTTGAAACGGTTTGTTTCATTAGTCCTGGGGTCATTATATCGTGATGTTATTTATTTTTCCGGATCTTTACATAATTTTATTTATTTGTGATTAACTTAGATTTGAATAATAAATCTAAATCTAAGTAATCACAAAGTAACCTAGATCTAAGTAATCATTTAGGTTAAACAATCTGTTTTAAGAGGTCTAGACGAATAAACACTTAATTTTTTATTTCTTAAAGTTATTTTTTTATTTGGATAAAATGACTTGTTAGTATTTATTTTTAAAAGAAGTCATTATATAATATGTTGCAAAAGCATAGTTTGGTTTTTTTGATCAAGTTAATGTTAATAAATTTTTTTATTACTCCAGTTTGGAATTATAATTTGAATTTTTTTGTTAAGCAGGTTAGAAGTATTTTAAAATTAGCTGGAAGCAGTTTTCAATCGAAGAGTTACCAAACACAAAATCAAAATATATTAATTTAATCCTTTATTGAGCTTCCACTCAAAACCCTAGGTTACACCTTTTCGAAGTTTAATTTAGTCATTCTATGCTTCTTCTTCTTTTTTGAGAAGGATTCTATGCTTAATTGGTTTAGTCACTCCAACTAACTGTTCGATGTTAATATTTGGTCATTCTATGTGGTTTTGGTGCATTACTTGCTTTATATTTTTTTGATCTCTTGAGCTCAGCTATGTTGTCCGATCCCATACACCTTAATCAAAAGTTGCAAAACATTCATGCCCATTTTTGTCCCAATAGAAATACAAACATAATTCTTGAGTCGCTTTACAGTTTCAAATCCAAAACATTCTCAAAAAAAAGTTTCAAATCCAAAAAGTACAAACTACAAACTACAAACACAATTTTTTGTTGAGAGAATACCGTAATACTAATACAACAATTTGCTGACATTCCCTTTGTCCCAAAGCAAAGATGGATATCCTTGACGTAACCAAAAGAGACACTATCATTAAAAGAATGAGAGAGAAAGGATAAGACTTGCTTATTTGAATTAACATCATCATCGTTATGAATATCATAGCTAGTAACTGATATTTGACTGATAATCGAATCTAGAGACAGCTTTGGTTTTGAACATTCAAAACACGATAACGGCTTTAGCCCAAACCCGTGGATGGGGTAGATCACCAATACTTAAATGGTTGACTACAACATCTTATGAGGTTCAACGTTTGTGATTGTAAACCTATTTTCAAGAGCCTCAAAGTTATAGGCCCTTCCTATCCTTTTGAATTCTAACACTAGCAATCACATAATTTTGTATAACATTTGAGAGATTGAGTATTTTTTCCACCTCCCAATCATCTCTTATTGCATTTAGAAATAACAATAAGTTACATAATTACGTGATATGATGGTTCCAAGATATCATTCGGCAATGAAGATAAAATTAAACTCATCAATTTTCTTTCTTTCTTAAAGTTAATTTTGCAATAAAACCAAAGCAAATAATATTGCTTTGACTGTACAATTATCACTACAGACGGGCACAAACATTTTCACAAACACCTACCATGCATATAACTATAAACTATCACAAAAAGTTCTAAATTTCAAATAATTTACCACCCATATAAACAAATAACATCTTCCCATATAATAGGAATTCAATCTTAATAGCTAACATGAAAAACCCAAAAACCAAATCCCAAAACATCATTGAAAAAATCAACACAACTATGACTATGAATATTTACACACCTCACTTGCAGTGACCACGAAATGAAGCAAATATTTTTCAATTTCATTTTTCCAATGGTTTTAATTTTATTTTATATTGGTGTGATGCTACAATTTAATGTTAGGAAGAAGGAATTTAGACTACACAAGGAAAATCCGAAAAGAGAGAGAAAGAGAAGAGCAGTTCACTATCGGTGTGGCTACCGCCGTTGCCACCACCGCCCAGGTTCACGAGGTGAGTCGATGGACTCTAGGTTCAATATGAGTTGAGGGGTTTGGGTTAGGGAGGTGTGAGTTCTTCATGGTCTTTGTCAGTGGTGGCTCTAGGAATATTTTCTAGGAGGTTCATTAAGACACTTAAATTAAACAAAATTTAATATTAAAAAAATACCTTGAATATATTGAGTTATTTATAAAAATAAAAAAAATAAAAACACACAAGTACCTGAATTTTTACAATTTCTATCTACGAGTTTTCATATTTTGAAATCTTCTTATGATAATTTATTATTAGTTGTCATTATTTATTGTCAATGTAAGTATGACCATTTTATTTTGTTAAGTTTTTATAGTAGTTTTTTTTTTTTTTTTTTTTTTGCAATTGTGGTGACATATTTGTCATCGTTTTTTTAGAATAAATATTTTAAACAAAATGACAAAGCTCAACCCCATTTGCGCTGTATAATTATTAACCCACACAACTACCCTCATCCATACATAAATAATATACCAAGTTGTTGTTTGATTGTGGGATAAGCTGATATGTGATTATGGTGTGCAAGATTTTAAAACACGGTGTGCAAAAATATTTTTAGGAGGAAATTAAATTAGTAAAGCAATATTATATTATATTATATATATATATATATATATATATATATATATATATATATAAATTGTTTTTCAAGTCAAGGGGTTCATTTGAACCCCTTGAAGTGTATGTACAGTCGACCTTGGTCTTTGTTTTTAGATTTTAGAATTTGGCCAGAAACTGTGTCATTTAGGCTCAAGGTATTTGTTTTAACTTTAGGCTTGATATGACGTAGTTTTGATGCATGCTAGCTTTTTACTTTGTAATCACTAAAATGACGTAGTTTGGGAGCTAATTTGGAAAAAATGAAACACATTAGCATAATGATATGTCACTTAATCTTGGCATGAAATATCTCAGGCCGAGATCTTAGCACCCCTCGTACAACCTTGGGTTCGAGAATGGTTTCTCCAAAATTAAAGGCTGAGTTGACTATGTCCTTTAGCTTGGCATAGAACTCATCAAACAACTCATCCTCCTCCATTTTTATCTCCTTAAAGCTAGTAGTGAGCCTTTTGGAGTTTTGAATCCTTAACAACCTAAGTCCCTTCATAGGTTGTCTGGAGGATGGTCCATGTTTCCTTAGCAATTTCAATTGATGATATCTTCTTGAACTCCTCATTGGTCATTGCACTGAATAGTGCATTCAATGCTCTGCTGTGGACGTTTGCCGCTTTGATCTTGGCATCATCCCAATCAGTCGACGCTTCCTTTGGCTTAGTCTAGCCAATCTCCACAGCTTGCCACACCTTTTCATCTAAAGACTGCAGGAAAGTTCGCATGCGTACTTTCCAGTATGCATAGTTAATGCCATCAAATAAAGGAGATATAATAAGAGATTGTCCACTATTCATGACAAACAGAGGTCAATGGATCACACAGCAAAGATTAACCGTAATCAGAGTGTGCCCACTCCGATACCACTTGATAGGCCAAAAATGTATTGACCCCTTTGGCAAATTAATATATTAATTATCTAAGTTAATTAATTAAGTCAATTTAACATAAAATAGCGTGGTAGCACAAACAAATCACCAACTAAGTTAAATGCAACGGAAAATAAAATTGACACGGGTGATTTGTTTACAAATGGGAAAAACCACCGAGGCAAAACCCCACTTAGTGAATTTAAGGTACCACTGCCTAAAATCCACTATTATCAAAACAATCGATTACAAGTAAAATAAATCTCAGTACTTAATACCAACCTACAGTTAAACCCTTACCTCAATACCCAATTGGACTTGTAATGTAGTGGCAATCTCTCTTTTCAATGCACGAATCCCAGTATATGACTAACCAATGATGCACAGATCACAGTACGTGGTTAACACACCAATCTTGAGGAAGATGTTGGCTGCAAAGTTCTTCAGTTTATCAACATGAAAACCAAGAAGCTCCTTGGTCACAAAACAGTTGGTGCAAAGATGCAGTAGGTTCTACAGAGAGAATGATGAACAAGGGCAATTTTTGTCTCACAATATGCATGTAGGGATACAACAACTTTTGCAACACTAAGACAGCCCTTAAAATAATCCTTATATATGTTTAGGGTTGTGAGAAAAGAAACCCTACATAAATACATTTGGGTATGCGTGTAATCAGATCTGAGAAGTTTGATTTCGTAATTCTCCACAGATACAGCTTTTGTCAAACTGCTATCGAGCTTCAACATTAATCCTCGATAGACAGGCTTCTGTCGCGACATCTATCGAGATTTAATGAACAACACTTCTTCACTTGTTTCTTGAATAAACTTGCATGGTTTTACCACTTGATTTGAACAACATGTTTCTTGAAGTCTTAAACCATCCTAGATCTACCTAATTACAAGTAAAGTGCGTTTTGTCAAAGGATTAGTCAATTACATCAATAATGTCCCTAACAATCTCCTCCTTTATTAATTCGTGACAAAACCACAATAAAAAAATGAATCATGAGAGAAGTCTTAAATCACTAAACTCATAATCACTTGTTGAAATACAAAATAAGTCTAATACTAACATAAATTCTTGAAAAACTTTGCAAGAAGAGAATTCATAGCAAGATAGACTTTCACAACCTATCTTTCTGAAACACTTAAACAAAACTCATCAAGGCATTATATGTGAAACAAAAGTAAAGATTGCGTACATAAAGAAACATGTGTGCAAAGAGATAAAAGAAACAACACATAGAGAGATAGGTGAAGAACAACATATAGCATCATATATATATATATATATATATATATATATATATATATATATATATATATATATATCAAAAGATAAGTACAATGTTGTCAATAAATGGTCACAAGACCAATATACATGAGGTAAAAGTAAAGAAAAGAAAAAAACATAAGAACTTCACTACATCCCTCAAAAAAATGTATAGAAACTCCCCCTAACAAAAAAATGTCCTATGCTAACTCTATCCTTGAGTGCAAGACTACTCTCATCCAAAACTACTCTCCCTTTTTGTCACGAATGACAAAGGACAAGTCACTAAATGGGAGTCATCTCAACATCACTGGAAGAGATAGCATCCTCATTGCCATCAGCACCATTATCACTATCCTCATCAACTGAAGCCTCTGGAGAAAGAGATGGAGAGGGAATGAAACCACCAAGCTGAGAGAGTGTCAAGGCGAGCATCCATGTCCTGAAGCTGCGCCATGATGGCCTTTAGGGTTACAGCACTGGTGGAGGAAGAAGGAGCAGAGGTGGAAGGACCAGTAGAAGCTATAGGATTGGGAGTCACCACACGTGGCCAATTCGATTGAAGCTGAGCCACGCTCCGTCGAATAGTATTAGCGTTGATGGCACACATAATGGGGAAGAGAGGAGAAGAATTAGGAATCTCAATGGAAAAGTGTCGAAGGATACGAGTGATAGCCAAAGAAAAGATAAGCTTATCATGTGTAGCCATATCCTGATAGACATTGATGACCGAAGTGATAAAGTGAGAGGGGAAGTCAATCGAGAGGTCCTCCATCAGAGTAAGAAGAAAATGAGCACGAGGCTCAGTAATGGAGTTATAGTAAGACAGTGGAGTAAGAGCGAATGTCATCACCATGTTAAGGAACCTCAGACCTTTTACAAAGCCTGACATGGGGTATTTAGCTTATCACCCCATGTGGAAGGTATCTCACAAAATTAAGATAGTAGCTCGTCTTTGGACACAATCCTAAGACACTCACAACTAGGGTAGTCAGGATGCGCTACCCTAGGTATATGTAGTACCTCGAAAATAAGCTCTAGGGTAGCTACGATACGTATTCCTTGAATAAACATAGAAAATTGAGGTACAGAGGTATCCATGTCGTGTATATTAGAGTAAAACTCCTGTATAATCACGACGGGACACCTTAGTAAACTCTCATAAAGAGAAGCCCAACCCCGAGTCCGAGTGACGGTAGGGAGAGGAGTGTTGGAAAAGCTCAACAAAATGACTTGGAGTTTCGAATGAATGCCACGTCTCTGAAAGAATGGAAAGAAAGAGGTACGTATGCATGAAATATGTATGAACATGTGATGTGCAAAAATAAATACATCATAGGCATAGCCCAATCCAAACCTACCAGCACACATTTCACATTTTAATCAAGCACACATTTATAATGCATGAAACAGAGTTAAAAGGAAATGAGAATGCAATGCATGATCGTATAGCATCAAAACAACAACACCCAACCCAAAAATTTCACAAAAATCTCAAAAACCCCAAAAATTTTGAAAAACCCAAAACCTAGGTCTATATGCATGAAAAGGATGAGATTTAGGAAGCTTACCAAGTGATTTGAGCTTGATATAGGCCGAAAAGATGAAGGGTTGAAGGATTTGAGTGAGGGAGAAATGTTTGGGGCGAGAGAAAAGATTTTCTACCGAGAGAGAGAAGTGAAAAAAAAAGAAGAAAAAAGAATATGATTCGCGCCTCAGATATATTAAGAAAATGCAACTCGATGGATTGAAGTATCTGTCAAGCACTAAATCTCGACAAATGTAATATGTCGAGGTGCTGTCGAGAATCTGTCAACGGCAAAAAACTTCGATGGATCGAGAAGCAGTCGAGAATTTATCAGCCATACAGAAGGCTGCTCGATGGATTGAAGAAACTGTTGAGAATCTATCAAGAAGAAATACAGAAACCCCAATGGATCGAGATTACGATAAGATCTGTCGAGATAAGAAGAAAGAAGGGCTCAATAGAAGTGAATCTGTCTAGGATCTGTTAAGAAGTTGTCGAGCTTGAAGAAGAAGAGTTTTTCAAGGAGAAAAAACACAAAGAGATGAATGTAATAAGCAAGCTACTCACACATAGATCCAATCAACATATTTAGCTCTCAAAACATCCCTCAACATATATGCAAAGTATTCAAGATCCAAAACACACACACACACACACTAAACAAGTCTAACAAATTTTATATTTCAAAACAAGTTAAGATAGTTTAGTGAACATATATTAACACGTAAATTCCTTATGATGACCAGATCACATTGCACTTGCACTTGTATCAAAAGAAGCAAATAATTTTTACGTGTTGTGTGTGAAAACTATAGCAAGAGTGCATAAGTGCCTCATATTATGACAATTTGAGATATGACAAAATCAAATACATTCACACACAATCATAACTCCTTGATAGGGACTATCACCTTCGAGGTACATCCTATAACTCTCACATCTCCTAAAAACACACTTGCAAACATATTTAAAAAGCATTTTGATTATTTTTGCCTTTGATTTTTCTTTGCATATTTTCTTTTTGAATATATCATACATAAGCATATAAGAGAGAGAAGAAATACCCAATTATGTAAGCTAAAACATCATAATTTTGTTATACCGAAACACACAGATGTTATACATGATTGGTAAGCTTTAGTGGTGAGATGGTTATTTATGCCTTTTTCTTAGGATTTTCTAGTCCTTCTCGTCAAAAAAAGTGATATAAGTGTTAAGTATAAGAGATAAACTTAATCGTACTCATCACAAACACGAGCCACAAAGCTCACTTGCTTAGTTATGCATTAAGGTGCTCATCTAAGCTACAAGAGATACAAAATTTAAAAAAACTTTGTTTCAATGGCCATCCAAGGTACACAAGTACCAATATACACTGTTTTGTATTTTTCTGATTTTCAATTTTTTATTTTTATTTTTATGAAAAACAAATAAAGTAAAAGTAAAACTAAAAAAAAACAAACAAAAACATATTAAACAAACAAAGCATAAAACTAGACTGACTCAAAACAAGAAAGCAAAACAAAAAAGTAATGCAACATCATAAGGGGAGAGAGAAAAAGTGACTAAATTACTTTGAGTCTTTTTCCTTCCACGCCTTGGAAGAACTTTTCCTTTGAGCGAACCTTTGATTCGATGGCGAGGTGGAAGACTTGAAACCATTCAAGTTCAAAAGGAATATGAGGGCCTTAAGAAGATCTCCAAGAGGGGCCGAAAAGGATGGAAACTAATTCTGGTTTTCGGATGGGAGCATACTATTGCTTTGTTGAGTGGCTAACCACTTGTAGCGATTTGGACGAGTATGCCCTAAAGCTCCACAGTGATGACAGAAATGCGGCTTCTTAGGTTGAGACTTCTTATTTTTAGCCTTATTGTCTTTCTTAGCACTAGGGTTTCTAGTTTCCTTCTTCTCTATCTTAAGGGGTGCTCCTAGAATAGATTTTTCCTTGACTATGTTCTCACTAGCTATATCAGTTTTTTGATTCATTGTTCTTAGAATTAACATTATGAGCAAGTGAGACAAAAATAGTTCTACTAGAAGAGGTGTTGGGAAATTTAGACCCCGGTTGATAGAATTAACAAGTTTTAAACCCACTTTGTTAATTAGATTTATTATGTATAAAACTTATTAAAACAAAAAAATATCAATATCATGTCAAAATCATGCACAACGGAAAAGTATATAAGACAAGATATGATGACTTAGGAAAACCAATGAAACAGACTAGTTTCACAGTTAAAAACCTGGGGGAAACCTTCCCGAAAAGCAATTCACTATACAAAGAGAAGTTTCAGATCTAGAACAAAAATTTTGTCCCTAGACTCTACAATCTTCGTAGATGAACTCACAACAAAAACCTTCTACCACTTCAGAACTTCTGAACTCTTCAATATATGAATGCTACCCTTTTGCATGGATCCCAGTACCTGACTAACCAAAGATGCACAGCTCCCAATACATGACTAATGCACCAACTTGAAGAAGATTGTTGGCTACAAAATTCTTCAATTCATTAACAATGAAGATCAAGAAGCACTTGATTACAAAACCCTAAGGTGTAAAGACGCAGTGGCTTCTTTAAGAGAGAATAAAGCATTCGTCACCTTTTGCATTTGTTCTCCTTATATTCTCTTATGTGACGGCCTTTAAAATAAGCTTTATATATATCTAGGGTTGTGAGAAAAGAAACCCTATACAAATACATAAGCATGGGCTGAAAATTAGATCTGAAAAATTGATTTTCGTAATTCCCGATAGATAAAGCTGTCAAGCAGTTGTCAAGACCTTAATAGATAGAATCTATCAAGAGCTGTCGAGACTCGTTAAATCTCGATAGATAGCTATCTGTCAAGAGTTGTCGAGAATCTGTTAAGCTTTAATGAACAACCCTTCTTCACTTGTTTATTGGTCAAATCTTCATGGCTTTAATACTTAGCTTAGACATATTTCTTGAAGTATTAAACACATCCTAAATCTACCCAATTACAAGTAAAATACATTTTGTCAAAGAATTAGCAAATTACATAAAATATGTCCTTAACAAGAGGCAATATTAGAAGAATTAGAAAGTTTATACCCCAAGTCAGTTTTGCCAGAAGCTGATTTTTGGATATTCAACATTTCATCCAGTTTTGCACTAGAAGTCCTCTCCAATTGAGCTCGAACATGGAAAAACTGTACTTCAAGCTTCTTGGTTCTTTCAACCAAAAAATTGTTCTCAAAACACAATGCTCCAATGACTTGGTTGACTTCATCAACCTTGTTAGAGAGCTCCTCTTGTTCCAACTCCACTTCACTAAGCTTCTAAATGAACAACCTATAAAATTTCGCATGCTTTTCAGACACCTTGTATAGCTTTGCATAGGCTATATAGATGTCATCTTGATCATCCATCTTCTCGAACTTGGATTCCACTAAGTCCTCTTCTTCATCCACTTCTTCTATGATCCCCTCAGTAGGTCCAACTGTAGCAGTGAAGGCATTTAAAATTCCCTCATCATCACTATCCTCTGACTCGATATCAGGTTCGGTGTCACTCAAGGTAACAGCAAGAGCCTTGCTTTTCCCAACTGACTTGAGATATGTTGGACATTCTTGTATCATGTGTCCAAAACCATAACATCCAAAGCACTTTGGTCTAGAGAAAATAGTGTACTGACCGCCATTTTTAGCATCCTTCTTTCCTCCGTCTTGGCACTTGAATTGAGAACAATTGGATTGCTTACGGTCCTTATCAAATCCTTTCGCATTGGCATTCTTCATGAACTTCTTGAACTATCCAGTGATGTAGGATTTCATCTTAGAATCTTCGTTATCTAAAGACTCATCAGTCTCATTACTCTTAGCCTTTGCGTCCTTTCTTGAGTCTAGTAAAACCCAATTCATAGGTTTGCAAATTGCCATCTAGCTTCATAAAAGGAATAGAATCAATATCCTTTTATTCTTCAATGGCAGTAATCTTGGTATGAAATCTCTCAGGCAGAGACCTTAGTACCTTTCTTACAACCTTGGGTTCAGGAATAGTTTTCCCAAGATTAAAGGCTGAGTTGACTATGTCTTTTACCTTGGCATAGAACTCATTAAACGACTCATTGTCTTTCCACTTTATCTCCTCAAAGCTAGTAGTGAGTCTTTGGAGCTTTGAATCCTTGACAATCTTAGTCCCTTCATAGGTTGTTTGGAGGATGGTCCGTGCTTTCTTAGCAGTTTTAGTTGAGGATATCTTCTTGAACTCCTCATTGGTCATTGCACTGAATAGTGCATTCAATGCTTTATTGTTGAAGTTTGCAGCTTTGATCTTGGCATCATCCTAATCAGCCGGCGCTTCCTTTGGCTTAGTCTAGCCAATCTCCACAGCTTGCCACACCTTTTCATCTAACGATTGCAAGAAAGTTTTTATGCGTACTTTCCAGTATGCATAGTTAGTGCCATCAAATAAATGAGGTATAATAAGAGATTTTCCTCTATCCATGACAAACAGGGGTCAATGGATCACACAACAAAAATTTACCCTAATCATAGTGTGTCGCTCTGATACCACTTGATAGGCCAAAAATGTATTGACCCCTTTGGCGAATTAATTAATTAATTATCCAAGTTAATTAATTAAGTCAATTTAATATACAATAGTGTGGTAGCACAAACAAATCACCAACTAAGTTAAATGTAGCGGAAAATAAAATTGATACAAGTGATTTGCTTACGATTGGAGAAAACCACCGAGGCAAAACACCACCGGGTGAATTTAAGATCACCACTTTCGAGAATCCAATATTATCAAAACAAGCGATTACAAGTAACAGGAATCTCAATACCTAATACCAACCTACAGTTGAACTCTTACCCCAATACCTAATTGGATGTAGTGATAATCTCTCCTTTCAATGCATGAATCCCAATACGTTACTAACCAATGATGCACGAATTGCAATACGTGACTAACACACCAATCTTGAGGAAGATGTTGCTTGTAAAGTTCTTCAGTTTGTCAACATGAAGATCAAGAAGCTCCTTGGTCACAAAACCCTTGGCGCAAAGACGTACTGGCTTCTATAGAGAGAATGATGAACTAGTGCAATTTTTGTCTCCGGTCAAAATATGTGTGTAGGGATACAACAATGCCTTTTGCAAAACTAAGACGGCCCTTAAAATAATCCTTAGTTGTGAGAAATGAAACCCTGCACAAATACACTTGAATATGCGTGTAATCAGATCTGAGAAGTCTGATTTCGTAATTCTCGGCAGATACAGCTTCTGTTGAGCTGCTGTCAAGTTTCAACATTAATCCTTAATAGATAGGCTTCTTTTGAGATATCTGTCAAGATTTAATGAACATCACTTCTTCACTTGTTTCTTGAACAGACTTGCATGGCTTTAACACTTGGCTTGAACAAC
Source organism: Castanea sativa (assembly GCF_040712315.1). Taxonomy (NCBI): domain Eukaryota; kingdom Viridiplantae; phylum Streptophyta; class Magnoliopsida; order Fagales; family Fagaceae; genus Castanea; species Castanea sativa. The sequence goes on along the minus strand of NC_134023.1, from coordinate 44,369,076 downwards.
ATGTTCCTTGAAGTCTTAAACCATCTTAGATCTACCCAATTACAAGAAAAGTGTATTTTCTCAAAGGATTAGCCAATTACATCAATAATTTCCTTAACAGTTAGGGACATATTTTATGTTATTGGCTAATCTTTTGACAAAATTCATTTTACTTGTAATTGGATAAATATAGGATGGGTTTAAGATTTTAAGAAACATGTTTTTCAAGTCAAGTGTTAAAGTCACGAAGATCCGACCAAGAATCAAGTGAAGAAAAGATGTTCACTAAAGCTCGACAAAAATCCCCACATAATCCTTTCTATTGAGATTTAATGTTAAAGCTCGACAGAAATTGATTCTGTCGAGACTTACGAAATCAGAAATTCTAGATTTAATTTTCGTCCCATGTTGAAATATTTGTATAGGGTTTCTTTTCTCATTTATCACAACCCTAGATTTATATAAGGCTTATTTTAAAGGTCATCGCCTAAGAGAACACAAGCAAAAAGTGCCAAAAGTTCATTATTCTCTCTAAAAAAGCTACTACGTTTTTACGCCAAGGGTTTTGTGGTCAAGGAGCTTTCTGATCTTTATTGTTGATGAACTGAAGAACTTTGTAGCCAACAATCCTCTTCAAGTTGGTGAGTTAGTCACGTACTGGGATCCGTGCATCATTGGTTAGTCACGTACTGGAATTTGTGCATTGAACAGAAAGATTGCCGCTACAATACAAGTCCAATTGGGTATTAGGGTAAGGGTGCAGCTGTAGGTTGGTATTTCGGGATAATCCAAAGGGTTTGGTAAGATTCCTTATACTTGCAACTGCTTGTGATTAATAACAGTGAATTCTTGGGAGTGATAACCTTAAATTCACCCAATGGGGTTTTACCTCGATGGTTTTCTCCATTCGTAAACAAATCTCCTATGTCAAATTTATTTTTCACTGCATTTAGATAATTTGGTGATTTGTTTGTGCTGTCACGCTATTGCATGTAAGTTGATCTAATTAATTAATTTGCAATGGGTCAATTCATTTTAACCTAACAATTATTATTATTATTATTATATAGAAATAGCTGAGTCTCTAATGTCAATACATAATTTTGAAACATCCCTGATAGTTTATCACTTTATACTATATTTATTATACACCATTTTTTGGAACCCTTTGTACTTCATGCTTTGAATCACTAGATGCATGCATTGTTCTTGCGTGTTAAACAAGCTACCAAGTGCCAACCCTGCACTAATTTAATATACCTATATATTGCTAAATTTTTTTTAAAGATTTTGATATATATATATAATTAATCAATCTATTATTATTATTATTATTATTATTATTATTATTATTACTATTATTATTATTATTATTATTATTATATAGAAATAGCTGAGCCTCTAATGTAAATAGGTAATTTTGAAACATCCCTGATAGTTTATCACTTTTTTTTTTGAAAGGGAAACCACAACTTTGCATTAATAATTAACGGGAGTCAAAATATAGAGCTTCTAAGGCCAGTTGAGGGGATTCCTCTAACCATATAATCTCATCATTAATATAATGAGCAAAGCGAGCTAGAGAATGGGCGACAGAGTTGGCGGAATGAGCAACACATGACATCGAGTGGACTTGTAACCTCGTAACCAGGCAGTGGATGTCTGCATACAAATGACCCAGCCGAAAATGTAATAGACGTGAACTGGAAATGGCTGCCATAACAACTGTATTATCTCCCTCAATCACTATATCAGAAAAACCCAAGTCAATTGTAAATTCCAAGGCTTTCCTGCAGGCCAGCACCTCTGCTTCCTTGCTATCCTAAACAGGTGGCCCTCTTACAGATAAAGCCGCCATAACCTCTCCTTGGTTATTCTGAATCACCGCCCTGAACCTCAATAATTTAACGTCCTGAAAAATGGCTGCGTTGAAGTTAAGCTTGAAAATTGAGCCCAACAGGGGAGTCCATCTTAAGCATCTCGTTCTAACAACCGTTACAACCAACTGAACTTGGGACTATTTGAACTCATCCAAAAATTCTCCAACTCTCTTGACCAGCCGAGAGGGGTCCTGGATCACTCCACCAAAAACAACTAAGTTACGCTGTGTCCATATGAGCCATGCTTGCACGAAGAAAAGCTCAAGCTCTTCCAGAGATAACTTCAACATTAGATTCTCCACCAATTGCAGAAAATCGAGTTGGCCACCAGCTTCTTTTTGTAATTTCCTCATGCTCTCAGCCCAAACATCTTGAGCCACGCTCCATTCCCACAACACATGCAGAGCAGATTCACTTGTTCTTTTACAGAGCTCATAAGTGCTATCTTTAACCACATGTTTGCGGGTTAAGTTATCACGGGTTGGGAGAATACCATGACAAGCCCGCCACCCAAACACTTTTATTTTATTGGGAATATGAAGCTTCCATAACTCACCCCACACCAACTCCTACTTTTGAGCTTTCCCCCTGTATACTAGCTTCCTTCATGATTCTACACACCATTATATATCCTGACTTGATAGTGTAGACCCCATCTCTATTGAAAAGCCAAACAAGAGAGTCAGTGACAGATCTTCTACTTAGTGGAATTCAAAGAATTGCATCAGCATCTTCCTTATGAAATTTCGTCTCTATCAAGTGTCTGTCCCATGCACCAACTGTCCAGTCAATGAGGTCCATCACCCTCCATTCCCATTCCACCTCCTGTGGTTGGTAGATCACCATATTACTAGGGTGATTTGGTATCCACTTGTCTGTCATGACCCTAATATTAGATCCAATTCCCACCCGCCAACAATATCCTCGCTTTAGGACTTCTTGAGCTGCTAGCATGCTTTTCCAAACATACGAACTATTTGGAACATCTTTTGCCTCTAAAAAACTACTCCTTGGGAAATACTTAGCTTTGAAACAAGCATGTACCAATGAGCCTGTATCTTCAATTAGCCTCCAGCCCTGCTTGGCAAGCATTGCTAAGTTAAAACTCTGAATGTCCCTAAATCCCATGCCCCCTTCCTTCTTTGGTTTACACATTGAATCCCAACTCTTCCAATGAATCTTCCACTCATCACCCACTTAGCCCCACCAGAATCTTGCACACATGGAATTAAGTTCATTGCAAAGCTTCAAAGGTAATTGAAAAACTCCCATAGTATATGTAGGTATTAATTGTGCTACAACTTTGATAAGTACTTCCTTTCCTTCCCTAGATAATAGTTTGCCTTTCCATCCCTTAAGCTTCTTCCAGACTCTATCCTTAAGGAAGGAGAAATTTTTATTTTTAGAGCAACCAAACAAGGTTGGTAACTCCAAATATGATTCAAACCTTGCTACTTCCTTTACTCCCAATATATTTTTAATCCAATCCCTGTGCCTGACCTCAGTGTTGCTGCTAAAATAAATAGAAGACTTCTCAAAGTTTATATATTGCCCAAAGGCTAAAGCATACAAGTCCAATATATCCATAAGCATCTACACCTCTCCATGGTTTACCTGACAAAATAATAGTGAATCATTTGCAAACAAAAGGTTAGAAATAGAAGGAGCTCTCCTATAGATAGAAACCCCATGAATTTGCCCCTCCATCTCAGCTTTGGCTAAAAGTAAAGTAAAACCCTCTGCACATAGAATAAACAAATAAGGAGATAATGGGTCTCCCTGTTGAAGTCCCCTAGCTAGTGAAATATTGCCAAAGGGTTTACCATTAATACAGACAAAGAAAGAGGGAGTGGAAACACAACACATGACCCGGTCAATCCAAATCTCGGGAAACTCCATCTTTTCCATAATACCTTTGAGAAAAGCCCACTCAACCCGATTATAAGCTTTACTAATGTCCAATTTCAGAGCAAGAGAGCCTCTTTTGCCTTTTTTACGACAATGCATAGCATGTAAAGATTCATAAGCAACCAATATATTATTAGAAATGAGACGACCAAGGACAAAAGCACTCTGGTAGGAGAGATTAGCTGTGATAGTATTTGCTTTAGTCTGTTTGCTAGGACTTTGGAAATAATTTTATAGATGACATTACAAAGACCGATAGGTCTATAATCAGACATTTTTTCCGGGGATTTAATTTTAGGAATAAGGACAATATGGGTAAAATCAACATCAAGATCCATATTTCCAGAATTCAGAAAATCTAATATCGCTGCAACAACATCATCACCAAAAATATGCCAAAATTTTTGGTAGAAAAGAGCATTCATACCGTCAGGTCTAGGAGCCTTTGTTGGTCCCATTTGGAACAACGCTGCTTTGATCTCATCCACACTATATTCACTGGTTAGTATGTCCTTCATATCATCCGTGACCTTGTGGTGAATGGCATTCAAACAATCCTCCAACCAGTCACATGTACCTACTATAAACATACCCTCAAAATAACTGGTAGCTACCTGAGCAATATCTGAGATATCCTCCACCCACCTATTGTCCTGTGTCCTTATTCCTTGTATGAAATTTCTACGTCTTCTGTTTGATGCATTAGAATGAAAACATTTCGTGTTCTTATCCCCATGCTTCAACCATGAGACCCGTGATCGTTGCGCCTAGTATATCTCTTGCTTCATTAACAAAGCATCCAGCTCCTTACTGGTAGCTAAAAAGTCAGCCTTACTGTAATCTGTTGTCTCGTCCTTATTGAGGTCTTCAACCTGTTTTTGAAGTGCTTTGGTTCTTTCTATATTAGGGTGGGTTCTAGAAGAGCCCCACACATGCAAGTCCGTACCACAAGAAGCAATTTTCTCCTTAATTCCTTTCAGAACCAAGTTCACTCCCACTAGTTTTGTCCATGCTTCGTGAACCATATCTTCACATTCATCCCACAGTAGCCGCGGCTCTTCAAATTTGAACCTCTTGGTTCTCTTGCCCTCATACTCTTAAGGGTCCTAATCTGCAGAAGTAATGGTACATGGTCAGATGCATGCGAGAAAAGATGGGTTACAACACTTGCCGAGAATTTTGCTTTCCAACTTTTTGTAGCAACCGCACGATCTAGGCATTCTTTGGTATTGGAAGAACCTGGACGTTCATTCTTCCAAGTAAATGGATAACCAACAAAACCTAGGTCTGATAAGTGGCAACATTCCAAGGCTTCCTTAAACTCATCCATTTGGCTGTACGGAGGAGGCTGAATGCTCTATTTCTCATGGAGTGCAATATGGCGTTGAAATCCCCTATACACATCCACGGACCCTCAACGAAAGACATTAAGTGGTGAAGTAATGCCCATGACTTTGACTTCTGCGTAGTCTCTGGCCACCCGTAAAACCTAGTCATGTACCATACAAAGCCGTCCTCCTCCCTCACCTTAGCTAGTATATGATTTTGTGTGAAATCAGTAACATCAATATCCACCTTATTCTTCCAAACTAGAGCTAAACCTCCACCTGAGTCTGGATTTTTGACAATGAATTGATTAGGAAAAGGCAGATCCTTACAATGCTTCTTGAAACCTTTCTTGTCCAGCCTTGTTTCCATGAGGAAACAAATTTTGGGAGCTTGATCCTTCACTATTTTCTGAAGGTTGCGGACTGTCCAAGAGTTCCCAAGCCCTTGGTAGTTCCAACTCAAGAGCTTCATTGTGATCAGCAAGGGTGATCGAGCACCCCCGCCGCTGAGTTCATATGGTTGTCATCTTGGAGCTTACCACGTTTCACCCCCTGTTTCTCAATCTTTTTGATATAACCTTCTTCATCCATTTGGGCCGAGTCTCTTTTTCCCAAAGTTGTAAAAGTTTGTGCTCCGCTACCTCTTTCGAGCCCACAATCCATGCGAGGAATCTTGGTCCATTTAGGCATAGGCTTTACAGGCCCAACTTGGATATTCTCTGACACGTGCCCTGCAAGACTAGGCACTTCCTTACTCTCCTCATTTGAAATTAAAGCTCCCGAGTTAATATCCACATGAATTGCGCCCCCCTTTTCCGTTACAATATCACACTTTCCTTCTTGCACGACATTTAATCCCTAAAAATTCGGGACTGTTTCCATGCTGGCATGCTTTCCATTTACTTAACCGTTGACACCCTTAGGGTTTGTTGAGACCCTCCCTAGTGCCGCCAGTGACTGCAGCTCTTCGCCATTGCTATCATGGAGGTTATTGGGTCCTCTGTTTTTGGAACTCAGAATAGAGGTGGAGAAGCCCCTTTTAACTGGTGGACTTGCATGAAACCCCGCAGCTTTCAAACAATCGCCATACGAAAACTCCACAACTACTTTATTTTTCGACACAGTGTAGTGACTAGTGCAGTGATTGATGTCGTGCCCAAGTAAGCCACAATAATGGCAAAACATCAGAAGTCGTTCATACTTGAAGTTTACCCAAGAGCACACTCCATCCAATCCCGCAATGAATCCACCCCTTCGAATCGGTTTGGAAATAGGAATAGAGACCCTCACTCACATGAACAGGTTCTGAGCTTCATGTTTGTGCTTCTTCTCTACATCTTCCACTGCACCTAGTTTACTCCCTACCGCAGTAGCAACCGTGGGAGATATCATATCAAATGGTGCTCTCCATATCTGAACCCACAACGAGATCAAGTCAAACTTTACATTCCTTGCTGTCATACCTTTCTGCCATCTGATTAGCATGAGTGCCTGATTATCAAAAGTCCAAGACCCACTTCTGAGTATCTTTTCCAATACAAATTCCAAAGTGGGTCTGGAAGGTGTACTTCTACAAAAAGTTCAGCATTAATGACTGAAAATAGGAGGTTGTTCCTGGTGTATCATGAAGTATCAAGTATGGATTCCATATCCAAATAACAAAATGTTTTACATTATTACATATATTTTATACAACAAAAGTATGTGTTCTTTGATTTCAATCTCTCTCATAGAATTGGGCATCTTTAGGAAACGAATTAATTTATTAATCAACTGAACTTATATTGTGATTCTAAATCTTAAATTGTTTCACTCTTATAAGTATAAAGGATACTCCCATTTGCAGTGTTATACCTTGCTTCTCCTAGTGCACTGTATATTAGTTGTAGGAGTCTTAGCCTTTATCCTTTTGTAGAGGCTTTTTCTGCAACATAAAAGGAGATGGTAAAATTGGTTTGGAAACTCCATTATTTTCTTAAGTATATTCTAACAAATTTTCCTCCTCTCGTCTGATTCATTATAGGATACAAATTTTCCCATATACTTAAAGCTTATAGCTTAAATTTAAACATTTTAGTGAATGTAATAACTAAGTAAATTTACATAATGGGCTTATTAGAATACAAGGCCAAACTTTAACAGGGATCATACAATTGACACAAAAACTTTAATAGCTTTTCGTATCATAAGGGAATGGGTTCTACAAATGAGCGTAAGTTTTTCACACATGCATGATTAATTTGTGCGATCTGGACCATCTAATCAAATTTAATATACACATATATATTACAATCAGACAGATTTTCTGTGTGTCTCAAATAATTAGAAACCAATAAAGAAGATCGCCAAATCTTTTTATTTGGCCATAGATTATACATAAAATATTAGCATTGTTCGTTATATAATCTGAGAAATATGAACTAGTTTCTACGACATTAACCAAAATTTGCAAATATCTCTAAAAAGTTGACAAGTAGTTTTCAGCAGGGTTTAATTTGAATGTAATCCCTTCTAGGATTAATTGTCTATCACTTTGTTTTCAAAGATTTGAATCTCAAAAAGTGAAAAGCATACTTTTTCTTTTTCTTTTTTGATAAACAAAGCATACTTTTTTTCAATTGGTCAATGATGTCGACTGCCTCACTATGGGCAAAATCCCTTAGCCACTAGATCTAGGTAAATTGAAGTAATTAGGGTCTCCGTCAAATTACAATTATCGATTAATACTTTGTTATTATTATAACACTAGTCGCAGATCGACACAGAGTGCGATAATATATAAATATTATTTAATGATGTGTAATACATAAAAGGTGAAAAACTCATTTTTGTTCTTACATTTTTATGTAATTCACACTTTAGTCCCTATCTTTTTTTTTTCACCATTTTTAGTCCCTATTTAGAAAAACACCTTCATTTTGTTATAAGAAATAACAAAATCCACCAAAAGAATGTAGAGAGAGAGAGAGAGAGAGAGAGAGAGAGAGAGAGAGAGAGAGAGATAACTCAGCTTTTTTGTAAGAAAAATATGGATTGGATGAAAGAAATTATATTGAATTTATACAAAATAAAATAGGGAGAAAAAGAATCAAAATATAAAAAAGTGAAAATGATGAATGAAGTGTAACGGTAAAGTAGGGAGTAATGAGAGATAAAGAGACAAAAGAGGGAGGAGAAAAGTTGGAGGAAATGTAACAGTAAATATGAAATAATAGGGAGAAAAATAGTTTTTTTATATAAAAAATAGAGATAATAAAAGTTTAGAAAGAAGAAAGAAAATATGGAAAATAAGTGGATGATATGGCCGCTGATATTGCTCAACAAGAAGATAGCAATAATGAATATTACGCTTTAGCAATAATGATGTCGCGGCTTAACTCATCCTAGACTCACGTGAAAATCCATAATATACATGTTTTTCACACAAGCACTCTGATTATCTATATGACTTGTTGAGAAATTTGTATCTCAAAATGTTTATGTATCTACACATATGAATAGAATGTAGAAACCTCATTTTATATACCAAAACAACCTTAGCTTAGCCAAAAGTTTTATGCAAAATATTAAACATAATCGATTTTATTTATTTTGAATCCTTGATTACAACTTATCAAAGAATGACAACTATTACACAATCCTTGTTTTTTTTTTTTTTGGTGGCAACAATCAACTTATTTTTTTACCACGAGGAACTCAAATGCAAATGTACAATTGAAAACAATTGAACGAATTGAAGGCATGTATGTAACAATTTCCTTGAAAAAATTAAAGGCTAGCTGTGTAAGGCACGTTGGTAGCTGGCAACCACGAACCGCCAGAGATGAAGTTTGCAACAGTGTATTGTGTAGCCACAGATGCACTAGTAATGACATGGTAGCCTGGCCAATTGACCCTCTTAGTAGTTGATGAGCCCGGCCCTGTGTTGGCATACTCCGCATAATACAAGGTCTTAAGGGCAAAACTTCCACTCCATTCCATCCATCCAGCTGGAGCAATCAAGCTATCTAAGTATGTTTTCATAAATACAGTGCGTGAGTACTCCTTCCATGGCCTCCCTAAGTATGTTGTAACCGAGCTTTGGGACGCCTTTAAATCTGAAGCAGCCTTGACCGTACAATCATGAATAGAAATTCCAGTGTTTTGATTAGGGTCAGTCCTACCTTGGGCCGTAAGGGTATTGGTCTTGTTAGGAGGGTAACGTGCATAAATGTTACAATTTTGGAGAACAACCGCAGCATTTCCAAATATAAAATCGACGGTGCCATATATGTCACATTCCCTATAGAATTGCCTTTGGGAATGGACATAAAGGGTGTCTTGATACCCTTCCAAGCTGCACTTGTAAAATACCGAGAGATCAGACCCAGATCGAAGAGCCACGGCTTGTTGATTTGCTGCTCCGGCAGTGTTTCTTATAGTGATGTCGCGAGCAATGAATCCATCTCCCACAACAGCTGAAAATTCAGAATAGCAAAAACTTAATTTAAATGTTAAAAGTATTTTACTCAAATTCTAGATTAACATTCATTATTTTAGTAAAATTATGATTTCATAAGGTGTAAGACATAATATTTTGGAGTACTGAATTATTAGCAAGTTAGGACCACACAAGTAATTAAATACGACAATAATTATCAGCATAAAAGTATTATTATATATACACAAGCAATGTCTTGTTGGCCACCTTTGATTGAAACTTAATTAAGCAAACAAAACCTATCGAAAAAATAAAATAAAAACCTTAAGTTAAAATAAAATAAAATAAATTCAGATCGTGAATTTCTCTCCTAGTGGGCCATGCCCTACGACTTGTACGAATTTTAATGGGTTCTTGTCCACAATTTTTTGATGCAAAGGGTTTGGTAGTTGGTACCATAGCGTTCAGACAAGCTCTAACTAGGTACTTTAATCTTGTCATTTTCTACATACTTGACATGCAAAGATAGATATGTCTTCAAATATTTGTTAGACCACTTAAAAGTCAAATACACGTTACTCAACAGCTTTAAACCTTGTTGAATATTCATCTATTAATGTTCTTTTAAAATGTCTACACTAATTAGTGTGGCCGATACCGTACCGGTACCGGCCGTACCGGCCGGTACATACCGTACCGGTTAGTGCACCGGTACCGGTACACTTCTATATTGTACCGGAAAAAATACCGGCCGTACCGGCTGCGTACCGGTCATACCGGCCAATTTCGGCCGGTACCGGGTGTACCGGCCGGTACAGAAAAAAGCTTTTTTTTTTTTTAGTTTTGTAATTTTTGAATTTTTGTAAAGGCATAATGGTAACTTATTTACATTAACTTCTTAGTATTATTTGTTTTCTTAGTATGCAATGAACAACTAAGTTTTCTATTTTTTATATTGTGTTTTTTTTTTCTTTTATTTGATACTAAAGTCTAAAACTATGAATAATTTGTTCTGAATTGAGGTAATGTTTTATAATAAACTTTTATATTTACTATAATATAAGTGAAATATTATATGTTTATAAACATGATTCTAAAGATTTTGGTGTGTGTGTGTGTGTGTGTATATATATATATATATATATAAAATAGCGGTAAATCCGAAACGGTACACCGGTATTGACCGGTATCCGAAATATATCGTACCGGTGGCCAAACCGGTACAGCCTCTGGTACGGTATTGACTTCCTTGATACTAATACTTACATGACATTGTTAAAAATGAGCTTTTATTTATATAATTGTAATTAATTACAGATGGAGTTCATTTTCTCTTGTATTTTAACCATTAGAATAATTAGGCCTTCAGAAAAAAAAAAAAAAGTATTAGAGTTATTAATATAATAATAAAGCTACCATCTTTAATGTAAGAGAAACTTCTTGCGCATGAAGTGCAGCTGTGCAGGTGGAGTTGCGTAACGTCATGCAGTATTAGAATAATTTGTAAATCAATGAATCTCATGTTTTCAGAAAAAGAGAATATTAAGAAATTATTCATCCGATATATGCATAAGATGCAAGTCATACAAACTCATGAGAACCCCATGTTATGAGACATCCTGTACATACATTGGATGCACGAGATCATTTTTCTTTCCTTTGAACCTAAACCTACATGTGTGACCTGGAGAGATTAAAATAAATTAAAAAAAAAACACACACACACACAAAACCAAGCCATGGTTTGGTAACTTAATTAAGAGAGAGAGAGAGAGAGAAAATATTATACCATTAATCTAGAAATCGTGGACCATGGTCCTTTTCAGCCTATTTCTTGCGAACACTTCCATTGAAAAAGAGAACCCAATTTGACAAAAAGGAACTTTTCCACAAAACCTTTTCAAATTCGACATTGTAGTCATGGTACTTAATTAATTTTGAAAAAGAAGGCGAAAACATAATTTATAATCAAAGTACCTTGAAAAGAAATTATCTCATATACCCAATATATATTGAACGTTCCAACTCTAATTTGATGGAAATAAAAAATAAAAAATAAATAAAAACCAAAACATATCATTGATAACTAAAGTCTCTTGAAAATTAAGAAAGTATCCATCCAATATGTGTAGTGGGTGTGAGTCTTACACACTCATGAGAACCCCATGTTGTAGGGCATCCAATATATATATTGGATGCAAGAGATTAGTTTTGTGTCATTTGAACCTAAACCTACATGTCTAACCCTAGAGAGATTAAATATAAAATCAAAACCAAAACCAAAACCAAGCCTTGGTTTGGTGAATGTCGTGCATTATGAAATATGATTACTTTTAAATTCTGAGTTTGATGAGTAGTCTCACTAAAATTTAGCATAATTATATTATATAGAAGAGGATTCCCCTCTTTTAACTGGACTTTTATATATTTCAAAAATACCCCTCATTGATGAAGGGTAACTTCATTTAGAAATAGAGTCATAAATGTCAAATAATAAATTTTATTTGAATTTAAAAAGAGAACTCCTAAAATTTAAGTTTTTTTTTTTTTCATTTACATTCAAAAAAGAAATTACAGACTTATCTCTAAAGTTTATCTTTTTATTTATTTGAAAAATTAAAAAATATGTTCCTAAATTATAATAGATGTAAATTATTAACTTTTACCCAAAAAATAAAAGAACACGCGCTCAAATGCGTGCTCAAGGCTAGTATTATTAGAAATTAATTGAATTTACTTACCAATAGTGGCTGAATTGAAGGTTGTAGAACCTCCACCAACACTTTTGCTCCCAGTGACTATGGTTTTTCCCATACCATCTCCCACCAACATAATATTTTTCAACTTTATTTCAACGTTTTCTTTGTATGTTCCAGCCTTCACGTATATCACAAATCTCCCACTTCCTGACTGTGATGACGCTGCACTTATCGCCTCCTTTATCGTCTTATAATTCCCTGAACCATCTTGTGCCACCACAATATTGGCCTTAGGAGTTGAAGAAGACTGCAGGAGTTTCCGGTCACCGGGCTTAATCCAAGTTGGGAAACCATGTTTATAGCTCGGTGCGGTGTATGGAACTTTGTTGAGAGCCAAAGCGTTGCTAATTAGCTTAGAAACATTGTTTGACATCAAGGGCAAGAGATTTTCCGGGACCCCTAGTTCAATAAACCCAGCCCGACACGTCTCAAGGTTGGTTAGAGCCGTGCTGAGCCATGTTTGAGCATCGGTTTGGCTGCACTTGACATTAGGGTCGATGGTTTTGTTAAGCCTAAGGTGGGTGTACTCATAAAGCTCAAGGCAATCAGCCCATGCAGCCTTTTCACGAGCATTTTTGCACTTGGGCCCTAGTGAAAATATGTTACTCTGAGCTTTCAGGGCACGTTCTAATGCAAGCTGCTTTGAAATTGTGAAAAAATCGGACTTTTGCTTGATGGGGTTGTGGTAATTAGGCTTATGGCTTAAAAAATACTCACATGGCTCAGGGTTTGGGGTTTGGCTACACCATTTTTTAATATCTGCTTGGGAGTAACCAAGAATGGTTGGAGACAGAAAAAGAGGCACAAATAGAAGTGTAACCAATGCTCGAAGTGCCATGTTTTGGCCTTTTCGTTGGGCTATAAGAAATGCTTGACAGACAAGGGACAATATTAGATGTGAATGATTGGGTGTTTGGGATTTGTATGGGACTTCATGCCTCCAAACTCATACTTATATAGAAGAAGAAAACGATAGGAGTCGTAACAATGTGGGAAGCACAATATTTTTTCTAATCCTTATTTTTTTCTAGTTTTTATAATAATTAATGACTTTTTTTTTTCAAAATTAGAATGAATGACTTTATAAATTAATAACATAACATTAGAGCGGCTAACAATAATTTAAAAAAAAATATTATAATACCGCTAGTATTACAATGATTTGTATTTTGGTTTGGGGTAGTTTTTGAAAAAACTAACTAATATTGACTAAATTTTGTATGTTGACCTTAGATGATGAAGGACGTTCTTGGAGGCTAGAAACGCGTATGCATGCAATAAATATTGTATGAATGAAAATTTAGCGTCGGATTCTGAATGTATGGACTTCTAATCCCATAGCTAATAGGGACAGCCTACTTATGTTGAAGCATTTTTTATTGAGAATGTTATGCTTAGTTTATGGTCAACTTGGATATATGGCTGGACCACAGGATGATGTGAATGATCAAACTTAAAAAGATATGTTATCGGATGCGATTATTCTTTCTTTTCTTGATAAGTACTATCTGATGTGATTATATTTTTATTGAATAGACTAATCAATGGTTTGGCTCTCTTCTCTCTTTTCCTAGCGATATTCTCTTATCGCGGATTCACAATGGCTTTCGTGATGGTTCCATTTTGTTGTACACCATATTTGATTTAAAGTCTTCTATTGACAATATAAGAGACTTTACTAATTGAACTAATAAAAACTTAAGCCATAAATTTTTCAAACTAAAGGTTTTTCACCCCTAACTTTCCTCAATCTTAATTAAGTTCTCTCTTTCTCTTTCTCACTCCAACAAATTAGATTCTTCAAATTCGGTCAATTGTCATTTTAATCCTGTATATAAGTTTTATTTTTACCACTTTGGTCCTGTAAGTTCACATATATTGCCACCATGAAAATAATTTTGTTAAATAGGATTAACAATGGCATAAATTTGAATTTATAAGACCAAAATTACAATTAACAGTGACATAAATTCAAACTTAAGTTTGAACTTAAGGGTGTAATTTGTATTTTTGTGTTTAAAAAAATAAATAAATTTTAATATGTTTTTAGTATTAAATTTTATTTTTTAATAGTAAATAGGAGTTATAGAGAAGAAAAACTAATAGTAACAGAAAATGCAAACCTACCGGATCAAAATGACTATTAATATTTTTGCCTATGAAAGCTAGGATTTGTGTTAAAACACAAGAGCTTGTTTAGACCCCCAAATTAAAAGATTACAGCTAGATTGTTTTTACTCTAATTTATCTAAATGCAGAAACAAGAGTAAATGAAGCACAAACAACTGATACTACTCTAGTGCATAAACATGAACAACAAATAATAAAAGTAAAACACAAGAGTAAGGGAAAAAAGATGCAAACATAAGATAACACGCCAATGTGTTATCGAAGAGGAAACTGAAAAACTCAATGAAAAACCTCTCCGCCACCCTCCAAGCGGTAAATTGATCCACTAGACAATAAGTTGGGATATACGAATAGCAAGAGACCCTCCAAGCCTAATCTACCCAATGTACCTAAGCCCTCCAAGTTCCTACTCCAACAAGACTTCTCGGAACTGTATCTTGTCTAGCTTTCCGAATCCCGCAATACGCCCAATTGCTTCCTCCAAGCCTCACCAGCTTCTTTTGGCAAATCTTCAAAGCTTCCCAAGCTCCAAAACACTCTCTACACTCTGAAAGGGTGTGAGTTGTGTTTGGGTACAAATCTCCTCTCAAGGTATGGCAATAGGAGAGGGAAAGAGAAGAGGCTACAATGATTTCTCACTAAGGATGAGCAGCTCTCTCTCTAAAAGATGGGTGTATGTGTTGTAAAAAATCTATCTAGGATTTTTCTCTCTGAATGACCTCCTCATACATTTGTGGGTAATGAGGGTATATATAATATAAGTAAAGAGTAAGAAAGTCACACTTAAAAAACCTCCAGGCAGAGAGTTTTATGGGTATCTCGCGAGAAGGCCTTACCCGCAAGACACTCGCGAAATTAACAGCCTGGCACAACTCTTCAGCTTCCAGTCATGTGCTTCTCACATGCCCTTTTCGTGGAACCCTTCTCGTGAACTTCTCGCAAAATGCACTGATTTTCAATTAAGCTTGAGTCTTCACCAACTTAATACTAAACCTAATACAATAAAATCCCACAAAAATACAAGGAAACAAATTTATGCATATATAACACTTTTTGTCATGGAATAAAGCCAACATAAAACATAGTTGTAAATCACAACTTTACAGCCTAAATTTAATGGGTGTAATTTATATTTTTGCTTAATTGTTGTATATCAATTTGTATCTATAGTATACCTGTGTAGGAAAATTTACAAGTATAGATCAACAGTACATTCATAACATATTTTTTTGTTAAACCAGAAAGATTTTTATTTTTAAATAATATAAACCACATGGTCTAATGATGCATCCAAAAAGGCAGAGCTACTCATTATTGTGTATTATTTCAATCAATCAAATACTCGTATTACCAAGGTACATTATTGTTTGGGTCATATTTTTCATGTGTTAGTATATTTTTTGACAAAAATCATTTTACTTGTATTTGGGTAGTTCTAAGCATTTTCTAGAATATCATAAAGTATATTTTTTAAAACTAGACAAGTGACATTACTGAAGACATAAAGACTGCACCAAGAAACAAGTGAAGAAAAGCTAAAATAGTGAACCTCGACACTAGTCTCAACAATACCTTGATACTAGCTTCTATTAAGAATAAATGAAGAATCTAAATACCTCCGATCTATTGAGCTTCATAGATTCAGATTTCTCATATTTATTTTTTGGCCCATGATGACTTGGACTTCTAAGGTTTTGTTCACTAAACTTCTAAGGGATATAAAAGCTTTATTTTAAAGTCATCACACGATATAGAGACTCAGTTAGAGAATCTATACGCTTATTGTGAAGCTACTGCATTCTTATACGCCTTAAGGTTTTGTGACCAAATGCTTTCTTCTCCACAAGTGCATTGAAGAACTTCGCATCCAACAAGAAGTTTTAAGTTGTTGGAAGTTAGTCACGTACTAGGATCCATGCAAAGGGAAGAACTCTTTCCAATATCAAGACCAATTAAGGATTGGCGTAAGGATTCAACTATCGGTTACAACTTTGGGATAGACCAAGTTTGGGGTAAGATTCCTTGTACTTGTAATCTCTTAATTTTGATTAGTGATTCTTAGGAGTGATGACCTAAAAATCATCCAGTGCGGTTTTTACTTTGTAAAAAGTTTTTCTCATTAGTTAATAAACACACCGTGTCAATTTATTTTTTGCTGCACACTAGATTATTTGGTGATTTGTTTGTATCTTCACAATTTGTATGTAATTTAACCTAATTACTCAACTTGAGTAATTAAATTAATCAACCGAGGTCTATCTATAACCCAACAATTATAAAATTATTAACATATGATCAAAGCTAGACTCATAAAAATTACAAATTAAGATTTTTGAGAGTTCTTAAGATAAGTTCACACTAGAAATTTTAAAATCCTATCAACCTGTTAGGAACTAAGTGGAATGAATTTTGTTAAGTTAATAATGTTTAAATAAATATTGACTAATACTTTTTTGGTATATGTTTAAATTATTGAGGAAATGATAAAATCATCCATATCATTTTCCAATGTGTGAATCTACTATTGGAACAGAGTGTTTGCCAACTAGAGCGCATGGATTGTGAAAGAAACGTAGGTTTAAAGTTGAAATTTTCTGACTATGTTCATTTTTAATGAAACTGTGTATGAGCAATATAAAAGCATCCGTAGCAAGTGTGCTATATGCCAAATTTTTGGCATTTGGCACACCAAATCCCAAAATATGAGCCTCATGAGGTGTCTTATATATGTCATTTTTTTTAACCATGCTACAGTACGCTCTCAAATTTGAGAGCGCACTGTTCACATTTTTCATAATTTATATTACTTTGTTATTCTCGTTGGGCCCACTTCCTCTGTCTCCTCATCTCCTCTTTCTTCCCTTTATCTCCTCATTCCTTCATTGAATTGTATCTGCTCTCTCTGTCACTTCATTTTTTTGCTCTCTCTCCTTCTACTCCATGTCATTGCCTCACTCTCCAACAAAACCCAAGCCGGAGTATCAAGCCACGCCATGCCACAAGAACTCGACCCACACTCTCAAATCGCCGTCCACCAACATAGCCACACGAACCCGACCCACCACATCCACAGCAACCCATGGCCTGATCGCCACGCCACACCGCTGAGCTTGCCATGCCATCCACCACGTCATCGAAACCTCCCACCATCGGATTTCTCTCAATCGACCTATAGTGGTGGGTTTTGCTTTTGAGTTTGTTTGATTTGGGATGTGGGTTTGTGTCGATGGATGTGAGTTTGTTTGATTTGGTTGTGTTTTTTACTATGTCAATCTCTCTAGTTGTGTTTGATGTGGGTTTTGCTTTTGGGTTTGTTTGATTTGTCGTGCCAATCTCTCTAGTTGTGTTTTTTTTTAAAGGTGGTGTTGGTGGATGTGGGTTTGTGCCGATAGTGGCTGGTCGATGTTGTTGCGGTAGTGGTTGTTGGTGGCTATTGTTGCAGCAATGGTGGATGTGCCGTTGTTGTTGTTGATGTTGTTGATGTGATGACAGTGAGGAGATAATATATTATTTTAATATATAGTAAATATTATTTTAATGTATATAATTAAATGATAAACATCTGATGAATGAAATATTGTAAAATTATGTGGTAAAATAATAAAGTAAGTTTTTGGTGTGTTAAAATGACATTTTTTATGAAATAGCTGATGATGATGCTCTAATAAGGTTTTCGACCCAAAAAAGTTTTAGGTTTTTTATTTATTATTTTTATCTTAATGGTAAGTATTCTCTCACAGTATTCTTTCCTCAGACATTCATATACATAAGATTAACAATTGCATACATAATACATTGATGTACACATTTTAATATCAATATTTAAAGTGTGAAAAGTAAATGCGTACAAATGTGAAATAAGTTACCTGATAGAATCATTTCTTTTTCTTTTTCTTTATCTTTTTCTTTTAACGAATATGATTAGGAATTACTGCGTTGAACTGGTCGCGACCAAGCAATTGGACGTGCGTCGGTGCATGAATTATTAATCACCTATAACTTTATCGAGGATTAGACCTACATACCATCACTCTCTATGCCTGCTTCCAATGACTTGTTCACGTGCACGCATAAATGTGAACGTATATTGTAATCGTTAAGTGTTCTTCTTTTTCTTTTTTATTATTTCCAGAAATGATTAGATTTCAAAATCACAATATATATTCCTTCATATTTATAATAGTTACAAATGATAATAAACAGGTAAAATGCTCAGCACAAACATTAAGTGTGTGTTTAGATACTACTTATTTTGCTGAAAATTGAAAATTTATTACTAAAAATAAAAAAATAAAAAAATAAAAAATTTATAGGTTACTGTTTACCACTAAAAACACTGTAATTTTGCCTTAATACATTATTCCTGTCTCATGGACAATGCAAGAAGCACTATTCAAAAAAAAAAAAAAAGGCAACGCAAACACAAAACACACTGCTTTCATCAGTACCCAAACAGGTACTAAGACTTATAAGTCTTATAGAATTTGTTTACTGGGTGTCTGACAACCTCA
The DNA here is from genome assembly GCF_040712315.1 of Castanea sativa. NCBI lineage: Eukaryota > Viridiplantae > Streptophyta > Magnoliopsida > Fagales > Fagaceae > Castanea > Castanea sativa. The sequence goes on along the minus strand of NC_134023.1, from coordinate 44,350,161 downwards.
AGAATTTGATTACGAATTTGAGAATATATATAAACATATTAGATGATTCTTCCCCAGATGGATCCTTCCAAATAAATCAGTCATGTTCGTAGAAAACTCCCCAGATTCTTATATAATATTGTCCAAGCAAAGTAGATTTGAGTTCTACAATTAATATTTTTCACACATAAATTAAAAAGTCATATAGTATATATACTATACCACTTGTTTGATTAACTTCTAAATGCAAGCAAGCTTAGTCCAAAGGGGCCAAAAGTAAACTCCTACTATTGAAAAAATGCAAGTAGGAATTTTCTTTTTTTCCCTTTATTTTTTTTTTTATATCATATTGAATCAGATAGAGAAGTCAGTCAATAAGTGGTCATTAATTCACACAAATTTAGTTGAGATTAGACAGACCTTAATCCTCCATGTTGTGGTCACCGAATAGTAGGCAACAATATTGGTCGCCTCCTACTAATTCAAAAAAAAAAAAAAATTTGAATAATTTCGCTTGACAGCCAATAATTCCTGTCCAGCTCCCAATTTTCTTACATTTAGTAATTTTCTGAGAAAATTTTCTAAAAATAAAAGTTAAAAATAATGCATTTCATTTGGATTAAGGCTGAAGAGTGGAGACACCAAATTAATTCTGTGTAATTTTTTTCAATATCCTTCCAAGGTACTATCTGTAAAAAATTTTAAAAATGGTAAATGATCATCAAATCTAGTGAAGGTACCATATATTGTCCGGAAAAAAAAAAAAATATATATATATATATATATATATATAGCAGAGTATCAAGTTTAGAAGCACAATAAATTTATTAATAAACATAATTTAAGTGCCAATAATAGTGGCAAGAATGTAGTTCTCTACATGATCGACATTCATATCCAATGATCAAGGGTTAATTTAATATTAATCTCAGATATCTTTGATGTGAAGGGAACTAATACTATTAATTTCGTAGAGATATTAAATAAAAATATCTGGTTCATATATTCAATTAGCTTGGATATATTTAAACTTACATGCTTGATACGTTATGTAAGTTACGTCATTATTTTGATAATCAGGTGGCTAACTTTTAGGGCATGCCTTGGTGAGGCGACTGGTGAGCACAACTGGCCTTTGGTTTGGTTGCTGTAATTCAATTCTATATGGTCAGTCCAACAAACTAAACAAAGCAAAAATGGAGATGAGTTCCTTAGTTTCTTAACATTAATTCCGCGTATTTAGTTTACCTTGAAGAATTGAAATGCTGGTCCAAAATTTGTTGCCAAATTTTATGAAGTTAAAATAAATTATGTATTTCAGAATCTATTAAATAGAGTAATTGACCACCATACTATGTGGGTGAGTTGCTTACGTGGGTTCGAGTTTAGTGTAAGTATTTCTAATCATCTCCAAAATAAATAAATAAATAAATAATTGAGTAATTGATGCTATAACTTGATTAGGTACTTTTCATAATTGTCAGTTTCAGAATGGTAAATTTCACTCTGAAGCTGATATGATTGTATAGTACTTATTTGGTGTACTTTTGATTAATGTTCAGTGTTTCCTTTCTAATACATCGAATATTTTTGGCTGAAATTCATTTGTAACCAAAAATCATTATGAATTATACAAATTTCCCTTGTGAATTGTCAAGATAAATTAGATTAATTCACCTTACCAACCAATACCAAATTCCATAGTAACAGTACTACTAGAAGTAGTCAAGTAATCTGTGCAATAAACTTTGGTCCAAGATTGAAATCATACCTGGCGGATTCAACTTGTGCTGTGTCAAAAGATAGAACCAGCCCCTATATATTTTTGGTTCCATGTCCGAGAAAAGATTCATATTTTTCTTAAAACAAACTAGTTTCTGGTCAACACTTTTGTTTTGGGACTTTTCAGAAAAAACGCAATCCCATGCCTAATCTATCTGACAAATAGTAGAAGCCGAAATGAAAATGTCAAACAATTTATATAACCTTAAATGTAAGAACCAACTTAATTAGCAAAATACAAAGTCATCAATATTTGATACTAAATATTTTTTTTGATATAGAATTTGGAGATCGAGCACTAACTGCCAGGGCTAGCGAGATATGTAAATGATAAACAATTTATTTTTAATTTTATGGGAGATGTTTGACAAAATTATGTCTATTTTTTTTCGTTGATAGAGTTATTATTTGTCTACTTGAACATTAATATTGCTAGTGGGGAATCGGCTTGGTTGAACTTAACGAACTCTTTGAGTGTGTGTGTGTGTATATATATATATATATAATTAATTGACAAATCAGACATTACACGGCACGATTAGATTAAAAAAACTAGTAGCCATCAATTATTCGTGTCTATCTGATTATATGTCTGGTCTGGACTTTAATGGCCACAAGTACGTCTTTTAAATCCCTTTTTATACCAAAAATAAGCTTAGTCAAAGAACATGGCTGATTGTCACTGTTTAATGATGTCATGCTAAGAAAAAAAAAAGGCTGATTGTCACTATCTAATGGTACAATTTGTGTACACAAATAACATGAAAAATTAGAAATAAAAAGGTAAAAGCATTTTCTAGTATGTTGTGGAATTTAGATGATCATTATAGCTACTTGAGGTCTTGCAAAAAACATTAACCCTATTACGATTAATTGATCACGCTTTGATGATGATGATAATTATAATAACAATGCTCATATAGATATATGGGATTGTCTTTTAAAAAATTTTGACTTATAATAATGATTGGCTTATAATTCATTCATATACATGAACGTATTAAAAGATTATAGAAAAGGCTCATAAATATTATACTAAATCACCAATAGTCAATTTGAAAGAGTAGTTTCAAATTGTGTCCAAAAATTTAAGAAATTTGTATAGTTGAAATCATCGAGTCATTGTATTTCTTTGTAAAAAAATTTGCAAAGACGTCCATAGTAAATTTCTCTATTTTAGTCAAAGAGGTAGGTAGTTTATTGATCTAGTTATACAAACATAATTTTTATTTCTTAGAGTTGCTTTTGTTTTTTTGGATATAATAACTTGTTAGTATTTATTTTAAAAAAGAAGTCATTAAAATTTAGTCAATATAAAATATGTGACAAAAACACAGTTTAGTTTTTTGGAACATGATAATGTTAATAATTTTTTTTTATTGAAGTTTGGAATTATAAGTTGAATTAGTTTGTTAAGCAAGTTAGAAGTATCTTAAATTTGGCTGGGGAAGTAGTTTTCAATCAAGATTTACTAAACACAAAATCAAAATATATTAATTAAGTCATTAACTCTATGCTTGTTAGTCACTCCAACTAACTGTTCGATGTTAATATTTGGTCATTCTATGTGGTTTTTGTGCATTCATTGCTTCTTTTGCTTAATCTCTTAAGCTCAGCCATGTTGTCCCATACGCCTTAAGAAAATGTTGCAAAACATTCATTACCTATTTTTATTCCAATAAATACAAACATAATTCTTCAGTCCCTTTCAAATCCAACAATGTACAAACACAATTTTTTGGTTGAGAGAATACCGTTGTACTACTAAATACTAATACAACAATAAAGCAACAAATCGCTAACATTACCTTTGACCCAAAGATGGATCCTTGACGTGAAGAAAAGAGACACTATCATTAAAAGCGCAAGAGAGAGAATGATAAGAGTTGCTTATTTGCATCAGCATCATCATTATGAATATCATTCATAGCTAGTAACTATTTTTGACTGGTATTCGATTCTAGAGACAGCTTTGGTTTTGATCATTCAAAATACGATAGCGGCTTTATCCCAAACCCGTGGATGGGGTAGATCACCAATACTTAAATAATTGACTTTTGTTTTGACTACAACATCTTGTGAGATTCCACATTTGTGAATTGTAAACCTATTTTCATAAGCTTCAAAGTCATAACCCCTTCCTATGATCCTATCCTTTTGAATATTCTAACCTATTTGTGAATATTCTAACACTAACTATCACGTAAATTTGCATAACATTGGAGAGAGTGAGTATTTTCCCACCTCCCAATCATCTTTTATTGCATTTAGAAATAACAATAAGTGTTAGTGCATTTAATTTAAAGTACGTTTAAACTTAAATTAACTGAAGATTAATAAATAGATGAGTTATAGTGGAATTTGTTAAAGAAATTGTTAATTTGTATGTAAGTTAAATTAAATAAATTTAGAAGAGTAATCTAAAATAATAAATAACTTGTACGTTATGAGAAGGATTGGAAGACTATATATATGGCTATGCTACGGACTAATTTCAAATCAAGAGTGAATGAAGATAAATAGTTAAAGCAAAGAGTATTGTGTGAGAGAGTGAATTCAATAATTCTCCTAAATAATTGAGAGATATTAGGCCAAAGACGTGTTTCTTTTGGTGAATCTTTGAGCTCAACCACTTATGCAAAGTTGGTCCGAGCTACACAACAAACTGTTAGACTGTTGTATCCTAGAGAGGACAAGTCAAAAGTGAATTTCTATTATATCGGTTTCTAGGCTTTGCCAACCGCAGAGAGCTTAAATCTCCTTAAAAAGAGCAAGATTTTTGTGCCTCAATTTGACATTGTTTGTTTATATTTTTATTTTTATTGTAATTATTATATCATTTTATTGGTAATTTCTCCAACAATAAGTTTCATAATTGGCAAATAATTTAGTTGTAACAAATTCCTAATTCTAAAAATTATAAATGATTGAAAATTCAAAATTACAAAAATTAAAATTATTGAGAGCCAACATTTTTGTTGTTGGAATATGTTTGGAATTTTTTATATTATGTTTCATTGTAATTTTTGCTAATGCATGAATGCATTTAAAAATAAGTACAATTAAATTACATATGAAAACGTTTTCACATTGAATTGATACTCTAATTACTGTGAACATCAAACTATAAGGTTTTTTTTTTTGCCCGTCCTACTTACAAATATTAAGATGAAAATATTAATTTTTGTAATCATTTTCAAGTAAAAGAAACTTCTAACACTACGGTGATCATGCCAACATCATGAAATGACCATGTTATTGGCATATTAAATGACTTTCATGCAATATATGGCCACAGTACATTATTATAAAAATTTTCGTATGCGTAGAGTATTTTAAATATAAAATAAAAATTCTAAAATTTTATAAAAATGTTAAAAGATGTCATTTCTTTTGAATACCTCAATTCAACTTCTAGCATATTCATTTTAAATCCTACTCAAATTCATGATCTGCAATTATAAGGCATAGAATTTGTGGCTATTCTGACAAAGGTTCACTCCTAGTTCAAAATTTTTTTTTTTTTTTTTTCCATTTTGGCAAAGTGATACATGAATTAAATAAAGATCTAGCTAATCATAAAAGTTAAACTAACAAATATGTAAGACCCTAGAGTGCATGATATGTATGAACAAGTGAGAAAAGTAGTAGGTTAATTACTAAAATGAAGCATGATCTAGTGAACTCAATTCAATTAATTGTGATTTAAATTTCCATATGAGAACAATCCAACTCTAAAATTCGTTTTTATTATTTTATGTAACCGATCCTTGATTTATACTTTATTTTTATTAATTTATGCAAAAGAAGTCATTGTTTCATGTAATCATATTCTTATTTCCAGTGAGAAAATTGAATGAATCTATCTTAAATGATGCATTTGTTATTTTTCTATTATCATAATTGAATAATTTATGATTATAGTGAAATGTTATTGTTTTACGTAGAAAATTTATTACTTTACGCTGAAAAAGCTATATGTGAAATAAAACTAGTCTATATGGAAAAAATTATTAAGTATTTTCAGAATACGATGTCATAGTGTTCTCTCTTTTTATATTTATGATGGACTCTATCATGAATATAATTAATAAAGTCAATCATTTCTTTTTTTATACAAGATAGAATTCTACTCTAGCCTAATTTAAGTGTATATGTGTGTGAAGCTCCCTCTTGGAGACTTGATCTCCGGCCCTTATCTCCCACACTCTACAAGCACTTATATTTGTGGAGCGACCATCACACCAAGGGTGTGCGATAGTGTTAATAAATAAATAAAGTCAATCATGAATTTGATAAGATGGAGCATTATATTATCGTACTCTATGAATACTTAATAATTACTCTCTTGTGGGTTCCAGCTAATTCAGCTAGTAAAGTCTCTGATGGTTGTATAAGAAATCTGAGGTTCAATTCCCACCTACACCAAAAACTGATTAGTGTCTTGGTCTAATAATAAAAAGCAATTATCAGAAGCAGACGTCATAGGTTAAAACTCTCTCATAAAAAAAAATAATTACTCTCTTATATTAGATTTCAAATTAGACTTCAATTAGAGTTTAATTTTACACCACATATCCCATCTAATCTTTAAACAATTTAAGTTAAATTTTTATACCAAGTGAGTTAATTTAGTGTAGAAAACGATGAGTTCAATATAAATAAACCCAGGTAATATATATATATATACACACACACACACACACAAAACCAAATCTTATAGAAAATTTGATTAGAATCAAAATTAGATTTTGCATTTGTTAGCTTTTCATACAAATTAAATTATTTAGATTTTTCCTTTTTTTCTGAACTAATGAGTATATTTTTTATACTGTTCCTATTTAGATATTTTGTATGTGAAGATCTTGAACATAACAAACTATGATTGAGCTAAACGATCACATGCACCTATCTCCATTCAATTTAGGAGATACAAATACTATTGAACCAATTTATTCTTTTATTTTGTGTTATATTTAATAGAATTTCATAGACAATAATAGTAAATTGATATTGTATATGTAATGTCTAATAGTGATTTTCAAAATTATATACATAATAGCAATATAACTATAATCTTAAAGGAACCAATATCATTAAAATTGTAAGGAAAAATCATTTTAGTACCATCAAATGTCCTGATCGAACTAATGATCTATAATATTTAATAACTGAAACTAACATCAATAGCACTGTTATAATTCATCATTTATGTGCGTAAGCACTAGTTACATAGTAGTAACTATAATGGCTAACATCATAAAACCGTAATCAATCTTGCTATTGACAAAGAAAATCTAAGTTTCCTATGTTTCATTATCACATGTAAGAAAAACTAATGAACTAATTACAAGACACACATTTTTTTTCTATATATTAACTACCTAATTTGCATGATCCTTATGCATCTTGTTGGCATGGTATTTTTTATGCCTCATATTTGCTTGCAAAACTCCCAAACTGAGCCTAGAAAATTTCTCTCTCTCTCTCTCTCTCTCTCTCTCTCTCTATATATATATATATATATATATATATATATATATATATATATATATATATTTTTTTTTTTTTTTTGTGTTGGCAAACCGAGAATAAAATATGTCTAGTCTAGGTCTTTAGGCAATACTTTCAAGTGGTTGTTTCAAGGTTCAAGTCTAGCTAATTGCAGAAAAAGGAAGTGAGGTTCTGCCTTGCTCGACCAATCGAAAATCGCAGGTCAAGTTTTTTTTTGCAAAATTTTTAAACAGACCCAAAGCCCACGAAAACGTTTAGGGTTTCATCTAAACTTCTCTACATATAAAAGGGACACTCTAGCCACGTTTTGAAGACTTTTGGAAGACTTGTGTGTTACTTTTTGTGAGATCTGAGAGGTTTTGTATCTTCTAACAACACAAGAATCTACTAGAGCTAAACTACAATCAAACATTGGTAGAACATAGTTGCTGCATCAAAAACATTACTGATGGTGATCTAAAACCTTTGAGTGGGATCTCAAAGTCATAAGCAAGGCGGCTTGTGTTAGTGTAAATCCAAGAAGAAAATGAGTCCGTAAATTCGAAACTTGCATATGATCATGGCAGTAAGTTATTACATGAGGTAGCAATAGATTTAGGATTAAATCTGATTGTAAAAACTATTTAATTCTCTTATATTGGATTTACTTTACCTTGAGAATAGTTATGTTAAATCTTTCACAAGTTTTTTACCTTGAAACGGTTTGTTTCATTAGTTTTCCTGGGGTCATTATATCGTGATGTTATTTATTTTTCCGGATCTTTATATAATATTATTTATTTGTGATTAACTTAGATTTGAATAATAAATCTAAATCTAAGTAATCACTAAGTAACCTAGATCTAAGTAATCATTTAGGTTAAACAATCTGTTTTAAGAGGTCTAGACAAATAAACACTTAATTTTTATTTCTTAAAGTTATTTTTTTATTTGGATAAAATGACTTGTTAGTATTTATTTTTAAAAGAAGTCATTATATAATATGTTGCAAAAGCATAGTTTGGTTTTTTTGATCAAGTTAATGTTAATAAAAAATTTTATTACTCCAGTTTGGAATTATAATTTGAATTTTTTTGTTAAGCAGGTTAGAAGTATTTTAAAATTAGCTGGAAGTAGTTTTCAATCGAAGAGTTACCAAACACAAAATCAAAATATATTAATTTAATCCTTTATTGAGCTTCCACTCAAAACCCTAGGTTACACCTTTTCGAAGTTTAATTTAGTCATTCTATGCTTTTTTTTTTTTTTTTTTGAGAAGGATTCTATGCTTAATTGGTTTAGTCACTCCAACTAACTGTTCGATGTTAATATTTGGTCATTCTATGTGGTTTTGGTGCATTACTTGCTTTATATTTTTTTGATCTCTTGAGCTCAGCTATGTTGTCCGATCCCATACACCTTAATCAAAAGTTGCAAAACATTCATGCCCATTTTTGTCCCAATAGAAATACAAACATAATTCTTGAGTCGCTTTACAGTTTCAAATCCAAAACATTCTCAAAAAAAAGTTTCAAATCCAAAAAGTACAAAGTACAAACACAATTTTTTGTTGAGAGAATACCGTAATACTAATACAACAATTTGCGCATATGCTGACATTCCCTTTGTCCCAAAGCAAAGATGGATATCCTTGACGTAACCAAAAGAGACACTATCATTAAAAGAATGAGAGAGAAAGGATAAGACTTGCTTATTTGAATTAACATCATCATCGTTATGAATATCATAGCTAGTAACTGATATTTGACTGATAATCGAATCTAGAGACAGCTTTGGTTTTGAACATTCAAAACACGATAACGGCTTTAGCCCAAACCCGTGGATGGGGTAGATCACCAATACTTAAATGGTTGACTACAACATCTTATGAGGTTCAACGTTTGTGATTGTAAACCTATTTTCAAGAGCCTCAAAATTATAGGCCCTTCCTATCCTTTTGAATTCTAACACTAGCTATCACATAATTTTGTATAACATTTGAGAGATTGAGTATTTTTTCCGCCTCCCAATGATCTCTTATTGCATTTAGAAATAACAATAAGTTACATAATTACGTGATATGATGGTTCCAAGATATCATTCAGCAATGAAGATAAAATTAAACTCATCAATTTTCTTTCTTTCTTAAAGTTAATTTTGCAATAAAACCAAAGCAAATAATATTGCTCTGACTGTACAATTATCACTACAGACTGGCACAAACATTTTCACAACACCTACCGTGCATATAACTATAAACTATCACAAAAAGTTCTAAATTTCAAATAATTTACCACCCATATAAACAAATAACATCTTCCCAAATAATAGGAATTCAATCTTAATAGCTAACATGAAAAACCCAAAAACCAAATCCCAAAATGTCATTGAAAAAATCAACACAACTATGACTATGAATATTTACACACCTCACTTGCAGTGACCACGAAATGAAGCAAATATTTTTCGATTTCATTTTTCCAATGGTTTTAATTTAATATTATATTGATGTGATGCTACAATTTAATGTTAGGAAGAAGGAATTTAGACTACACAAGGAAAATCCGAAAAGAGAGAGAAAGAGAAGAGCAGTTCACTATCGGTGTGGCTACCGCCATTGCCACCACCGCCCGGGTTCACGAGGTGAGTCGATGGACTGTAGGTTCAATATGAGTTGAGGGGTTTGGGTTAGGGAGGTGTGAGTTCTTCATGGTCTTTGTCAGTGGTGGCTCTAGGAATATTTTCTAGGAGATTCATTAAGACACTTAAATTAAACAAAATTTAATATTAAAAAAACCTTGAATATATTGAGTTATTTATAAAAATGAAAAAATAAAAAAAAACACACAAATACCTGAATTTTTACAATTTCTATCTACGAGTTTTCATATTTTGAAATCTTCTTATGATTATTTATTATTAGTTGTCATTATTTATTGTCAATGTAAGTATGACCATTTTATTTTGTTAAGTTTTTACAGTAGTTTTTTTTTTTTTTTTGGCAATTGTGGTGACATATTTGTCATCGTTTTTTTAGAATAAATATTTTAAACAAAATGACAAAGCTCAAGGTATTTGTTTTAAATTTAGGCCTGAAACGACGTAGTTTTGATGCATGCTAGCTCTTTACTTTGTCATCACTAAAATGACGTAGTTTGGGAGCTAATTTGGCAAAAATGAAACACATTAGCATAATGATGTGTCACTTAATCTTGGCATGAAATATCTTTGGCCGAGATCTTAGCACCCCTCTTACAACCTTGGGTTTGAGAATGGTTTCCCCAAGATTAAAGGCTGAGTTGACTATGTCCTTTAGCTTGGCATAGAACTCATCAAACAACTCATACTCCTCCATTTTTATCTCCTCAAAGCTAGTAGTAAGCCTTTTGGAGTTTTGAATCCTTGACAACCTAAGTCCCTTCATAGGTTGTCTGGAGGATAGTTCATGCTTCCTTAGCAATTTCAGTTGATGATATCTTCTTGAACTCCTTATTGGTCATTGCACTGAATAGTGCATTCAATGCTCTGCTATGGACATTTGCCACTTTGATCTTGGCATCATCCCAATCAGCCGGCGCTTCCTTTGGCTTAGTCCAGCCAATCTCCACAACTTGCCACGCCTTTTCATCTAAAGACTGCAGGAAAGCTCTCATGCGTACTTTCCAGTATGCATAGTTAATGTCATCAAATAAAGGAGATATAATAAGAGATTGTCCTCTATTCATGACAAACAGAGGTCAATGGATCACACAGCAAAGATTAACCGTAATCAGAGTGTGCACACTCCGATACCACTTGATAGGCCAAAAATGTATTGACCCCTTTGGCAAATTAATATATTAATTATCTAAGTTAATTAATTAAGTCAATTTAACATAAAATAGCGTGGTAGCACAAACAAATTACCAACTAAGTTAAATGCAGCGGAAAATAAAATTGACACGGGTGATTTGTTTACGAATGGAGAAAACCACCGAGGCAAAACCCCACTTAGTGAATTTAAGGTACTACTGCCTAAAATCCACTATTATCAAAACAATCGATTACAAGTAAAATGAATATCAGTACTTAATACCAACCTACAGTTAAACCCTTACCCCAATACCCAATTGGACTTGTAATGTAGTGGCAATCTCTCCTTTCAATGCACGAATCCCAGTATGTGACTAACCAATGATGCACAAATTATAGTACGTGGTTAACACCAATCTTGAGGAAGATGTTAGCTGCAAAGTTCTTCATTTTATCAACATGAAGATCAAGAAGCTCCTTGGTCACAAAACAGTTGGTGCAAAGATGCAGTAACTTCTACAGAGAGAATGATGAACAAGGGCAATTTTTGTCTCACAATATGCATGTAGGGATACAACAACTTTTGCAACACTAAGACAGCCCTTAAAATAATCCTTATATATGTTTAGGGTTGTGAGAGAAAAAAACCCTACACAAATACACTTGGGTATGCGTGTAATCAGATCTGAGAAGTCTGATTTCGTAATTCTCGACAGATACAGCTTCTGTCAAACTGCTGTCGAGCTTCAACATTAATCCTCGATAGGTAGGCTTCTGTCGAGATATCTATCGAGATTTAATGAACAACACTTCTTCACTTGTTTCTTGAACAGACTTGCATGGTTTTAACACTTGATTTGAACAACATGTTTCTTGAAGTCTTAAACCATCCTAGATCTACCCTATTACAAGTAAAGTACGTTTTGTCAAAGGAGTAGCCAATTACATCAATAATGTCCCTAACAATCTCCTCCTTTGGTAATTCGTGACAAAACCACAACAAACAAATGAATCATGAGAGAAGTCTTAAATCACTAAACTCATAATCACTTGTTGAAATACAAAATAAGTCTAATCCTAACATAAATTCTTGAAAAACTTTGCAAGAAGAGAATTCATAGCAAGATAGACTTTCACAACCTATCTTTCTGAAACACTTAAAAAAAACTCATCAAGGCATTATATGTGAAACAAAAATAAGGATTGTGTACATAAATAAACATGTGTGCAAAGAGATAAAAGAAACAACACATAGAGAGATAGGTGAAGAACAGCATATAGCATCATAAATATATATATATATATATATATATATATATATATATATATTAAAAGATAAGTACAATGTTGTCAATAAATGGTCACAAGACCAATATACATGAGGTAAAAGTAAAGAAAAGAAAAAAAAAACATAAGAACCTCACTACATCCCTCAAAAAAATGTATAGAAACTCCCCCTAACAAAAAAAATGTCCTATGCAAACTCTATCCCTGAGTGCAAGACTACTCTCATTCAAAACTACTCTCCCTTTTTGTCACAAATAACAAAGGACAAGTCACTAAAAGGGAGTCATCTCGACATCACTGGAAGAGATAGCATCCTCATCGCCATCAGGACCATTATCACTATCCTCATCAGCTGAAGCCTCTGGAGAAGGAGATGGAGAGGGAATGAAACCACCAAGCTGAGCTGACGAGAGAGTGTTCACCTAACATAACTTATCAAAGAGAGTGTCAAGGCGAGCATCCATGTGCTGAAGCTGCGCCATGATGGCCTCTAGGGTTACAGCACTGGTAGAGGAAGAAGGAGCATGGGTGGAAGGACCAGTAGAAGCTACAGGATTGGGAGTCACCACACGTGGCCACTTCGATTGAAGCTGAGCCACGCTCCGTCGAATAGTATTGGCGTTGATGGCACACATAATGGGGAAGAAAGGAGAAGAATCAGGAATCTCAATGGAAAAGTGTCGAAGGATACGAGTGATAGCCAAAGAAAAGATAAGCTTATCATGTGTAGCCATATCCTGATAGACATCGATGACCGAAGTGATGAAGTGAGAGGGGAAGTCAATCGAGAGGTCCTTCATCAGAGCAAGAAGAAAATGAGCACGAGGCTCAGTAATAGAGTTATAGTAAGACAGTGGAGTAAGAGTGAATGTCATCACCATGTTAAGGAACCTTAGACCTTTTGCAAAGCTTGACATGGGGTGTTTAGCTTACCACCCCATGTGGAAGGTGTCTCACAAAAGTAAGATAGAAGCTCGTCTTTGGACACAATCCTAAGACACTCACAACTAGGGTAGTCAGGATGCGCTACCCTAGGTATATGTAGTACCTCGAAAATAGGCTCTGGGGTAGCTACGATACGTATTCCTTGAATAAACATAGAAAATTGAGGTACAAAGGTATCCAAGTCATGTATATTAGAGTAAAACTCCTGTATAATCATGATAGGACACCTTAGTAGACTCTCACAAAGAGAAGCCCAACCCCGAGTCCGAATGATTGCAAGGAGAGGAGTGTCGGAAAAGCTCAACAAAATGACTTGGAGTTCCGAATGAATGCCATGTCTCTGAAAGAAAGGAAAGAAAGAGGTAAGTATGCATGAAAGATGTATGAACATGTGATGTGCAAAAATAAATACATCATAGGCATAGCCCAATCCAAACCTACTAGCACACATTTCACATTTTAATCAAGCACACATTTATAATGCATGAAACAGAGTTAAAATGAAATGAGAATGCAATGCATGATCATATAGCATCAAAACAACAACACCCAACCCAAAAATTTCAAAAAAATCTCAAAAACCCCAAAAATTTTGAAAAACCCAAAACCTAGGTCTATATGCATGAAAAAGGTGAGATTTAGGAAGCTTGCCAAGTGATCTGAGCTTGATATAGGCCGAAAAGATGAAGGGTTGAAGGATTTGAGTGAGGGAGAAATGTTTGGGGCGAGAGAAAAGATTTTCTGCCAAAAGAGATAAGTGAAAAAAATATATATGATTCGCGCCTCAGATATATTAAGAAAATGCAACTCAATGGATTGAAGTATCTATCAAGCACTAAATATCGACAAATGTAATCTGTTGAGGTGCTGTCGAGAATCTGTCAACAGCAAAAAACTTCGATGGATCGAGAAGCAATCGAGAATTTATCAGCCATACAGAAGGCTGCTCGATGGATTGAAGAAACTGTTGAGAATCTATCGAGAAGAAATACAGAAACCCTAATGGATCGAGATTACGATAAGATCTGTCGAGATAAGAAGAAGGAAGGGCTCAATAGAAGTGAATCTGTCTAGGATCTGTTAAGAAGTTGTCGAGCTTGAAGATGAAGAGTTTTTCAAGGAGGAAAAACACAAAGCGATGAATTCAATTAGCAAGCTACTCGCACATAGATCCAATCAACATATTTATCTCTCAAAACATCCCTCAACATATATGCAAAGCATTCAAGATCCAAAACACACACACACACACACACTAAACAAGTCTAACAAATTTTATTTCAAAAACAAGTTAAGATACTTTAGTGAACATATATTAACACGTAAATCCCTTATGATGACCAAATCACATTGCACTTGCACATGTATCAAAAGAAGCAAATAATTTTTACGTGTTGTGTGTGAAAACTATAGCAAGAGTGCATAAGTGCCCCATATTATGACAATTTGAGATATGAGAAAATCAAATACATTCACACACAATCATAACTCCTTCATGGGGACTATCACCTTCGAGGTACATCCTATAACTCCTACATCTCCTAGAAACACACTTGCAAACATATTTAAAAAGCATTTTGATTATTTTTGCCTTTGATTTTTCTTTGCATATTTTCTTTTTGAACATATCATACATGGGCATATAAGAGAGAGAAGAAATACCCAATTATGTAAGCCAAAACATCACAATTTTGTTATACAGAAACACACAGATGTTATACATGATTGGTAGGCTTTAGTCGTGAGATGGTTATTTATGCATTTTTCTTAGGATTTTCTAGTCTTTCCCGTCAAAAAGAGTGATGTAAGTGTTATGTATAAGAGATAAACTTAATCGTACTCATCACAAACACGAGCCACAAAGCTCACTTGCTTAGTTACGCATTAAAGTGCTCATCTAAGCTACAAGAAATACAAAATTTAGAAAACTTTGTTTCAATGGCCATCCAAGGTACACAAGTACCAATATACACAAACATACAATGTTTTGTATTTTTCTAATTTTCAATTTTTTATTTTTATTTTTATGAAAAAACAAATAAAGTAAAACTAAAAACAAACAAACAAAAACATGTTAAACAAACAAAGCACAAAACTAGACTGACTCAAAACAAGAAAGCAAAACAAACAAGTAATGCAACATCATAAGGGGAGAGAGAGAAAAAGTGCCTAAATTACTTTGAGTCTTTTTCCTTCCACACCTTGGAAGAACCTTTCCTTTGAGCGAACCTTTGATCCGATGGCGAGGTGGAAGAATTGAAACCATTCAAGTTCGAAAGGAATGTGAGGGCCTTGAGAAGATCTCCAAGAGGGGCCGAGAAGGATAGAAACTAATTCTGGTTTTCGGACGAGAGCATACTATTGCTTTGTTGAGTGGCTAACCACTTGTAGCAATTTGGACGAGTATGCCCTAAAGCTCCATAGTGATGACAGAAATGCGGCTTCTTAGGTTGAGACTTCTTATTTTTAGCCTTATTGTCTTTCTTAGCACTAGGGTTTCTAGTCACTTTCTTCTCTATCTTAAAGGGTGCTCCTAGAATAGATTTTTCCTTGTCTATTTTCTCACTAGCTATATCAGTTTTTGATTTATTGTTCTTAGAATTAACATTATGAGCAAGTGAGACAAAAATAGTTCTACTAGAAGAGGTGTTGGGAAATTTAAACCCCAGTTGATAAAATTAACAAGTTTTAAACCCAATTTATTAATTAGATTTATTATGTATAAAACTTATTAAAACAAAAAAAATATCAATATCATGTCAAAATCATGCACAACGAAAACGTAAATAAGACAAGATATGCTGACTTAGGAAAACTAATGAAACAGACTAGTTTCACAATAAAAAACCTGGGAGAAACCTTCCCGAAAAGAAATTCACTATAGTAAAGAGAAGTTCTAGTACAAAACCTTTGTCCCTAGACTCTACAATCTCCGTAGATGAACTCACAACAAAAACCTTCTACCACTTCAGAACTTCTGAACTATTCAATATATAAATGCCACCCTTTTGCATGGATCTGAGTACCTGACTAACCAAAGATGCACGACTCTTAATACGTGACTAACTCACCAACTTGAAGAAGATTGTTGGCTACAAAGTTCTTCACTTCATTAATAATGAAGATCAAGAAGCACTTGGTTACAAAACCCTAAGGCGTAAAGACACAGTGGCTTCTTTCAGAGAGAATAAGGCATTGGTCACCTTTTGCATGTGTTCTCCTTATATTCTCTTATGTGACGGCCTTTAAAATAAGCTTTATATATGTCTAGGGTTGTGAGAAAAGAAACCCTATACAAATACATAAGCATGGGCTGAAAATTAGATCTGAAAAACTGATTTTTGTAATTCTCGATAGATAAAGCTGTCAAGCAGCTGTCGAGACCTTAATAGATAGAATTTATTGAGAGCTGTCAAGACTCGTTAAATCTCGATAGATAGCTATCTGTCAAGAGTTATCGAGAATCTGTTAAGCTTTAATGAACAGCCCTTCTTCACTTGTTTATTGGTCCAATCTTCATTGTTTTAATACTTAGCTTAGACATGTTTCTTGAAGTATTAAACACATCCTAAATCTATCCAATTACAAGTAAAATGCATTTTGTCAAAGGATTAGCAAATTATATAAAATATGTCCTTAACAAGAGGCAATATTAGAAGAATTAGAAAGTTTATACCCCAAGTCGGTTTTGCCAGAAGCTGATTTTTGGATATTCAACATTTCATCCAGTTTTGCACTAGAAGTCCTCTCCAATTGAGCTCGAACGTGGAAAAACTATACTTCAAGCTTCTTGGTTCTTTCAACCAAAAAATTGTTCTCAAAACACAATGCTCCAATGACTTGGTTGACTTCATCAACCTTGTTAGAGAGCTCCTCTTGTTTCAACTCCACTTCACTAAGCTTCTAAATGAACAACCTATAAAATTTCGCATGCTTTTCAGACACCTTGTATAGCTTTGCATAGGCTATATAGATGTCATCTTGATCATCCATCTTCTCGAACTTGGATTCCACTAAGTCCTATTCTTCATCCACTTCTTCTATGATCCCCTCAGTAGGACCAACTGTAGCAGTGAAGGCATTTAAAATTCCCTCGTCATCACTATCCTCTAACTTGGTATCAGGTTCGGTGTCACTCAAGGTAACAGCAAGAGCCTTGCTTTTCCCAACTGACTTGAGATATGTTGGACATTCTTGTATCATGTGTCCAAAACCATAACATCCAAAGCACTTTGGTCTAGAGGAAATAATCTACTGACCGCCATTCTTAGCATCCTTCTTTCCTCCGTCTTGGCACTTGGACTGAGAACAATTGGATTGCTTACGTTCCTTATCAAATCCTTTCGCATTGGCATTCTTCATGAACTTCTTGAACTGTCTAGTGATGTAGGATTTCATCTTAGAATCTTCGTCATCTGAAGACTCATCAGTCTCATTACTCTTAGCCTTTGCGTCCTTTCTTGAGTCTAGTAAAACCCAATTCATAGGTTTGCAAATTGCCAACCAGCTTCATAAAAGGAATAGAATCAATATCCTTTTATTCTTCAATGGCAATAATCTTGGCATGAAATCTCTCAGGCAAAGACCTTAGTACCTTTCTTACAACCTTGGGTTCAGGAATAGTTTTCCCATGATTAAAGGCTTAGTTAACTATATCCTTTAGCTTGGCATAGAGCTCATCAAATGACTCATCCTTTTTCCACTTTATCTCCTCGAAGCTAGTAGTGAGCCTTTGGAGCTTTGAATCCTTGACAGCATTAGTCCCTTCATAGGTTGTCTGGAGGATGTTCTGTGCTTTCTTAGCAGTTTTAGTTGAGGGTATCTTTTTGAACTCCTCGTTGGTCACTGCACTGAATAGTGCATTCAATGCTCTATTGTTGAAATTTGTCGCGTTGATCTTGGCATCATCCCAATCAGTCGGCGCTTCCTTTGGCTTAGTCTAGCCAATCTCCACAGCTTGCCACACCTTTTCATCTAAAGACTGCAAGAAAGTTCTTATGCGTACTTTCTAGTATGCATAGTTCGTGCCATCAAATAAAGGAGGTATAATAAGAGATTTTCCTCTATCCATAACAAACAGGGGTCAATAGATCACATAGCAAAGATTTACCCTAATCAGAGTGTGATCGCTCTAATACCACTTGATAGGCCAAAAATGTATTGACCCCTTTGGCGAATTAATTAATTAATTATCCAAATTAATTAATTAAGTCAATTTAACATATAATAGTGTGGTAGCACAAACAAATCACCAACTAAGTTAAATGCAGCGGAAAATAAAATTGACACAAGTGATTTGTTTACAAATGGAGAAAACCACCGAAGCAAAACACCACCAGGTGAATTTAAGATCACCACTCCCGAGAATCCAATATTATCAAAACAAACGGTTACAAGTAAAAAGAATCTCAATACTTAATACCAACCTACAGTTAAACTCTTACCCCAATACCCAATTGGATATAGCAATAATCTCTCCTTTCAATGCATGAATCCCAATACATTACTAACCAATGATGCACGAATTGCAATACGTGACTAACACACCAATCTTGAGGAAGATTTTGCATGTAAAGTTCTTCAATTCGTCAACATGAAGATTAAGAAGCTCCTTGGTCACAAAACTCTTGGTGTAAAGACACACTGGCTTCTACAGAGAGAATGATGAACTAGTGCAATTTTTGTCTCCGGTCAAAATATGCATGTAGGGATACAACAACGCCTTTTGAAAAACTAAGACGGCCCTTAAAATAATCCTTAGTTGTGAGAAATGAAACCCAGCACAAATACACTTGAATATGTGTGTAATCAGATCTGAGAAGTCTGATTTCGTAATTCTTGGCAAATACAGCTTCTGTCGAGCTATTGTCGAGCTTCAACATTAATCCTTAATAGATAGGCTTCTGTTGAGATATCTGTCGAGATTTAATGAACATCACTTCTTCACTTGTTTCTTGAACAGACTTGCATGGCTTTAACACTTGGCTTGAACAACATGTTCCTTGAAGTCTTAAACCATCCTAGATCTACCTAATTACAAGAAAAGTGTGTTTTCTCAAAGGATTAGCCAATTACATCAATAATGTCCTTAACAGTTAGGGACATATTTTATGTTATTGGCTAATCTTTTGACAAAATACACTTTACTTGTAATTGGATAAATATAGGATGGGTTGAAGACTTCAAGAAACATGTTGTTCAAGTCAAGTGTTAAAGTCACAAAGATCTAACCAAGAACCAAGTGAAGAAAAGATGTTCACTAAAGCTTGACAGAAATCTCGACAGAATCCTTTCTATCGAGATTTAATGTTAAAGCTTGACAGAAACTGTTTCTGTCAAGACTTACGAAATTAGAAATTCTAGATTTGATTTTCAGCCCATGCTGAAATATTTGTATAGGGTTTTTTTCTCATTTCTCACAACCCTAAATTTATATAAGGCTTATTTTAAAGGTCATCGCATAAGAGAACGCAAGCAAAAAGTGCCAAAAGTTCATTATTCTCTCTAAAGAAGCTACTACGTTATTACGCCAAGGGTTTTGTGATCAAGGAGCTTTCTGATCTTCATTGTTGATGAACTGAAGAACTTTGCAGCCAACAATCCTCTTCAAGTTGGTGAGTTAGTCACGTATTGAGATCCGTGCATCATTGGTTAGTCACGTACTGGGATTTGTGCATTGAACAAAAAGATTCCCGCTATAATACAAGTCTAATTGGGTATTGGGGTAAGGGTGCAGCTGTAGGTTGGTATTTCGGGATAATCCAAAGGGTTTGGTAAGATTTCTTATACTTGCAACTGCTTGTGATTAATAACAGTGGATTCTTGGGAGTGGTGACCTTAAATTTACCCAATGGGGTTTTACCTGGATGGTTTTCTCCATTCGTAAACAAATCTCCTATGTCAAATTTATTTTTCGCTGCATTTAGATAATTTGGTGATTTGTTTGTGCTGTCACGCTATTGTATGTAATTTGATCTAATTAATTAATTTGCAATGAATCAATTCATTTTAACCTAACAATTATTATTATTATTATTATTATTATTATTATTATTATTATTATTATTATATAGAAATAACTGAGTCTCTAATGTCAATACATAATTTTGAAACATCCCTGATAGTTTATCACTTTATACTATATTTATTATACACCATTTTTTGGAACCCTTTGTACTTCATGCTTTGAATCACTAGATGCATGCATTGTTCTTGCGTGTTAAACAAGCTACCAAGTGCCAACCCTGCACTAATTTAATGTACCTATATATTGCTAAATTTTTTTAAAAGATTTTGATATATATATATATATATAATCAATTTATTATTATTATTATTATTATTATTATTATTATTATTATTATTATTATTGTATAGAAATAGCTGAGCCTCTAATGTAAATAGGTAATTTTGAAACATCCCTGATAGTTTATCACTTTTTGTTTTTTTTTCGAAAGGGGAACCACAACTTTGCATTAATAATTAACGGGAGTCAAAATACAGAGCTTCTAAGGCCAATTGAGGGGATTCCTCTAACCATATAATCTCATCATTAATATAGTGAGCAAAGCGAGCTAGAGAATGGGCGACAGAGTTGGCGGAATGAGCAACAGATGACATCAAGTGGACTTGTAACCCCGCAACCAGGCAGTGGATGTCTGCATACAAATGACCCAGCCGAAAATGTAACAGACGTGAACTCAAAATGGCTGCCATAACAACTGTATTATCTCCCTCAATCACTATATCAGCAAAACCCAAGTCAATTGTAAATTCCAAGGCTTTCCTGCAGGCCAGCACCTCTACTTCCTCGATGTCCTGAACAGGTGGTCCTCTTGCAGATAAAGCCGCCATAACCTCTCCTTGGTTATTCCAAATCACTGCCCCGAACCTCGATAATTTAACGTCCTGAAAAATGGCTGCGTTGAATTTAAGCTTGAAAATTAAGCCTAACGGGGGAGTCCATTTTAAGCATCTCGTTCTAACAACCGTTACAACCAACTAAACTTAGGACTATTTGTACTCATCCAAAAATTCTCCAGCTCTCTTGACCAACCGAGAGGGGTCCTGGATCACTCCACCAAAAACAACTGAGTTATGCTGTGTCCATATGAGCCATGCTTGCACGAAGAAAAGCTCAAGCTCTTCCAGAGATAACTTCAACATTAGATTCTCCACCAATTGTAGAAAATCAAGTTGGCCACCAGCTTCTTTTTGTAATTTCCTCATGCTTCCAACCCAAACGTCCTGAGCCATGTTGCATTCCCACAACACATGCAGAGCAGATTCACTTGTTCTTTTACAAAGCTCATAAGTGCTATCTTCAACCACATGTTTGCGTGTTAAGTTATCACGGGTTAGGAGAATACCATGACAAGCCCGCCACCCAAACACTTTTATTTTATTGGGAATATGAAGCTTCCATAACTCACCCTACACCAACTCACCAACTCCTACTTTTGAGCTTTCCCCTTGCATACTAGCTTCCTTCATGATTCTACACGCCACTATATATCCTGACTTGATAGTGTAGACCCCATCTCTGTTGAAAAGACAAACAAGAGAGTCAGTGACAAATCTTCTACTTAATGGAATTCAAAGAATTGCATCAGCATCTTCCTTGTGAAATTTCGTCTCTATCAAATGTCTGTCCCATGCACCAACTGTCCAGTCAATGAGGTCCATCACCCTCCATTCCTATTCCACCTCCTGTGGTTGGTAGATCAGCATATTACTAGGGTGATTTGGTATCCACTTGTCTGTCATGACCCTAATATCAGATCCAATTCCCACCCGCCAACAATATCCTCACTTTAGGACTCCTTGAGCTGCTAGCATGCTTTTCCAAACATACAAACTGTTTGGAACATCTTTTGCCTCCAAAAAACTACTCCTTGGGAAATACTTAGCTTTGAAACAAGCATGTACCAATGAGCTTGTATCTTGAATTAGCCTCCAGCCCTGCTTGGCAAGCATTGCTAAGTTAAAACTCGGAATGTTCCTAAATCCCATGCCCCCTTCCTTCTTTGGTTTACACATTGAATCCCAACTCTTCCAATGAATCTTCCACTCATCACCCACTTGGCCCCACCAGAATCTTGCACACATGGCATTAAGTTCATTGCAAAGCTTCAAAGGTAATTGAAAAAATCCCATAGTATATGTAGGTATTAATTGTGCTACAACTTTGATAAGTACTTCCTTTCCTTCCCTAGATAATAGTTTGCCTTTCCATCCCTGAAGCTTCTTCCAGACTCTATCCTTAAGGAAGGAGAAAGTTTTATTTTTAGAGCGACCAATCAAGGTTGGTAACTCCAAATATAATTCAAACCTTGCTACTTCCTTCACTCCCAATATATTTTTAATCCAATCCCTGTGCCTCACCTCAGTGTTGCTGCTAAAATAAATAGAAGACTTCTCAAAGTTTATATATTGCCCAAAGGCTGAAGCACACAAGTCCAAGATATCCATAAGCACCTACACCTCTCCATGGTTTGCCAGACAAAATAATAGTGAATCATCTGCAAACAAAAGGTTAGAAATAGAAGGAGCTCTCCTACAGATAGAAACCCCATGAATCTGCCCCTCCATCTTAGCTTTGGCTAAAAGTGAAGTAAAACCCTCTGCACATAGAATAAACAAATAAGGAGATAATGGGTCTCCCTGTTGAAGTCCCCTAGCTGGTGAAATATTGCCAAAGGGTTTACCATTAATACAGACAGAGAAAGAGGGAGTGGAAACACAACACATAACCCGGTCAATCCAAATCTCGGGAAATCCCATCTTTTCCATAATACCTTTGAGAAAAGCCCACTCAACCCGATTATAAGCTTTACTAATGTCCAATTTTAGAGCAAGAGAGCCTCTTTTTCCTTTTTACGACAATGCATAGCATGTAAAGATTCATAAGCAACCAATATATTATCAAAAATGAGACGACCAAGGACAAAAGCACTCTGGTAGGAGAGATTAGTTGTGATAGTATTTGCTTCAGTCTGTTTGCTAGGACTTTGGAAATAATTTTATAGATGACATTACAAAGACTGATAGGTCTATAATTAGACATTTTTTCCGGGGATTTAATTTTAGGAATAAGGACAATATGGGTAAAATTAACATCAGGATCCAGATTTCCAGAATTCAGAAAATCTAATATCGCTGCAACAACTTCATCACCAACAATATGCCAAAATTTTTGGTAGAAAAGAGCATTCATATCGTCAGGTCTAGGAGCCTTTGTTAGTCTCATTTGGAACAACGCTGCTTTGATCTCATCCACACTATATTCACTGGTTAGTATGTCCTTCATATCATCCGTGACTTTGTGATGAATGGCATTCAAACAATCCTCCAACCGGTCACATGTACCTACTGTAAACATACCCTCAAAATAACTGGTAGCTACCTAAGCAATATCTGAGATGTCCTCCACCCACCTATTGTCCTGTGTCCTTATTCCTTGTATGAAATTTCTATGTCTTCTGTTTGATGCATTAGAATGAAAAAATTTCGTGTTCTTATCCCCATGCTTCAACCATGAGACCCGTGATCGTTGCGCCTAGTATATCTCTTGCTTCATTAACAAAGCACCCAGCTCCTTACTGGTAGCTAAAAAGTCAGCCTTACTGTCATCTGTTGTCTCGTCCTTATTGAGGTCTTCAACCCGTTTTTGTAGTGTTTTGATTCTCTCTGTATCAGGGTGGGTTCTAGAAAAGCCCCACACATGCAAGTCTGTACCACAAGAAGCAATTTTCTCCTTAATTCTGTTCAGAACCAAGTTCACTCCCACCGGTTTTGTCCATGCTTCGTGAACCATATCTTCACATTCATCCCACAATAGCCACAGCTCTTCAAATTTGAAACCTCTTGGTTCTCTTGCCCTCATACTCTTAAGGGTCCTAATCTACAAAAGTAATGGTACATGGTCAGATGCATGCATGCGAGAAAAGATGGGTTACAACACTTGCCAACAAAACCTAGGTCTGATAAGTGGCAACGTTCCAAGGCTTCCTTAACCTCATCCATTTGGCTGTACGGAGGAGGCCGAATGCTCTATTTCCCATGGGAGTGCAATATGGCATTGAAATCCCCTATACACATCCACGGACCCTTAACGAAAGACATTAAGTGGTGAAGTAATGCCCATGACTTTGACTTCTGCGTAGTCTCTGGCCACCCGTAAAACCTAGTCATGTACCATACAAAGCCATCCTCCTCCCTCACCTTAGCTAGTATATGATTTTGTGAGAAATTAATAACATCAATATCCACCTCATTCTTCCAAACCAGAGCTAAACCTCCACCTGAGTCTGGATTTTTGACAATGAATTGATTAGGAAAAGGCATATCCTTACAATGCTTCTTGAAACCTTTCTTGTCCAGCCTTGTTTCCATGAGGAAACAAATTTTGGGAGCTTGATCATTCACTATTTTCTAAAGGTTGCAGACTGTCCAAGAGTTCCCAAGCCCTTGGCAGTTCTAACTCAAGAGCTTCATTGTGATTGGCAAGGGTGATCGAGCACCCCCGCCACTGATTTCGTATGGTTGTCATCTTGGAGCTTACCACGTTTCACCCCTTGTTTCTCAATCTTTTTGATATAACCTTCTTCATCCATTTAGGCCGAGTCTCTTTTTCCCAAAGTTGTAAAATTTTGTGCTCCGCTACCTCTTTCGAGCCCACAATCCATGCGAGGAATCTTGGTCCATTTAGGCATGGGCTTTATAGGCCCAACTTGGATATTCTCTGACATGTGCCTTGCAGGACTAGGCACTTCCTTACTCTCCTCATTTGAAATTAAAGCTCCTGAGTTAATATCCACATGAATTGCGCCCCCCTTTTTCCATTACAATATCACGCCTTCCTTCTTGCACGGCATTTAATCCCTAAAAATTCGGGACTGTTTCCATGCTAGCATGCTTTCCATTTACTTAACCGTTGACTCCCTTAGGGTTTGTTGAGACCCTCCCTAGCGCCGCCAACAACTGCAGCTCTTTGCCATTGCTATCATGGAGGTTATCGGGTCCTCTATTTTTGGAACTCATAATAGAGCTAGAGAAGCCCCTTTTAACTGGTGGACTTGCATGAAACCCCACGGCTTTCAAACAATCGCCATACGGAAACTCCACAACTCCTTCATTTTTCGACGCAGTGTAGTGACTAGCGCAGTGATTGATGTCGTGCCCAAGTAAGCCACAATAATGGCAAAATATTGGAAGTCGTTCATACTTGAAGTTTACCCAAGAGCACACTCCATCCGATCCCGCAATGAATCCACCCCTTCGAATCGATTTGGAAATAGGAATAGAGACCCTCACTCACATGAACAGGTTCTGAGCTTCATGTTTGTGCTTCTTCTCTACATCTTCCACTGCACCTAGTTTACTCCCCACCGCAGTAGCAACCGTGGGAGATATCATATCAAATGGTGCTCCCCATATCTAAACCAACAACGAGATCGAGTCAAACTTTACATTCCTTGCTGTCATACCTTTCTGCCATCTGATTAGCATGAGTGCCTGATTATCAAAAGTCCAAGGCCCACTTCTGAGTATCCTTTCCAATTCAAATTCCAAAGTGGGTCTGGAAGGTGTACTTCTACAAAAAGTTCAGCATCAATGACTGAAAATAGGAGGTTGTTCCTAGTGTATCATGAAGTATCAAGTATGGATTCCATATCCAAATAACAAAATGTTTTACATTATTACATATATTTTATACAACAAAAGTATGTGTTCTTTGATTTCAATCTCTCTCATAGAATTGGGCATCTTTAGGAAACGAATTAATTTATTAATCAACTGAACTTATATTGTGATTCTAAATCTTAAATTGTTTCACTCTTATGAGTATAAAGGATACTCCCATTTGCAGTGTTATACCTTGCTTCTCCTAGTGCATTGTATATTAGTTGTAGGAGTCTTAGCCTTTATCCTTTTGTAGAGGCTTTTTCTGCAACATAAAAGGAGATGGTAAAATTGGTTTAGAAACTCCATTATTTTCTTAAGTATATTCTAACAAATTTTCCTCCTCTCGTCTGATTCATTATAAGATACAAATTTTCCCATATACTTAACGCTTATAGCTTAAATTTAAACATTTTAGTGAATGTAATAACTAAGTAAATTTACATAATGGGCTTATTAGAATACAAGGCCAAACTTTAACAGGGATCATACAATTGACACAAAAACTTTAATAGTTTTTCGTATCATAAGGGAATGGGTTCTACAAATGAGCGTAAGTTTTTCACACATGCGTGATTAATTTGTGTGATTTGGACCATCTAATCAAATTTAATATACACATATATATTACAATCAGACAGATTTTTTGTGTGTCTCAAATAATTAGAAACCAATAAAGAAGATCGCCAAATCTTTTTATTTGGCCATAGATTATACATAAACAAAATATTAGCATTGTTCGTTGTATAATCTGAGAAATATGAACTAGTTTCTACGACATTAACCAAAATTTGCAACTATCTCTAAAAAGTTGACAAGTAGTTTTCAGCAGGGTTTGAATGTTATCCCTTCTAGGATTAAATGTCTATCACTTTGTTTTCAAAGATTTGAATCTCAAAAAGTGAAAAGCATACTTTTTCTTTTTCTTTTTTGATAAACAAAGCATACTTTTTTCAATTGGTCAATGATGTCGACTGCCTCACTATGGGCAAAATCCCTTAGCCACTAGATCTAGGTAAATTGAAGTAATTAGGGTCTCCGTCAAATTACAATTATCGATTAATACTTTGTTATTATTATAACACTAGTCGCAGATCGACACAGAGTGCGATAATATATAAATATTATTTAATGACGTGTAATATATAAAAGGTAAAAAACTCATTTTTGTTCTTACATTTTTACGCAATTCACACTTTAGTCCCTATCTTTCTTTTTTTTTCACCACTTTTAGTCCCTATTTAAAAAAACACCTTCATTTTGTTATAAGAAATAACAAAATCCACCAAAAGAATGTAGAGAGAGAGAGAGAGAGAGAGAGAGAGAGATAGATTACTCAGTTTTTTTGTAAGAAAAATATGGATTGAATGAAAGAAATTATATTGAATTTGTACAAAATAAAATAGGGAGAAAAAGAATCAAAATATAAAAAAGTGAAAATGATGAATGAAGTGTAACGGTAAAGTAGAGAGTAATGAGAGATAAAGAGACAAAAGAGGGAGGAGAAAAGGTGAAGGAAATGTAACAGTAAATATGAAATAATAGGGAGAAAAATAGTTTTTTTAAATAAAAAATAGAGATAATAAAAGTTTAGAAAGAAGAAAGAAGATATGGAAAATAAGTGGATGATATGGCCGTTGATATTGCTCAACAAGAAGATAGCAATAATGAATATTACGCATTAGCAATAATGATGTGGCGGCTTAACTCATCCTAGACTCACGTGAAAATCCATAATATACATGTTTTTCACGCAAGCACTCTGATTATCTGTATGACTTGTTGAGAAATTTGTATCTCAAAATGTTTATGTATCTACACATATGAATAGAATGTAGACACCTCATTTTATATACCAAAACAACCTTAGCTTAGCCAAAAGTTCCATGCAAAATATTAAACATAATCGATTTCATTTATTTTGAATCCTTGATTACAACTTATCAAAGAATGACAACTATTACACAATCCTTTTTTTTTTTTTTTTTTTTTTTTTTTGGTGGCAACAATCAACTTATTTTTTTACCACGAGGAACTCAAATGCAAATGTACAATTGAAAACAATCGAACGAATTGAAGGCATGTATGTAACAATTTCCTTGAAAAAATTAAAGGCTAGCTGTGTAAGGCACGTTGGTAGCTGGCAACCATGAACCGCCAGAGATGAAGTTTGCAACAGTGTATTGTGTAGCCACCGATGCACTAGTAATGACATGGTAGCCTGGCCAATTGACCCTCTTAGTAGTTGATGAGCCTGGCCCTGTGTTGGCATACTCCGCATAATACAAGGTCTTAAGGGCAAAACTTCCACTCCATTCCATCCATCCAGCTGGAGCAATCAAGCTATCTAAGTATGTTTTCATAAAAACAGTGCGTGAGTACTCCTTCCATGGCCTCCCTAAGTATGTTGTAACCGAGCTTTGGGACGCCTTTAAATCTGAAGCAGCCTTGACTGTACAATCATGAATAGAAATTCCAGTGTTTTGATTAGGGTCAGTCCTACCTTGGGCCGTAAGGGTATTGGTCTTGTTAGGAGGGTAACGTGCATAAATGTTACAATTTTGGAGAACAACCGCAGCATTTCCAAATATAAAATCAACGGTGCCATATATGTCACATTCCCTATAGAATTGCCTTTGGGAATGGACATAAAGGGTGTCTTGATACCCTTCCAAGCTGCACTTGTAAAATACCGAGAGATCAGACCCAGATCGAAGAGCCACGGCTTGTTGATTTGCTGCTCCGGCAGTGTTTCTTATAGTGATGTCGCGCGCAATGAATCCATCTCCCACAACAGCTGAAAATTCAGAATAGCAAAACTTAATTTAAATGTCAAAAGTATTTTACTCAAATTCTAGATTAACATTCATTATTTTAGTAAAATTATGATTGCATAAGGTGTAAGACATAATATTTTGGAGTACTGAATTATTAGCAAGTTAGGACCACACAAGTAATTAAATACGACAATAATTATCAGCATAAAAGTATTTGGTACTTTTGATTGAAACTATCGGCATAAAATTATCAGCATATACACAAGCAATGTCTTGTTGGCCACCTTTGATTGAAACTTAATTAAGCAAACAAAACCTATCGAAAAAATAAAATAAAAACCTTAAGTTAAAATAAAATAAAATAAAATAAATTCAGATCGTGAATTTCTCTCCTAGTGGGCCATGCCCTACGACTTGTACGAATTTTAATGGGTTCTTGTCCACAATTTTTTGATGCAAAGGGTTTGGTAGTTGGTACCATAGCGTAGAGACAAGCTCTAACTAGGTACTTTAATCTTGTCATTTTCTACATACTTGACATGCAAAGAGAGATATGTCTTCAAATATTTGTTAGACCACTTAAAAGTCAAATACACGTTACTCAACAGCTTTAAACCTTGTTGAATATTCATCTATTAATGTTCTTTTAAAATATCTATACT
This sequence comes from Castanea sativa, assembly GCF_040712315.1. NCBI lineage: Eukaryota > Viridiplantae > Streptophyta > Magnoliopsida > Fagales > Fagaceae > Castanea > Castanea sativa. The sequence goes on along the minus strand of NC_134023.1, from coordinate 44,320,760 downwards.
AATACTTACATGACATTGTTAAAAATGAGCTTTTATTTATATAATTGTAATTAATTACAGATGGAGTTCATTTTCTCTTGTCTTTTAACCATTAGAATAATTAGACCTTCAGAAAAAAAAATGAAAAAATAAAAATAAAAAGTATTAGAGTTATTAATATAATAATAAAGCTACCATCTTTAATGTAGGAGAAATTTCTTGCACAAGTAACTATATGTGTGTGTGTATATATATATATATATATAATTCCAGCAACAAGGAAATATTGTATAAATTGCATATAAATTTTGATGCGACCATCGTTATTTCACGGCAAGTTTTACAGATGATAACAATTACGCCTTGAGTCTTATATAATGTAAAATTTCAATTTCATGGTATTATTAAATCAATCTTTTTATCTTCTAAAAAAAATCAATGTTTTTAATGTATTCTTTCTCAAAAAAAAAATGTTTTAATGTGTAAAATTCTTGCGCATGAAGTGCAGCTGTGCAGGTGGAGTTGCGTAACGTCATGCAGTATTAGAATAATTTGTAAATCAATGAATCTCATGTTTTCAGAAAAAGAGAATATTAAGAAATTATTCATCCGATATATGCATAAGATGCAAGTCATACAAACTCATGAGAACCCCATGTTATGAGACATCCTGTACATACATTGGATGCACGAGATCATTTTTCTTTCCTTTGAACCTAAACCTACATGTGTGACCTGGAGAGATTAAAATAAATTAAAAAAAAACACACACACACACACACAAAACCAAGCCTTGGTTTGGTAACTTAATTAAGAGAGAGAGAGAGAGAGAGAGAGAGAGAGAGAAAATATTATACCATTAATCTAGAAATCGTGGACCATGGTCCTTTTCAGCCTATTTCTTGCGAACACTTCCATTGAAAAAGAGAACCCAATTTGACAAAAAGGAACTTTTCCACAAAACCTTTTCAAATTCGACATTGTAGTCATGGTACTTAATTAATTTTGAAAAAGAAGGCGAAAACATAATTTATAATCAAAGTACCTTGAAAAGAAATTATCTCATATACCCAATATATATTGAACGTTCCAACTCTAATTTGATGGAAATAAAAAATAAAAAATAAATAAAAACCAAAACATATCATTGATAACTAAAGTCTCTTGAAAATTAAGAAAGTATCCATCCAATATGTGTAATGGGTGTGAGTCTTACACACTCATGAGAACCCCATGTTGTAGGGCATCCAATATATATATTGGATGCAAGAGATTATTTTTGTTTCATTTGAACCTAAACCTACATGTCTAACCCTAGAGAGATTAAATATAAAATTAAAAACAAAACCAAAACCAAGCCTTGGTTTGGTGAATGTCGTGCATTATGAAATATGATTACTTTTAAACTCTGAGTTTGATGAGTAGTCTCACTAAAATTTAGCGTAATTATATTATATAGAAGATGATTCTCCTCTTTTAACTGGACTTTTATATATTTTAAAAATATCCTTCATCAAATTGATGAAAGATAACTTTATTTAGAAATAGAGTCATAAATGTCAAATAATAAATTTCATTTGAATTTTAAAAGAGAATTCCTAAAATTTAAGTTTTTTTTTTTTTATTTACATTCAAAAAAGAAATTTCAGCTATGACTTATCTCTAAAGTTTATCTTTTTATTTATTTGAAAAATTAAAAAAATATGTTTCTAAATTATAATAGATGTAAATTATTAACTTTTACCAAAAAAAATAAAAGAACACACGCTCAAACACGTGGTCAGGGCTAGTATTATTAGAAATTAATTGAATTTACTTACCAATAGTGGCTGAATTGAAGGTTGTAGAACCTCCACCAACACTTTTGCTCCCAGTGACTATGGTTTTTCCTATACCATCTCCCACCAACATAATATTTTTCAGCTTTATTTCAATGTTTTCTTTGTATGTTCCAGCCTTCACGTATATCACAAATCTCCCACTTCCTGACTGTGATGACGCTGCACTTATCGCCTCCTTTATCGTCTTATAATTTCCTGAACCATCTTGTGCCACCACAATATTGGCCTTTGGAGTTGAAGAAGACTGCAGGAGTTTCCGGTCACCGGGGTTAACCCAAGTTGGGAAACCATGTTTATAACTCGGTGCAGTGTATGGAACTTTGTTGAGAGCCAAAGCGTTGCTAATTAGCTTAGAAACATTGTTTGACATCAAGGGCAAGAGATTTTCCGGGACCCCTAGTTCAATAAACCCAGCCCGACACGTCTCAAGGTTGGTTAGAGCCGTGCTGAGCCATGTTTGAGCATCGGTTTGGCTGCACTTGACATTAGGATCCATGGTTTTGTTAAGCCTAAGGTGGGTGTACTCATAAAGCTCAAGGCAATCAGCCCATGCAGCCTTTTCACGAGCATTTTTGCACTTGGGCCCTAGTGAAAATATGTTACTCTGAGCTTTCAGGGCACGTTCTAGTGCAAGCTGCTTTGAAATTGTGAAAAAATCGGACTTTTGCTTGATGGGGTTGTGGTAATTAGGCTTATGGCTTAAAAAATACTCACATGGCTCAGGGTTTGGGGTTTGGCTACACCATTTTTTAATATCTGCTTGGGAGTAACCAAGAATGGTTGGAGACAGAAAAAGAGGCACAAATAGAAGTGTAACCAATGCTCGAAGTGCCATGTTTTGGCCTTTTCGTTGGGCTATAAGAAATGCTTGACAGACAAGGGACAATATTAGATGTGAATGATTGGGTGTTTGGGATTTGTATGGGACTTCATGCCTCCAAACTCATACTTATATAGAAGAAGAAAACGATAGGAGTCGTAACAATGTGGGAAGCACAATATTTTTTCTAATCCTTATTTTTTTTCTAGTTTTTATAATAATTAATGAGTTTGTTTTTTCAAAATTAGAATGAATGACTTTATAAATTAATAACATAACATTAGAGCGGCTAACAATAATTTTTTTAAAAATATTATAATACCGCTAGTATTACAATGATTTGTATTTTGGTTTGGGGTAGTTTTTGAAAAAACTAACTAATATTGACTAAATTTTGTATGTTGTCCTTAGATGATGAAGGACGTTCTTGGAGGCTAGAAACGCGTATGCATGCAATAAATATTGTATGAATGAAAATTTAGCGTCGGATTCTGAATGTATGGGCTTCTAATCCCATAGCTAAAAGGGACAGCCTACTTATGTTGAAGCATTTATTATTGAGAATGTTATGCTTGGTTTATGGTCAACTTGCATATATGGCTGGACCACAGGATGATGTGAATGATCAAACTTAAAAAGATATGTTATCGGATGCGATTATTCTTTCTTTTCTTGATAAGTACTATCTGATGTGATTATTATTTTATTGAATAGACTAATCAATGGTTTGGCTCTCCTCTCTCTTTTCCTAGAAATATTCTCTTATCACGGATTCACAATGGCTTTCGTGATAGTTCCATTTTGGTGTACACCATATTTGATTTTAAGTCTTTTATTGAAAATATAAAAGACTTTACTAATTGAACTTATAGAAACTTAAGTCATAAACTTTTCAAACTAAAGTTTTTTCACCCCTAACTTTCCCCAGGGACAGAACCAAGATTCAAACCTGAGGGGGGCCAAAGCTTAAAACCAAAAAATAAAAATTATGAAAATAAACACTGACATTTATTTTATATTCAGCAAAATACTACATATAAAATAAGTATTTTTTAAACATTTCATGTTATAAAACCATCAACAAAGTATAACATACAAAATAAGTGTTTCTTAAACATTTCAACACATTATCAAAATAGAACTCGACGCTCTTTTAAATTTCTAAAGTCGTCTATGATTGATTTTGTATCAAATTTTGTAACAATGTCATTTTTAATGTACAAAATCAAAGACTTAAATCACAATCTTAAATAAGTTGTCTCTTTCTCTTTCTCACTCCAACAAATTAGATTCTTCAAATTCGGTCAATTGTCATTTTAATCCTGTATAGAAGTTTTATTTTTACCATTTTGGTCCTGTAAGTTCACATTTATTGTCACCATAAAAAAAAATTGTTAAATAGGATTAACAATGGCATAAATTTAAACTTATAAGACCAAAATTACAATTAATAGTGACATAAATTACAATTAACAATGACTTGTTCACATGCACGCATAAATGTGAACATATATTGTAATCGTTAAGTGTTCTTCTTTTTCTTTTTTATTATTGCCAGAAATGGTTAAATTTCAAAATCACAATATTCCTTCATTTATAATAGTTACAAATGATTATAATTAGGTAAAGTGCCTGGCACAGAGATTAAGACATAAGTTTAGCAAAAAAAAGAGATTAAGACTTATAAGTCTTAAAGAATTTGATTACGAATTTGAGAATATATATATATATATATATAAACAATAATTAGATGATTCTTCCCCAGATCCTTCAAAATAAATCAGTCATGTTCGTACAAAACTCCCCAGATTCTTAATATTGTCCAAGCAAAGTAGATTTGAGTTCTACAATTAATATTTTTTACACATAAATTAAAAGTCATATAGTATATATACTACACCAGTTGTTTGATTAACTTCTAAATGCAAGCAAGCTTTCATAGTCCAAAAGGGCCAAAAGTAAACACTTACTATTGAAAAAAAGCAAGTAGGAATTTTCTTTTTTTAATTCTTTTTTCCCTTTTTTTATCATATTGAATGAGATAGAAAAGTCAGTCCATTAGTGGTCATTAATTCACATAAATTTAGGTGAGATTAGACAGACCTTAATCCACCATGTTGTGGTCACCGAATAGTAGGCATCAACATTGATCGGCTCCTATTAATTCCAAAAAAAAAATGAATGCATTTACTAATTTTCTGAGAAAATTTTCTAAAAACAAAAAGTTCACAATAATGCATTCCATTTGGATTAAGGCTGAAGAGTGGAGACACCAATTAATTCTGTGTAATTCTTTCAATATCCTTCCAAGGTACTATATGTAAACAATTTTTAAAATGGTAAATGATCATCAAATCTAGTGAAGGTCCCATTGTCCGAAAAAATAAAATATATATATATATAGTGGAGTATCAAAATTAGAAATAAAATGTGGGTTCCAGTTAGCTCAACTGATAAAGTCTCCAATAATTGTATAAGAGATCTAGAGTTTAATCTCCGCGTACACCAAAAACTAATTGGTGTCTTGATTTGATGATGAAAAGCTATCATCAGGAGCGGACGCTATAAGTTGAAACTCTCTAAAAAAAAAAATAGAAATAAAATATATTTATCAATAAACATATTTTAATGGCCAATAATAATGGAAAAGAATGTAGTTCTCTACATGATTGACATTCCTATCCAATGATCAAGGGTTAATTTAATATTAATCTCAGAAATCTTAGATGTGAAGAGAACTAATAATATTAATTTCTTAGAGATATATTAAATAAAAATATCTGCTTCATATATTCAATTAGCTTGGATATATTTAAACTTTATGCTTAATACGTTACGTCATTATTTTGATAATCAGGTGGCTAACTTTTAGGGCATGCCTTGGTGACTGGTAAGCAAACTGGTCTTTGGTTAGGTTGCAGTAATTCAATTCTATACGTGGTCAGTCCAACAAACAAGACAAAGCAAAAATGAAGATGAGTTCTTTAGTTTCTTAACATTAATTCCGAGTATTTATTTTACCTTGAAGAATTGAAATGGTCCAAAATTTGTTGCCAAATTTTATGAAGTTAAAACTAATTACGTATTTCAGAAGCTATTAAATAGATCAGTAATTGATCACCATATCATGTGGGCAAGTTATAACAGTATAACTTGTGTAGGTACTTTTGATAATTGTCAGTTTTAGAATGATAAATTTCATTGTGAAGCTGATATGATTGTATGGTACTTATTTGGGGTACTTTTGATTAATGTTCAGTGCTTCCTTTCTAATTAATACATCGAAATTTTTTTGCTGAAATTCGTTTGTAAAGAAAACTCATTACGAATTATACAAATTTCCCTTGTGAATTTTCAAGTTAAATTAGATTGATTCACTATACCAACCAATACGAAACTAGTAGTCAAGTAATCTGTGCGATAAACTTTGGTCCAAGATTGAAATCATACATGGCGGATTCAACTTGTGCTGTGTCAAAAGATAGAACCAGCCCCTATATATTTTTGCTTCCATGTCCAAGAAAAGATTCATATTTTTCTAAAAACAAACTAGTTTCTGGTCAACACTTTTGTTCCGGCACTTTTCAGAAAGAACGCAATTCCATGCCTAATCTATCCGACAAATAGTAGAAGCCCAAATGAAAATGTCAAACAATTAATATAAAATATGTCCACAATATTTTTACAATATTTTCACAATAAATTCTAAGTGGTAAGTTGTTACGGGTTGTTATTGTTGGGGTAAGAAAGTAATCTTTGTATTAGCTAAGTTCAAATTTGAACCAATAACAACTAACCAATTGTGATTTGTTATGAAAATGTTGTAAAAATATTATGAATATTGCACCTCTCTAACCTTAAATCTAGAACTAATTTAGCAAAATCCAAAGTCATTTGATACTAAGGGTCCGTTTGGATAGAGCTTATTGCTAAAAATTGAAAACTGAAAACTGAAAACACTGTACCAAAATAATTTTTAAATGTGTGAATAGTACCGTGAGACCCATTTTTAATAAAAAAAATTTTGTAAAATGAAGTTTGTGGGTCCCGTGAATAGTACACGGGACCCACAGATAGGCTGAAAAGTCAGTAAATGCGGCTACTGTTCATGCACAGTAGCATAAACAGTAGCCGCTGTCCCCCTAACCCGTGCATCAGCAGTAAAAAAAAAAAAAAAAAAAAACGCAGCAGCAGCCGACGCAAACGCAGATAAGCTGTATCCAAACTCTACCTAAATACTTTTTTTGAAATAGAATTTGGAGGTCAGGCACTAACTGGTAGGGCTAGCGAGTTATGTAAATGACAAATTTTATATATATATATATATATATTGCATTATTGTGTTAAATTAAATTGCTAATTTAATTGACAAATCAGACATTACACGGCACGATTAGATTAAAAACACTAGTAGCCAGCAATTATTCGTGTCTATCTGATTATCTGTCTGGTCTGGACTTTAATGGCCACAAGTACGTACTTTTAATCCCTTTTTATACCTAAAATAAGCTTAGTCAAAGAATATGGCTGGTTGTCACTATCTAATGGTACAATTTGTGTACACAAATAACATGAAAAATTAGAAGTAAAAAGTTATGTTGTGAAAGATACTGGAACATGGCTGATCATTATAGCTACTTGAGCTCTTGCAAAAAATCCTGTTACTATTAATTGATCACGCCTTGATGATAATCATCATAATAACAATGCTCATATAGGTAATCCTAGTGATGGGATTGTCTTTTAAACAATTTTGACTTATAATAATGATTGGCTTATAATTCATTCATATACATGAACGTATTAAAAGATTATAGAAAAGGCTTATAAATATTATACTGAATCACCATAGTCAATTTGAAAGAGTAGTTTCAAATTGTGTCTAAAAAAAAATAAGAAAATTGTATAGTGGAAACATTGATTCATTGTATTTCTTTGTCAAAAAATTTGCAAAGACGTCCAAAGTAAATTTCTCTATCTTAGTCAAAGAGGTAGGTAGTTTATTGATCTAGTTATATAAACTTCATTTTTATTTCTTAAAGTTACTTTTTTTTTTGGATATAATAATTTGTTAGTGTTTATTTTAAAAAAGAAGTCATTGAAATTTAGTCAATATAAAATATGTGACAAAACCACAGTTTAGTTTTTTGGAACATGATAATGTTAATAATTTTTTTTTATTGAAGTTTGGAATTATAAGTTGAATTAGTTTGTTAAGCAAGTTAGAAGTATCTTAAAATTGGCTGGGGAAGTAGTTTTCAATCAAGATTTACTAAACACAAAATCAAAATATATTAATTAAGTCATTAACTCTATGCTTGTTAGTCACTCCAACTAACTGTTCGATGTTAATATTTGGTCATTCTATGTGGTTTTTGTGCATTCATTGCTTCTTTTTCCTAATCTCTTAAGCTCAGCCATGTTGTCCCATACGCCTTAAGAAAATGTTGCAAAGCATTCATTACCTATTTTTATACCAATAAATACAAACATAATTCTTCAGTCCCTTTCAAATCCAACAATGTACAAACACAATTTTTTGGTTGAGAGAATACCGTTGTACTAAATACTAATACAACAATAAAGCAACAAATCGCTAACATTACCTTTGACCCAAAGATGGATCCTTGACGTGAAGAAAAGAGACACTATCATTAAAAGCAAGAGAGAGAAGGAAAAGAGTTGCTTATTTGTATCATCATCATGAATATCATAGCTAGCTAGTAACTCTTTTTGACTGGTATTCGAATCTAGAAACAGCTTTGGTTTTTTTCATTCAAAAACCCGTGGATGGGGTAGATCACCAATACTTAAATGGTTGACTTTTGTTTTGACTACAACATCTTATGAGGTTCCACGTTTGTGAATTGTAAACCTAAGTTCTAGAGCTTCAAAGTCATAATCCCTTCCTATTCTTTTGAATTCTAACACTAGCTATTACGTAATTTTGCATAACATTGGAGAGAGAGTATTTTCCCACCTCCCAATCATCTCTTATTGCATTTAGAAATAACAATAAGTTTCATAATTGGCAAATAATTTAGTTGTAACAAATTCCTAATTTTAAAAATTATAAATGATTGAAAATTCAAAATCACAAAAATTAAAATTATTGAGACCAACATTTTTGTTGTTGGAATATGTTTGGAATTTTTTATATCATGTTTCATTGTAATATTTGTTAACGCATGAATGCATTTAAAAATATGTACAATTAAATACATATGGAAACGTTTGCCCCTCAATTTGATACTCTAAATACTGTGACCATTGAACTATAATTTTTTTTTTGGGCATCCTACTTACGATGAAGATTTTAATATGTGATCAATTTCAAGTGAAAGAAACTTAAATTGAAACTCCTCCTTAATTTTTTTAGAAGAAAAATTGTAAATATAATTTTTAACAACATAAATTTTATTATGTGGGGTTTGTGAAATAAACTCAATTTGGCCAAAGACATAGATTTAAGACTCTACCAAATCATTATATATGTTGTTACCCGTCCAATTTGTTAATGAATCTCTTTACAAAGTAAAGATGAAAAAAAATCAGCAATTGATTTTAAGTTTTGAGTCTCCCAACTGTTTTTAATGAAATTTTGGAATTGTTGAAGAGAATTTAATGCTAACTGTAAGTGCACAATTTGTACCCGAACCCAAACGAGTGATGGGCTCAATCTCAAAGAGCCTTATACAATGAAATTTGTAGAGTATGGGTTTGAAACCTAGGTTAGGGATATTGGGGAATTGATAAACAAGTTAGAAGGCCGCAATCCACGCAAATAATAGATGAATATGACAAAAAACTCTCCTCGGACGTAAGCCGAGGACCACTTGTATGGTCATTCTTTCTCTAAGCAAAAGATTACAATTTTTTAGTTTTTAAAAAAGGTCCCCCTCTTCTTTTCTCTCTCGTCTTCTTATAACCTTCTTTTTCTTCCCTATTTCATCCACGTGTAACATAGATTTTCCTCCTAGATCTTTGTCCCATCCACCACCTTCTTGAAGTCTTCTAATAATAGCTGAAAGGCTGAATATTACTATTCAAATGTTATTTCTCCATTAATGCAGCCAGGGAGGTAGATACAAGGCCTTTAATGCGGTAGTAGCAGCTTTTTCCTCAGATATTTCTCACATGTTCCTCTTTCTAATGAGTGCTTGGAACACGCCTTTTACCCAACAGATCTTCCAGAAGTCTGTCTCTAAATCCTTTAGCATGTCCCATGGCCTTTACTAGGCCCATCCGAGGAGATACTCCTCCTCGGACAACTCCTCGGCCCCTTGTAGCACGGACTGACTTGTGGGCCTCGAAGACTCTGATTAAACAGACTTATACCAACTAACTAGGCTCAAGGCTTAAACGTGCATTTAAGCATTTTTACCCCCCACACTAACTATATGGATGATGTGTGCAATGGTGTGCTAATAGGGCTAACTAAACACATTTTGAGGCCTAAGGTAAAGTAGAGTATTTTTATACATGAAGAATGATAAGTTTCTTCCAATATCCCAATGGTAGTTCTCACTGAACACTTTTATGCAAAGCCATCAATTTAATATTTGTGTGTTTCTAACAATTTTGGCCTCAATTTAATTGGTTTTGTTATACTAATTAATAATTTAATACTACGATGATCATGCCAAAATCATGAAATGACCATGTTATTGTCATATTAAATGCCTTTCATGCAATATATGGCCATGTACGTTTTTAGACCCCTTAACACAAGTTGTTTAACCTAGTTATTTAGTCAAGTGATTACTTAATAAATTATTCAAATCTAGGTTAACACAATAATATCATATCATGTAAATAATGCAGAAAAATAAATAACACAACGATATGATAACCCAAGAAAACTAACGGGTAAAAAAACTTGGGGAGGATTTGACCTAGCTATCCTCAAGATAAAAACAGATTCACTATGAAAGAATTGAAGTTTGTACAATAAGACTTAGACCACTAACATTCTATTGCTACCTCATGTAAAAAACTTACTACCATGACCATGTGACAGTTCCGAGTCCACGGATTACTTCTTTCCTTGATCTACAGCAACCACAAGTTCTCCTACTTGTGACTTTGACACTCCACTCAAAGGTTTAAGATCTTCTTTAAAGTTCTTTATGCAGAAACTGAAGCAACCATCAAGTTCTTGATGCAAATCTTGATCTTGATAATTCAAAGTGTGTGTTTGAAGGTAAACACCTCTCAGGTTTCACAAAAGATTCAACACATAACTCTTAAAAGACTTCTAAAATGTAGTTAGGGTTTTTCGTTTTATATGTGAAATAAAACACTTAATCCTACACGTCATATGGGCTTAGGCTGAATTGGCATTTTTGCAAAAAATTAAACTAACACGAGATTTAATCGATCGAGTCTATTTTTCAATCGATCAAGCCTTGCAAATTTTGTCCAATAAATCCTACTATCACTCAATTCCAATTTTACAATTAAACACACTTTGAGCAAGCCTAAACCTAGACTCTATGTTTCGATCATGGTTTGCCAACTTAATACATATTGAAGTTTTAATACACTAGTCCCTAAGGTCTTAGAACCTAACAGGCCACATTATTATAAATTTTTTCAGTTGTAATAAATTTTTAATTTTAAAAGTTACAGATGATTGAGAATTCAAACTCACAAAAATTAAAATTATTGATAGCTAGCATATTATTTTGTTGTTGTTTGAATATGTTTAGAATTCTTTATATCATATTACCTTGTAATTAAATACATATAGAAAAAATTTACACCTCAATTTGATACTTTAAGGACTGTAACCATTCAACCATAAATTTTTTTTTCCCTAAAAAAATTAAATTGAAACTCTCCCTAATTTGTTAGAAAAAAGTTGTAAATAAAACCTCTAACAATTTTATTACTGTACATTGAAACAATATAGTATATGAAAATCTTTTTTTCCCTAAAAAACTTAAATTGAAACTCTCCCTAATTTGTTAGAAGAAAATTGCACATAAAATTATTAACAGTAACAGTTTTATTACTGTACATTGAAACGATATAGCATATGAAATCATTGAGTGGGATTTATGAAAAAGAGTATAGATTCATTAAGTAGGTTTGTGAATAAAAGCCTTAATTGGCGGCTAGCTACAAAATCATTACAGTGTTGTTCGTGCCATTTGTTAATGAATCTCTCCCTTGGATAATATAGGCAACGGAAGGGAGTAAAAAGCACTACTTGATTTGTCAAGAGCTTGTATCACACTCATATTCTCATAATAGAGAAATAAAGAAATTTCATAGTCGAGCTACCCAAAAATAGAATGGCTTTAAAAACGACCTAAACGCTTCATTTTCTAGTGAAAAGAGTCTCCAACGGTTTTCAATTTCATGCATATAGTGTACAAGGTTTTCAGACTTTGACCGTTCATTGAACCGTAAAAGGAAGAGGTTCAAGGTTTTTGAGGTCGAACCGAGATCGTATCAAGGTTAAATCGTGATGACGTCATAATTAATTTAATAATTAATTAAAGTCTAAATATAGATATTAAATTTATAAAACTAGAAAAATTGACTAATATATCTATATATGTAAGGGAAATTTAATGATTTTCAAGTATATATTTAATAATTAAATAAAAAAATTAATAAAATAAAATAATAACCATGAAAATATTAAAATTTATGATTAATTTTTGAAGTAAAGTTGAATATCTTTGAAGGATTTTAATTATAATTTTGTTTTATTCATTATAAGGGATGGATAATTTAATTTAGTAGAATAAAATTGTGTTAAGTTGATTTTATTAAAAAAAAAATGCTAAGGGCTTGGACCGCGCTTAGGGGTTCAATCCCAGTTTTAGGGGTTCATGGAACTGCCACATATGTCTGGTTCTCTATGCTTAAAAAACTAGATTTCCATCTGGTTCTCGGTTTTCACGGTCCGACCTCTCGATCCGGTCCTGGTCTGAAAACCTTGATGGTGTATCCAATACGATCAGCTAAACACATTTTGGGGCCTAAAGTGTTTTATTATATGAAGAGTTATTAGTTTCTTCCAATATCTTAACAATGATAATCGCTAAATACTTTTATGCAAAGCCATCAATCTGATATTATGTTTTAATTTTAACAACTTTGGCCTCAATTTAATTGGTTTCTTTGTATTAATACTATTATCATGTCAAAATCATGAAATAATCATGTTATTGATATGCTAAATGTCATTCATGCAAAATATGGTCACATTACTATGAAATTTTAAAAAAATATTAAAATAAAAATATTTATAAATTTATAAAGTTTAAATGATTTCATTTCTCTTGAATACCTCAATTTAACTTCAAAAAAAAATCATTTAAATTCCTACTTAAATTCACAATCCACAATTATAGGGCATAGAATTCAAGGCCATTCCGACAAAGGTTCACTCCTAGTTCAATTTTTTTAAAAAAAGTTTGGCAAAGTAATACTTGAATTAAATAAAGATCTAGCAAATTATGAAAGTTAAACAAACAAATATGTAAAACCCAAGAATGCTTGATATTTATGAATATGTGAGAAAAATAATAGGTTAATTGCTAATGATGCATGATCCTGTGAACTCAATTCAATTAATTGAGATTTAAATATCCATTTGAGAACAATCCAACACTAAAATCCGTTTTTATTACCACTGCATATCCTTGGTGCGATAGTCATTCTATAAATATAAGTGATTTTGGAGTGTGGGGTGTGGGAGGGAAAGGCCGGGGTTAAAATCTTTAAAAGTGAGTTTCACATACACATACGCTTAGATTAAACTAGAGTGGAATTTATATCTTGTTTAAAAAAAAAATCTGTTTTTGTTATTTTGTGTAACCAGCCAATTCTTAATTTTTATTATTTTATGCAGAAGAACTCATTGTTTCATGTAAACATATTGTTATTTCCAATGAGAAAATTGAATGGATCTATCTTAAATGATGCATTTGTTATTTTTCGATTATTATTTGTGAATAATTTATGATCATATGCTGAAACGTTATTGTTTTATATAAGCTACCCACCGAGCATGCATCATGTTAATGCTAACTTAACTATTGATATGCTACAATACCTGATGATCTGTCTATAATACAAACTCCCTTTGAATTAAGTAATGCTCCTAATGCTTAAGAGTTCGTACTACAGCAAAGAACTCCAACTCAAAGGCCAATCACTTACTTTGAGCTTCACAAATTTTCTCAATGAAGAATGCTACCGGTCTGTTGTCTTGTGAAAGAACAGCACCTATCCTGACCACGGATGCATCACACTCCACCTGAAACACCTTATCAAAGTTGGGCAATGCCAAAACTAGGGTTGCACTCAACTTCTCCTTGATCAAGGCAAAGCTCTGTTCTTCCTCCTTTCCCCATGAGAACCTCCCCTTCTTCAAACACTCAGTGATAAGGGCTATTATGCTACTGAAATCTCGAACAAACCTTCGATAGAAGGTTGCTAGCCCATGGAAGCTTCACACATCACTCACTGTCTTTGGGTTTAGCCATTCCCTGACTGCATAGACATTGTCCTCATCAACATGAATCCCATCCACACTGACCACATACCCTAAGAACAGCAACTTATCAGTCAAGAAGCTGCACTTCTTCAAGTCGATATACAACTCATTGGCCTGAAACACCGTCAATACTTCTCGCACATGATTATAAAGGGTTGCTTCTGTCTTACTGTAAATCTAGATATCATCAAAATAAACTCCCACAAACTTTCTAATAAATGGTTTCAATACCTGATTCATAAGCCTCATGAAAGTGCTGGGAGCATTGGACAATCCGAAAGGCATTCCCATCCACTCATACAACCCATCCTTGGTCTTAAAAGCTATCTTCCACTCAACTCTAGGTCAAATCCAAATTTGGTGATACCCACACATGAGATCTAGCTTGGTGTAACATTTGGACCCACTCAGTAAATTAAACATGTCATCAAGTCGAGGAATAGGAAATCGATACCTAACTGTGATCTTGTTGATGGCTCAACTATCCATACACATACGCCAGCTCACATCCTTCTTTGGTGTTAACAATTCCAATACTACACATGGACTCATACTCTCCCTATTCTACCCCCTTGCTTAGAAGCTCATCCACCTACCCCTATAGAAGCTAACCCTCCTAAGGATTCATCCTATAATGTGGCAGATTTGGTAGACTAGTTCTATGAGCTAAATCAATACAATGCTGAATGTTGCACATTGGTGATAAACCTGCAGGCAGCTCTTCTAGAAAAAGCTCTTAAAACTCCTTGATCAATGGTTGAATTGCCGTAGGTATCTCAGCAACCTTCTTTGGCTCGCCATCCGTCACAACTTTAGCATATACCTATTTCAACTCCTTACACTCCCTGTCAAACTCATCCTCATTATTGACTATGAGAAGTGATGGCCTCCCTCCACTTTAGAAGCTTTGGGTACACTGCCTTCCTTAATAGGACTAAGAACAATTTTAGCCATTCTTAAAGAACACATACACATTATCCTTACACCTATGAGTAGCATCTACATCATATTGCCAAGATCTACCCAATATTAAATGACATGAGTCCATTTCAACAACATCACAAACTACTTCATCTGCATAACATTTACCCATAGAAAAAGTAACACGAAATTGTTGAGTAACAAGAGTTTTCGTACCTTTCTTGATCCAACCTATCTTGTACGGAGAGGGGTACTTTTTTTTTTCAGTCCCAGCTTGGTAACCAAACTCTTCGATGAGATGTTCTCTACACTACCATTGTCAATGATCAAATCACAGACCCTCTTATTGATGGTGCATCAAGCTCGAAAGATCTCATTCTGTTGATCACCGTATTCCACCCTCGGTGTGAACAACAACCTCTGAATCACCAAAGACCTTCTTAATGGCATGCCTTCCTTATCTTCCTAGACCTTATTAGGATCATGGGCATATGGATTAGCATCATTATACACCTCTTCACCCTCCTGTTCACCTTTTGCCTCACCCTCTTCTGCCACCACCAAATTCACTATAGCTCGCTTAGGGCGAGTACTAGATTGATGCCCTGGTTCTCTGCACCTGTAGCACTTATTCCCATTTGGCCTAGCATAGGGATTGGCATTCGCTATCGGCTGGGCTACGAAACTTGCTATTGCCATTGTGCATTGGCTAACACCACTATTCTCCCTAACCAAGGGTTGTGATCATGGCGTAAACATGGGTTGTTTACCTTTGTTGGTAGTGGAATTGGAGGACTCTGAACTACGGTTGGAAAACTTTGAACCTGCCCTGAGATGCTGATATTCTATTTTCTTGAATAGGGTTACAACCTTATTTAAATTATATAGGGTTTGTAAGGATACCTAGTCTCGATGGAAACTCACAACCCGTGTACAAATCTGGATATTTGTTAATCTTCAGTTTCCTCCAAATCATTGCAATTCGCCAGCCTGTCAAACTCCTCCATATACTCATTAACTGTCTAAGTACCTTGCCTGCAATCCTGGTACTGTCTAAACAACTCCTGCTGGTAATCTGGTGGTAAGAACCAATCTGCCATTAATCTCTTCATTCTCCTCCATGATCGTATTGGAAGCTTCCGTTCATGAGTACGATTTAATTGAACACGTTTCCACCAAACGGATGCTCCTCCTTTTAATTTGTAGGCCACTAAACACACCTGTTTGTCATCTACAGTACCCATATAATTGAAAAACTTTTCCACCTCACTGACCCAATCCAAATACTCTGCAATGGAGAGACATTACCATTAAATGATGGTAACTCTACTTTCATCCGATAGTCCCTCTACTCCAGATAATCTCAGCCATTATCCTTCACCACGATGATTCCTAAGGACTCTCTCTACATACTCATCGTCCTCACTATTCTCTTCGTTGTAGTTTTGCAGACTGTTCTGGTTTGGACCCCAATGGGGAAGGCCACGCGCTCAATTATCACGTCGCTCTTTGTCATCATGATTAGGGTTTTGGTTAAGCAAGGTGGTAAGCGCTTCTTGAATCTAGTCCAGAGTCTGCTGGGTTGAATCAGGAAACTGTTGATTTTCATCACGAAAATCAAACATCGTCATCGCCATCAATGTTGTGGTGGTCACCATCTCACTAGTTAGCCATTAGACCAGGGTAAGTCAAGGCTCTTATACTAATTGATATCACAGAAGCCTGAAGAAAGAACACACGATGCTCTCTTTGATGGACAAAAACTAAACTGTTAATTCCTAGGTAATAAACCTTGAATCCACGAAGGGTTCCTTGAATCCACAAGGTGATAAATCTGAAATCCACCAAAGAACACAATAGACACAGGTCTGAATTTTTTATTAATAATAAACTCCTTTACCTCTGACGGGTACAAAACATATAAATATTGAGAAAAACGTCTAAAAACCCTAAGTTGCACTAATTATGCGATTATGTGACAAAATATCGAAATTTACCAAAAATAGCAAAATTGAGTTAAATGCAAAATCATAAACTACTGACCTTAAGGGTCGTCCCAAAACAAATGGGAATGTATTTTGGCTTTTAAACTAAAAGTTATTAAGAAAAACAAATATTACTATAAATAGCAAAAACACTATTTTTGGGGCCTTAATGAAGGAATTCGCCTAAATTTTGACGACTTTCATGACATGAAACTGGATCAATATGCGGTTTCCCTTCAACCTGCCAAATTTCATGCAATTCTGATACTATCACCCTAGTGGCCTTGACTAGCACCCCCCTTTGCTCTTGTATTATGACTTCCTGCACCCCTGCTATTCTAGGAAGGCATGTGCTGTCTGTTCTACATCAGTGCTAAGCTCTACGATGAGAGTGAGTCCTGGTTTGCTCGGTTACTCTCCGATGAGAGTTTTCACATAATGATGCTCGTACATGGCTGAGTGGTGTGATGGTGAACCATAGGAGTTGTTTGGATGGGTTGGGTGATCAAAAGGGTTTTGCTAAGGCTCATGAAGTGGTAAAGAATTTGACAATGATATTGAGTGAAGCTCTTGCTTTGTATGGGAAAAGTGTGGACAAGACAAAGGGTAAGTGGTATATAACTATATATAGTTGCTCCGTTTGTTTCACCTAGTGGCATGCAACATTTTAAATTGAAGGTTAAAAAACCATGATTAACATTAAGTGACGTTAGGGATATGATAAAATTGAGAAATTATTGTGTAGTCCCAGAGTACAAGATCAGCATGCTGACCTTGTACTCCCAGCCAATATTAGCATGCCGGCACATAATAACTTGCTTACCTCAGCGGGATTACCAACTGAGGGTGATCTATTAACATCTGTTAACGCCTGGAAATTTTTAGTTTCACTTTTAATGTTAAAACAGGGGCACTCCTTCCTTCTCTCAAACTTAGGCCCTGTTTGACTCACCATTTTAAACACATGTTTTCAATTTTTAAACAACATTACATATATTTCCACACACTTTTTCACCCACATGTATTTTCAAAAAAACTGAAAATTGTTGTATAAACACATGTATCAAATGGACCCTTAACATGTAAGACTTAACAACTCATGTGTCATCAATTGTCAAAAAGAAAAAATCAAATGTTTATTTATTAGGGTGTTACAGTCTATTAATTACATTCATTATGCTATGTTGTCCCATATACCTTAAGAAAAAGTTGCAAAACATTATCACCTTGCACCCATGGTGCGGTGGTTACTCCACAAGTATAAAAACTTATAGGGTGTGGGGTTCAAGTCTTTAGGAAAAGAGTTTCACACACATTTATACTTAGATTAGGTTAGAGTAAAATTCTATCTTGTAAAAAAAAAATTAAAAAAGGTTGCAAAACATTCATGCCTATATTTATACCCATATATCAAACGTAATTCTTCAGTCCCTTTCAAATCCAAGAAATTACAAACACAATTTTTTGGTTAAGTACTAATACAACAATAAAGCAACAAATCGCTAACATTACCTTCTACTCAAAGATAAATCCTTGACGTAACCAAAAGAGACGCTACCATTAAAAGCAAAAGAGGGAGAAGGATAAGAGTTGTTTTATTAGGGTGTTAAAGTCTATTAATTACATTCATTATGCTATGTTGTCCCATATACCTTAAGAAAAAGTTGCAAAACATTACCATCGCGCACCCATAGTGCAGTGGTCACTCCACAAGTATAAAAACTTGTGAAGTGTGTTGTTCAAGTCTTTAAGAATGGAATTTCACACACATTTACACTTACATTATGTTAGAGTAAAATTCTATCGTGTAAAAAAAATTAAAAAAAAAGGGTTGCAAAACATTCATGCCTATATTTATACCAATATATACAAACGTAATTCTTCAGTCCCTTTCAAATCCAAGAAATTTCAAACACAATTTTTTGGTTAAGTACTAATACAACAATAAAGCAACAAATCGCTAACATTACCTTTGACTCAAAGATGGATCACTGACGTAACCAAAAGAGACACTACCATTAAAAGCAAAAGAAGGAGAAGGATAAGAGTTGCTTATTTGTATCAACATCATCATTATGAATATCATTCATAGCTAGTAACTCTTTTTGACTGGCATTCGAATCTACAGACATCTTTGGTTTAAAATATTCAAAACACGATAGCGGCTTTAGCCCAAGCCCGTGGATGGGGTAGGGTCACCAATTCTTAAATGGTTACAACATCTTGTGAGGTTCCACGTTTGTGAATTGTAAACCTATTTTTCAAGAGCTTCAGTCATAACCACTTCCTATCCTTTTGAATTCTAACACTAGCTATCACGTAATTTTGCATGAACAGTGGAGAGTGCGTATTTTCCCACCTTCCAATTATCTCTTATTGCATTTAGAAATAAAGAAGTGCTACTTCTACAATAAATTTCTAATTTTGAAAATTCAAGCTCACAAAATTTAAAATTATTAAGAGCCAACATTTTGTCGTCGTAGGAATATGTTTAGAATTTTTTGTATTATGTTGCCTTGTAATTTTTTTTGTATACACATGAATAAATTTAAAAATAAGTACAATTAAATACATATGGACACGTTTGGACCTCAATTTGATACTCTAAAACCTATAGCCATCGAACGAGGATGGACCCTAGATTTCAAGCTAAGGGGCGGAGTATAAGCAAAAAAAATTAATAAAAAAAAAATTTCAAATAGACATCCATATAGTATTAACAAATTATCAAATAAGACAAATACATAAAATTATTGTTTTTTAATAGATTAGATGCGATCATCTACCAACAATGAAAAAAAAAATATTAAAACAATTAATAAAAATTAATATTTGAATGTAATGTAGTTTAAAATAAATAATATGATGTGAAGTGTTTTAAAAAAAGAGTATGTAAAATAGAAAATGTCGGATCTTATACTAAAATAGATGGAATTTTTTACATTAGTTAATGTTAATGCTCTTATACTTGGGCTAACTAGGATTTTAAAATTCTTTTTAAATTTTGTTTTTGTTAAATTTTTAAGTTAGATAACTGCTAGATGGGCTGGGCTGGCTAGTTGATTGGAGGGGAAGGATATCTAAGGTTTTGAAAGAGGAGGGCCCAGCAATTGCACAAAAAAAATATATAACTAGTAAAAAGAAAAGAAAATTTTCTTAAGATCGTGGACCCGGGCCCTCGACCCCTAGGGTCCGTCCCTACCATTGAACCATAGATTTTTTTTTTTTTTTTTGGTCCCAATAACAAATCTTAAGATAAAAATTTTACTATGGGTAATCATTTTCAAGTAAAAGAAACTTAAATTGAAATTCCCCTTAATTTGTTAGAAGAAAATTGTAAATATAACCCTTTAACAATTTTTTATCACGTACATTTAAACAATATAGTATATGGATTTATGGAATCATTACGTGTGTCTGTGAAAGAGTCTCAATTGGCCAAGACTCAGATTTTGACTCTCTATGAACCTTTTAGATTATTTCCCATGCTTTTTGTTAATGAATCTCTCCATTGGACAATACATGTAAATGGAAGGAAAAAAAAAAAAAAAAAACCAGCACTTTGATTTTAAGTTTTGATGTCAAGAGTTCGAGTTTATGAGACTTCCTTATAGAGATACACTTCTTCACTTTTGAGTCTCCCGACTATTTTTAATGGAATGTTAGATTTTGTTGAAGACAATTTAATGCTAACTGTATGGGTGATGTGTGCATATAATGTGCCTAAAACAACCAAGCACTTTTCTGGGCCTAAGTTAAGTGGAGTCTCTTTTCATATATGAAGAATTATTAGTTTCTTCTAATATTCCAACAGTAGTCATCATTGAATACTTTTATGTAAAATCATCAATTTGATATTTGCATATTTTTAACAACTTTGGCCTCAATTTAATTGGTTTCTTTATACTAATTAATACCACAATGATCATGCTAAAATCATGAAATGACCTTGTTATTGGCATGTTAAATGCCTTTCATGCAATATATGGCCACATTACTATGAAAATTTTCATATACATAGTATAAAATAAAAATTTGTCATTTCTCTTTAATACCTCAATTCAACTTCTAACAATTTCGTTTTAAATCCTACTCAAATTCGTGCTCTGCAATTATAAGGCATAGAATTTGTGGCTATTTTGATAAAAGTTCACTCCTAGTTCAATTTTTCTTTTCTTTTTCTTAGTCTGGCAAAGTAATACTTGAATTAAATAAAGATGTAGTTAATCATGAAAGTTAAACAAACAAATATGCAAAACCCTAGAATGCATGATATGTATAAACATGTGAGAAATGTAATATCTTAATTGCTAAAATGATGCATGATCCTGTGAATTCAATTCAATTAATTGTGATTTAAATTTCCATGTGAGAACAATCCAACTCTTAAAATTCATTTTTATTAATTTATGTAATCAATCCTTGATTTTATACTTTATTTTTATTATTTTGTGCAAAGAACTCATTAATGTTTCATGTAGAGGTGGCAAAATAAGCCCAAACCCATTTGCCCACCCAATTATTAATTGGGTTAGATGGGCATCAACCCAATTAGACCCAATGATTATTGGGTTTTAACTAAAAACTCATTTAACCCAAAATCAATATAGTCCAAAATCAATATACCCCAAATTCAACCCAGCCCTTCCTAAAAAAAAAAAAAAAAAAACCCAGCCCTCAGGTTTCACGACGGTTTTCATTTTCCCTCATTTTCTCGGCTTCCAATCACATCAAAACTCTTCAAAGCTTCAATAGATTTTTGAGTTGTTCACTAGAATATTCATGCTATCTCTTTCCGGTCACTCCAGCACTCATCGATAAGCTTCGAATCTCAGATTTGGTTCCTCTCTTTAGTTACTCAAAAGTCTTCTTTTGCTTTCCTTCGTTTTCTTTGTTACCGAACAGTTTACATCTTATAATTTTGTTCGATTTTATTTTTTCTAATTTCGATTGCCTGGACTATTTTTTGGTAATTTAAATCTGTGAAAGTAGTTAGTATTTACATTTCGAAGGGTACTGGGTTAAGAATAGAGTAATACTGACATGTTCTACAAAGTAAATGAAAGAAATGGGTTTAAAGCTTAATGGGGGTGATGGGTTTTCTTTGAATCACTAAGTCAACACCCAAGCCTACATTTGATAAGAATAATAAAAGCAAATACCACTCAACTTCACTAGGGTAAGGATAAATTTTGACTTAAACAGTACCAAGAACAGTTCTCTAATGCTAAAATTGGATGCAATGCTCAAAAAAAAGTTAAGATATAAATCTGGTAAGAATAATAACTGAAAAATATTAAATAATGTTGATTCTGTAATATTTCTTTATAGGAAATTTAATACCAAATTTAGAAGGAAAAAAAAAGATTAATATTAAACATTGATTAATAGCATTGTAAAGGAAAATTTTCTTTCAAAAAGAAATTAAAAGAAAATTTGAGTGCTGTTATGGATATTATAAATTTTATTATAGAAGCAATAGACTTATGCAATTGCTTATAAACCCAAAAACAAAAAAGTTATTAGTAATTTAGAGTCCAAATTTGGTAAGAATTTGGTGTAAAATTCATGCTTTACAACACCCAATAAGAGATTGTCACATCAAATTTTTACTTAAAATTCAATAGATAATCTTACCTCACATAATAGCATCTCAATAAAACTCACAGTTAAGTTTGATTTTCAACTGTGTATTAGAGTTATTTGAGTGTAGTTGTGTTTATTCTTTAATATGTAATATGATGATGTTGCATATTGAGATTGAAGGGTTTTACACCATATTTTGATAGAATTTAATCTCATTTAGTTAATATGTTGTTGATATAACATCACTTACCTTCAATGACACATAAACAATAGATTTATGTAATAGCTTTTGGACAAAATTTACATTGAAAACTACAATTTAATAGTGAGTTTTACCCTCTCTTCTTTCTTTTTTTATTTTTTTTATTTTGAGAAATCCTTCAACTTCACTTTATTCAGTTGGCTAGTAAATCAGCTAGCATGACATTGGAAATGTCTGGAAGAACGTTCTCCAACCAAATTTCAAACAAACAACAAAGTCTAGCTCTCCTAGCTAAAGCATGTGCTATTGCATTATCTTGCCTATAAAAGTGAGAGAATGACCAACTCCGAAGGGAGTTTACAAATGACAAATGAGAAATGGTAAAATCTCTCATCGTCAAATAAAAAATTAGAGGGTTGAAAGTTGAAACCTACATACAATAAAAATCAATTGGTTTTTTAGTTTGATGATAAAGAGCAATTATCTTGATACGGACGCCATTGGTTAAAACTTTTCATATATATATACACACACACACACACAGTATAACTATTTTCATTTAGCCAATAAAGTTTTCATTAATGATATATTCACCCATCATTTTTTAACTTATCATGTCACTTATATCTGAATATTATAACAATAATTTTGTGTTTTACCAAATCATATTTGCATAAAATAGGTGTATAGGAGGATGGTTTATGGGCAAGGTACATGACATTTGAGAACACAACAAGTCCCCAAAAGCAACAAGCAGTGGCCCTAAGGGTGATTTTGGATCACACTGTGTTCTATCGATGCAGCTTCAAAGGGTACCAAGACACTCTTTTAGTGCACTCCCTAAGGCAATTTTATCACGATTGTCACATATATGGCACAATTGATTTTATATTTGGTGATGCCTCAGTAGTCTTCCAAAACTGTGACACCTTTGTCAGGAGGCCAATGGATCGCTAAGCCAACATCATAACAGCACAAGGTAGAGATGATCCAAAGGAAAATTCAAGAATTTCAATTCAAGGTTCACGGGTTAGGGCAGCACCTGGTTTTGTTGGTCTAATTGATCCAAAGGGGTGAATAGAATGGCTAGGAGACTCTACACTATTCTATGGGAAGTCTATGAACATAGGTTCTGGTGTCTCTACTAAAGGGAGGGTGCAATGACTTAGTTTTCATGTGCTTACAAATTCTCAAGAAGCTAGTCTTTTTACGGTGAGTAATTTTATCCAGGGGGAGTCATGGATTCCAATGACTGGTTTGCCAATGAGGCCTGCAATTTAAGGGTCACTTTGTTCATTTGAGATTCTACTATAATGTGATAATGTGCTTTATAGCTTATTAACCACAACTACAAGAATTTTATTTGTATGCACTATAATAACTGCTCCATGTGGTCGAAATACCAATCTATATATATATATATCTCAAAATTGAAGCGTAACATTTAATATTGTTACGCTCTAGTTAAGCCATATCAGTAATCATGTTATTACCCTTTCTTATTTTTCTACGTTTTTACCATAATTTTTAAATACTATTAAATATATATTTCAATTGTTTTCCAACCCTATCTCCACATAAAGCCCAAACCCAACCCAATAGTCTTTAACACTAACCCTTTTGCTTTCTAACGCCAAACTCTCTCTCTTCCCTCCTTCTTCAACTCTTCCTCTCATCCGGCCCTATCTCCATCATAAAGCCCAAGCTTTATAGTATTCAATATATGTTCCTTCCATGTAATGCTCTCCACCATAAAGCCCAAACTCGTTCCAAATACTCTTTTAACGCCAACCCCCTCTCGTTCTCCCATCCTTCTTTTGTTCTTCTTGTCTTTCATGCTTTCAAAATTTCAAAGCTACAACTTTTTAACGCCAAACTCTCTCTCTTACCTCCATCTTCAACTCTTCCTCTCCTTATTTAACTTAATCACTCCTTCGTACCTGTTCAATTGCCACTATCCTTAAAAAATCAAAAGACAGTATATTTGAACTATCAAAACTCCTACATAAATAAATTATTAATATTGAAATAGCTAAAACAGTCATTAATAGAGCTATTCAGTTGCTTTTCAAAACCTGATTCTTAGTCATACATGTATTAAGCCTTTGTTCATGACCCCTAAATAATTCTCATCTTTTCAACTTCAATGTTGTTCCACAAATATTTTGTAAGCACGAATGTCACTCCACTTGTGAAATACTTCTTCAAGTATCTCCAAATCCCAATTGTAAACAAAATGAAATGGTTCTGCTAAAATAGTGTTTATATTATCTTTTGTTTGTGTAGGTTGTTCATATTATCCACCACTTAAACACGAATTATCTATTACATTGCAAGGTCAACAACTTGATTATTTCTTCAGGTATCTATAAATCTAAATTATAAATAAAATGAAATGGTTCTACTAAAATAGTTTTCATATTATCTTTTAGGTTGTTCATATTATCCACCAGTTAATCACGAATTATATGTTAAATTACAAGGTCAACAGCTTGATTATTTCTTCAGGTATCTATAAATCTCAATTGTAGATAAAATGAAATAGTTATGCTAAAATAATGCTCATATTATTTTTTAGTTGTGTAGGTTATTCATATTATCAACTAGTTAATCACAAATTACCTGTTAAATTGCATGTTCAAAAGTTGGATTATTTTTTCAGGTATCTCTAAATGTCAATTATAAATAAAATGAAAACGCTCTGCAAAAATAGTGCTCATATTATCTTTTGGTTTGTAGGTTGTTCATATTACCCCCAGTTGATCACGAAATAACTGTTAGATTGCAAGTCCAGAAGTTGGAATCAATTTCCCTTGACCTTAATCTACATTTAGTATTGTAAAAAACTTTTTTACATTTTCTTCCCTTCTCTTTTGTTTGAAATAATTTTTTATTATAATTATAATTAGTAAATGATGGTTTGTAGGTAGTATGGAGTCTTTCTTATTATGCACAATTGAGAATAAGGATGATTCTTGCATCTAGGAGAAATCGCAATTTTCCAACCAATATTCATGCTCCTGCAACTCAACTCAACTCAGCGCAAATTTACTGACTTGCAATTGAATAAGGGTAGTGAGATGAAAAGGCAAATGAATATGAGTTATTAGGTATATAATAGAAGTAATTTAGTATCAAATAACTTCAACAATTTTAATACTTTGAGAGGAGAGATTTGTTTAAAAAGAAGATTTGCTTCATTTACGATTATCTCACCTTCACAGAGTATTGTTGGTAGATTTTTCATAAAGTTACATTTTTGTATATTATTAAAGTCTTCTATTTTAAAAAATAATCTATATGATGGATTTAATTATGTTTGATTACTCTTAGGCCATTCAAGATGCATGGAGGATGATTCATTTGGAAGGAGCACTAGATACAGGCGACATGATTATAATAGTGAGATTGCCACAAAAAAAAAATTCTAATATTTGTATACGCACTACTTTGAATGAAGATGGTGTTATCACCACAAACGTATTTGAAGACCGAGTTCCTTCGGTTACTAGTTATTTTACTCATAATGTGTCAAATATAAAACGTTATACTGAAATGTTGCATTCTTCTACTCAAACTGATGAAATCTATATATTTTAAAATGTTGTTAACATGCCAAATTATTCCATAATAAATATTAACTTATTATTCAATTATGATCTTAGGAAGTTCACACATGAATAATGGTAAGAGTTCAATAATGCAATCAAGTGATAAGCCACTTTAGGGTAATCTAGATGAACTCATCGTAAGTGATATATTATTTACTTAACATGCTTTATTCATTTCAATGGATTTCTCATTTTAAAATCAATTTAATTTAGAATTAATTTCAATGAATATATGTGTTTGTTTTATATAAACTCACTGAAACTTGGAACTTTGGTCCTCCTACTCATGTTTGTGAACATTGTGGAGCATAAGCTTAGTTTGAGGAAGGACTATAAAATCAAAGAAGATTAAAAATACAAATTTAGTCTATGTTGTTCTAATGGCATTGTCCATCTTCCTCTTATGAAAAATCCACCTCCTTTACTAATAAAACTATTCAATTTAAATGATGGAAAAAAGTCGTTAAAGTTTCAAGTGGGAATAAGGTGGAGAAAATAGTAAAATAGGCATAACTTTCTAACTATATAATTAGTTGTTACGGTTTGGAAACTATATTTTTTACTAGCATCTCGAGTCTAAGAGGCTCGATTTTGGGCCTATAAATCGAGTCTTTGAAGGTTGATTTTTATAGTCTAATTTCATCTGATGTGGCATATTTTCCACGTGGCGTCTAGTTGGAAATCGAGTATCTGAGACTCGATTTATATCTTTTATATTTCCTCTTCTTTGTCTTTATTTTTTCTGGGTTTCACTCTCTTCTCACCTGATCTGCTTCTTTCTTCCTCTTCCCCGCTGATCTGCCCAGCCGCCCAGCCACCCAGCCGCCGCCGACCCACGCGAACCCAGGCCGCCGCGCCTTAGGTCGCGCGAACTTGGGGCGCGGCGGCCTGGGTCGCGCCCAGGCAGCGCGAACCTGGGTCGCGCCCCAAGTCGCCGTGGTTTTTTTTTTTTTTTTTATGCGTACTGGGTTCTGCGTGATCTTCCCATGGTGGTGATGAATTTTGATGGTTGTCGTGATGAATTTTGATGGTTGTCATGTATTTCAGGAACAGATGGTAAAAGAGTTAGATTTAATTTTTTTGGGTTTGTAAATCGAGTCTTTAAGACTCGATTTTTAGGTTGATTCCACGTGGAAAAAATGCCACATCAGACAGAATTAGACCATAGAAATCGAGCATTAAAGACTCGATTTATAGCCCAAAATCGAGTCTTTTAGACTCGAGATGCTAGTAAAAAATATAGTTTGCAAACCGTAACAACTAATTATATAGTTAGAAAGTTATGCCTATTTTACTATTTTCTCCGAATAAGGTTGTACAATTTACCATTTGCTTTTACCTCTTTAGGTAGTAAAGTAGATAAATATGTGAATAATTGTATATATCCATATGTTTTTTATTTTAATGGCTAGAATTATCATTGAATTGGGTCACTTCTTCATATTCATAGCTCAACTCTATATCTATGATACAAAAAAAAAAATAGGATGTAGAATTGATGCAAATGTCGAAAAAGAAAGGAAAAATGATGTAGATCCTAATATTGCTATTGGATTATTGGAAATGTTAGATGATTGTAATCAATTGGTGAAAGCATTTAGAACGATAAGGGACAGATTGAGTGAATCTGAAATGCGAAATGTTAAAATTTGCTTGATTGAGACATGCAATCCAAATGAAAGACAATATACCCTTCCTACATCATCTAAGGTTGCTGATATCATTGTTGTTAGGGACTTTAGTGTTGAGAGCTCCAATCGCGACATCATAGTTGAAAATAAGACTTGTATCAAGGAAGTATGTCTTCAATATATTCAAGACCATCAGGTTGACTTCCTAATAGAGCTTTTTAGTGGTCTAATGGATGTTGTACTTAGTGGAGATATGGACTCAATAATAATGGGCAAACATGAAATTTTGCCTTTTATATTTACAAGAAGTCCAAGGTCTATGATACAAAATTATCAAAATGCAATGGTAATATGCAGACGGGCTAGATATCTAGATCTTTTTATAACCTTCACCTACAATTAAAAGTGGTTAGAAATAGGTTTGTTTTTGGACTCTATTCCTAGTTAGAAAATTGAGGACCGACCTGATATTGTAGCAAGAGTTTTCAAAATAAAGTTGGGTCAACTATAGTGCAAGATCTTACCCATGGAGAGCAATTTAAAAGAGTTATTGCAAATATGCAATTTTAGATAAAAATTTTCCCCTTTTTAAGTAATATAATGACTATATTTATTGTTAAGTTTTAAGTTTAAAATTATTAATTAATTGTATTTGTGTATACTATTGAATTCCAAAAAAGGGACCTGCCACATGTCCATATTCTTCTTTACCTTGATCCTAAAAACAAATGCCCAACTCTTACACATATTGATAGTATAAATGTTCAAAGCATTTTCCAAAAAAGTTTTTATACAAAAACAATGATTCAATGATGATGGTTTTCCAAGTTATCGAGAAGAAATGATGGACAAATTGTAGAGAAAAAATGGAATACTTTTGGATAACCGGTATTTTATTCCTTACAACATAGACCTCATGGTCACATACCAATCAAATATAAATGTTGAGTGGTGCAACAGGTCTCAGTCAATCAAATATTTGTTTAAGAATATAAACAAATAATCAGATAGAACGGCTATTATTTTCCAAGATAATCCAATAACAAATGGTGATGATCATTCTAAGATTGTTGTTGATGAAACAAAAAACTATTTGGACTGTAGGCATATTTCAACTTCTGAAACATGTTGAAGGATATTTGAATTTAAAATTCAATATCAAACCCCAGCTATTGAAAGGTTAAATTTTCTTTTTCTTTTTTAAACATATCCAAAGTCGATTAATCTGAGGCAATTAGTTCATCATCCTAGAGTTAAAGATACCATGTTCATAATATGGATGAAGGCTAATAATTCTTTTGAAGATGCTAAAAAGTTGACATATACTGATTTCCCTACAAAATGGGTTTGGCATAACAATGTAAAGCAATGGAGTGAAGAAAAACTGGAAAATGTATTAGGAGGATTTATTTTGCACATCCTTCAAGTGGTGACAAGTATTATTTGAGAATGCTGCTTAACATTGTTAAAGATCCAAGAAATTTCGCTAAGATTAGAAAAATATATGATGCTGTTTATGAAACATATAAAGAGGCATGTTATGCATTCGGGCTTCTTGATAATGACAAGGAATGGCATGATGCTATATTGGAAGCATTAAAGTGGGATTCTGGAAAAAGTTACATAAATTGTTTGTAACTATCTTATGCTTTGTGAAGGAGCTGATCCATCCAGTCTATGGAAATCACATTGGAAATTATTCTCAGAAGACATACTTCATATTTAAAGGCCTATCTTGCAATTTCACGAGTTTAAATATTTAAAAAAATAGTTGAAAAATTATACCTTACATGAAACTAAGAAACTACTTCAATAATTTGGAAATCTCTTGGAGACTATCCACAAATGCCACAACTTGATATGAATTTGATTCAAAAGAGTAGTAATAGGTTGATTCAAGAAGAAATTTCCTATGACATCTTAGCTTTAAAAAAGGAACATGAAGTTATACTCGTTGGTTTAAATAGTGAACAAGAAAAAATTTACGATACAATAATGCAAGCTATTGCTAATCAAACCGATGGCTTTTTTTCTTGTTTATAATTATGGTAGAATTGAGAAGACTTGTCTTTACAAAACAATTTTGGTTGCTGACAGGTCCCAAGAAAAAATTTACTCTTACTATTGCATCATCAAGAATTGCTTCTTTGTTACTCCTTGGAGCTACAACTACTCATTCACAATTTCATATACCAATTAATATTTTTTATGAATCTACTTGTGAAATTAAGCAAGGAATGCAAGTAGCTGAACTTATGATGAAAACATATGTTATATTATGGGATGAGGCACCTATGACACATAGAAATTTTTTTAGAGGTACTTGATCAATTTCTTTGTGATATTTTATGCATCCAAGATCCTAATTGTGTTAACAAACCATTTGGAGGAAAGGTTGTGGTATTAGGAGGAGATTTTCGATGTATACTATTAGTTGTCTGGAAAGGTAGAAGAGAAGATATTGTGCACTCTGTAATTAACAAATAATATCTATGGAAAGAATGTCAAGTTTTCAAGTAATACAAAAATATGAGACTTCTTCAAAATATATTAAGCAATTCAGAATATGCATTAATGGTGAATTTTAGTGAGTGGATTTTGAAGATTGAAAATGTTGAATTAGGTGAAGAAGATGGAGAAAATTCAATTACCATTCCAACTGACTTGATTATCAAACATATTGAAAATCCAATGGAAGATATAATAAGAAACACATGTCCTAATTTATAAATGAAATTCACAAATCATAGTTACTTACAAGAGAGAGCTATACTTGCACGCAACTAATGAAGTTATTGAAGAACTTAATGATTATGTAGAATCGTGATTACATGGTGAAAAACAAACATATTTAAGCTCAAATTCCATATGCAAAGCTTCCTCAAATATTGCTGACCAAGATCTATTGTATCTAGGTGAATTCTTGAACACATTAAGATTAACTAGATTGTCAAATCATAAATTAAAGTTGAAATTAGGTTTGCCTATCATGTTGATTCAAAACTTAAACCAAAATGCAGGTTTTTGTAATGGAACAAGATTGGTAATTACTAAATTGGGTCATGGGTTATAGAAGCAAAGATCATTACTGGTACTAATATTGGAACACATGTTTTTATTCCAAGAATCACCTTGTCTCCAAGTGACTATAAATGGCCATTTCTCTTGAAGAGACGACACTTTCCAATTTCGGTATGTTTTGCAATGATATTTAATAAGAGTCAAGGGTAATCATTGAAACATGTTGGAGTATATTTGTAAGTTCCATGATTCATACTCCCTTTAAATGACATGTTGGCATGTTGGTTCCTTCTTGCGAAGGTGGGGTGCGTGGTACTTAATCTCCCTAAAAGTGGTTTTAGACTCAAATCGATGTGAGCCTAGGAGTACGCAATGCCTCTTAAAAAAAGTAAAGGAGTTACCGCTTGATTATAGGTCTAGGAACCAAAGAAAAGCCTCCATAAAGGTCTTCCTACTAGATAAGGTTCGGAGTTAGGGTACATAATGGGAACATGGTAAGCATCCCAAGCCTAACCAGCTGTAATTGGCCTTCATATATTGTTACTTGATTCAGATAGGAGTTAGATTTATCCTAAAGGTTCAAAAGTGTGCATTTGCATCTAGACTTAGGTGTAGTCTACGGGTTATGTGAGACAGATATGGAAAGCGAGGCAGACATGTGAGCATGGAAACATAGAAATAGACAACAATATCAGCACGTCATTATGGTAGGGATAGAGGCATGTGAGTATTCAAGTATACAAACATGTAAGTGCAAAAAGAAAACAACATCCAAGGGTGTGCATGTATATACCTAATCATGCATATCGTGGGCTCATGCATGTAGATTCCAAATAGAGTTGCAAGTCTTACTCTAAAGTATGATTAAGTTCTCTGAGGAGAAATTAGTAATAGAAGTGAAATCTTCATTAATTGATATGTTTTTTCTCTTTATTATACTTAGTTTGTCTTGATTTGACATTAAGGATCTTGCATCTTTTAAGGCTTAAGAGGATTTGATAAATTAAGGTTTGATTGACTTGACTTTTAAGGTTACCTATTAAATTCAAAATAAGAAAAAATATTAAAACGTGGCCTTAATGATAAATAAATCTAAAAAGGCAAGAAATCTGGTTGGGTCCAAATTGGCGTATGTCGTAAGAAAGTTACGTACACACTCTTCTATTAGTATATGCAGTTGAGATTCAAAAAAGATTTCTAGAAAAACAACCAAAACAAGAACTCTAGTGGTCTGAAAAGTGCATACATAGGGATATGGATGCATACGCATCTTATCTAGTGCATTTGCATCTTGAGGAAAATAAGAGTTCTTACACATTCTTAACACAATCAAGGGAAATAAACTAAACCAAAGGCAAAGAATAGATTATGTACATGCAAACAACATATTAATGCTTAAAAACAACAAGAAACATAAAGGAAACAAAAATCTAAGAGGAGAGTATGGATCATGGAAAAGATCCACATCTCTTCCTTGTAGCACTTACAATGATATTGTTTTTGACCAACTCCTCGGCTGAAATCGACTACTGCAGCTGTGTATGTGGGAGGATGAGTTGAGTGACTTGATTAGGGTTGACTAAGAGAACTTAAATAGTATGTTTGTAAGCTTGAACCAACTAGAAGTTTGAACATGGATGAAAAAGAGACTACCTTTAAACCAACAAGGATCTGAAGATCAATCTAATACTCAACCATTTTGCCCTTCTAGTCTTAAAACTCTAGGTTTAGGCATTTTGAGGGAATTTTGATAGAGTTTTGGTAATACTTAATTTTTAACCCTCTTGGATGTTGAAAATGGGGGTATTTATAGGGGAAATTGGTATCTACAATTTAATGACACGTTTGGGCAGCCGGTTGGTCAGGCTAGTTACCCTAACATCTCATCAAAATAGAAATGGAGTAATTTTAGGTTTTCTGTCAAGAGAATGTGTATGCCATAGATTGGGTGTGTACGCATTCTTTGTTAGCGTTGGCCAAATTAGCTCAAATTGTCTTTTAGGCTTTGGGCTTCGTACCTATTTAATCGTTGGGCTTGCGCTTGGACTGTATTGAGTCATGTTTAAGCTTGTCATCTTCATTGGGTTCTACACACGATGCTAATCATTTTGGTAGCGATTTGTTTTCTCGTCATTGGGAATGGGGGGCTTGGATATAAGTCGAAACGAAACGGGGTGTCTAGTATCTACCAAATTTGATTTTCATTCATGGACAATTATATGTTGTAGTATCTAGAGTTACAAGTAGAAATGGCCTGAAGTTCCTCATCATCAACAATGAAATTGAAGAAGAGTTACAAAAATATATGGTTTCTAAAGAAGTTTTTACAAGTCTTACTTAATCTTTGACACAACAAATAATAGAATTCCTATTGCAGGTCTGTACTCACCTCTCCTATCATTTGTTTAGTATTAATTTGGTCATTAATGTTAACTTAACTTGAAGAAATTACATATTATAATGTTTTATTTTTTTGGCATTTGTTAACTTAAAATTATCTTGGAAGAGCAAGATGGAGTAGAAGGGTTAGTTTGATATGATCACGCATTCTCTCTACACTTTTTCTCTCTAACACTTTCATTCTTTTGAATCAAGACAGTGGAAGTCCTATAGATCTGTACCCACCTCTCCTATCATTTATTTAGTATTATTTTGGTCATTAATTTTAACTTAACTTGGTGAAATTACAAATTATAATGTTTTATTTTTTTGGTAGCTGTTAACTTAAAATTAATTTGGAAGAGAAAGATGGAGTTGAAGGATCAGTTTGATATGCTCACGCATTCTTTCTACACTTTTTCTCTATAATGTTTTCATTCTTTTAGAGAAATGAGTAACAAGATTAGACAGAGAAAAAAATTCAGATTGACTAAAAAAAATAGTTTTTATTTTTATGGAAATGAGAGGGTGTTGATGCCACTGTCTTTGATTTTTTAATGCCTAATGTTGTTTAGTAATTTTTCATACTTGTACAATTGTCATTGTGCTTAAAAATTCCAAACACTTGAAATTATAGTCATTACTATCAACGTCAATTATTTTACCTTTACATATACATAAAACTATTAGGTTCCTTATGAGAAACCGATTCGTAGTCATACATATTTAAATTTTAATATTGAAACAACTGAAATTACAATCATTAATATCCACATTAGTTATTTTACTATTCATGAGAGTAAAGGAAGACATAGCAATGCTATGGACACATGTTAATTTATTTGGTGGGCTCATCATTTGCTGATCATTGGCATGGATGGAATGTGTGGTTGCTAATAAAAACATAATAATATTGATTAAGACATGACTAGGTTGGCGCTTTAGAATTATCCAGCACAAATCAAAGCAAATAGCAGATTGCCTATTTTTGTAGTATACTATAGAAGAACCATAAATCTTATTACTTAGATTTGATAGCCATTGATGTGAATCTCTATCACAAACACACCTACCTTCCTTTAATGTACATTAGGGGAATTAGAAAATTTGTGCATATAATTTATAAAGGGCCATATAGTTTACAATGTAGATATCATTTTTTGAATGTGTCTAGGCCATGAACAATTTGTAGACTTAAAAGGTATTGAAAATGGATTTTTTTGAATCAAATACCAAAACAATTTGAACTGCTATCACCATTATGGATTGGTAATTGAACTGTTATGTGAATCAAATGATGAAAGAATATAACTACTATTATCAATTCTAAATCAAACCATGAATCCTACAATATATTGGTGATGCGTACAAAACATGGCTTAAGTTGTAATAACATAACAAATATTAATTATAATAAGACTATCTTAAAAAAGATTATTACGCGCAACGCATGGATCTGCAACTAGTTACATATAAAAGCTAAATTTTCATGAGAAGTAAAATAAGTGTAATGAGATGTGTTTGTGACAAATCTTATGATCCAACACTAGCATTTCATGGACTAATTGTTCATGATGTAGTTTTTTTTAAACCAAACTTTTGCTAATTACAACTTTTCCAAACAATCTATTTTCAAAAAGTTGAAAAATGAGTTATACAAAATAAACATTATCATTGTGATAATGTAATTTTTTTTTTTTGCTAAGTTCATTATATATTGGATTTAATATTTATGTAGATGAATGAAGGTGTCTTTATGAAAATTCAAATACATACATGGCAATGCAAAGCAAGCATACCTTCTTTTCTTTTTTCTTTTTTAAATAAAGAAAACTAGTTGACAATGTTGATGCAAATGAATTATAAATTCTTGTAATCATGCGCAAGCATTATCGCGAGCAATGGTACTATTTTAGATGGAAATCCGTCTCCAAGCATTCTTTTATATCACTGTACCTAAGATAATATGCCATAGGGCTATAAATGAAACAAGCCGATCATGAACAACTTGGGCTCGGCATGATAAAAATCTCATTCATATTTGTATATATATATATATATATATATTTTTTTTTTTTTTTTTTTAAATAAATAAATCAAGCTTGAGCCTTAGTTTTAGGCTCATTTAATAAATAAGCTAAGCCTAAGTAAAAAAATTTGTTCAAGATCAAGCTTGTGAGCTATAAGGCTTGATACAAAAAATTCAAGTATAGACCCATTTTTATTAGTTTATATGTGTTAATTAAATATATTCATTACACATGTCTTAATAGTGACATGGATAACATGAGACCACTATCCATTACCTTAATTTTTTCCCCTTTCCTCTAAACTGACCAAGAACCATTTTAGACTTTAGTTACATTTAAAAAATAAATGATTAAGTGAGTCACATATGATTCTCCCCTATTAATCATCTAATGTAAAGTTATGAAACATGCTAGTATTTTCCTATTCATAATAGTTACAAACAAGTATTTTTCTAATTCTTCACCATCTAACGTGAATGTAAAAATTATATTTTGAACAATTGTGTGCTAAAGTTGTAGAAATGAAAGGATGAATGAATGAATTTAATTATGTAAATTTTTAATTTGAATAATGGCTAATCATAAATAGGACTAGACACATGATAAAATTGGTAAACTATTTTTTTTTCTTTTTAATTTTAGAGATTTAAGCATTATATAATGTAATTTTCTTATAGTACTAATTTCGTGGTTTTCCAAAGAAGGGAAAAATAATGCAATTATTATTATTATTATTTTTGTGAGAAGAAAAAAGTAATGCAATTAGCTTGTGTTCTTCTTCTCTTCTTACTCCAAAAAAAAAAAAAAAAGAAAAGAAAAGAAAAGAGGCAATGTATTCAAAATAAAATAGAAAGGACAAAAAAAAAGGAATGAAAGTAAATTACGCGCCAGGTAGGGGTCGAACCTACGACTTTCTGCTTAGGAAACAGACGCTCTATCCACTGAGCTACAGGCGCTCGTTGATATCTCCCTCTGGCTTTCAATAAATACATACATAAATATTTCACAAAAAAAAACCAAGTATAAAACATTAAAAAAAAAACAAGACCCACCTCCTTTCCCTCCGTGTCCAATTTCTCTCTGCAACCCTAGCTCTCTCTCTCTCTCTCTCTCTCACAGAAAAGCTTTAAAGCTCGTTTGACCGTTTTGTCGTCATCACATCAGACGGTCCCTGTACTTCTCCTCCAATCATATTCTGATTCTATTAATCACTTTCAGTCATCATCAAGTGACAGTAGTATTTTCTGTATTTTTACCACACTAATATTTTCTTCTACACACGAATACAATTAAAACAACAACAACAGAAAATTAACAATAATCGTGAAAACGATGTCCGGTGGTTCCGATGTGGCCGATACCACTTCCCTATCCTGCGCTCGCTGTGGCAAACCTGCTCACCTTCAGTATGTATTTTCAATTTTCACTTCTTTCTTCTTTTTTTCTTTTTTTCTTTTTTTAAAATAAATTATTATTATTATTATATATCAAAAAGACTATTTTGGTTTTATTAAATTTATCAATGAATGCAAAGAGCCTGAGAATTTAAGCTATTTGTATGGTGATTTTGGAACTTAGGGATGAGGTATTAGGGGAATAGGGGCTGCCGTTTTGCATTTTATGTTTGGGCCGCGGTTGTAAGTCCCCGCAGGGTGATTAATGCTATGTTTGGAAGTTTGGAGGGAGAGGGGTGGGGAATTGGTATCCTCTACCTTATTTGAATTTTTTTAAAATAAAGTGAGGGGAGAGAAATAATTAGCCTTTTCATGGTTTGTAATTTTGTGTAAGGTTAAAGTTTGGTAATTTATTTGGTTAAGTATTTCTATGCTCTATTCTAAATTTAAATTCTTCAATTTGGAGAATTAAAAATGAGAGCTTAGAAGTAGTTAGAATCCCTCCAAATCTCTCTCCCTCTTCCTTTAAAAAACATCCAAACAAGTTAATTTAGCCTACTCTCCCTTCTTCTACTCTACTCCCCTCCATGTAAACAAGCTATAAATGAAGCTGGCATTACTCAATGTGAGCTGCAGTCAATGACTGTTTTTTTTTTTTTTAATTAATGATTTCTGGCTCTACTCTTGAGTCTTGTAACTCAATTGACACCTCCCTAAATGGAGATGTCTAGTGTTCAAATTGCCTTCCACCAACTATTTTGGTCCCTAAAAGATTGTTTTTAGTCCCTAGACTTTAAAAAGATATATATATATTTTTTTTATTTAGAAACAAACACATACGAGGTAGAGAGAAAGGGGTTCTAATACAAAGACGTCTCCATTTGTCACTACTCCAAACGGAGACGTCTAAGGTTCAAATTTCCCTCCACCAACTATTTTGGTCCCTAAATTTTTTTTTAAGTCCCTAAACTTTAAAAAGATCCCTTTTTCTTTTTTGAGAAACAAATACACACACAATGAAAAGGGAAAGAGGTTTTAACACAAAAACACACTACAACTTCACTTAAAAACCATGGTAATTTTTAAGGGAGGGTAACTTTTTAAGAAGATCCTTTTTAAT
Source organism: Castanea sativa (assembly GCF_040712315.1). Lineage (NCBI taxonomy): Eukaryota > Viridiplantae > Streptophyta > Magnoliopsida > Fagales > Fagaceae > Castanea > Castanea sativa. The sequence goes on along the minus strand of NC_134023.1, from coordinate 44,282,722 downwards.
CCTTAAACTTTGTAAAAGAGTTTTTATTTTTATTTTTAATAGTTTAGAAACAAAAATAGGGATGAAAAAACGTTTTCCAATAGTTTAAGGATGAAGAAAGATATTTTTTAGAGTTCTGAGGACGAAAAGGGAAACATTTTCAATAGTTTAGGGACAGAAGATGAACTTTTCAATAGTTTAAGATGAAAAATGAACTTTTGGTGAAGTTTAGGGACCAAAATAGTATTTTACCCTCGAAAAATGATTTTTGGCTCAACTTTCATCTGTCTTATGCTCTGCCATTTACGATTGACCTTTGTTTTTGTTTATAGGTGTCCCAAATGCGTGGAATTAAAGCTCCCTCGGGAAGGTGCTGCTTTCTGGTGTGTAACCTTTTCCTGCTTTTGTTTTACTTGTATGAACATTTTTTATGCAATATGTGCTTGGAATGGTATTTATTTTTTCCTTTTCGGTTTTGATTTATTGGGATAAATCATATTCATGTTCATGCCTTTGGGTTATTGTTGTACCTTGGTTTCAGTGAATAATGCTCATACTGTCACAAATACTGTTTTCTTCAGTATTAATATTTTTCTTTGAAAGCAAGCATTAAGGGTTGTCTTTGACTGTAAATTCTGATTTCTTGAATCAAGTGTTTTATGGTTTGTGAAAATGTTTAGTAGAACTTGCCAAATGTAGCATACAGTAGTAGAAAGTAGACGAGATTGAGGCTTTGTAGGAAATATGAACTTCACAGTATTATGGGAACTTCATACGTCTTAGGTTTGGAACAAGTCATAGTCATCAAACAATATGCATATCTGTATTCGTCCAAGGCCATATTGATCATTTGAAAAAAATGGCTTATCATTATATCTGAGTTGATTTTTAGTTGCAAAATCCTGGCAGTGAAATGCATGATGGAAGGCTAATTATTTTGTGTATTTAAAGTTGGTTGCAGTACATGCAGGCTGGCTCTACTTCTTATACGGTTTATTCATTGAAATGTCGCATTATTTTATTGTGCCTGAAGGGATCCATTATGTGACATGTTCTGTGTCTTCTAGAAAATTTTATCATGGCATCTGGATATCTGATTGAGATTAACTTGTCCAGTTGCATTAATTGTAGGGGGTTTGAAATGAGCTGTTGAGTTCTATAACACTCCATGTAAAACTTTCAAATGCTATGGGATGCCAACTTGGTCCATGATACTGGGTTGTGGAGATTATGCATGAATTGAGCATGTTGAGTTAAAATGCAGATAGCAAGAGGTGTCTTGTCTTGGTGGTAATATAGAACCATCATTGAACATATTTTGATGCCAAAGAATTTATATGCTGACACTGTTGGCTCTTAGTTTCATTTCATATACTTATAGGTATTAATATTGGACACAAGGAGAAAGGCTTCTCATCAACTTCTTTCAATATAATTTGCACATAGGCCCTTTGACATCAACTAAAATAGTGTATATTCCTTTAAATTTGGACCAAATATGCTTTTTTGTTTTGTGTTGTTGTTGTTCTCATATTATGGTTTATTTCTTATCAGCACTCAAGATTGTTTCAAGGCTTCTTGGAGCTCTCATAAAGCAGTGCATTTGAAGGCAAAGCTGTCCTCACTTGGGACTGGTACTCCGCATGAACAAAATTCAGACTTACTTAATGAAGGTTGGCTATATTGCTTGAAGAAAGGACAGGCTCGGACTCCAAAACTTCCCCATTTTGATTGGACAGGGTATTTCTCAAGGATTTTGTCTGCCTCATATTCTACATACCTTTCGGTTTATTCGTCAGGCATTTATGTCTGATAATTCTGATGCTACATATAAGTTGGATAGGGATTTTTAGGTTTCAACACTGCCTTTCCAATTTCCGCATTCATTTATTCTCCTCTTCTTCTCTTTTAGATTTCATTTAGGGTTGGGGGAGGGGGGGGGGGGGCGATTATTCAATTATACAAATCTTCAAGGCTGTGATATCGGATAGAGTATTGTTAGCTGGTGATACATGACTGAAGCATCTGTTTGGTTCTAAGTAGTCTTAGATATACATAAAATTTCCTAGATTTATTTGTAAATATTAGGACTTATATCTACAATTACCTGAATAATGGTTACTAAGGAAAGAAATTTAGAAACTTCCACCATTATGTGACATAGAGAGAAGATGGAAAAGTCTGCCAGCAGTAGATTATCAAAATTTTGAATAGGCGAAATCGGCTAGCAGCTAATCTTTTTTAAGGGCAGTGTTCTTTACTGGAATTTAGTGAGCTTTTTACCCTATTATCTTTTATGATAATCATTTTTTTCCTAGCTTCTTGCACCTCCTTGATTTTTGTTAAAGTATGCTTCACACCATAATTTCTTGTTATTGTCAAAGCATCTTGAAGGTGAAGGACATTAATTAAGTAGCCTTTACATGGGTGGCGGTTAGGGAAAAGATTCTTACTATGGACAATTTGAGGAAGAGAATTATTTGTATTGCAGAATGGTGTTCTACATGCAAAAACAGTGGGGAAATCTACGGATCACTTTCTTCTCCTCCGTGCTTATGCATAAAGTTTATGGTCCTTGGTGTTTTGCTTGTTCGGCATCATGTGGTGGTGCCTAAGTGAGTGGTGGACTTGCTGGTGTGTTGGAAGGGGTTTTTGGTGGTCATAATTCTGCAGAAGTACAGATATATGGGGTGCTATCCCACTATGTATTATGTAGACTATTTGGAGAACAGATTTAATATACTTTTGAAGGGGTAGAGCGTTCAATTGTGGAGTTGAAACGGTTTTTTTTGCACTCCTTGTATGATTGGATGACACTTTGAGCAGTCATTCTTTTTCTTCACTTGAGGAGTTTCTTGACTTATGTAACTTTAGATGATTTTTGTAGCATCCTAGTACACTACCTGTTTACACATGGAGCAAGTTTCTTTTGTTTTTTGTTTTTTTAAAGCATTTCATTACCTATCCAAAATATTAAAAAAAAAAATTCATGTATGTGGTCTCTTATTGTGCAGGGAACTAAGGCCATATGCTATATCTAGTAGACGTGCTGTACCTGCTCATATTGAGATTCCTGACTGGGCAGCTGATGTGAGTTTTTTGACTCATTTCTTTTCACATGTTGATTATCATATTTTCACTCATATGCATGTCTTTTTCTTCTCACTAGAGGATTTTTTGTCCACAAAGATGGATTCACTCAATATTTGACGTACTTTGTCCTTGATGATTTGATTGTAGTTCAGCAATTGCTGAAGCTGGATTTTGTCTTTTCTAGCCAGAGTGCTGTGGGCACTGTCCACACCCACACTCTTTATATTGAGTCAAATGTGGTTTTCATGCAGCTTTTCTTGCCATTTGACTTGTAGGGTATCCCAAAAACTGAGCCCAATAGTGATCTGCAGCATGTTGTTGAGGTACACTTGCACTTACACTTTTGAGTGGAATTTAACGTGCAATAAAATTGGACCTTTTCTTTTGTTTTAGTTTACTTATTAATTCCTCTTTTATAATTGATTTATTTTGTTTTGAAGATCAAAACACCAGATCAAATTGAGAGAATGAGAGAGGTTTGTCGAGTAAGTTCTATTTGTAATTATCTTTTTTCTTATGACATCATTTTTTTTTTAATTCATGCCAATACTGCATCATTGTCTCATCCTTGGTCTTCCTTGAATTGTGCATCATTGTTGACAATATACATGTATAAGGGCACTGTGTGCTGCATGCATCCTAGAAGACGAATTTTGCATAATGATTTTAGTCTTCATTATTGTCAAAATTTTATAATTTTGTTTATTGCTTTATACAACAACCAAGTTTGGTTTAGTTCTTTTGGTTGACTATGGATTTTTAACCGATTAGTCAGGGTTGGCAATATATATTCTTTCTACCATTCTATTTTATTCGAAGTCATACTATCTATTAATTAATTGGCATGTCCTTTTTTTCCTACTACAAATTTTATTTTTGGTCTTCCTCTACCTTTTTTCACAACCTTAAATGAGTCTTTTGTTTTTCATCGTGCAAATTAATCTGTAAGCATGCCAAAATAATTGTGTAATGCTCTTTAAAGATCCTATATCGATAACACACTCAATATTTTCTAAGCAAATAAGGATTCCATTTTACTTCTTGTACTTGCCTCTATTTTATATTTTATTTTGTGTACTGAACTTGGGCATGTTTGAGCATGATTTGAAACCTTCGCTGATTTATTAAGCCCTGTTCATTCAGATAGAGTCTCAATTTTTTTTGTTTAACAATCGTCATTCTTAGATTGGAAGGGAAGTTTTGGATGCGGCTGCTCGTGTAATACAGCCTGGTGTGACAACTGATGAGATTGACAGAGTGGTTCATGATGCAACTATTGTGGCTGGTATGAGCTTTTTCATTCTTTAGAATATGTTAGCACTTTTATTTTTTCCATTTTTTAACCCTTGAGTCAAAATTTTCTTTTAAGCATGCAATATATGATTGATTAGACTATTTTAGCAATGATGTCTCTCGAGTGGTACTTTCAGATATGATCTTAAGGGTTGTCATTATTTTTGTTTAATTTACCTTGGTTTTTGTTGTATTTTAAATTTGTCTTTTGAAGAATGAATCTGAGTGGGGATTGATTTGTAAAGTCCTCCATCCTATATGACAAGGGTGTTTCTATCTTTATCTTTTTGTTTAATTAGAGATTTTTTTGGTTGGGGGGGGGGGGGGGGTTGGGGGATAAATAAGAAAAGCTTATTAGAAAAATAAAAATAAAAGGAAATTATGTAGCATTCTTTGTAAGCAAGCAGCGTACTTGGACGCCTACAAGAGCATCACCTAAGAGAACAAGCATCTAAAAACTCAAACAAATCAGCCCAAGAATGGATATTCCAAATTGCTACTGACGGAGAACAAATTGAGAAAATGTTTTCCTGTGTTCGTGATGGGCTTAGGGTTAGGAGAACTTGTGATCTAGATTTAGAATTGTTTAAGAAGGATTATGGGATTGTAAAGAAGAAAAAGAGGTTTTTAATGGTATTTTAGGGGTTGCATACCTGTGAACAGTAAATTGGAGAAAGAAAGAAAGAAAGAAGAGAGCCTATATGCTCAAAACACTCAATTTTTTATTAATCAACTCTACATCCTTCAAGTACATTGAGCACAATATATGTACTCTTTCTTGTACTAGTAGTATTAGGACTCCTATGAGTACTAGGATTCCAAGTTTGACTAGTAAACTAACCTATTTGAATCAAACCAAAGCCCATACATAAATACCCATAAACTATATAATTAGTGTTGTTAAAAGCTTTGCTTAAGCGCAAAGCTCAAAGCGCGCAGGCCTTGGGGTTTTTTCCCCTCAAAAGCGAGGTGCCCTCTCAAAAGCGGGCCAATGGCGCGCTTTTTTGAGCTTTTCTATTAAGTGCAAAGCACGCTTTTTTGAGCTTTTTGTAAAATTTTTTAAATTAAATCCTGATTTGATTTTTAGCCATTAGATCTAAATATATTTGATATAAGCCATTGATTTAATATATAAAAACTAATAGTGTGGTGTGCTACCATAAACCTATGCCTACTTCTTTAGACATTTTAGACCCTTTGGAGCACGACCACACAAACAAACACTCAAGTCAGACAATTATGATGGTCCTTTGCTTAATGAGGATGATGATTATGTAGATTAGGATTGCATTGCATATTTGCATTAATTTTGTTAGGCAAAGATAACATTACTTAACATTCTAGTACTTTTTAGCCATTGCCTTTTTGGTTCTATACTTCTATTTTGATTCAACAATTTTTGTAATAATGGCCATCAAATATCATGTTTGCATATATTTTGTAAAGCACAAGAGAATTATATAAATGTTATATAAATTATGTAAAATGTTTTATTGGAATTTATATGATTAATTGATCACTTGATTGACCATTAATAGTTTTATAAAATGTTTTGTTGTATTGACCATTAGTTTTTTTTTTTTTTTTTAAATTTATTAAAAATTTTTAAATGTGCGCTTCATATCGATTAGGCGCGTGCTTGCACTTTGCAAGTAGGCTCCAGGAGGCCTTTGCGCTTAAATGCGCTTAGCGCTTTTAACAACACTGTATATACTGCTTATTAATAAAATAAAACCAATGGTCCATACCCAACTATTGTGAAACTACTAACTACCCTTGACTATAGAATAACCAAATAAAATATAAAAACCTTAATTAACTAGGATGGACACTTATTCTTTGGCCTTCCCTTAGCCTTAGGCCTCCTAAGAGAATATTCTTTCTTTAACAATGCTATGGTTGCACCATCAACCACCCAATTGTACAAGGTGCACAGCAAGAAAAGTGCCCCTTTCAGCAAGCCAGCATGTCTACTACCCTCCCAGGCATGGTCCAATGTAGGCCAAAGAGACAAAACACCAAGGACCAAAGCTGGGAAGTAAACTCACAGTGAAGGAGCAAATGATCCACTAACAACACTTTTCTTGCACAAAATTTTCTACTACAAAGATTATCCATTGTAAAAATTCCACCCTTTGCAGCCGTCCATTTAAAGAAAGCAACTTTGGGAGGAATGTTTACTCTCAACACACACTTCCACGTGAAAGGACATGGGCTGCCTTGAGGAAGATGATTATAATAAGACCACCTCAAAAATCTTGTTCTTTGATGGAAGCCAACCTATCCTATTTATTCCGCCCCCACCAATCTTGCAAGAATAAATAAAAGAAAAAAAAGAATGCAAAGTCTCCAATTCCCATTCCTGAAAGGGCCTAAGGAATGTGACATCACAAAGCAAATCACCATTGCCCCCTGCATAAGATCCCTATTGATGCCTCTTATGAATATGTCTCCATTGGCTTAGACCATAAGATTCTTTAATCGTCTAGGGCACCCAATTTCCCCAATCAGTACCATGCTTGGTGTGAACCACTGTTCTCCAAAAGGACTACTTTTTCGTAACATCTCTCGAAAGCCATTTACCAAATAAAACCTTATCAAAGAGCATAAGATTCCACACTCCCAAACCCCCAGATTGCATTGGCTCACACACTGTCTTCCAATCAACCAAAGAAATTTGAACTCATCCCTAAGGCAAACCATTGAAAATCCCTTTGTAACTTCTCCATATGATTTGCCAAAATGCAAGAATCCGAAACAGGTATTAAAAATATGTAGGCATACTTGAGAGAGTGCTCTTAATTAGTGCAACTCACCCACCCTTTGCTAAATGAGTCTTTTCCTACCCTCCTTTCCATCTTCTCCAACAACAGGTGCCACATTGCTTTTGGTTTATATGATTATATCTTTGCCCCCAATGGTAACCCCAAATACTTCATGGGCAGAGTAGAAAATTTTCAACCTAATAAAGCAGCCAAGGACTCCACCTTAGCAACCTCCCCTATTAGAACCATCTAAGACTTACCCAAATTTATCCTGAGATCAGATACAGCTTCAAAACACAGGAATACACACTTTAAATAGCAGCGCTGCTCAAGATCAGTTTCGCAGATTGAAGTGGATGATACGCCAATACCTTTGATATGTGTTTGACAAGGCTGCCTGCTTTTTGCCCTTGTAAGATGGCTAATGTTTCTATTAATCTTGTGAGTTTTCATCACTGTATTAAATGCTGGAGTCCAAATTGGTTTTGTGAGTTCATTCTTCAATTACATCATTAGTGCCACTCATGTAGATTACCAAAATTTTGTGGGTGATAGTTTGTCCGAATGCTTTGATTACTGGGGTTATAATTAAGACTGTCATGCACAGTGGCATGTTGTTTCTTGTTTGTAATTGTTGGGCTGTGCCTGTGGTAATCTAGTGAGACACATGTAATTGGACTCATGGTTATCTGGCAACTTTTTTACGTGCCTAGGGTAGTTGTCTTTGTGTGGTTTTTTGAAGTTCTAGATGTGGCAATGTGAATTCTTTACATATAATTAATAAATGGTATGCTAAATTATTCTTGAAATTTTACTTTACTGCAGGAGGATATCCATCTCCTCTCAATTATCACTCCTTCCCAAAGTCTTGCTGCACGTAGGTACTTCTTTGTGTACTCTCTTATGAAGATTCTTGGGATTCTGTTTTATTGATCGAGGAAATCTACTTCAATTTGTCTACTTGTTGCAGGTCAGTTAATGAAGTAATTTGCCATGGAATTCCAGATGCAAGGTATGTGTGTATCAATCAGGTCAAATTCGTATTTTTTAGTCCTGAGTGAATTCCTATGCTTTTTCATGTCTCACTTCTTTGACTCTCTCTGCAATCAAATTTTTTTTTTGAAACAATAAACATTTAATGATCTTGTAATTTATACCAAAAGTATGTTATAGTTTTGGGTTATGTTGTAATTATTCTTTTTTATGGCTCATTGGTTAATTTCTTAGCAGACTGACTTGTATTGCTTTTAGTTAGGAGTACTTAGGATTTCATGTCTGGGCATTTGTGGTATAAGTCATGCCATATTTTTGTTATATATAGAGTGATTCTAAGTGGGTAGCAGAACTGTGCTTTTGTGTATACTTTCCTTTTGTGAGCTTTTGTAGTCGGCTCTGTATTTCTCATTGTCTAGGCGTATTCTAAAGAAAACTTTCCTAAGCAGATTCTGTTTTATTTCCTACAGGAAATTAGAGGATGGTGATATTGTAAATGTTGATGTAAGTGTGTACTATAAAGGTGTCCATGGTACGAAACATTATACCCCTTTGAAATTAATTCAAATATTGCCAAAGAAGTTCTGTATTTGACCGATAGGTGATTCATTATGCAGGTGATCTCAATGAAACATATTTTGTGGGTAATGTTGATGAAGAGTCTCGACGGCTGGTTCAATGTACTTATGAAAGCTTGGAGAAAGCAATAGCTATTGGTATGTGTTGGATATTTTAATTAAGTAATATATGAACTCTCCCTCTCTCTCTCTCTTTTTGATAGATAATCAGAAAACTTTTATAAATGATAGAAAAATGAGGAATACAAGAAGTTCATGATGATGAATAATAAGAAATAAAAGGAACAAACAGCACAACAAACAGAGGGAAATTAGGAAACTAAACTAAGGGAGGACAAAAACTCAGAGAGAGAGGAGCAATTAGTAAAACCCCAACACCGAGACCACTCAAAAAAAATACGATGGCATAAAAGTTTTAACTCATCTAACATCTTCTCTTTGTCTTCAAAGGATCGACGATTTCGTTCCAACCACACAATCCGCATTAAGCACCCTGGAACCAAGTTCCAAATGTCCGAGTTGTGCTTCCCAAGCCACTGATGCCAGCAAGATAACAAACCCGCCACCGATCCTGGCATAAACCAAAGAATACCAAAGGCCTGAAGCATAAAAGTCTAAAGGGAGTGGATAATAGGACAATGAAGAAGAAGGTGGTTAACCGACTCCCCATCACAGCAACACATACAACATCTATTAGCCAAAGGGCGGCCCTTAAGCATTCGATTATCCAAAGTAAGGATTCGACCATGAGCAGTAGTCTACAGAAAAAACGCTACGTGCTTAGGAATCTTTGGTTTCCAAACACCCTTCCAAGGAAACAAAGAATTCGAAGCACCCCGAATTGCATAGTAGTAAGACCGAGTGTCAAACTTACCATCTCCTTTTAGCCGCCAGTAAAGAGTATCTCTCCTATTACCTCGAGGAATACGAGTTTGGCTGAAGTAGAGAATACAAAGCAGCCAACTCCCAATCTTCAAAAGCTCTATAAAATCTTAAATTCCACACTCTAACAGTACCCTCTTCTGAAATCCACAAAACCTCAAAGATACAAGCATCCTTGACCGCTGGACACACATAGAGCCCAAGATAGAGATATTTTAGAGTGTTGTCACCAATCCACCTATCATGCCAGAAGCGGATACGAGTGCCTTCACCCACTACAAAAGACAGATGCTTAGAAAAGCTCTCCCATCCTTCATTAATGCTTCTCCATAGGCCACACCCATGAGACCTCCTACAAACATTAGTCTTCCATCCCCCTTGACTCTCACCATATTTGGTGGAGATAACTTGCCGCCAAAGATGGGTAACTTCATGACCGTATCTCCACAACCATTTCCCTAAAAGAGCTTGATTAAAAGGCACCACCCTTCTTATCCCCAAACCACCCATCTCAACGGGTAAACACACCTTTTTCCAAGCCACCAAAGGATATTTAAAACACCCCTCGGAAGACCCCTACAGGAAATTCCTTTGAATACTTTCCAATCTAGCTGCCACAGCTTTAGGAATAGTAAAAAGAGATAAAAAATACGTTGGGAGACTTGAGAGAGTACTCTTTAGCAACATGAGCCTACCACCCTTAGATAGATAGAGACGCTTCAACCCAGAAAGCTTCTTCTCCATTTTCTCCAAAATAGGATTCCAAATCGAGGTTGTCTTAAAAGAAGTTCCCAAAGGTATCCCCAAATATAGGCAAACTGCCCACTCTACAATGAAGAATATTAGCCAGAGCATCTAGATTATTCACCTCCCTAACTAGGACAATCGCACTTTTCCCTACATTGACCTTCAAACGCGTAAAAGCCTGAAAACAATACAATACCAACCTTACGGACAACAACTGTTCCTTAGAGGCATCACAAAACAAGATAGTGTCATCAACAAATAATAGATGAGAAATACTCACACCAACAGAGTTCCCAGCTCTCACATGAAAACTCCTAATAAGATTACACTCCTCTATCTTCTTCAAGAGTCTACTTAAAACCTCCATTATCAAAAGAAACAAAACGGGGATAGTGGGTTCCCTTGTCTCAACCCACGAGAGCTTCCAAAAAAACCTTCAGGGGATCCATTAACCAGGACTGAAAAATGGACAGATGAAAAGCAAGCCTTAATCCACCCCCTCCATTTCAACCCAAAACCCATCCGGTCCAACAAATAAAAGAAGGCCTCCCAGTTCACGTGGTCATAAGCTTTTTCAATATCCAGCTTGTAAGCCACACCCGGGATTCTGCTCTTCAACTTGCTATCCAGGCGTTCATTTGCAATAAGCACTAAATCCAGAATCTGCCTTCCGCCAAAAAATGAATTTTGAGTCTTAGAGATGAGCTTATCCAAAACCACCCTCAACCTATTAGCCAACACCTTGGACAACAGCATGTACACACTACCCACCAAACTGATGGGGCGATAGTCCTTAATGTTAATGGCATTACACTTCTTAGGAATTAAAGTGAGGAACGAAGCATTCATAGACCGCTTAAACATAGAGTGCCGATGAAAGTTATCAAAAAAATCCATTACATCCTTTTCTACAACACTCCAACATTTCTGAAAAAAAGCCATTGTGAAGAGGCTAACATGTTCTATTATTCTAGTGTAAACTTGAAACCAACTTCAGTAAAGATTAAAGATTAATGTCTGATAGGATTATGCTGATGGCCTGTTTCGTGTGCTTGTCAACCTTGATAAATTTAGTAAATCTTGGATAAAATGCATTATGCTACATTTCTTAGAGACTGATTAAGTCTTGTACATAAACTACAAGGGTGATTTATCTGACCAAGTCAGCCATTTGATTTTTGTACTTTTGTTTTCATTGTTCCTTTTTGTTCATCATTGTGAACTTAAAGATTTTTATTATTTTATATTAATAAAACTGCACTAATTATATATATATATACAAGGAACTTAGTGTAAAAGTGATATACTAAGCGAAGAAAAATCATGAAAAAGTAGAACTATCAATAATGTAAGTAAAGATAGAGAGGACTGAACTGCTGAAGCAGCCCACCACATACAAAGTATGCAGCAAGAGCAGCTTCAGATCCGTTGGAGAATGTTCAACCTCCTCAAATGCTCTTCGATTGTGCTCCCTCCACACCAACCAAAATAAACACAATGGCACTGCACTCCAAATCGTGCCATATTCTGTCCCAACATAACTTCCTTTCTAGCAGGCTAGACCTGCAGTGAGATTAGATGGCATAACCTATTGGACTTCAAAAAGACAGAAAAATCAAAGACCGTAGCTCACTAGCACAAGCACAGTGAAGGATCTAATGAACCACTCTCCCCAGTTTTCTTACACATATAGCACCAATCATTAACACAAACCTTATGGAATGGAGATTATCAATCGTTAGGACCTTACCCAATGCAGCAGTCCAAGTGAAAAAAGCAATCTTGGTTGAAACCTTAACCTTCCAAAAAGCAATCTTGAGTGATGTCTATTCCGTTTTGGAATTGTTATTGTATTGGAAGGGACATTTTGGAAGGAGAAGAAATGGGGAGATCTAGAAAGCCGTTCCTTCGTGTTTAATGTGGTGTTTTTGGGGAGAAAGAAATGTCCATGCCTTTGAAGGGAAAGAAATGATCCAGGAGAAGTTGAAGTAATGATTTTTGAAGACCTTTTTATGATTGGACTTCAACTTATACCTTTTTTAGAAGACTCTTTCTAGACTTCCTAGATACTTGAGCTTCTGTTAATTGTTATTGTATTTTTTTTTTCTTTTTGAATTTTCTTTTACATTTTGATTGGGCTGTCCTTTGTATACTCCTTGTACACTAGGGTTTGTCCCTTTTGCACTTTTTTCAATGATTTTTTTTTTTTTTTTACGTAAAAAGAAAATTTTGTTTATAAAAACAAGAAATGGCCTTAAACTATATAGGATGTGTACAAAGGACCTCTTAACAATTACATTCTAAAGTTTAGAGAATTGAGAAATCCATGAATGAATTGTTAATTTAGTACATCTATGAAAATTCAAAAAAGATGGTGTGATTCAATCGTCGTTCTAGTTGACAACTATATTTATCCTTTGGTGGGTCAAGTTAAGCCTGTGACTTGCCACTGGCATAGCATAATTGACCCGTTAATGCCTTGGACTGGAAGATCACTTGGTTGCTCATTAAATTTGATTAATCAAATTCGTTTTTAGTGGAATTTGATATCCTGCTAACCATATTTTGGGTATCAATGAGTACTCTTGGTAATGGATGCACACTCCCTTTTTCTATTTATTTTTATATTTGGCTCTTCCTTTGTATATTACTTATGTACTAGGGCTGAACCCATTTTTTTGTGGTTTTGGTGATTTTATTACCTATCAATATTTTCCTTTTCAAGTTATACTGCTTTTTTGTTGTGTATGTAATATTCAAGTTATATACTTATGGACCTGGCTTTAAAAAAAAAAAAGAAAGAAAGAATTGATGGCTGTAAAATTTGCTGAGTGATGTCAGCTGGGAAGAAAGTGCATGGGATAATATTTTTATGGAGGGGATAATGGAAATTGACCTTGTTCTGGATATGTCTAGTATGCAAAAGCTTATAGGGAATACCAAGATGTTTGTGAAGATCTACCATTTGATCTGAATTTGCAGAATTTATTGTTTTATACCAATTCAGCAAAGACTTTCAGTCTTTTACGTCGTATTAGAACTTAAAATTTATAGTTTTTTTTTGTTTGTTAAATTCAGTGAAGCCTGGGGTGCGATTCCGTGAAATTGGGGAAGTTATTAATCGTCATACTACAATGTCGGGGTTCTCAGTGGTAATCTCTGGTCTGCAATTGTAAGATTTTCCTTTCTATTAAAATGGCTGACAGTATTTAATAATTTCTTACTCTTTCTGCTCTATGACTAGGTAAAATCATATTGCGGTCATGGTATTGGAGAGCTTTTTCATTGTGCACCAAATATTCCCCATTATGGAAGTATCCTAAATTATTTTTTGTTGAAGGAAGTATCCTAAATTAAGCAGGCTTTTAAGCTCACTATTCTCTATATCAGTTAGATACTTTCAATTTCATGGGAAATTAAACAATAAAGTGTCATGAACTCTCTCTATAATACTGTGACAACAAAGAATACTATTGCTTCTTTCTTGCGTCATTTATGCATTGGTGACCTTAACCCAAGCAGGAAATAAAGCAGTTGGTGTAATGAAGGCTGGGCAGACCTTTACAATTGAACCAATGATCAATGCTGGTATTTTGAAAATTTGTTAAATTTGTGGGTATAATAGTTGAAAGTTGATGCTTTATTTGCTAGCTACATTTAAAGATATGTTTTGAATAGGGGTTTGGCGTGATCGGATGTGGCCTGATGGATGGACTGCTGTCACTGCTGATGGCAAACGCAGTGCTCAGTTTGAGCACACTCTTCTGGTACGTATGCATTTTTTACTTCTTTCATCATTGTTTTTTAGTTTTATTTGGCGGTGGTAATGGTGATTCTTTTCTGATTTTTGTATAAGAATATAATTAAAAATAAATAAAACTATTGCCAGCACCTGTGGAATTTCAAGCTTGTGTTCTTAAGTGCCGGCACTTATATTTATCTCCTTAGTGCAATCATTTTGTCACCAGTGGAAGAAAATATGTATTGATGCTTTAAGGTTGTGTGATTTTTGTCGAATTAATGGGATAAGTATGTCCATGACTGATGCAAATACTGGGAAAACTAGCTTGCAATGTTTTGGTGTTTTGACTGATTATTTGACGATAGTTCCAATGGAGTTCCCAGACTGCCTAGCGGACTCTTTGACACCTTTTTATTTTCTTCCCATATGAACATTTAGGTGACAGAGACTGGAGTTGAGGTTCTTACAGGGCGGCTGCCTTCCTCCCCAAATGTGTTTCCTTGGCTAAATGCATAATAATTGGCGACTGTTGGCAATTGTCTGAATGGTGAACCTGCATGGTGGATGCAGGGGGGGTCATCCGCCAATATCATGCCATCAGTGAACAATCACAGATTTTTGATTGCGGGTTTTCTAGGTTCCTACCATTTCCTTTTCTGTTGGAAGTGTGCTTTGGTGTTTCACACCTTTTAAACAATCTTGTACTTTTTTTTTGGTTGATATTTTTTGTAGTTGCTAACCAGTGTTTTGTCTTGGACCCCAGCAAGTAATTGGAATAAACATTTTTATTTTTTGGATAAATTGGGAAAAAACTTGTTTAGATTTTATATTATTGTTTATGTTTTTACTTGTTTAGTGCTTAAATGATTGGCGATTAAAGATATGTTAAAATATCAAATCTTTTTGCAAATATTGGTACAATTTGTCAAGCTTAATATATATACTGTTGGTAGTACATTTGCTGGGTTTGAAGTAATTATTTACATTTTAATTTTTTTTTTCGTTATTATATATATATATATATATACTGTTGGTAGTACATTTGCTGGGTTTGAAGTAATTATTTACATTTTAATTTTTTTTTTCATTATTATTTATATATATATATATATGGGTTGTGTTGAAGTTATACCTGGTGTAACTCTAAGCAATGTTACACAAATCAATATTTTTTAATTGGATGTGAATTTTGACAAATCTATTATTAAATTACACTAGCTGATGTTTCGTGCTATGCATTGGTACTGTATAAATTTATTTTTAAATATTCTATTAAAAAACTATATTTTTATGTAAATTTATCTTTATGACTATGCATAATACTTAATATTGTTGCCTCTACCATTTCTCCTAGCCATGAATTATCCTTCTCCTTAGATCGAAACTTGTCAATAACATATGCTAAATCTCCATCTAAGATGATATATCCTACACATCTCAGCAAAATTCTTAGACAATCGTAGTTAGTTTTGCTTTTTCCTAATTCAAATTGCTCTCCCTTTATAACTCAATGTTGCAATGAACGACTTGTTATCATTTGTTTTAGGACTTCCTTAAGTTCTATATCAGATATAAGAACGAATTAAAATTTAAAAGATAAGAACTCTTTATTTTGTTAAGTTCATAATTTTAGGACTTCTTCAAGTGCTCCATTACAGATAATAACTCTTCAAAATATGGTATGTGTCTCAAACATGTGTATTATTTAAATGCTTTCATGCCATTCGCTTTTGATACATGCTGCCCTTCATTTTGGTTCAAGAACAGATGCTGGTAGAAGCTAACATATAACTGAAGAAGGCTGAGGTGCTATTTTCTATGTAAAAATATGGGCAAATGAATAGTGTGTTCTTTATAAATTTCACAGATTTCTCATTATTCTATATGAGAAATACAGGGGAATGTGAGAAAATATAGATTTAAAACCTAATAGATTTTAATTGTTTACAATTATGTTGAATTTGGTTGATCAATACTCTAAAGAATACACAATAGAAAAAGGTAAAAACTTCAATTCTTATTCCTCAAATGTCCTCATCAGCCAAGCAAAGGATTTTTTTTCTTCTATAGTCAAATCATAAAATCTACTGCAATTGAAGGTACACATAAAAACATACTTTAACCTTACAAAGTTACGATAAAACTACAAAAAATTATGTCTAAAAAATTTGAAGAATTTAAATTATATGAAAAAAAAAAAATTGGGGCATTTAAAGATCTTAACGTTGGTTTTCATCCGCTATTCCACTAGGCCATAGACGCAGCCCTTTTTCTCAAGTTACTAAAGAAGTATTAAAAGACAAAATTGGGGCATCTAATCTGTAAAAGAAGTTTTTTTTCATGTCAAACATTTGAATTAGTGATTTTTTTTTTTTTTTTTTTTTTGGTTTTCTATTAGACACCCAAAAACATATAAACCCAAAAATGAACCTTTAGTATAAAAATAATAAGAATTGGAGAGACAAACATCACTGCACAAATGAAGCCGAAAGGGCAAAGACACACACTTAAGCAATATAATATAATATTTATATAATTCTAGAACTCCATCTATGCTTCTCACAATTTGGCATATCATCGGATTAAATACATTAAAATTAAAGCAAAAATAGGCATGAGTGAAGCAATTACAGTATCCAAAGAGAGAAGAAATTAACAAAGCTTAAGCGTGAAAGATAAGTTTTTGTAAGCATGGAGAACATGTACATAGTGGATTTGAGGGCTTTTCATCTTCTGCACTCATTCCTTAAAGGTTGAGACAAAACCACAAGCATGACATGGCCAAATGTATGGGAAAGAGAAGAGATAGAAGTAAGAGAATAGCAAGAGATAAAAAGAGACATAGGTTTGTGTCACAGTGTAATTGCACCGGGTATGCTAAAGACATGAAGGGAAAACGGAAGTGGATCAGTAACGTCTCACTTAATGATAGAGATTTTTGTTTTGGCTGATTGCATCGGGTATGCTAAAAGCCTAAAAGACATGAAGGGAAAACAAAAGTGGGTCAGTAACGTCTCACTTAATAATAGAGTTTTTTGTTTTTTGTTTTGGCTGAATGCACTTATTGATAGAGTGTAATGTGGAAGATAGAGAGATTATTCCAAAGGAAGATGCCACCTGGCTAAACCTCATGCTTTTCTTGCATGAGGTCTCTACTTATATATATATATATATATATATATATATATATATAGATTATCTTTGTATGTTCTTCATGCTTGCGAAATTTCAAGGTGATTAAAGATTAATAGTCATGTCATCTATCAATTGTATAAATTCGAGTTTTTGTAGTTTACAATAATGTATAAAAGATGAGTTTATGGATTGAATAGTAAATAACATCCGATTAATATGAAATTTAGCATGCATGTTTAGAACATATAAAACATGTAATCTAATGGTAGAATTTTCAAAATATAAATTTATTAACAAGTTATTGGGTGGTATAAAATTGCTTAGACTAGGTGTAACTTGAACTCAACCTTATGTGTACATTATACACACAAATTTTAATTCAACACTTTACAATATTAAACAAAACAATAAAAAAGGACAATTGAAAGTTGTTTTTGTGTGACTTTAAAAGGTTTGGGGGTGATTCTCAAAGTTAAGGTAGTTTGTGGTCATTTTAGAGGCCCACTTAATCTAGAAGAGACTCAACTCACCTATTTACCTAAATATTCACATGTATAATTATAAATCAATCAAACCTCTAAAAGGACAATTGAAAGCTATTTTGTGTGGTATAAAAAGTTTGGGGGTGTTCTCAAAGTTGAGGCATTTTGTTGTCATTTTAGAGGCTTTTAGGTATGTTACATAATCTTCAATGGTTTTATAAGTTACTTTTATTAGTTTAGTGGCTTCTAAGTGGTATTTTACTCAACATTAAAGGTATTTTGATCATTTTGGAAGTTTAAGATTATTTACATTATTTTGTAAGTTCAAGAGTATTTTAGTCATTTTTAGGGTTTTGGGTATATTGTACATGTAAGGGCATGTTTTGCTTGGTAAGCCAAAAAGTGAAAAGGACTAAGGCCCAAAGAGCTCAAAACAATGAATTTATAGAGAGTGGGCTAGAAATTGAACTCCAAGGTGTTGGACAGTAATCACAGTAGGCTAAATGATATTTGAAAGCAAGAAAAAATCTCCTTGGACGATGTTAATTCTTATATATTTCTCTCAGACTTCATCTCAATTCTCCACATGTAGACCACATTGCTGGCTTTAATACTTGTCCAATCAGCACATTTCTGAAGTCTTCATGGGTAGCTGTAAGGCTGGAGGTTACTGTTTAGGTATCACCTTCATATTAATGCGGCTAGAGAGTTAACTGCAGAGCATTCAATGCGGTGGTAGCAGCTTTCCTCTTAGACATTTCTCATTGTTCCTTTGTCTTATTCCCCTCTAATGCTTATCTTTGCCAACATGATCGTCTACACCTTGTCCTTGATGAAAGGTCGGATCATTGACCCCTACTTTGCTGAGCCGAGGAGATATTTCTCCTCGGACTTTATTTTTACTCCTTTACGACTAAACTTCCTCTATAGCTACGTCCTTGTTAATGTCCTCGGACACGGCCCAATATTTTTTTTTTGGGCCATTTATCCATATAGTACAAATTTTGAATATTTTAAGGATATTTTTGTCTTTTTAGATGTTTTAAGGGTTTTTATTATTATATAATTTTAAAGGTTTAAGGGTTTTGTTTTAGGGGGGGGACAATTTTGAAGTTTTTGACCTTTTTTGGGGAATATTCTTATAATTTGAGGTTTTGAGGATATTTTAATTATTTGAGAGATTTTGGGTTTTTTTTTTTTTTTTTTTTTTTTTTTTTTTTTCATTTGGAGATTTTAAAGGGGGTATTTTGATCAATGAAAAATGTTTTCAATTTGACCAAAATATTTTTGCCACCCCAAATGCTCGGAAATGAAGAAACATTGTCCAGAAAAATGTTTTTGCTTTGAACTAATGGAGCTTGTGGGCTCACTGTCCCATACACAAGGTGTTGCTTTTGGAAGTATACTAAGACTGAGTGGACCTGAGAGGCGTAGAGTTAGGAGTTATCACCTGGTTGGAGTCCAGGAACAACTAGGACTCCTTGCAGAGACCTTCAAACCAAACTTTGGGTTTGGAGATAGGGAGTGGGGCTTGATGATAACTGTGTGTTGATGGTTAGGTGTGTGTGTGTGTGTTTTTTTTTTTTTGGATGGTGATTGGGATTGTGTTTTAATTATTTTTTTTTCCAATAAACCTTAAACTCACATGCCACAACTAAAACTGTATGCAGGATTGCGTTTTAATTAAATTAGACATATGGTTTCATATTATTGAAAGGAAGGACTACTAGGTATTACTGATGTGGTCACCAAAAGAAGTGAATAATATCTCTTATAGTAGTAAAATACCATCAAAATTTAATAAGAAATTAACAATGTAGTGTAGTGAATTCTATTGTTGTGATAAAAAACTAAAGTAAGATAGAACATAACAGACATGAAGACTTATCTAAAGCAAGATTAAATTTTGACCTTGTTTTTAATTTGAAACAATAAACCTAAAACTTTAAAGAGATCTAATAGTTGAGGTCCCAACACAATATGCATGGCGAAAATCTTAACCAAGAAATTCATCTACACAAAAAAAATAAAAATAAGTAAATAACAACATAATACATAGCAGTGAACCTAAAATCAGACATATGACTTTCAAAACAACATTAATGATTAAATACATAAAAAAATCATATTGAACCTCTTGGATTCGAGACTTCTGACGTGCGTGAATAAATAAGGATAAGAATAAAAAGTTAAGAGTAGTTAGTTTTTTAAAAAAATAAAGTTAAAAAGTAGTTTAAATTGTAATCAAACGTGTATATATATCTATTTGTGTGTGTGTGTGTTTTTTTTTTTGAGATAAAAGATAGATGAGGGTGTTTTTTAAATAATAATAATAATAAAGTATTAGAAACGTAGGGTTTTTTTTTTTTTTTCAGCAACGTGGAGTTGTTTAACTTCTTACTTCTTCTCTTTTTATTTATTTGTTTAACTTGTTTTTCTATTTAAAAAAAAAACAATAAAAGTATAGTTGCTTTGAAAAAGTAGGTTAGTGGGAGAGTAATCTTATTTTGTAAGAAATGTTTTGAGTAAGAGTTAGAGATGTATTTTTATAATATTGTTCTCAAGTTTTGTCTTTGCTTAAACTTATAGCTCTTTAAACAATGGTACATAAGATATTCTCTTGTGTAGTTTATTTAAGATTGTATCATTCCCTTAGGATGCAATAAATAAGTAAAAATGTCTTAAGTTGAAATGATTACAGACCAACTAAAACTATTGAATAATTAAGTACAAATTCTCTAAAAATAGAAAGGTAACTTTCAAAAAGTGCAAAATACTATAATCCATAAAACATTGACAATGGCGTGGTCAAAATACATGAATAATGCTTTAGGGTGCAAAGGCAAGGCAACAATATAGAAAACTATTGAAAGAGAGAACAGACGTGGCATGAATACTTAATTTGTATATTGCTGCATGTGTATTTCTGTATATAGATGGACTATATATTAGGCCAAATGCTAGTTGACTAGAGGGGACAAAGGATCCTTGATTGATACTAAAATCAAGGACTCCAGTCACTTTAACATATAGCTTGATGCAAAAAGCCTAATTAGCTTGCTAACAAATAACAATGCCACTAACCCATTGATGGATTCCTTACACTAATTTTAGGAACTTACTGCTCTAAATTGAACACCATCATGCATTTAGGAAAGCTAACCAATGTGCTGATGCATTGGCCAATTTGGGTTCTTACTCTCCACCATTTTTTATGGGGCAGGTATCCTTTGAGCTAAAACTCATTGGCGATTGCAATTAATTCATTCTTATCCATTGAATATGCAACTGCTGTTATATGGATTAAACATGTTATCACGGGACACTTTCATTTCAACGCAACAAAAATGGATGGCTGGAGATACGTCATCCATTCCATGGCAGTTGCATTAGAGAACGCTGGAAATGCAAATATTAACAGTGAATTCTACCTCTCTTAACTTTCATTCTCAACAAATCAATATCTTTAGTTGTACCTAAATATAACTTTGGCAAGCACCTTCAAATTTCCATATATATATATATATATATTAATTGGGCCAAAAAATAAAAACGGTTGAAAAGTTACAAGAATAAGAGATTTAATTAAACACTCAGCTCATCAAGAGGGGAAAAAAAAAAAGAAAAAAAAAATCAGAACCCAATTGAGTCAACTAATGAGGAATATGATGCATTTTCATCAGTTGCTGGAGTTTTCTTCCTGCCATCTTTGTTTGATACTCCATTAGTCTTGTAAAGTAGTCCTGTTTCCAGACCAGCCATATTGAACAATTCTAATCTTTGGTGCTTTGCCACTTCTATGTCACCTTCCCAGCAAGTTTCGGAAATTATTTCAAGTGATTTCTCCATAACATCCTCTGACACAAGATTCTCATTTTGCAGGAGGACAAGGTAAACTTGTTCAGCAGAAGCTTTCCGAATCTGGGTTATCATAACAGGAAAAATAAAACCAAAAAAAGGATGCAGAACCAATAAGCAACGGTTGACATTAATAACATATAATTAAGTTTTTATTTTTTTATTTTATTTATTTATTTATAGATACTATCCCCTAGAGAGAACAAGAGTGGAAAAAAAAAAAAAACTAGTAATAATAATCTAAGCAAGGTGCTTCCATAAAAGACAAATCATATACTAAATGCAGGATACTTGGATTTATTAATGACAAATGCTAAAACTTTGAGAGCCCCACAAACCTTAGGATATCGATGGCCAAGAAAAGTGAGAAGATGAGAGAAGGCCTTAGAGTTGATAGGTTCGGAAATTGAAGCAATATATCCTAGTATAGCAATTCCTGCATATAACTTAGAGAAGTCCTTTGACCCCTTCAATTCCACTGCCAGTGAATCCAAAACACCAGCACAGAAAATTGGAGTATAAGCCTGGAAATTGAAGTCGGAGATGAGGTCAATTCAAAATGTGTTCACACCAAATATTTATAAGAAAGGAAATATAACAATTCACAAGGGAACTATAAGTCATGTTTTTAATGGTTTCCATAATACATATAAAAAGGGGAACACAACAAATACATAAGGGAAACACAGTCATAGTTTCATTGGTTTATATAATACTAAGGGCATTTTTGGTATTAGAATGTTGATTACCTGGGGAATAGGAATGAGTATTACCAACCATACAAAAAGTTAGAATTGAATAACTAACTATTCTTATTTATCTGTTTTGCGATAACATATGAATAGAATCCTAAATCTACGTTACACAATTTGGTACAACATGATAAGATGGTGGAATTAAATTATATTCTTGTCACATTTTCTTAAACAACCTTATAAAATAATATTTACACTCTTTCTGGGCCTTCTTAACTTCCTATTTTGTATAATTGAAATTGCATAATTAATATAATTGTCTTTTATTCAAAATTAATCCCCATAAATAATAAAAAAGAAAAAATTGACAGCATATAAGTAACAATTTCATTTACTTGAATCTTGTGGTGACATATAAACAAGCATGATTTTTTTACATGTTTCCTAAAAAGTTAATACATATTTAAATTTTAAATTAATAATTTTTTCTCCTGAGGAACCTACTGCAAATATCTCTAAAGATCTATTGCACAATTAGGGCAAAGACTATAAAACCAATAATTACAATATACAGTATAAACTATTGCAACCAATACTTACATAATGTTATATTTTATTGAAAAGAAACATTAATCTTATACAATTGCATTATTACGGACACCAGAGAGAGACAGAAGAATGACAGTTTTTAAGGGGAGTGGCAGCCAACAGTGGGATTTTGGTATCTTTATTTTTTTTGGAGTTATTATGTAAGTTATGTTTTAGGATAGCTATTGCGGACCTTTTGGTAAGAAAGAGTTATTCCTTAATTTAGGGGAATAGATATTCCCGTAATGAAACTACAATCAAACTCAATAGTTATTCCCTACATGGCACCAAATGATTATGTACAGTGGGCATCAAAACCACCATAGAAAGAGGAAAAGAACAAGAAATTTCTTAGTCCTTTATTATTTAAGAATTTAATAGATAATGCAAATGCATCATCTCTGCTGAATCAAGACAACGGGGCGATTAGCATCAACCCAGAACCTCTAGTCATTTCACCTTGGTAAACTTCTATGTAGGTATTTGTTAGACAAGATCAATTCACCCATCTTGATGAGAGAATAGACAACATAAAAATTACAGTGCTGCAGAACACCATCTGTTAATAAGACACTCAGCTACATGGTATTATTCATCTAATTCCCCTCTGCATTAGATGGATGTGGCAGACGGCACCAAGAATGAGAGAAGGAATACCTCATAAAAAAAAAATCAGGTGGATAATGCGTGCCATGTTTTGGAAGATGCAATACAGATTGTAGTTGCTAGGTTACCTACAAATTATGGCTATCCAGATCTTCATAGATATGCAATAAAACATCTACTGCTGCTAACATCAATAGATTATGATATAAATTTCCAGCTCTGATGCAAGGGGAACAAGACAAGTAGATGAAAGTAAATGAAATACTAACAGCATCAATAAATTGGGCAAGGGAACTGAAAGAGAAGAGTAAACTAACCTCCATATTTAAGAATATCTTTTTGCTGAAAAAAATCTCGATGGTCTGAAATACAGAAGAATTTCATTTTAACACAGCTTCAAAAACAAGGTTAAAAAGTACAGAATACCAGAAAGGAGATTGTTTGAGAAAGAAATTCACACACATACACCAGCACACACACATATATGTTACATATAAGCAACATAAATTGTAAGAAAATACAAACCAAGGGTGTTCATCAACCTATAATGTATAGCAGTACCAAGCACCTGAGTAAAGTATATACAAAGAAAAGAATATAACAGAAAAGTATTATAAGAAGTACATACACAAACATGAAAAATCCAGCATTACCATGGCTAAGTTTCACTGAACGAAAGCTACAATTAAAAACATGAATAAATCATTGAGAAATAGGATGTTTCTAGAAGGATTAATATGATTAATCGTCACTAAGAACTTCTTAAATTAAGAGTACTGAAAACTTTTTTTGCAGAGTATAGCACAGATTCTTAAGTGATAAGCTACCTTGGAAATAGATTATTCTGGCACTGATATTTGCTCTGTTTGTCTCTTATTATTAAGCTATCATAATGTCCTTGATTTCAGAGCACCTCAGTGATTTCCTACTTGGGAATGCCTTTGGGGGCTCATTACAAGGCAACGTCTATATGGAACCCTATATTAGAGAAGAAGCAGAAATTAGCTGGCTGGAAGAGGTTATACTTGTCTAAGGGAGGCCAACTTACTCTTTTAAAGAGTACATTATTGAGCCTACCAACATATTATCTCTCTTTATTTACTATTCCCAAATCTTGGCTGATAGATTGGAAAAAATACAAAGGAACTTCTTGTGGGAGCTTTGGATGATGAATTCAAGTACGTCGGTGGCATGGTATAAGGTATGCTCTCCCATTGAGTTTGGTGTTTGGGGATTAGAAGAATAGGGAGCTTTAATCAAGCATTACTTGTGAAATGGTTATGGTGGTTTGGGCATGAAGCCACTCATTTGTGGCATCAGGTCATTGTAGCCAAATATGGTGAGGATAGAGGGCGATGGTGTACAAAGGCTAGTAGAGTGACGTAAAGGTGTGGGTTGTGGCAAAGCATCAGAGCAGGTTGGGATAATGTTTTCCCACATGTTGTGTCCATGGAAGTGTATTTGGCATGCTAAGGACCCTAAGAGTGTCGTTCTTTTTGTGGTCAGCTACATGAGGTAAGGTTCTCACAATTGACAACCTCAATAAGAGGGGATTATTGCTAGTCAACTGGTTTTGTATGTGTTGGTGCAATGGAGAAACAGTGGATCATCTTTTGATCAATTGTGAGATTGCTCATATTCTACGGAGTGAAGTATTTATGATTTTTGGGATCCATTGGGTGTTGCCGGACAAGGTAGCATCCCTTCTCTTTGGTTGGCGCAACTGGTTTGGGAAACATTCTTCAAATGTATGGAATTTGGTGGCTGCTTGTGTGATCTGGTTAGTGTGGAAGGAACGAAACAGTTGCACTTTTGAGGAGATTGAGAGACCTATTGATCAATTGAAGTCTTTGCTGCTGTACCTTGTTTGATTGGTCGAGGAAATGGGATTTTACTAATTTTGTACTTTTAATTTTTGATTTCCAACTCTCTCTTAGATTTTCTGATTGATTTACTTGTACTTTTCCAAGGTGCTTTATGTTCATCGCAAACATAGAGTAGCCATTTTCATTTTCAATAAAATTCTATTACTTATCAAAAAAGAAAAAAAGAAAGAAAAGAAAAAAAAACACTAGATGCTCTGTCCATGCTCTTGCTTCAAGGCAAAAATATAAAAGATACCCTTCTTCCACTCTCACTCACTCTTGCTTGGTGTTCTGGTCACCCCACACCCTGATCTAAGCTTTCACCCTTAGGCAAAGAGTTCTGGCGGAGAACAACATGATACCGATGTAGTGCAAATTAGAGAACTTGTCTAAGTACTCTTGTTGTGGGTTAAGGTTTAGGAAGATTTATGGATTTTGAGATTAGAACCCTTCAAGAAGAAGGGTTAGGATTCAAAACAGAAAAGAATTGATTTATGATTGAAAAAAGAAGAAAAAGAAATGGTAGTAGAACTTTTTCAAATCTGTAAACAGTGCATGAACAGTACCCATGAGAAAAAGGAGTTGGGAGGGGGGGGGGGGAGGGAAGGAAATAAGAGAAATGGATACTCAAAATACTCAATTATTTTATCA
The DNA here is from genome assembly GCF_040712315.1 of Castanea sativa. Classification (NCBI taxonomy): domain Eukaryota; kingdom Viridiplantae; phylum Streptophyta; class Magnoliopsida; order Fagales; family Fagaceae; genus Castanea; species Castanea sativa. The sequence goes on along the minus strand of NC_134023.1, from coordinate 44,256,770 downwards.
GCCAATTCCAGTTTCTCTGCGTACATCGAGCACAAATATATAAAGACTTTCTTTTTTGATAAGTAATAAATTTTATTAATATGAAAAATAGAGACACCCCAGTACAGAGAGAATGCACAAAGGGTCAACAAAAATGACAAGAATCAAGAAAGACAGAGAATGATTGGTTTCGCAAAGTAGCCAACCAATCTAATAAAGTCCTAAAGAAAAAAAGCTCGAGTTCTAGTATGAAATAATTAAAAAAGTACAAGTAAATCAATTAAACTACCAAAATACCCTTTTACTGATTTGCCCAACTACAAAATTGACCATAACTAACAAAATAAAGACACATAATTAGACCTTTAAAACCACATGACATGTGAACATCGTAAATTAATTCTTTATTAGATGAATTTGCAAAGTAATAGCAAATCAATCTTCCATGGCTAGATTAGATACTCCCTAAATGAGATTAAGATATAATCTGTCTACTGCAGGAAAGAAGTGGGCTTAAATCAGGAAACAAGATCATCTACTATTCAGTTATTTATGGATTTTGTAGCTTGCAATCAGAGCAAGCCGCTTCAAAATACTGTTTAATAATCCAATGAACAAAAGCTGTGGTGCATTATTGTAGAACTGCAACATTGTAGGTGACTTAATCTTAGAGAACAAATTGTGGACAAGAGCCCGTCATTAATATCCCTATCATTAAGTTCATGTTTTCTATCAAGACCATGGATATTACCTTCAAAGTGGGTACAATCACCCTATCACATCTTTTGTACTGTTGAAGAACCCAAAGGATATCAGTAGATAGCTTGAACTCTCTGGATCTTTTCTCATTGAGGTCTTCAGGTTCAACTGCTTGAAGAAACTTTAACAATGCTGAAATTGATGCCTTCTTCAGAGATTCTTGCAACCCACCAGTGGAGATAACTAACCCAGATAGAACAGGTCTACTATAACAATCATATTGAAGTAGCTTCACAAAACGTGGATATGACAAAGTGGGTACCTACAAGCAAGTACAAAATGGCCTTTATGTCAAACTCAACTAACTTTCCAAGTACACTATAGAAGAGCTGTGTATACTTACCCCCCATTTTATATCTGTATCATTAGGAACAATTTTTTCTAGCTTTTCCCTATAAGGTATATAAGGAATATAGATTGTTTTGTTGTACAAAATCCTCTGGAGAACCTTTGCAGCTGCTTCTCTTAGTTTATCCATCTTTTCTACAGCTTGCTTACAAACTCCTCCAACTATGATGGAAGCAAGATTTGCATCAAAAAGTGAGTCCATCTGGTTAGTTTTGACTGAATCACAATCAGGCAGCTCTGATACAGAGGATTCCACTTCATCTGATTTTCTAGCAGAACCAATGGAATCTCTCTTACAGAGGATATATATACATTTCTCAAGGCCATACATAGCAGCCTCGCGGACCCAAGAACCCACATCACCTCTGTTATCAACAGAATAGTCATCTAGCGCTTTAAATAAACTCATCATCACTTCGTTCTTAATCAGAAGAAATAGAGACAAGTCATCCTCCCAAGAATGGATATTAGAATCTTCTCTAGCCTGAGTTAGTGTCTCACACACTGAGATGAGTCCTTTTACAGCATTTACTCGTGCTTCAGCATCCCTATCGTCAGGGTTGTCCTGCACATAGAACAACTTATTTATGATATTCATTCATTAGTTCTATAATAGTGGAAATTTCAATGACAATTGCAACTTCTATTTACTGCACCTCAATAGCAGTAGCGCTACAAAGTTTCAAAAGCACATCCCTCCACCTTTTAGCCAAAAGCTCGTAAGGCAAAACACCAAGAGCCAGGGAAGATCCTCTTCTAATAGCAACATTCGGATCAGTCAACAATTGCAGGTACTTGGACGATATATCACCAGTACCTCCAGTGTCTGCAGCAACCATGTATGCTCCAAAAAATTGTTTCAGAGCATTAATAGCAGCATTCTGTACATCATATGGCAAAATTGGTTGACAAATTTAAGGCATCACAGAAACATACAAGGATAGCAAGAAAATCCCATGTTAAAAGACAACTACCTGAATCTGAGAATTGGGATGTCTCAAATTCTCATTGAGAGTATCAAGCAGAGTTCGTTTTATCTTTTCAGGCAAAGACAAATGAGATGAAGAGATACATTCGATGAACCGAGAAACAGCTGCACGCATTATTTCTCCACCCTTTCCACGATAAAGTCGTGCTTTCTCGATAGCAGGAACTACACCAGCAATACGATGCTGTTTATCTATAAGAGAGAAATTGGACAAAGATAATTATAAGCTTAGATACAGAAGATGACATACTACTGACAGCTAAAAACAGCTAACAAGAAAAACTATTAAATTTAAATTTTATGAGCTTTCCTTAATTTAGAGCGCACAATTATGTTTGCACCAAGATCACTTTGAAAAGTATTTGGTGTAACAAAGTCTCAAAGGTTGCTAAATTTTTCGGACATGGCTTTGTGAAAATTTTAAAAGTGGATCATCTCATTAAAAGGAATTTGATCCTTGCAGATTAGTGCTGTATGTGCAAGTCTAGTGGTGAATCAATTGAACATCTCTTACTTCATTGTGGTATTGCTAAGGAGCTGTGGTCCTTTGCTTTCTCTTTATTTGGAGTTTAAACCCTAACCCTTCTTCTCAAGGGGTTCTAGATCCAAAATCCACAAATCTTCTTAAGCCTAATTTGTCCTATGTCAATTACAATAATAAATCTAAGGCTCATAAACACAAGTGTTTGACAACTATTTTTAAGTTCTAATGGTACTCTGATTCAGATCAACTAACGCAAGTTTAAAAAAGGTAAGAGTACCTTTATCTATCCAAAAAAAAAAGAGAGTAAGAGTACCAACCAGAGGAAAGAACATAACCACATTGATGTAGTGCCAAAACAAGTTCACCAGCAGCTAAAGTTGCACCATGGCGCATGCACAAATCAGATGAGAGAGTACAAGGAACTATTTTTTCCACTACAGAGTCTGCAAAGTATTCAGGATCATATTTGACAAGAGCAGAAAGGGCCTCCGCAGCAAGTTCTCTCAAGCCTTTCTCCTAATGACATCAATCATGAGTATTTTATGTATTCTTTGAACTATTATCTAACAAAATAAGAATAATGATGACAATCATGGTACTACATGTCAACAATATTTCCATGTGATCTGTTAGTGTAATAAATTTTGAATATGATTAGAAAATAACTTCAACAACTATAATGTTGCCATAAGGAAATAAAAAAAAGGAAAGAAAAAAAAAAGGTTTAGTGAAAACAGAGAAGGTGGAGAATTAGGGATCCAATCTCCTAGTCCCTACAAAAAAAATTCATGTTCTTCCTTCTGGTAAGGAATGATTACAAAAAAGAAAAGAACAGAAAAAAGGTTTATGTATATGGAATATGCTTGCCCATAGTTTATTTATTTATTATTATTAAATTTAATAGATAATTACATGTGTATCTAATGGGTCTTGAACCTACGACCTTACCTAACCCTCCACCTTGATCTTATAGAGTATATTAGCAATGAACATGTCCAAATTTGACTTTCAAGAAACCAGGGCCAGCTCAATAGGTGCTGCAATTGATGCAATCGCCAAAGGCCCCCACTTGTAAAAAAAAATTTATATATAATATATTTATATATATATTTTAATTAAAAAAAAATTTAAGCACTTTTATTAGTCAATAAAATGCATTGAAAAGACCCCATTGTATCCTAAATGCAGAAAATTAAGCTGTAGGATGATAGGAGTAGAGGCTGGACTGCACAGGCGCACAGCAGCACAGGCTGCACAGTGCAGCCCACAGTTACAACAAATAAGACAACCCGGTTTCTCACCTTTTTTTTTTTTTTTTTTTTTTAATCTGAACACGGTTTCTCACTTTATCTATTATTATAAATTATTGTACCAATTTTGCATCTCAAAAAGTAAGAAAATTAAATTTTAAATAAAAAATTCAATATATATATATACATTATTTGATTAATATTTAAATATAAAAAGGCCTCTCTTAAAATTTTTGCCTAAGACTCCCAAAGTTGTTGAGCCGGCCCTGCAAGGAACTTAAGGTTGTTTAAGGGGGCAGCAACATTACGATAATCCTCTACAAAGACATTTCGAAAGGATGGAATCCAACAAACAGCCACCCAAATGAATACATTTGAAGCTGTATATGGCCAACCACCTCCAACAGTGCATAATTACAAATATGTGTCTGCAGTTGCTCAATTAAAAGAAACGTTGTGCGAATGGGATGCACGAAACAAAATTTAATGGCAGCTCAAAACCATATGAAGATTAATTCCAATTGGCACTGACACGAGCTGGAGTTTGAGCCAGGAGATTTGGTCTCTCTCAAGCTCCAACAGTGCCAGCAATTGTCAATTCGGATTCATGACAATATGAAGCTATCTCCAATATTTTATGGGCCCTTAAGAGTCCTAGAGTCCTTGAGTGAGTGGGGAAGGGGGCTTATTGATTAAAATTGCTGCGGTAGTCACAATTGCATTCAGTATTTCATGTATCCCAGTTGAAGAAGCAGCTCAGACAGGCGGATCGTATGGTCAATGACCTGCCAAGGGTTGATGACAAAGGTTCTGTGACATAAGAACCCAGATGGATTATTGATTTCTGTTGGATTCAACATGGGTGAAAGGTGTTGCAAGAAGAAGCATTAGTGCAGTGGGTTGGCATTAGCAATGATGACGCCACCTGGGCAGGAAACAATTGGAAAGGGAGAAGTTTAAAGGTAATAACTTGTAAGCTTGGATTTAGTGCTACTGTGTACCACATCTGGAAGCTGAGAAATGTTATTCTACATAAGGGATGCTTTCACTCTGAGAGACATTTTTTTTGATAGGTAAAAAAGTCTCTCAGAGTGAATGCAACTAAGAGCTAGAATTGAGTTCAAAAAATTCATATTCCTATACTGATGAACCAGAGAGATATGTTGTAGATGGGGTTTCAATGTTAGTTTCTGTCATTTAGGCCTAATGCTGGTTAAACTGCTTAGATATTTTGTAAGCTTGCCCTGGACTGTGTTTTTGTTCTCAGTGTCTTTCAATGAAATTCACTTGATTATCCCAAAATAATAAAACCATAGTTGTCTTTCTAACATTTCATTTTAGTCATTTTTAACTGTCAGGCACTTCTGTAATTTTTTGGATTCTAGACATGGCTTGGCAAATTGATTCATTGGGTCTTTGGTTTTTGATTATGTTATTAGGTTTTAGTTGTGAGTTTAATTATTTAGTTTGGATTTATTTATCAAAGCCCAAGTCCTAATACAACTAGGCATCAGGATATCCTTCTTTCTATTCAAGGGGAAGAATATGTTTTCTAAATTTGAGAAGTTATAAAGTTTTTTTGAGATTTGTTTGATGCAACCTTTCTCCGAGGTGATATGTTGAGGAATCCCTAGGTGTAATGCTAGAAATTTATCTTTCTGTTCTTCATCCCTAAATTTTCAAAAACTTGAAGCCTTACAGCCACAAATTGATTTGTCAGCTTTTTATTTTTTTTTATTTTTTATTTTTAAACCCTAAACCACCAATCCATAAAATAGCCCCCCATGCACAAAATAAGGAGGGAAATTACTATAATCGCGTTATTGTTCACAGCCCTGGGAACAGCAACCCAAACCTTAGTTTTTCTCCTTTATTTAATTCCCAGATCCTACCATTCCTTTTCACCCTTTATTCCTTTCTATTTTCCAGCCTTTTTCCCACCACAACCTAATCCTAGCTGTCTAGAATTTCCTAATCTAAATTGGCTTCAGTCCCATTTGTCTTTGTCATTGCTATTTCAAATCTACAAAGCTAAAACAATGCATGAGAAGAGGTTTGAGCATACCCAGTGACAGATCTTGTTGTCCAGCAGTTCATCCACAAATGGATAAAGATATCCCTCATATTGAGCAATACAGACAGAAACATGGAGGTATGAGTTTACTCGCGAAGAAAGTGAAAAATAATCTGCAGTGTTCACAATATCAATGCCATGTGGGTAATTCCCTTGTCTTCCAACATTCTCCTGGAAAGCAGCAGCGGCTGCTCTTCTACAGTTAACCTAAGCATCAGACTTTAAAAGATTTAGTGATGGTGCTATCAAAAACTGAAAGAATTAAAATCACAGGGCTAAACAAAAAATGTTGAAGCAACATTTTCAGCACCTCACGGTCATAGCAAGCCACAGTTAGAAGATGTGGAGCAAGCTGTTCTAATATGGTTCTCATATCTTCATGATAATATGCACGCCCAAAGGCCCAACAAACATAGGCAGCAGCATCACGCACATGAGATCCAACACTATGCGGACCTCTTCGAATATCATAATGCAGTGCCTGTTAAAAAGATTAATTTATCAGTACTGATGTTGCAATATAGGTATCTGTGCCAAGGTTTTTATCTCTCTGACCTTTGAGTCTTTAGAAAAAATGTCTTGTGAAAAATATAAATCAAGAAAGAGCAGAGACATTGAATAAGAAAAAGACATGTAAAAGCCAATACAACATCAAATTTCACCACCATATCAAATTCATCTATTTTGACAAGAGCTTTTCAACAAGGACTAGAACTATTAACCATAACTAACAAATTGGTTTGAGGATTGGAATACAATGTTTAGAAAAATTTGAAAGCATAGAACACTATTCCCTTTATTTTAGAGAAGTATATAGCACTATTCCTTGATGAAATACTACAGAAGACTAACTGCACCACACTAGAGTTAAGTACCTAACCGACTGTAACATAACTTTATACTTCAATGACTCTTACATTTTTTCCAGTCTGGACCAATCTGGAAATCAAAAGGAATTAGCACCAAGCGGACAAACACAAAAACTAATTTTACATGGAACTTAAGGTCGTGTCATCCAGTGAGAAAACTTCTTCAAATATGACATCTTCAGCAGAAATAAATTTCATGACATTTTACACTTAATACTAATATGCTAGACATGGATGAGCATATAGGAAAGGAAGCCATGTCTTAATGAACTAAGTAAAACAATATCCATATTCACAGAAGAAGAAAAAAAATTCCAGAAATTATATGCTTTAAGAAAACATAAAATTCACTGGTCTTAGCTTTATGTATATATAGGTACAACCTTCACAACAACAGGTACAACTTTGGGAAGACTTATAGGTAAGAGCAATCCTCTACGTGCCAGTTCAGCCAGTGCTAAGCAACCTCCATGCCATGATCCATCACCCTGGAAATATACGACATGTCATCACAACTCTAGACATAATTTGTATTTTCATGGGAAACAAGTTGCAAAAGAGAGCAACTGCCCTATTTTACCTCGCCTGGTGAAAACAGCTCCAAGACAGATGAAAGGACCTCTTCTGAAAGCACAGATGTTAGACGTGAAGTTATGCGGCCTATACCTTTTGCAGCAGACCAACGCACTACAGTGTCCTGCATTACCATCACAGCAATGTCAAAATCAGATCAGCAGTATAAATCTATAAATAAATGATGAAATTAATGATCATGTAGAACATAAGAGTGCATTTGGAAATAGTGGAAGAAGGGGGTAGAGAGGAAAAGTAAATAATGCAAAAAGGGTAGGGAAGTATAGTTCCCTTGTTCAGATGGGAAGGAAAGGTGGGATGGAATGTACTCATTGTAACTCTCTGTTTGTTTTCTGCCCAGCCCCATGGGAAGGAAAAGTGGGATGGAATGTACTCATAACTAGAGATGTCATTGATCCAATTGAAAGCAATACAATGCACTTATTCTTGCCTTTTTGCAGCTATGTTATATAATTCAACTAAATATACAGCAGTAATTTGCTTCATACTATATCTGAATAATTGCTACAATGATTAATATTTTTGCATCCGCACTATTTTAAAGTTCTCAACCATATATTGTTTTGGTAACCTAAGGAACCTATCTAAAAAAGAGCCATTTGGACTCACCTCTAGCCAGTAAAACTTACGGGCAACTGATCCCACCCACCAAAACTAGTTGTCAAGTAATCCAAGGGCAAATCCCTAATGTGCTAAGTAGTTTATGCTCATGCCCGGGAGCTTTAAAGCTCTCAACCATTGTCAGTGTTTAGTTGCTCTTATCCTCTCTTCCACAGTTTAACCCCTTACACTTCATTCATATGGAAATCAAGTATCAACATACACATTGACTATTTATCACACAATAATGAGGAGAATCAGTGTCAAACTATATCCCCAAGTATGAGAAATAATAGTTCCAAAGTACCATACTACCATCTTAAAAAATCTGTAAGATTCTAGTATGTGAATATGTATGAGAGATCTCATGCATCTACATTTAGACCAATCAAGATGACAGGAAGCTAGAGATCAGCAATGTATGATTTCAAAATTTCCACTATTGGGAACTTAGTCTACATCAGAAAATAATCAAGTTCACCACAGATTCTCACCCTTCAGACATACCGTATCTTTCAATCCAGAGAGCAACATCTCAATTATCTCTTCTACAATATCTGGAACATCCATATCTTCATCTTGAATGTAATCTGAACTTTCTTCCGAGTTAGAGGAGTCTACATCTGGACCATGGCTGCATTGATCATTTTTTCTGGATGCAGGCAAAGAAATATTCTTTCCAAATGAACTAGCTCTGCCCTGTATATATGGTGCAAAGGTAACAAAAGTAGCATATTATTTGGAAGCCCAATACAAGTTAACTTATAAATTACAACCTTCCAAAAGAACATCACAACAGATTGGCATTAAAAAACAGATAAACCCAGAATCAACTAGCATACTAATGAATCATTTGGTGCTAGTGGTAGTATTTTCCTTCTTCTTTTTTTGGAGGGGAAGGGGTGTTAGCCAGATAAACCAAGGACAGGATGTGAGATAATATTACACTACCATCAAGTGGATCCTTCAATATTCTTGATGATGCCAACAGAATAAGTAGCATAAAGTGAGCAGAAAAAAAAAAGGATAGGAAAGGAGATAATTAATAGCACAGAAAGAGGCATGTCTAAATACACATTTGTACCAGATATGTTGGTGAGTCATGCTGTGGAGGAATCTATTTCACTGTGGGCACCTTTCATCACACTTCGGAGTCACAGAATCCTCCAAAAGAGGATGGGGATAGGATGAGGTGGAGGTTGACATACAGTTTTTTTATGGTGCTCCAAGGGGATATAGCTCTACTATTTTCCTATGGAAACGTATTTGGGGCATGAAGGCTCCACGTCAAGTGTCTTTTTTGTTTGGACAGCTGCGTGCGGGAAGTGCATGTGATTATTTGAGGAGAAAGGGGCATCACAATTGTGGATTGGTGCTGCCTATGCTGGTGTAGTGAGGAGAATGTTGATCATCTCTTGTTGCATTGTCACAAGGTTTATCAGTTATGGAGTTTTTCTTTCAGTTTGTTTGGCGTTGATTGGATTTTACCCAAAAGGGTTATTGATTAATTGGCAGGATGGAGAAACTAGTTGGGAAAGCACTAATTGAATATTTGGAATTTGGTATCACAATGTGTGATGTGAATTATTTGGAGGGAGCGTAATAATTGTATATTTGAAGATATGGAATTTACCGGGGATCAGCTCCTATCTTTATTTCCAGGGACTGTATTTGATTGGTCTTGTGCATGGGGATTTACTTCTAGGGAATCTATTCTGCTGTTCATAGATTCCTTTCTCCTTGTACATAATTTTTTTATTTCTTTTCCAGTGTTCTGTTGTCTGTACATGTATACATATATACATATATTCACACATATACATATATATTGGCTACTTCATCGTCTTAATGAAGTAGTCTTTTCTCAATAAAACTTTTCTTACTTATCAAAAACAAAACATTTCTACCAAAAATAGAATATTAAATAAAACAGAATTTAGTTCTGTAATATTGTTAAAAACTTTCCAAAACAAGAAAAGGCCCAAATAGCAGACACCTTTAACTTTCTACTCAACTAACAACATTTTAATATATATTCAATAAAGAACTTGCTGTCGATCACATAACAAGACTTATTTCGGTAATTTTAAAGAAAGGAGGAAAAAGGTCCCAGATAGCATACAACTATAACTCTTTGCTCAACTAATATTATTTTTATATATTTCGACAAACAGCATGCTATCAATCATATATGGCACTGAGACAATACTGACATGCAACAAAAAATCACATTTTACTTCGCCATTTTGTAGCCTATTCTCAAGCGCTAGAACCAGTTGCCAGGTAATCCATGGGCATTCACCCCTAACAAGCTAAGCATTTTATGCACTTATACCCAAAAGCAGGCCTTCTGTTTGTACCTTTTTCTTTAAAAATTTAAAATTTTAGCTCCATTGCTCCACCAAAAAAAAAAAGGCTCAAAATGGCTTATCTATTGATAATTACATATTTGAAGACACCAAATGCAAGTTTTAAAGAGAGCTAAGAATGTAACATTTTGTATCCATCAATCAATTTATGCAATACCACATCCATTCTGTATCCAAACCTCCTGTTCAAGCCTGCCAACACCTCCGTCACCATCCTAGGCATCAATTGAATATGCCCCAAATAATAATAAAAATTCATAGTGAAGCATACAAGAAATACAAATATAAACTCCAACTACAAAGCAAATAACAACCAAAGACATACACAGCAAACCCAATGGAATGAACGGCAAAGCATACAAGATATTAATATCTTAAAACGTCACTATATGCCGAGAAAGCTCAATCCTCCAAGGGAGACAATAAGGTTTAGAATTAGAATAATTATATCTTCAGCATGACTAACCACATAGCGCCACGAAGGAGACCGATGAGGGAGACAAGTAAGCCCAATCCGCTGAGTTAACTTCACCAAATACTTGCGAAGTAAAGGGCTCTGAGTTGCAGCACTGGACTTGATTAATGCTGAAGTGTCCTTCCAAACCATTGGAATCACATCAAGCAAGAGTTTTCGACCACCAGCCTGTCTACCAAAAATGATGCATAAGAGATGCAAGTACTTGAAAAGGTGGATTTTAATATTGGGCATCACTAGAATGAAAATAAGAATGGTGTAGTGTATAGCTCTGGATATTATATATCAGAATGATGTCTTAATTAATTGAAAAAAAAATGAACTTAGTGTTGCCAACTTAAAGAGAGAATAAACATCACATTCAGCATATTTTGTTAGCAAAGCAAAAACTGTTGCAAGCATCATTTCCCACTCAGATTCAGAGGCATCAGTGATTCAATTGATTGAATGAACAGAGATGAAAACCATAAGTTAGTTGGGGTAAAACAGGAGGAACAGAACATCTATCCTTGCGACCCAAGTTTCAAACCAGTGTGTAACTGCAATTCAGAGTCAAGCAAGGATTCCTGGCTGCAGTTTTTGTCAATTCCAGCTATGATCATCATCATGGAATTTCAAACATCCAGGTAAAGGAACTACATGTTATGTCATGGATGGTGAAGAAAGCAAGCCTAATTGTTTAAAAATAAACTGCACCAGTTTCCACATAAAACAACATACAGTAAAAGTTGTTTATATGTTATTTAAAAAAGAAAAATTTGGGAAAGCATTCACAACAAATGATTTGAAAATTCTATTTTGGACTTCCACACTTTATGACAGTGACTTTCTAGTATATCATTGATATGTTACATATGAACTCAGTGCATCTTGAACCCATGATGACCTTGCTCTTACAAGGGAAGGTGGTTCCATTTGAGCAAGTGCTCGTTGGCAAAAGATTCTTCAGTCATCGTCTTTTTTTATGTGTAAAAGAGGAACTTTACCATGGAATGCTATGAAATGAAAAGAATCAAAAGCAAACCTTGAAAATAGAAGCCAATGCTTCAACAGCACCAAGTACCCGGAAGTGATTCAAGACATCATCAGTGACGGAAGATAGGACTTCATGTGTCCATTCAGTGAAGCTGAAGAAGTTACAAAAAGAAACATGTAAGCTTATGGAGAAAAGTAAAATTCAGTACTAAACAAAATTAGTTTGGAAAGAGGTTTACAAGCACACAGCCCAAATTAATCAAAGGAGAAAGTATTAGTACATAATCAATACAACATGATAAGCTTATCCACTGAGAGAGGTTCTTTATAAAGATTACCATAAGAGGCAAATAAAAACAAGAGTTTACAATGTTTTTTCTTTTGTGTCTGGAATAATAGAAGAAATGGATTGCTGTTGAATTATGCCTTTTGGTATTCAGTGGGTCTTGCCTAGCTCTGTGGCAAAAGTATTATTTTGTTGGAGTCATTGGCTTGGGAAGCATAATTTAATTCCAGGTTGTCTAATGTGGACTATTTGAAACGGAATTGTCGTTCCTATGAAGATTCTGATAAGTCTTTGGTTGAGTTAAAAGGCTTGTGTCAGCATATAGGTGGTGCCTATATGCATCTCTTCCCTTTGTTTAGTTTCCTGATTGCTGTTTTATTTGTTTTTTGTTTGTGATTTGCTGTTGTTCATCCTCATGAGCACATTGTATGTTTCTTCTTTATTATTTCATCAATATTAGTACTCATATTACCTATCAAATAAAAAAATAAAAAGCCACCACTAATAATCATTTCTGTTTAAAGGCATAATGAGCCTTGCTTGGCTAGTATTATATTGGAAAGTCAAATGATTCACTAACCCTTATAGGTATAACATTATAAGAAACATAACACAAGACAAATTGGCCAAATGCTGCAACAACATTTCTATAAGCATTATGATAGGTACCTCATAAAGACCTTTGGCATATCTGGACGTGTAAGAAGCTTTGAGAGAAGCAATCCAGCTATAGTGCGCATAGGGCCAGCAGTTGAAAGGTAATCTTTAGAAAACCCTATTATCCTCAATACCAGAGGGGCTGGCTCAAGTTCTCCCAGATTACTATTGTTTGCAATACTAGTATCAACGGTGGAGATATCAAACGGAACCAAAACTAGTATTGAAAGCCACAAAAGTATTACACATTTTGCCTCCATCTCTCCAGTACTTTCCTGCCGTAATGATGTCCCTGAATTTGTGTTGTGGCACTTCTCTAATAGAGATACAGCCAGTTCTAAATCAGAAACTTGATGTGGAAAGAACTTGATAACAGCCTTGTATCCACAAACTGTGACCAGAGAATAAATAATGATGCATATAGGCTTGATTATTTCAAGAATTTCTTTTGAAGCTACCCCTAGTTCAATTGTTTTAGTACGAATAATGAACATCAGAGGGGAAACTATACTCTCAAGGTAAGGCTCAAGTAGTTGACCCTGTTCCTGATACTTATCCATCTGCAGAACCAGTAGGGAAATATTTCAAACTAAAAGGCAGATAGTTTCTTAAACAATCAAAAATGCATTGCATGGTATTTAAGGTCCTGAACATGTAATTTAAACATATAGATACCAGGGTAAAAAATTAATTAAGGTGTCCAACGTATCATTTTCTGTTCAATATTAGAAACCAAAGCACAACCTACACATATTGTAATTGCAAACTACATGCAAGCTTCAACATGATAATGGGGTGTTTGTTAAAATATTACATGTGCAAATTTTTGCATCTGCACGCATGCATAGAATAGCCATAGTGAGCTGTCACTCAAGGATCATCAAGCCAATAAAGGAAACAAAATATCCGCTGTATATTATGAAGAAAATACAGTGAGACCATAGGCATCAGAAAATTTTAAATTACCAAATGGAAAATCCCATGACACCTCTGTGTTTTTGGAGGGTATGGTAGCCAATAGCCACTATGACCATAACCATGTATTTCAAATTTTTTTTTTTTTTTTTATATTGTAGGAGAACTTCACTTATAGATTAGTTGCATGTCACAGAGCATTCTCTACAACAATCTTCACTGTTAATCAAACTCTTACGGGCAATTGACCCCACCACCAGAACCAGGTAATCCAAGGGCTTTTCACCCCTAATGGGCTAAGCAATTTATCCTAAGTTTTTTTTTTTTCCCTGATTACTTAGAGAACCCTTCTAAAGATGAACCCTTTGGACTCGCCTCTAGACAGACAACTGACCCCACCTTCCATAACCAGTTGCTAAGTAATCTTAGGGACATTCACCTCTCACGGGCTAAGCAATCTACAATCATGACGGGCATTCAAGGGTTTTAATCTCCAACATTAACATAAAACTAAATACTAAGATTAAAACGCTTGAAACACATGATTCTAATCCCCGGAGGCAGCATCAAAGAACCCCTCCAACAACAATGCCCATTTTTTTTGCATATAAGCGCGAAAAATACTATAAAGGAAATACATTTGACATGTTTTAAGTCATTTCAAAAAAATATAAATTAAATTAAATTAGGCCCAAAACAGAGAATGTAATGTAAAATTAATAAATTAAATAAATAAAAAAAGACATGGAACACAAAGAAACTTCCAAATCCAAAACTAGAACAAACAGCAGAAGTGTCACATTGTGATCCTAAAAGTTCATTCCCACATTTACAAACATAATAAATATTCAAAACAAACACAGAAAACATCAATCTGAGCGAAACAAAAAATGGGTCTGAGAGAGAGAGAGAGTACGATGGATCGGATAGTGTAGACAGAGGAGGGGTCGGTGACGCGGCCATGGGAAACGATGTCTTTGAGAAGAGAGCTAACGAGCTTCCATTCTAAGAGGAAGTATTTGTAAAGGACTCTCTCCTTAGAACCGAGCTCATCATCTTCTTCTTCTTCTTCTCCTTCTTCTATGCCCTTCACTGCCATTTCCATTTCCGTTTTCTCTTCTTCCAAAGCCATGAGATTGATAAGAGAGCTTCTTTCTTTCTTCCTCAATTCTCACTTCTCAACAAGTCTTGTATTTATGTATGTATGATCTTAATAGTAGTAGTAGTAGTAGTAAAAAACTTGTCCTTTCCTGCTTTTAAAGCTTGCGGCAAGTTTCTCAACAAAAAAAAAAAAGCTTGAGGCAAACAAGAATAAGTACAGTCATCTCATGGGGCCCATGAATGACCAAAAAGCCTTACCCTTGCAAGCCCATGTACAAATATTATGCCAATTTATTGTTTACGAGCCCAAATGTTAAACCGCGCTTGTTATTATACATTGGTGTGCATGAAGTCGTGTGCACATTAGTTGAAATCATGTTTTCAAGGTTATAACCGAATGAATGTGTGCAAAACAAATGTTAATAAGTACTAACTACTATGATTTTAAAGATTTGAACAATCGAAGAATAAAAAAATTGTTTGGTTTTCGGTTTTTCTGGTTGAACCATTGGTTTGGTTGTTTTATTGGACCAGTTTAGGATCCAAATCTCAATCCGATCTAGTTTTTAAAACCATAGTAAATACGAATTAGAAAAAAAGGTTGGCTTAACTCACACAAAATGATGTTGTGAGGCTATTATTTTCTACTTGAAAGAAAGGGTAAATTACTTAAAATCTCCTTTGAATTTTAGGGGAATGACACTCTAACCATAAACTTAAAGGTTCGTTTGGTTAGAGGGGTAGAAAATTGGAAAAATAGAAAATGGGGAGGGAATAAAAAAGTGGAAGGATAAAAGAGATTTAATTTTCTCTCATGTGTGTTTGGTTAGGATGATGGAAAAATAGAGAGATGAAAAATTGTTTAGAAGAAATTTACAATTATGTCTCTATTAAATAAAACAAAAGGTAATGCATTTTTTCTTTAAAAAATTGTGTAAGAACGCTTCAATTTTGTTTATATATATATATATATATATATTTGAAAAAAAAAGTACATAAAAAGAAAAAGACTAAAGAAGAAAACCAAATGATAAAAAAAAAAAAAAAAGGATTTAGGAAGAAAAACAAAAATTAAAGGAAGGAAGGAAAAAAAAAAGGCCAAAGAATTTATGACAAAACTCGTGTTCACGTTGCACATGGGTTTTTAGTCTTTTTCTCCATCTGGAGTTTCCCCTTCCGTTTTCTCCCAATTTTGGGGAGAAATCATAGGGTCAGAGGAGAAAACATATGGACTCCACTAATATTGTTTTCCTCTCTCCCTCCAACCAAACACCTACTAAAAATATTCTCTCTCTCTCTCTCTCTCTCTCTCTCTCTCTCTCTCTCTCTCTCTCTCTCAACCAAATGGACCCTAAGGGTTTGATTAGTTGGGAGAATGAAAAAGTGAAAGAATAGAAAATATATGAATGATAAAATATATATATATATATATATATATATATATATATATATATATAGTAGATGGATAAAAAAATTTTCTAGTTTCCCTCATGTATATTTGGTAGAGAGAATGAAAAAGTGAATAATAGAAAATATGAATTGAAAACTTCCATTTTCTATCATCTATTTTACATCCTTCCCTTCTTCCACCCAAGTTGATAGAACATAATGGAAATGACGCTTACTTTCCTTGGTGTTGAAAGAAATCAAGGTAGTCCTTCCCTTAATAACAGTATTAGAATATTCCAAATATAGAGAAGTTGGTAAAGTGTGTGTACTTAGTGTTAGAATTGTTGTTAAGTGAAATTTCCACAACACATGCAATGAAGTTGGGTAATGTTATGTCATTTTGTTAAGTACAATTTTTTTTTTCTTTGTAATTGTGGGAACTACAACTCAACGAAATACTAGGTCCAATATGGGTCTTAAAATGAATACTCAATAGATAATTTTTTTACCTCTAGATACCGAGATTTACAATTTAGATTTAGGGTCTATTTGGTTGGAGAAGTAAAAAATTGGGAGGATAGAAAATGGAGAAGAGATAGAAAAGTAGGAGGATAAAAAAGATTTTGTTTTCTCTCCTATGTGTTTGGTTGGGAAGTTGGAAAAGTGAAGAGATGAAAAACTCATTTGTTTGGTTGAGAAGAAAAATGAGTGGATGAAAAATATATTTTGTACAAATTTACTCTCATACCCTTATTAGATAAAAATAAAATAAAAGTAACAAATTAGAGGAAAAAAAAGGATGAACCAAAAAAAGAAAACTAAAACAAATGAAAAAAAAAAAAAAAAGATAAACTATTGATGATGCACAAAAATCGTCAGTGAGCTGGTTATCCTTAATCGCTTTAATGGGTACCTGAAGAACAAGAAACCAAAACCCAAACAGAGAGCACTGGTGGGGTGTCGACCAAAGACCCTCTGAAGGTTAAGTCAGTGAATAAGAAATCTCTAAGAACTATACACTAAGAAAGCCAGAAACTCTTCGCGTACCTGAGAGAAGAGAAGGTCTAATACTTATATAGTGGAAAACAAAGAACCAAGAAAAGATCTGGAATTAAGGTTCTAAGATTTTAGGGTGTCTTTCCATATGGGGAAGATACAGGCATGTAGTAGGGTCTTTGGACGTGGTTTGTAAGATATTTCTATATGAGGATATATGCATGGAGACTACATAAAGGATTGTGGGGCCCATCATATATGTCCGTCTGCACAGCCATTCGTTCATCGGTATGCAAGTGAGGGGACGAGGATCGTCCGTCCATCGCATATTCATCCATTCTGAACCTTTATCATGACAGATCCATGGAGTATTTATCGTAACAGATCTAAGGCTTTTATCACGATGGACATATGACCAGTGGCCATGTGGCTCGTCCGTCAGGATGGTATGTATAGGACCATCAGTCTCTGTGAGCCCCTAGGTGGACAGAGAGAAATGAAGTCTTGAGCCCAACGGGGTCATTTTAGGATGAATAAACAATGAAATATTCCTGCTAGACAAAAATACCCTTGTCAGCTACCCCTTACTTCGTGACCTGTCGAAGTAGCTAAATGGTCGCGGAATACATAGAATATTCCCATCATTTAATGTTCTTCATCTCGATAATCTATGTCATAATGAGGGGCAAAAAGGTCTTTGTAGCCTGTGGAACGACATGTGGCATCTTGTGATTGGTGTATATGAAGCGTCGCATTACTTTGTTTTTTGTGATTCCCTATTCTATATATATGCTCATGCCCTTCCAAGTTTTATTTTCCTACTTTACTCAAAATTTTGCTCAGAGCTCTAGCTTTTAGTCTTACCTGTCCGTTGCCTGCTACTCATCCGTTCACTTTGCTACTATGTCGGTACTTATTCTTCTACTACTGTCTTTCAAGTTAACTTGTACTTATTTTATTTACTTTTCTTTATTCATCATTTCTCGGTCGTCAGTCTAGTACTTAGTTTACATGTGGGTAACCACCTAGTTTCTTATCTGTCGCTTGTAGGTGAGAGAATGTCAGGAGGTAATAAAGCAATAAGTGGTCACGTCCCATCGTTCTGTTTGGATGACAAAGATGTTCATCTATTGGGAAATGTTCTTACGACAAAGGATTGGATAGGTTCGTCGGAGAGGGAGCCGTCGACTCACCCTTTAGAAGAGGAGATGGAAGGAGAAGAAGAAGTAGAGAGAGAAGGAGAGGTAGACGAAGAGGAGGTGGAATACAAAGAGGAGGTGGACAGGGAAGAAAAGGATGAAAAAGAGGAAGAGGGAGAAGTTGATGATGGAGGAGAAGGGGATGCTATGACCCCGGGTTCTTCAGGCAACGACTATAGGCCATTCATCCTTCCTAGTATATGGTTAGTGAATGACTTCCTCTCAAATATGTCAAAAAAGGTGTTTGGTAATTTGCGCCCTCATTTCCAAATTCTAGACAATGTACCTATTAGGATGGCGGGTAAAAGACAAAAGTGTTACTCTGGCTAGACTATGGACGTTGGCTTCTACAAGGTCATCTTCATTGCGAGGCTGAGGTTGCCTTACAAAACTGCACTAACGGTTGGCAGACCATCTAGGCATGTTCGTTTGCCAAATTTACCCTAATGCTTGGAGGATTTTCCTTGGGACAGAAGTGTAGTAGGGACAGATGGGTAATAGGTTTGACGAATTCTTTTTCTGTTATAGACCTCAGCAAATTGCAAGTTCAAAGGGTTTTTACAACTTCGTCATTCATAAGTCGATGTTGAAATTGGTGACGAATGTCCCCGACTCTAACCATGATTAGAAGAGCCGATATTTTTTTGTTCAAGGCTCAAATTGGGTTTGTATGCCCGACGAATGGGACAGTATAAGAGAGGAGTATGATAATATGTGGGGTGTTTTGGACAAGTTTGGTGAGTCGTTGGTCTTAGCATGATCCTTTTGTGTTTTATTTATTCTCACTAACCCATCATATTTTCTTTTTTTAGCCCAGGTATGTCCGCTGATTAGTGAGGAGAGTTTGATTTCTTGCAATGCATCCTTGATATCCCCCTTGTATAGAAGAGTTGGAAGAAGCTAGTTACTCTTGACAGCCTGCACACTTTCTATGGTGGACCAGTTTCAATGGATGAGGCAAGGGAGCTAGATGCTCAATCTGAACAACGTAAGTGTTTGTTTTCCTTTCTTTTTAATGGTCTGTCCCTCATTGACAGATTCATCGGTGTTAACTTGTTGGTTGGCCTTGTTTTTTTAGAGATGGACATGGGGAAAAAGAAAGCTTTGGAGGTGAAGAAGGCTGCGACCCTCCAAATTAAGGCTAGAAGCTTGTCTGCCCCTATTGCAAAGACAAGCCATGAGAGAACCAAGGCAACGGGGAGCGCCCATTGAAAAAGATAGTTAGCCAACCCGTCGCCTCGGATCCAACGGGTCCTCAGAGCACTCCTAACCCCCTCCCCCCCTGTCATGGTATGGGTAAGGGCCTAATGACGGCTCACAGCCTTATCATTAATGAGCCTGTCATTCCTAAGGTCCCTCTTGTTAGGACATATGTGGAACTTGTTAGAATATATGTTATTGTATATTGGCTAATCTGTTAGGACATATGTGAATTGATGTTAGGAACATATGTCAACATTTTATGCATTAGCTAATCATTTGACAAAATGCACTTTACTTGTAATTGGGTAGATCTAGGATGTATTTAATACTTCAAGAAACAGGGTTTCAAGTTCAAGTGTTAAAGCCATACAAGTCTATCCAAGAATCAAGTAAGGAAGTGCTGGATTTTAAATCTCGACAGCTAGTATTTATCGATGTTTAAAAGTTGCTGAAGCCTGTGGCTCGACAGCTAGCTCGATAGATGGCTATCTATCGAGGTTTATGAAACTTAGTTTTTCAGAGCTGTTTTTCATCCAATCCGTGAATGTATGTTTGGACTTTCTTTTCTCACAATCCTAAACATATAAAAGGATTATTTTAAGGGCTGTCTAGGGTTGCGCAAGTATTGAGCAAAGTTTTGTTCATGCAAATTGTGACTGGAGACAATATTTGCCCTAGTTCTTCTTTCTATTGAGGAAGTTGTCGTGTTTGTACACTGTAGGGTTTTATGACCAAGCAACTTCATGATTTTCATTATGTGATGAACAGAATAACTTTGCAACCAATATCTTTCTCAAGTTGGTGATCAAGTCGCGTATTGGGATTCATGCATCTTTTGTTTAGTCACGTACTGGGAGCCGTGCAATATAAGGAGAGATTGTCACTACAGAACAAGTCCAATTGAGTATTGGGGTAAGGGTTCAACTGTAGGTTGGTATAAGGTACTGAGATTCCTTTACTTGTAACCTCTTGTTTTGATAATAGTGGATTCTTGGGAGTGGTGACCTTAAAATCACCAAGTGGGGTTTTTGCCTCGGAGGTTTTCCCCATTCGTAAACAAATTACCGTGTCATTTAATTTCCGCTGCATATTTAGTTATTTGGTGATTTGTTTGTGCTGCCACGTACATTGCATATTAATTTGATTAATTAATTAAACTTGGCTAATTAATCAATTAATCCATCACAAGGGGTCAATACATTTTTGGCCTATCAAGTGGTATCAAAGCTATCACACTCTGATTAGGATTTATCTTTACTGTGTGATCCATTGACTCCTGTTTATCATGGATCGAGGACAATCACTTATTGTACCTCCTTTATTTGATGGAACTAACTATGCATACTAGCAAGTACGCGTGAAAGCTTTCTTGCAGTCTTTAGACGAGAAGGTGTGGCAAGCTGTAGAGATAGGCTGGACTAAGCCGAAGGAAGTGCCGGCCGACTGGGATGATGCAAAGATCAAGGCAGCAAACTTCAACAACAGGGTATTGAATGCATTATTTAGTGCGGTTACAAATGAGGAGTTGAAGAAAATCTCCTCCACTGAAACTACAAAGGAGGCGTGGACCATTCTCCAAACAACCTATGAAGGAACCAAGACTGTCAAGAAATCAAAACTTCAGAGGCTCACTACTAGCTTTGAAGAAATCAAGATGGAGGAGGATGAGTCATTTGATGAGTTTTATGCCAAGCTCAAGGACATAATGAACTCAGCATATTGAGGAGTCAAAGGATATTGATAAAATTCCTTTGATAGAGCTAGTTAGAAATCTACAGACCTATGAGTTAGGTTTGTCAAGGCTCGGGAAGTTAAGTAAGAGCAAGAGCATGGCACTGAAGGCCAAGAGCAGTGACACAGATGAGTCTTCCAATGATGAAGATTCTAAAATGAAATCCTACATTACTTGGCAGTTCAAGAAGTTCATGAAGAATGCTAATGCAAAGGGCTTCGACAGGGACCGTAGGAGTTCTTCACAATCTAAGAGCCAAGACAAAGGGAAGAAGAATGCTAGGGATGGCGGTCAGTACACTGTTCCCTCAGGGCCCAAGTGTTTCGGGTGTCAAGGATTCGGTCACATGAAATAAGAGTGCCCTACTTATCTTAAGTCTATTGGGAAAAACAAGGCATTTTCTGCTACCTTGAGTGACATTGAACTTAAGGATGATTCTAAAAATAAAGATGACAGAATTCTAAATGCCTTCACTGCCACTGTCAATCCTATTAAAGGGATTGTAGAACATGTGGATGAAGAAGAAAACTTGGTGGAATCAAAATTTGAGAAGATGGATGAGTAAGATGACATCCACACAGCCTATGCAAAGCTATACAAGGTCTCGAAAAAATATGAGAAGATATATAGGTTGGCCACCAAGAAGTTCAGTGATATGGAGCTTGAACGAAAATAACTCTCCACAAAGTTTGATGAAGCCAATTAGACCATTGGAACACTGAGATTTGAGAACAATTTCTTGACTGAGAAGATCAAGAAGCTTGAGGCAGAACTGTTCCAAGTGAGAGCTCAGTTGGAGAGGACCTCAAGTGCAAAGCTTAATGAGATGCTCAACATGCAAAAATCTGCTTCCGATTGAACCGGTTTAGGGTATGATTTTTCTTCTTCCAATATTGCTTATTCTAGTACTACTGTTTTTGTTTCTCCTGCTAACAATATTGATTTTGAGAATAATGATGCTAAAATTGTGATAGCTAGTGAGAACATAGATACGGGTAAATCTATCTTAGGAGCACCCCCTAAGCTTGCTAAGAAAGAAACAAAAAACTCTAGGGCTAAGAAGAGTAATGCTCAAAAGTCTAAAGAGAAGAAGCAGCATCTCTATCATCACTGTGGCACAACTGGACATACTCGACCTAATTGCTATATGTGGTTAGCCACTCAACAGAGCAACAACATGATTTCGTCGGGAAACCAGAATCAGCTTCCGCCCTCCCTTGCTTCTCTTGGAGATCTCCTCAAGGCCTTTATATTCCTTTTGAACTTGAATGGTTTCAATTCTTCCCCTTCATCGTCGGTTCAAGATTTTTCTCAAAGGAAAGGTTCTTCCAAAGTATGGAAGGAAAAAGGGTTCCAAGTGATTTAGTCACTTTTTTTTTTCTCTCCCTCTTTTTGTTATGTTTGCATAACTTGTGTGTTTTGCTTTCTTATTTTAAGACAATCTAGTTTTTATGCATTGCTTTATTTGAAATGTTTTTGTTTGGTTGTTTTTCAATTTTTTTTATTTTTTTTTGTTTTTCATTCATATAAAAAAAAAAAAACAAAAACAGTTTGTGTATGTGTACATTGGTACTTGTGTACCTTGAATGGCCAATGAAACAAAGTTTTCTAAACTTTGTATCTCTTGTAGCTTAGATGAGCATCTCTGTGCACAACTAAGCAAGTGAGCTTTGTGGCTCGTGTTTGTGATGAGTAAAGTTAAGTGATCTCTTGTACTTAATACTTGTATCACTCTTTTTGACGGGAAGGACTAAAAAATCCTAAGAGAAAGGCATAAATAACCATCTCACCACTGTTGCCCTCCAATCATGAAATGACATCTGTATGCTTCGTCATAGCAAAAGTGCAATGTCAAAAAACTTAACATAATTGGGTATTTCGTCTCTCTCTCTCTCTCTCTCCCTCTCTTATATACTCTGCTCAATAAAAGAAAAATATGCAAAGAAAAATAAAAGCAAAAAGATCAAATGTTTTATATATGATTGCAAGCGTGTATTCTAGAAGATGTAGGAGTTATAAGATGTACCTCGAAGGTGATAGTCCCTATCAAGCAGTTATGATCGTGTGTGAGTTAAATTGATTTACTCATATCTCAAATCATCAAAACATAGAGACACTTATGCAATCTTGCGATGTTCTCACACACAACACGCAATATTCTTTGGTACTTTTGATACATGTGCCGGTACAATGTGATTTGGCCATCACAAGGCTTACATACGCTAATGTATGCTCACTAAACTGTCTTAATTTATTTTTGAAATATAAAATTGGTTAGACTTGTTTAGTGTGTGTGTGTGTATTTTGGATCTAAATGCATGACATTTTTCTTGGTTGAGAGATGATTTTGAGAGCTTAAAATGTTGGTTGGATCTTTGATTGAGTAGCATGCTTGATTGCATTCATATCCGTGTTTTTCTCTTCTTTGAAAAACTGTTTTTATGCAATCTCGATAGCTCCTCAGTAGCTTCTTGATAGCTCTTCGATAGCTTCTTGATAGCTCTCGACAACTAGGCTATCTATCGAGACCCTTCAGCTTTTCTTTATCTCATTCTTGATAGCTCTCGATAGCTAGCTCGATTAATCGAGCAACTTTCTATCTCCTCGATAGCTTTTCGATAGCTATCTCAATCCATTGAGCTTCTTTGCCTTGGAAACCTCTCATTTAATCCTTGATAGCTGGTTCGATAGTTAAAAGGCGCGTTTTAAACCTCGATAGCTTCTCGATCGATCGAGGTTTATGCAGTTCCTATATATACGCGCCTCGTGATTTCAGATCTATTCTCCTCGATCTCTCTTGACTGCTTTGTGTCTTTTCACCTCCCAAACACCTCTCACTCCCTCCAAACTTCATTCTTAAGCTTTTTTTTACCTTAATCTTACTTTTCTTCACTAGTAAGGTCTTTAATCCCTCTCTTTAGCATGCAATTCATATGGTTGACATAACTTTTGGGATTTTTGGAAAGTTTTGAGATTTTTCAAAATCAATGAAATTTTTGCTCAATTTTTGGGATGGGTTTTGTCAAAATGATCTTTAAACTTCATGCATTGCATTACATGTGCATTATAACAATGTTTCATGCATTTTAGATGTGTGTTTACTTTATTGCTATGCTGTGTGCTGGTAGGTTTGGATTGGGCTAAGCCCATGATGCATTTATATTAGCATATCACATGTTCATGCATACGTACTTTCAATTCTATATATTTTGATATATTTGTTGTTTGATACTTTTCTGATTCTCTCTCTCTCTCTTTCTCTCCCTCTTACGTTAGTTGCATTATGGCACCTAAACGTAAATCCATTCCATCTTGAAACCCTCTTTGTTCTGGGGCATCTTCTTCTTTTTCTTCTCCTACTAATTCCACTCCTTTTAACTTACAATTCCATGATGAGAAGACCAAATTGGACCTCTTGGAGAACTTTTCACGACGAGGCATTCATTCGGAATGCCAAGCCATTCTGTCAGATTTTTCTAACACTGACCTACCCACTGTCATTCACAGTAGGGGTTGGGAGTCACTATGTCGCGTCCCGGTCACGTGCCCTTTCATGACCATACAAGAGTTCTACTTCAATATGCACGGATTTGATTATGCTATACCCCAGTTTGTCACTCGCGTTCAGGGTATACGCATGGTAGTTACTCTGGGTATTGTATTCGAGGTACTACACGTTCCTAGGGTAGATCATCCTAACTACCCTAGTTGTGAGCGTCTGAGGACTGTGTCGAAAGATAAACTCTTGTCTCTATTCTGTGAGACACCTTCTTCATGGAGTGACTGTCAATACCTGTTTCTTGGCCTTTGCTAAAGGTCCAAGGTTCTTTAACATGGTGATGACCTTTGTTCTCTATCCTTTGTCTCACTATAACACTGTCACAAAGCCTCGTGCTCGCTTTCTGTTTTCCCTCATTGAGGATCTTACCATAGATTTCCCTTCTCATTTCATACTCTCCCTCATAGATGCGTATAGGGACACGACGACTTGTGATAAGCTCATATTCCCTTCAGCTATCACGTGGCTCTTTCGCCATTTTTCTGTATCCTATCCTGAGTCTCCCCACTTCACATTTATGTGTGCCATTGATGCCGCTACTGTTAAGCGGAGTTTTGCACAGCTTCGCTCGAGGCAGACTCAGACCGAGACGGTTGCTCCTCTAGCTTCTACTGCTCCATCCACCTCTACTCCTTCGTCTTCAGCTGGTGGAGTGACACTTGAGGCCATCATGGCACAGCTTGTGCGCATAAATGCTCACCTTGACACACTTAGTGATGAGTTGTGTCAAGTGAACACCTGTGTTGGTCGTATTGCACGATAACAGGCTATCATGGGTGGTTTCACGGTTGCTTCTTCTCCATTTCCATCGGCGTCCGAGGATGAGAGTGACGATGGCTCCGGCAGTGATGATGCTGATGAGGATAATGATGCTGGCTCACCTAGTGATGATGAGATGTCTACTTGATGTACATATCCTTTTATCACTTGTGACAAAAAAAGGGGAGTAGTTTTGGATATGAGAGTAGTCATACTCATAGAAGGAGGGTTAGTTTAGGAGATAAGGGGAGTGTTCATTTTTTATGAGGGATGTAGTGAAGATTTTATGTATCTTTTTCTTTTCCTTCTATTTTAGATACATTATCTCTTGTACATGGGTCTTGTGACCATTTGACATACATTGTACTTATATTTGGTTTATATATATTTTGATGTATGTTATTTCACCTATCTCTCCATATGTTGTTTCTTTTCTCTCTTTATACACATGTTTCTTATATATTGTATGCAATCTTTTATTTCTATCCCACACTTAGATGCCTTGGTGAGTTTTGTTTAAGTGTTTCAGAAATACAGGTTGTCAAATTCTTCCTTGCCATGAACTCTCTTCTTGCAAAGTTTTTCAAGAGTTTGTGTTAGGATAGATTTTATTGTACTTAAAAAATGAGTATGAGTTGAGTGATTTATGACTTTTCTCATATGTTTATTTGTTTGTTGTGGTTTTGTCACGGATTGCCAAAGGGGGAGATTGTTAGGACATATGTGATTTGATGTTAGGAACATATGTCAACATTTTATGTATTGGCTAATCCTTTAACAAAACGCACTTTACTCGTAATTGGGTAGATCTAGGTGTGTTTAATACTTCAAGAAACAAGGTTTCAAGTTCAAGTGTATAGCCATGTAAGTTTGTCCAAGAATCAAGTAAGGAAATGCTGGATTTTAAATCCCAATAGCTAGCTTGGTAGCTAGTATCTATCGAGATTTAAAAGCTGTTGAAGCTCGTGGCTCGATAGCTAGCTCGATAGATGGCTACCTATCGAGGTTTATGAAACTAAGTTTTCAGAGCTATTTTTCATCCAATCCATGAATGTATGTTTGGGCTTTCTTTTCTCACAATTCTAAACATATATAAGGATTATTTTAAGGGCCGTCTAGGGTTGCGCATGTATTGAGCAAAGTCTTGTTCATGCAAATTGTGACCGAGACAATATTTACCCTAGTTCTTCTTTCTATTGAGGAAACTGTTGTGTTTGTACACTGTAGGGTTTTGTGACCAAGCAACTTCATGATCTTCATTGTGTGATGAACAGAAGAACTTTGCAGCCAACATCCTTCTCAAGTTGGCGATCAAGTCACGTACTAGGATCTGCACATCTTTTGGTTAGTCACGTACTGGGAGCCGTGCAATACAAGGAGAGATTGTCACTACAGAACAAGTCCAATTGGGTATTAGGGTAAGAGTTCAACTGTAGGTTGGTATAAGATACTAGGATTTCTTTATTTGTAACCACTTGTTTTGATAATAGTAGATTCTTAGGAGTGGTGACCTTAAAATCACCTGGTGGGGTTTTTGCCTCAGAGGTTTTCCCCATTCATAACAAATCACCGTGTCATTTAATTTCCGCTACATATTTAGTTATTTGGTGATTTGTTTGTGTTGCCACGTACATTGCATGTTAATTTGATTAATTAATTAAACTTGGCTAATTAATCAATTAATCCATCACAAGGGGTTAATACATTTTTGGCCTATCATAATCCTTTGACAAAATGTACTTTATTTGTAATTGGGTAGATCTAGGATGGTTTAAGTCTTCAAGAAATATGTTGTTCAAGTCAAAAGTTAAAGCCATGCAAATCTGTCCAAGAAATAAGTGAGGAAGTGTTGTATTTTAAAGCTCGACAGATTGTATCTATTGAGGTTTAAAAGGTAGTTTTAGCCTGATACTTGACAGCAGCTCAACAGATATCCTATCTATCGAGAATTACGAAAATCAGATTTCCAGATCTATTTTCATGCATATCCATGTATGTTTATGTAGGGTTTCTTTTCTCACAACCCTAGACATATATAAGAATTATTTTAAGGGCCGTCTTAGAGGATGCAACTTGATGCAAATCGATTATTCATGCATATTGTGACCGGAGACAATTTGCCCTAGTTCATCTTTTCATTGAAGAAGCTACTGCGTTTTTGCGCCAAGGTTTTTGTAACCAAGGAGTTTCTTGATCTTCATCGTTTGGATGAATTGAAGAACTTTGCAGCCAACATCTTTCTTAAGTTGGTGTGTTAGTCACTTACTGGGATTCGTGCAAAGAAATAAGCCGCATACTGGGATCCGCGCATTGATTGGTTAGTCACGTTCTTGGAGCCGTGCATTAAAAGGAGAGATTATCACTACATTACAAATCCAATTGTGTATTGGGGTAAGGGCTTACCTGTAGGTTGGTATAAGGTACTAGGATTCCTTTACTTGTAACCATTTGTTTTGATAATAGTGGATTCTCGGGAGTAGTGACCTTAAATTCACTCAGTGGGATTTTGCTTTGATGGTTTTCCTTATTCGTAAACAAATCAGTTATGTCAAATTTATTTTTCGCTGCATTTATCTTAGTTGGTGATTTGTTTATGCTACCACGCTTGTTGCATGAAATTGAATCTAATTAATTTCACTTGGCTAAATTAATTGATTAAGTGACCAAAGGGGTCAATACATTCTTGGCCTATCACCTCTTTTGGTAAGGGACAAGCAACACGCTGTCCAGACGACTTACTCTATCCTCAAGGATGTCGATCTTGATGAATATTCAAAGCATGAGATAGAGGCTTTGGGGGATTCCGGCCTCTTTGACTTAATGAGGGTGAGTTACTTTAAGGCCCAATTTTGACTCGTCGTGTATTGTAACCATATTAATTGTATGTTCTTATCAGGCTTCTATGAGGATGTGAGCACTTCAAATAAGGTGTGCTGCTAAGGAAGCTATTGTTAAACGCTTGAGGAGTCGTTTGGAGGAAGAGGCGGACCAGCTAAAGAAGTACAAGGAGGGGATATGCATTCTCAACAAAGAAGTCAAGGCCTTGACAGAGTAAGTGAAAAGGCTCAATGACCCTTCTTGTCGGGCTGAGGAGCTGACGGAGGCCAATGCCATCTTGACGGTTGAGGTGACTTCCCTCCGGGAGAGCATGGATAAAGCCAAAGCCGACGCTGTCAAGGAGTACAAGGATTCACAACTGTTCTTTAACCTACTGGAGTCTCAGTACGACAAAGGCTTTGATGACTTTAGAAAGCAAACCATCGCTCTTTTCCCAGATGTAGCCTTTTCTTCCGTCTAAATCGAGATCGCAGTCCCATCGACCCTTAGAATGGACGATGAGATTGTTGACATTGAGGACATAGACGAGGATGCATCTGAAAAGGTCGTAGCTCCTTAAGTGGTGCAAGGTGACGGTCCACCTCAGGTTGAAGGGATGACTGAAGAGAGAGCTGAGCTTGCCTCCACCGTCTAAAAAAGAAAGCTTTATGTTTACTTCTCTTTTTTGTAATTTTAATTTCAATTTGAGAACAATTTGGGTGCCCTGTTTTGGCATGTATGACATTTTCCTTTGAGTTTATCTAAAACAATTGTCGGTTTTATCTTAAATACAGTTGCATGAATGCTTTTACTGCCATCATCTACTTTGTGTAAAATTTCTCCTCCCATTATCATTTGTCGGGGATACTTAAGGTACATGTATACACGTATATATTTTTTACCGTCTACCCTTAGGGTACCTTCAGGAGCAAACACCTTTTAAGCAGGATTTGTTAATTTTTGGACCAAGGTGTTTGTCGGCGTCCTTGATGATTTATCTCACTGTAGGTAGGACTTGGTGAATTTTTGGAATCAAGGCACCCGTCGGTGTCCTTGATAGTCCGTCCACCCTGTAGGCAAGACTTGTAAATTTTTAGGATCATGGCACCCGTGGATGTCCCTGATGGTCAGTCAACCCTGTGGGTAGGATTTAGTAAATTTTTTGGAATCAAAGCACCAGTCGGTATTCTTGATGATTTATCCACCCCATAGGTAGGACTTAGTAAATTTTTGGAATCAAGACACCTGTCGGTGTCCTTGATGATTCGTCCACCCCGTAGGTAGGACAATAAATTTTTGGAATCAAGGCACCCGTCAGTGTCCTTGATGATTTGTCCACCCTGGAGGTAGGACTTGGTAAATTTTTAGAATCAAGACACTCGTCGATGTCCTTGATGATCTGTCCACCCCGTAGGTAGGACATAGTAAATTTTTGGAGTCAAGTCACTCGTCGGTGCCCTTGATGATCCGTCCACCCCGTAAGTAGGACTTAGTAATATTTTTGAACCAAGGTACCCGTTGGTATCCTTGGTAATCTGTCCACCCCGTAGGTAGGACTTTGGATTGTGTGACTAGGTACTCGTCGATTCACTTGGTTATCTGTCCACCTCGTAGGTAGGACTTGTGGATATTTCGTTGTAGACAATTTCTTAAAAGGTAGATCCTTAACAAAAAGATATTAATAATGTAGAAAAATGTAGATAATGTGCCTAATGGTTCTCAGGAGTCTTACTTCAACAATCGAAAAAACTTACTATCCTACTTTGAAGATATCAAAAGAGAAAAGCAATAACATAGTTTGTAGTTATTCACTACTAGTAGTATTCTCGCAGGTGCTTAGTATTCCACGAGTGATTGAGCCTTTGCCTGTCAAGGGTCTCCAGGTGATAGGTCCATTTTCTATGGCAGTCATCGATCCAGTAAGGTCCTTCCTAATTAGGGACTAATTTGCCCTGTATGGGATCTTTGGTAGCTGTCGTTACCTTCCTTAAGACTAGGTCTTCGACCTAAAACTACCGAGGTTTGACCTTGGTGTTGTAATGCTTTGCCATTAGGTCATGATAACGTGAAATCCATTATTCAGCCGTTACCCTAACTTCATCCAAATGGTCCAACTGTAGGCGCATTCCTTCTTTCATCATAGTGGGCCACCTTGTAACTGGTTAACCCCACTTTTGCCAGGATGACAACTTCAATCCCAAATGTAAGGCGAAAGGGTGTTTTGCCTGTAGGCGTGCGACCTGTCGTCCAATATGCCCATAACACACTTAGCTATTCGTTCGACCATATCCCCTTTGCCCCTTCGAGCCGAGTCTTGATCATCTTTTCAAGGATTGGTTTGTAACCTCAACTTGACCATTGGCTTGTAAGTGAGTAGGGGATGAATAGTGATTTTTGATTCCCAATTGTTAGCAGAAGTCCTTGAATGCATTATTTTCGAATTGCTTCCCATTGTCAAAGATAAAGACTCTGTTGATAGCGAAGTGGCAAATGATGCTTTTCTAAACCAAGCCTCAATCATTCTTCTTAATAATAGTGGCCAAGGATTCTAACTCAACCCATTTAGTGAAATAGTCAATCCTTACGACAAGGAACTTGAGTTACAGCATTGCCATGAGGAAAGGTCCCATTATGTCGAGCCCCCATTGGGCGAATGGCCATGGAGCATTCACTGGGGTAAGCTGTTTTGATGGTTATCCCATGATGTTGCTGAAATGTTGGCATTTGTCGCACGCCTTCATGTAGGACTGGGTGTCCTTCTTCATAGTGGGCCAATAGTACCCTGCTCCTATGAGTTTATGAACCAACGATCGTGTTCCTGAATGGTTTCCACATACTCCCTTGTGGACTTCCTTTATGATGTAGTCTGCTTCGTCGGGGACCAACATCTTAGGTAACAACGAGAGAAGCCTTTTTTGTAAAGGACATCTTCAATTAGTATGAAGCGTGATGACTGTACCTTCAACCTTCAGGAAGCATTATGGTATTCTAGAAGTGTCCCGTTCTTAAGGTAGGAGACGATAGGTGTCGTCCAGTCGGCTCCTATGGGGATCACCTATACATCTATACTATCAATAACAGGCGAGTATTGGACGAAGGATAGTACTTGATCGTTGATGATCATGTGTTCTACGAATGCCGCTTTAGTTAGACGGTAAGCGCCCTCATTCTCTTCCCTTGGCATCTGCACAAATCTTGCTAAGAATCTCTGGTTTACCCTTTCCTTAACCATGCTTGGGTATTTCTTCATCCGTTCCCCTTTAGTCTTATAGTCTCCATTGATGTATCTGACGATAACTTAAGAGTTGCTGTGTATGGCCATCGACGAGGCTCTTACCACTTTTGCTAAGTCGAGGCCTGTTAGGATCACCTCATACTTAGCTTTGTTATTGGTTGTCTGGAATGAAGATGGACTGCACATTCTATCGAATCCTCTTCTAGCGACTGCAGGACGACCTCAACTCCTCCAGCACGCTGGTTGGATGAGCCATCTATCTGTATTTCCCATGGTGTTGTTCCCTCGTCTTCGTCTTCCTTTGCTGTGAATTTAGTGATGGAGTTAGCCAAGGTCTAGGCTTTGATCGCAGTTCTTGGTCGGTATAGTATGTCAAACTTGCCCATCTCTATCGTCCATAAAACTAATCGTCTGGCTGCCTCCAGATTGTTCATTGTCTTCCGCAACAGTCTGTTTGGTTGGAACACTATGGTGTAAGCCTGGACGTATGGCTTGAGCTTGCAGGCGACTGTGATTAAAGCAAAAGCTAGCTTTTCCATAGGGGGTACCTCTCTTCCTCCCTTCAGAGTGCTCGACTAGTATAGTAGACGGGTAACTGTATGCGGTCCTCTTCTCAGATGAGGGCTAATTTGATGGCTGTTAAGGATACGACCAAGTAGAGGGAGAGCTCTTCACCAGGTTTAGATGGATTGAGTAGTGGTGTGTTAGCAAGGTATGTCTTCAGCTTCTCAAAGGCCTTCTGGCATTCGTTGGTCCCTTCAAAGGCTTTCTTTAGTGTTTTGAAGAATGGTAAGCATTTGTCCGTTGCCCTAGAGATGAACTTGTTGAGAGTTGCAACTCTACCATTCAGGCTTTGTACCTTCTTGGTGTTCTTTGGTGGTGTCATCTCCAATATGGCCTAAATTTTGTCAAGGTTGGCCTCCACACCTTGCTGTGACACCATAAAACCCAAGAACTTTCTTGATGATAATCCGAACACACATTTGCTGGGATTGAGTTTCATATCATAGAGGCGTAGGGTTTTGAAGGCGATTTTCCTCCTTTGCACTCTTCACCAGCATGTCGTCCATGTACACCTTGACATTACGCCCAATCTGCTGGAAGAGCATCCTATTCACAAGCCTTTGATACATTGCTCTTGCATTCTTTATTCCAAATGGCATGACCTTATAGAAATAGAGCCCTTGACTTGTGACGAATGAAGTCTTTTCTTGGTCAGCCTTGTCCAACCTGATTTAATTGTAGCCGAAGAAAGCATCCATGAAACTTAATAGTTGGTGTCCAGCTGTCGAGTCCACGAGGAGGTCAATATGCGGGAGTGGGTAATTGTCCTTTGGAGAGGCTCTGTTTAGGTTGGTGAAGTCCACACACATCTTCTATTTTCCATTCGCTTTTTTGACAATTACTACGTTGGCCAACCATTCAGGATAATACACCTTCCTGATGAAGTCTTCTTCTAGTAGCTTGCGAACTTCTTCTG
The DNA here is from genome assembly GCF_040712315.1 of Castanea sativa. Taxonomy (NCBI): domain Eukaryota; kingdom Viridiplantae; phylum Streptophyta; class Magnoliopsida; order Fagales; family Fagaceae; genus Castanea; species Castanea sativa. The sequence goes on along the minus strand of NC_134023.1, from coordinate 44,223,678 downwards.
CTATGGCTTTGTCTCTCTCTTAGGTAAAGACTTTCTTCTTCTATCAAATGGGAGGGAAGAATGAGGACACATTGAGCTTATGAACCATGACAGTTGGATTAATCCCCAACATGTTCTCATGACTTCAGGCGAAAACGTCCTGATTATTCTTTGGGAAGAGAGCGAGTTCCTTGCGGATTGAAGGGTCAGCCTGTCTACTGATACATGTGATCTAACCTAGGAAGTTGTCATCCATGGAGATCTCCTTCAAGTCTTCTTTTGGTTCTACCGTAACCCATCGTTCCTCAGTGTTTAATGCTTGTAGGTGATCGTCCATCTCCAACATGTCTATGTAGCAGCCACCATTTGGTCTCTACGTGCTTCTCGTATCCCAAACTCCGTTGGGAACTTCACCAGTAAGTGGTATGTAAATGTGGCTGCTCTTCATGCATTGAGCGCAGGTCGCCTAATGATGGCGTTGTAGGCAAAGGAGCAATCGACAACTAGGAAACTAACCTTCTTAGTGAGTTGCTAAGGGTACATTCCTATGGTCACTGGTAGGATGATGGTCCCGACAAGGAAAACTTTGATATCGCTAAATCTTACTAACGGTATGTCAGAAGGCAAGCTCTGCTCTTTGTAAATCCTCATTTGCTAGAAAGCAGGGTAGTAAAGGATGTCAGCTGAACTCCCATTATCCACCAGCACTTGTTAGGTATTGAAATCGGCTATTGATTGGTTGATAACTAGAGCATCGTCATGGGGGTGGTGGAGTCGCTGGGTTTCATCTTCTGTGAAGCTTATGGTCGAGTTGTCAACCTTAGTCATTTTAGGCAATCGATCAGAAATCTAGACACTCTGTACCATTTGTAAGTATGTCTTCTCGCCTTCCTAGAGGAGTCAGCCATTGTATTTCCTCCTAAGATTGCCCTTATCTCTCCAAGTGGGGCCCTCGGCCACTCTTTGACCCATCAATTGGGTTCGGGGTCCCTTGGCGGGTTCATTCCGCCTCTAACGAACCACTGTAGTTTTCCTTACTTTATGAGGGCTTCTATCTATTACTTTAGGTCATAACACTCATAAGTTTTGTGCCCATGATATCGGTGGAAACGACAATACTTTTTTCTAGGCCATTTTTTCAAATCGCCCTTCAACTTGTCCGGCCAAGTCAGTGGCGTGTCGTACCTTATCTATATGAGGACTTGGTTGATCGGAGTATTTAGTGGGGTGAAGTTGACAGTCTTCCTAGGTGGAGGTCTTGATCTCCTATCGTCTCTTCGGTCATTTGTCTAGGCAGACTTTCTTCCTCTATCCTGACGGTGATAGTCTTGCCTTTAAACTAAAAACACTCACAAATCACTCCCTCACTCACATATCACTTAAACACTTAAACTTCACTGTCTCTCACTCTCACTCTTCAAATTGGGGTTTCCCTTTCACTCTTCAAAATTCAAACTTCATGGTCTCTCTTAGTCTCATTCACTCATCCACACTTCAAACTTCCCTCTCACTCTTCAAACTTCAAAGACTCTTCGCTTCGTCGCTCCGCCTCTCTCCATCACTCCGCCTCACTCCATCACTCCGTCCCTCTATCGCTTTCTCCCTCAGACACTTTACACCATCATCTCTGTATTTTGGGTGGCTTCGCTAGTAAGGACTCCATGTCTATCACAAGTAACGACTCTCTCTCTCTCTCTCTCCATAGTGTTTGCTTGGTGTCTGGGTTCTAAGAAGATATGGCAAAACCTTAATAGCACTTTAAAGGTTGCACCTTTTTTTCTGTTTCTTTGTTTATTTGTGATACTTGAGCTAATATTTTTTCTAGGGTTTCTTACTTCCTTTTATTATTATTGTCATTGTTATTTGAAATAATGGAGCATGCATTTGTGCTACCTTAATAAATCATTGGGTATTTTTTCATGAAAAAAAAACGTTGAGCACATTTAATCACCAACCCCTTATCAATCAAAAGATTCAACAGCCTGTGATCAAAACCAAGTCATACATTTGAAAGGTGCTCACGTGAGCTAAAAAACAAGAAAATCAATTTTTTTTTAATCGATTTTGTTGTTTTTCATTGTTAGCCTCAATCTAAACCTTAAAATTAGTTTTTTAATGATTTTTTCTTGTTTGGTTGCTAAAAAACTTAATCTTTTTTTTTTTTTTTTTCTGTATTTGATTGCTCTTGTCATTGGTTGTTCAAAGGAAAGACTTTAAGTTATAATTTCACTGAACTAACAAAAAAATTAAAACTAGGGAATAGAATGTGAAACAAAATTTTTAAGTTTAAAGTTAGTTTGGTTTCCAGAAATCAGTGAATGGCTCTCAAGTCAATTGGGCCAACTCATTGCATCAAGCTCGGTAGGGTAGAGGGGTTGGTTGAATTTCAACAGGTCTAGGTATACAACAAATTTCACAACTTTTTTCACAATGGTTAAGGTGGCTGGTAGTGATTGGTGTACAATAAAAGTGGTGGTCTGCTGCGAAAGTGATGTTGTACTAATTAGTGAACACTATCTGAGTGAAATTTTTTTGTTGGTTTGTTTTATAGGTAAAATTTAGATATAGTTTCTTAGGTGTGGAACCTTAGATATCCCAATTAAATTCAATTGTGTGGTATTTAACTATTTCTTAGGTGTGGAACCTTAGATATCCCTATGAACTTTTCTTGTAGCCTATCAAAGTTCAAGATGAAGAAAAGTCTTTTGGTTTTTTTTACAGACTTTTTTGTTGACGTTTGTAGTAATCTAATCGGTGTGTTTGGAGGATAGGGATTGTTTTGAATGGTATTTGAATTTTTTGTGACGTAGTAGTAAATGAATTTGCCAAACTGGCTGAGCTGACCTAATGATATATTGATGTTAGAACTTAGAACTTAGAATTGTTCTTTTTGCACTTCAACCCCATTTATTGATATATTTTGCTTTGCTCCCTCTTCTGATAGGTCTATATACTTTTATAATATTTCCCTTGTTCTGAAGGGACATTAAAAAAAGTTAGGTTTTGATATTCTTTTTTACTATTACTTAATTACATAAACTCTAGAATCCATACCTTAACAGTTGGAAGTTGGAACATTCTCAACTACAACTCTTTTAAGATTGTGCTTCTTGTGGATTATCAGTTCTTTTGTGCTACAAATTAAGCTTTCTTTCTTTAATCTTGACATAAATGTTTGCTTTTACAATTGTTGGCGGCATACTAAGTTTTTTATATGTATCTTTACTCCCTGTGGTCGATTGTCATACTTATCGTTTGTGAAGAAATTAGGCTATACATTGAGATCCTTGCCAATTTATCTTGGACATGTGCTTATATTACTCTTGACTCCCTAAACTTCACGTTGTATGGCCGTTGTTGCTGTTAAGGAGGTTGATGAGCTGGATCCTAGTCCCATGGATCGTTTGGTGTTAAGGTTTCTAAAAAAATATCGATCGTACGCTATTTGGGAAGGCGAGGTAAATTAAAACCGGCCACTTGCTAAATTTCTATATTCTCTTCTTTTCCTTTTACATTATGTTGATTTTTTTTTCTTTTCTAAAATTCTAAGTTTGTCAATGGTATTACTAGCTTTGAATGCATAGTCATGAGCATGCCATAGTGCTATTTGTAAAACGTTTTTATGCACTCATAGTTTTTTAACTCAATATCTTGTGTGTGTTATAGGCCAGATTGTACTTCAAATGCGAAATAATAAGGCCAGTTTTATCTCAATTTCTTGCAGGTATTATAGGTCAGCTATTCCTTTGCAATGTTGACGGTTGATGACTTATATGCTTTTGGTGGGGTGGTTAGGGTTTAATTTGCCAGTGATGAGAAAGGGGGTTTTTAGGATTGAGAAATTTGAGCAAGTTTTAATTTTTCATTTGTATCATAGCATCAATCATGTTTAAAAACTTTATTTCATAATTGTGTTTTACCCCTCCAATTTGTTTATGTTTGGTGCTTTTAAGATAACCAAATTGAATTGTGAGAACTAGAGAGAATCAAATTTTGATGTATGTGTTTGTTGTAAACATGGTGGGTAATGGGTTGGATTGCTATTATGGCAATGTCTACATAATCGCATGCACAACATAAATTGTAGGATAAACGACTAAAAGCAAATGTATCAAGTGCATTGCATCCTTTTATTTCCCCCTTTGTTGATTTTTTTGTTGTTTTTGTTTTTTTGTTTAGGATGATATTTTAATTTTAGTGATAACCTCTTTATTTTTGTTTTTTGGGAAAAATAGCTACAATTACAATCATATATACTAAGGTTATAGTGTAGAGCATCTCATCACCATTGTTCTATCATGTGCAGTATCCGGGGGCACTGAAATGTCGTGGTCGTAATGACGAGTTCCAAAAATGACACCCAATGGTGGATGATCGTGTCCTCAAAATTTTTAGAGAGTTGGATTAGAGGGGCTACATAGGACCCCATCTAGAGATGGTGGCCTGAAACCCACACCTTCCACCTGCCACATGGTGAGACGACGATCATATTACAAGATGTGTGCTTGCTCACTCCCAAGTGGAGGAGATCGTAGCAATATAATTCTCGGAGTACCGAGGTCGAACCACAAGGAGCAGGGTAAATTCAAAGACAATATAATTAAATAACAATTTGGGTGAAGAAGAAAAATACTTTTGCTTGGTGATTGTTAACAAGAATAATAATAAAAATTTATTTAAATCAATAATGTAAATACTACGGCATTATGGTGTTTCCCTATATCGATATGAGATTCTTTGTGATCTAAGAAAATATCTATTTCATAATTGATTTTTCTTATACAATTAAAAACTTATGATTCGGTTGAATTGAGACAATTCAAGAACGCATGATAACCTCGATTAATAATGCCGTTAGAAAAGTTTTTCAGAAAAACCCATTCACTTTAAAATCTGATTTCTATTTGAAACTATTAGAAATCCATCTAAACAATAAGAAAAACATGATTGAACTTATTGAAAGCATGGAAGACCTAATACATCAAAAGAAATCTAATTGAACAATCAAATATGTTGTTGATAAAATCTTAGAAAGAATCACATTGAATATTCATACCGTATAGAAGAAACATAACCCCTAACCCTAGCAAAGAGTTTAGGCTGCCATTAGAGAAAGGAAAATACAAGGTTTTCTCTCCCCAAAATTTGTTCTCACAGCCTCCCTTCAAAACCCTAACGTAAAAGTGTCCAAGGAAAAAAAAACTTTTACTATTTTAATTTCCGTCCAGGTTTATAGCAGTAACTTGTGAGTTAATTTCTGCCTTCAAAAATTGAGAATTACGAAAAACTCAAAACTGGAAAGTTGTAGATATTTAAGTCATGGTTCCAACCCATCTAGCCTTGTGTCAATTGGATTTTTGAGAAGAGAGATACGCCCAAAATACTAATCAGTGCTCAAATTAGATTTTTCATTTTCAGATTCTGCCTCTTTGATTTCTTTCCTTAGTTGAAGCTTCCAATCATGGTAGACGATCCAAGCACTCCAGCTGCACCTCCTTAGACATTTAAGCATGGTCCTTTAGCTCCACTTTAATTTTAGTTTGGCCTCTATTCTCTTACAAATTCCTGAAACTCATTTTTCTCACAGTATTTCCTGAAAGTAGAAAATTACACACAATGAATGGCATCTTATTCAAGAAATTATGTAAAGATAAATAATAGAGATTTATCTTTTCAGATTCTGCCCAAAATACTGATTAGTGCTCAAATCAGATTTTTCCTTTTCAGATTCTGCCTCTTTGATTTCTTTCCTTAGTTGAAGCTTCCAATCATGGTAGACGATCCAAGCACTCTAGCTGCACCTTCTTAGACATTTAAGCATGGTCCTTTAGCTTCACTTTAATTCTAGTTTGGCCTCTATTCTCTTACAAATTCTTGTAAACTCATCTTTCTCACATGATTTTCTGAAAGTAGAAAATTACACACAATGAATGGCATCTTATTCAAGAAATTATGTAAAGATAAATAATAGAGACTAATGCAAATCATGACTTAATTATACAAATTAAGCATAGTAATAAGGAGATAATGCCCACATAAATATATAACAAGTATACATTTTAAGGCGTTATCAATGTGGAGGTTCTTTAGGGAGGTCCACATTCAACTGGTTCATGATAAAGGCTAGATCTACCTCGAGTACATCATATGGGCTCCAGGCAAACACATCTAGATTCCGTGCCAATGTTAACAAAACTTCTACCCGATCTTCTATTGGCAAGTTCTTCCCAACCCTAAAATACCTGTCTTCGTGTGGCAAAATTCTAATGTAGACTAACTCCTCCACACTTTCCATGCCTACCGAACTCTCGAACATCTATAATTGCTATAACAGCTCTCGATCAACCTGCTTCTTTTGCTTTATCTCATGATTTATTACGGCCACCAGACACTGCCTAGCAGCCTTTTGGTCGACAGTGCTTATAGCGACCCCATCTTTGGTCGAGAATTTTATCTTCTGATGAAGCGTTGAGGGCACCGCCCCTATGCTATGGATCTAGGAACGCTTGAGAATCGCCATTTAAGGTGAATATACGTTGACCACTATGAGAATATGACACCTCTCTACTTCCCTTCCCTCGGTCATTACCTTAAGCTTAATTTTCCCTTCGAGTGTTACCACCTTCCCATCAAAACCCACTAGAGAGGTCTCATACTCGCTCAAATCTTCTGGCTTCAATCCTAATCCTTTGTAGAGATCGGGGTACATAATCTCAGCCTCACTTCCTTGGTCCACCACAACTCTTTTCACTAAGAATCTGTCTATCATACAAGTTATCATTAGCACATCATCATGGGGCTGGGATGTCCCCTCCAAATCCATCTCGCCAAAAGTGATCGGGTTTAGCGTTCTCCTTAGCTTCTTCTCGGGTCGGTTCCCTGAGTCCACTTCTATTGTGGAAGTCACACTCAAAATCCTTTCCGATCATTAAATCCCACGCCCTTCGCTATAGTGTGGATCACCTCAATAATTCCTCATGGAAGGGGGCGTGCCCGGTCACCCTGCCTTCCAGACCCTTGGCCTGCACCCTCCCCCCTTTGCCTGACCAAAAACTTCTTAAGATGCCCCACCTTCGCCAGCTGTTCCAAATAATCTTTGAATACGCGGCACTGCTCGGTTGTATGGCCCTTTTCTCCGTGATAAGTACAAAATAAACTATGGTTCCTGCTTGCTAAGTCACCGCCCATCTTACTTGTCCATCGAAAGTATGGCTCGCTCTTAATGTGTTTAAGTATTTTGTAGACAGGCTCTTTAAAGGTTAAGTTAACTTCCTCATCACGCCGATTCGGGTCCACAGCGAGAGACCTTGGTTCTTTTGTGGCCCTTTACTGGAACTTGTCGGGGCAATACTCACTAAGGTACTGCGAGGTGGCCGGGGCCTTGCCCTTGCCCTGCAAGCGATCATCCTCCAACCTTTTAAACTCTTTAATCCTTCTCACTAGTTGATGCATTCCCTCGGGCGGTTGCATGGTTAGTGAATCCCTCAGTTCTAAATCTTTGAGGAGACCCAATTGGAAAGTACTTGTAGCAACTTGTTCATTACCGCCACCGATTTCATTGTAGAGCTCCTAATATCTGTTCGTGTAAAGATTAGAGGGTCTCCCCACTCCTCATCTACATGGGCAACAAGGCCCCAATGTGTTGTTGCACCTTGCTACACATGATAAATCTAGCACCGAACTCTTGGATCAACTCCTCGAAACTCCTAATAGAACCCTTCCTCAGCCCATTGAACTAGCGCATGGCAGTCGAGCCAAGACTTGATGGGAAAACCTTGCACATTAACCCATCATTATGAGAATATAGCGACATCAAGTGAATATAGTAACTTACATGCTCAATAGGATCAGTCTTTCCATCATTAATGGTGAATGGAGGTCGGGTAAATCGCCTCGGCCTCTCCTTGCGTTCTATTTCCTTGGAGAAGGGTGAGTGGGCCACCCTCCTCAACGCTTGGCTCATTGCGTCGAGGGCCGCATTATGATAACGATGCTGCCCATGTTGGGGAGATTTTCACTACGTCACTCCGTTGTCTCGCAAGACCTTTCTCTTGACCGGTAAGAGCCGCTACCTCAGGATGATGCCCCCGGAATGTAATCAGGGTCATGTGACGACTCGTCTTGTTCCCTTCTTTGGTGCTGACCCCTAAGCTCAATTTCCATGTCATTCACTTGCTTCCACAAGTTCTCTAACTCCCTTTCATGATCACCCCGACGGGAGCACTCGGGTATGTATGACAACGATTTCTTTCCTTGCGAAGACCTTTCATCAGAGTCAACCCTTGTCTCATGCCCCTCTTGCATGTAGATACCCTTTTAACACACACAGTGAACCTTTTATATACTACACCACATCATATCATTATAATGTTCTTTCAAAATTTATCACAAAATGAATATTTGTAATATTAAACTTACTTATGGTGTCTCATGGCCAAAGAGTATAATAGTGGCAAAAAACTAGGACATCATTTTTTTTTAATATAGAATATTTACTTTCTTTTTTATTAGATAATTATGTAATCAGTAAAAAAAAAAAAAAGAATAAATGGCATCAACTAAAGGAATGTAAGATTCTAAAAAGTAAAAACCTTTTCAGCATAGTCAAATTAGGTTAACTTGACTGGACAAGGTTCGTGTCCATGGCAAAATTCTGGGAAGGAACCCATTTGTCATTGACTCTTAGTTCATTGACACAACGTGATAAATGTAGTCCAAGTTCGAATATGGCATTTGGACGAAGAAAATTAAAAAAATAAATAAAATATAAAAGGGAAAAAAAATTCAAGCAATAATTTAGTGGTAGTGATATACTTTATAGCTAGAATCTCATATTTGCTGTTAAAACTTGGAACTCCACCTCTCCGTGGTCTATCTAATCCCAAAACAAAAAACAAAAAAGGAACTTAAACTCTAAAATTTATGTGAGGGACTCTAATTAGATCCTATGAGAAATATGACGAGTTATTATAATAATTACCAATACTTAGATTGTCCATTTGGATTGAGAGGTAGGGAGGATGAGTAGAGTAAAGTGAAGTAGATTTGATTCAAAATTAACCTATTTTTAGCCAACTCTACTTTACTCTCCTCCACTCCCCCTCATTCTCTCTTCAATCCAAACAGGCCCAGAGTTGGTTAATATTTTTAGAAAGGCGATATTCAGATTTCATACTACCTTCATTTATTCCCTTCCATTCTCGCCTGATCCAAATAGAGGAGGATTCCCCAAAACAACTACATTATTAAACATTAATATGTATTTTGGTTTTCTTTATCTTATATTATATTATATTATAATTTATATATATATATATATATTGTTTACCATTGACCATCTAGTCAAAATTACATAAAATTAAGCTTCATAATTTTTTTTTGACAATTAAGCTCCATAAATTAGATATATTAGCATAGATATAAAAAGAAGGTGAGAGTAATAATTTATTAGGTGAAGTTATTAAGGATCACATTCTAGATATTAAGGAAAGGATTTGAATAAAAATAATTATTTTTTAATACTCATTTTATTACCTTATTTGAGAGTTTTAATGAAGAGAATGAGCTAAGAGTTTATAATTCAACTAGTTAGCACCTCTTGATGTTTCCAATTAAGATATTCTTGCCCTGTTTGTTTTGACAATAATGTTTTCTAGAAAATGAGTAATTTTTCAAAAAGTAATTTCTAGTTATAAAACTATTTCCTTTTTCTATATTTGGTAGCAACCTTAAATGAGTTGAAAAACAATCTTCTAACCTCCTTTATTTAACTTGCTGTGAAGTAGAGTTGTTTTTCAAAAACATTTAGTGGAAAACAATATCTAAAAATAAATCATACTTTTTATATTGACTAAAAATAGTTTTTCTTTGACTCATTTTTTCTAATGCTATCAAACATTAGAAAACACAAAAAACTATCTTTATACAAGGTTTTCCATTGAAACAAACAAAACGTCTATATTCAAGTCTCCCAATCGCCAACCATTGAATTATAAAAAATAAAGATAAGAATAGAAGGAATTGAAATATCATTCACCTATTTGAGAACTTAAGTAGGACGTGATGGAATGAGTAGGAGGGAAGGAGACGCTCATCCATTATTTTCCCCTCAAAATTTGAAATTTTCACTTGCCTCATAATTGGGAGGAATCAGAGAAAATGAAATTAGGTTTTTTGAAAATTTCACTAAAACTCCTAAAATACCTATATGCATTCAACCATTTATTTTAAGCGTAAATGCACTTTTGGTCCCTACATTTTGAGCCGTTTCTCGATTTGGTCCCTAAATTGATTTTGCTCCTAGGTGAGTCCCTTCTTTTTCATAGTAGTTTTTAAAATGGTCCCTGCCGTCAACCCAGTTACGGAAAATGCTGAAGTGGCAAACGAAATTCATAGTTTGCTAACGTGGCTAATAAAATAATAGTAAACAAATATATTTAACATTTTTTAAATGCCATGTTAGCATTTAAATTAATAAAAAAAGCCATCTAAGAAAATTAAAAAAAATTAAATTAAATTAAAAAAAAAACCTAAAATCTAATTTAAACTAAAATCATTTCTTAAAAAATAAAAATTCATAATCGTTTTAATTTTTTTTGCTTTTGTTTTTGGTTAACCTCATCAACCTAAACTCATAAATTGAGATGAACATCAAACCCAGAAATTTACATGAAATCCAAAAAATGAAGTGAACATCGAACCCATAAATCAATATCAAACAACAAACCCAGAAAAATTACATCAAACCCCCAAATTTACAGCCTAGAAATAAACATATAGAGAGATCAAGCAACAAACTCACTAAGATGAACAACCTAGAAACCATAAGTAGCTCCTTGTTTCAGTCATCAACAAACTCAGACCTCAAAATCTCTGCTTCGGCCATCCACTTTGTTAATGGCCAGATCTGAAACGCCACATCGAGTCACTGAATTTCAAGGCCAACAATGATGGCTTTCGTGACTCGATTTCAACGAGCTCAGTCTGGGCTCACCCATTTCATGGCTTTCATCTCTTCAAAAGCGCCACTTAAGACCCACATCCAGTAGCGTGATTAGCTGTCATCACCGTTTCCTTCTCCACAGCCACACCGATCTCCACAGCCACAGCCCACCCCCAATGAAACCCAGAAAAACCCAGCCTTTCCAACCAAACCCAGCCATCTCCATCTCCATCTCCATCTCCAACCAAACCTATAATCCAAGACCCATGGATTACCGATCTCCACCCCGACCACCGATCTCCACCTCAATTACCAACCACCCCATGGAAAACTAGAAAAACCCAGAGATTAGAGAGTCGGGTTTAGAGAGAGAGAAAATGTCAAAGATTAAGAGAGAGAGAGGGATTGAAAGCTTGAACAAAGAAAGATACAAACACAAATACGCACCAAGAGACAGAGAAAGAAAGGATCTGGAAAAAAAAAGGAAACGAAAAAAAGAAAGATACAAACACAAACACAGAGAAAGAGAGGATCTGAAAAAGTTTTTTCTTTTTTTTGTTTTTGATTTTGAATTTTTTCAGTTTAATTTTAATTTTTTTAATTAAAATGCTGACTTGTCATTAAAAAGCTGACATGGATGCTGAGGTGGTATTTTTAATATTATTTTATTAGCCATATCAGCATCTAACATGCCACCTATGCACTCCGTTTGCCATCTCAGATTTTTCTGTTATCGGGTTGACGGTAGGGACCATTTTTAAAAAAAATTAAAAAAATAAGGACTAACCCAGGAGCAAAATCAGTTTAAGGACCAAATCGAGAAATGACCAAAATATAGGGATCAAAAGTGCATTTACGCATTTATTTTAAAATATATGTATAATAGTACAGTTAATATAAAATAAATAGGTTTTATTACATACTCTCAAATAAAATTACTCACATTCTATTATTTTTCGTTCTTTTATTTTAAAACATCAAAATAAAGTCAATTTTATTCAATTTCATCAATTCATTTTTTTTTACTTAAATACATTTCATTATATTATTTTCTCTTGTAACGAGCAATTCTCTCTCTTTTTTTAATTGCTGAAATTACTATGAATGTTTGAATTGTTTTTTAATCATTAGTGACACATCAATTCTTTTTTTAGAGAAATGCGACACATAAATTTATAAATTTTATACAGTGTAATTTGTAATATCAATATCATTGCTTAAAATAAAATATATATATAAAAAAGTTCCCTTGAGTTATATGGAAACGTGAATTTGGAATAGACTTCTATTTTTAAGAGTTAATAAGAGTTTAAGATTAGTCATAATTTCTGTTACAGCCACAAAAGTCAGAGATCCCAGTTCCAACTCTTCTACCTGCGATTTCATCAAAGGTATTCTGAAACCTCATACATTACCTCTATCAGTTATCACCTTTCTTCTTCTTCTTCTATTTATTTATTTATGAAAGTTAATTGAGGTTCTCATTTTCTTAATCAATAATTATGCTCCGTACTAAAACTTTTCAATACTAGTTTTTAAAGTCTGTAAAGCCCCAAAACTGCTGCTTTTATTTCAATGTAGCTTGACTTGTCACATTGAAACTTATGTTTCAATTTAGTTTGGTGGATTTGTACAAAATTTTTGAAATTGGACAATTATAGGAGGGTTGAATGAGAAATAAACCAACGTTGTTGTTATTGGAATCTATAAGGGCATCAGCATATCATGTTTTGATTGCATTAACAATAGAATAGAGAGATAGATAGATATGGGTCAGCTTCTAGTAATTTGAATGTGTGTGTATACATATATATTTATTTTAATTAATTATTTTTTTTTTGTAGATGCCATATTTATATTTATGACTTATGTTTTTATTTTTACATATTCTATTACCATTCTAAAGCACTTGCATTTTCAGTAATGTTAAAATCACCTTATTAGGGCTGACAAAATACCGTCATCCACATTATTCTGACTTACACCGTTGCTCAACGCTGGTTTTTCCCTCCCCAAAGAGACAAGTCAGAGATGGGGAACCCCTATCCAATCCCGCACCACCTTATTGCCATCCCTACTACAAACCCCATAAAAGTGGAGCTCTGTGCACTAAATAAGATAGATATGAGTTAGCTAATGAATAAGAACCTGTAAAAGTGCGTAACATCTAGGAACCTTTTTTTTTTTTCTTAATAACATCTACAAACTTATCAAAGTTGAAAGCGGTAGTTTACTATAATGTGTGTTTGTGTGAACATTTTTAAGTTGAAGTTGATTTATTTTGCTTCAACTTTCTAGCCTTACTCCAAAATAAATATAACAACCACAACAACCAAGTCTTATTCCCAAAATTTTAAGATCAGCTATGAATCCTCAATAGATAAATCAAGGTTATCCACATGTATTCTTTTCCATAATTCTATTCTATCTGAATTATATGGAGAAATATAAGTTGACATGACTGATTTTTTTTTTTTTGGTTAGCTATTATCTTTGATATTATCAATTAAAACTTCTACAAATTTGTTAGTACTGCATAAGAGATATAGTTTGAATTGTATAGTAGATTTAAGGTTTCAGTAGATTCCTTGGAGAATTCTAGGGAACAGAACAAGGATGTTTCTGGTTGAGCAGTGACTTATGTGAATGTTTAAGAGGCATTTAATTGAATGAGCCAATGATTGAGCAGGCCAATAACAAGCAAAAGCTTATTCTTTTTCTACCATCATGGCCTGGAACAGTGGAATGAAGTCCTACACAAAGTTGCTGATGTCTTCAGAAGCAATTCTCCAAAAATCAGGTTCATTTGATTCCTTTTGTTGGTAACCACAAATTTAATATTACCCTCTGTCATTTACACCAACTTTTGGCGGAAAATACTTTTCTTGAACTTATTCTGTTTTATTCTAACTGTGCCTTACGTTATAGTTAAGTATATTTTAAGATTCAGCAAAAAAAAGAAAGTATATGCTCAATGTTATACCAGAAATGTTTTGGGCAAATTATGTGTGCAAACTTGTACATCATGAGGTGATCATATTGTGACAAATTGAAGATTTTGTTGAAATGCAGAATTTTGAGTTTCAGTTTCATCTTTATTCACTGCTGCCATAAAAATTGAGTTATAAAAGCCACATGCTTACATTTTAGACAAAGCAATACATAAATTATTGGGCATGCACCTGTTATTTGCATAAATAAATATTTGTGTATATTGAGAGCCCACTATTTACAGATATTAGCAAAAAGGTCAGTAATATATGTTCTAGTTCCTATTTATTCAGGTGTATTGAAATCTTTGAACCAACACTGATGTAGGTTTTTAACTTAACAAGACAATAAATCTTGAACGATGCATATTTGTAGGCTTCAATTTGAAATGTTAAATTAGCGAATTGAAATGATATCAAAACATCAAAACTGTAAATGTGTTAATTTTTAGTCTGCCGTGGGTTCTTATGGGCGTCGAGTTTGTCTACTTTCCCTATTTCTACACATAGCTGAATTGTCAAAATGTCAAATTCCAAATGTTGATCAATGTTAATAACTATAACAATTACCTCTCTTTTTTGGTACAGCAAAGAGGGGACTCCACTCAACTGGGGTCAAGAGAATGGGGGGACATGGTCATGATGCACCATACTACGAACATGCCAAACACATGTATAACTTGGACAAAATGAAACACCAGAAGTTGACAGCAACCCTTGCAACGTGGACTGTCTTCTTTATTGGAGTGGGTACTCCAGTTTCGGCTGTCATACACCAGCAAAAGAAAAGAGCTTCTGTTTGAGATATGATACATTTTGGCAGCAATAAGGGATTCAGTATCTACCAAGATAATGAAAATGCATTCTCCACTTCTTGTTTCACCTGTCATTTACTTCTCTTGTTATTCTTGAGTTAAATCCAGCCGACGAATAAATTTTACATTAACCGGACCTCTACAGGTACAGTTCAATAAAATTGATCCAAAGAAATTCCAGATTCCATTTTTTATTTTATTCAATCCATATGGTTCCTTAATTCTTTCACATTTTCTCCGGGTTATGATAAACAGTTGAACATGTTGTGTGTTTTGGCAAGCTGTTCCTTTACTTTTATGCAAACTAGCGTATGACCCGCACAATGCGCGGACTACTTTTATTTATTATTCATGAAAAAATATGTAAAATCATAAAAATATTATGACGACTCCATAGATAATTAAAATTAAATAAACTGCTTTTTTTTGAAAAGAAAATGAAAAGGAAAAAAAGAAAAAGGAAAAGAACTTCCCATTTATTTTTATTTTTCTTAATTATTTTTATTTTTTAAAATGATGAGAAACTCCCTTAAAATTGAAGGTGTGTTTATGCATTAAATATGGTCAAATGAATAAGCATACAAAAAACCTCAATTATACAATGTAAGGTTGAATTTATTCAATCATGTGTTGGCTTTATTCCCTGCCAAATTTGATTGTATTTTAGCAATTAAATACTCTGTATTTAGGTGTGAATTATGTAAGGGTAGTGTGTGAGAGAGTGTGAAGAAACTTCAAATGTGTGCATTCAAGAAAAGCCTCGCGACTGGCTTGCGATTGGCGAGTCGCCAAAGGTGGCACACATCTGGAGCATGTAGGGGAGTTGAAGGGTCGTGACAGTTGGAGCACTACAGGACAAAACTTTCAGTCTAGCCAGGCAGTAGGCTCACGACTCGTTCTAGTTGCGAGATCGAGTCGCCAGAATGCCCTATTTGGATAAACGACGTTTCACATTCCTCATACACCCTACTATAAATACCTTCATACTCACGAAATGTAGAGAGCTTCCAGAGAGAATTTTGAGAGAGAAATCCTAGAGAAAAACAAGATTGACTCATCTACAATCTTCATCATTTGATTGTTTAAATTCCTCTACTCTCACCTCTCCATTGATATATTCTTGAGAGGTACATTAGCCAAATTCTTATCTCACCATACCCATATTAGTGAGAAGGTGTTTTGGTGCTTGGGAAGCAGTTCAGAGAGGACCAATTCATTTAGTTGATGCAATGGGCTTATTGTGGGATCCGGTAAGTTAGAAAAGACAAGGTTCGGCGTAATCCTGTTGGAGCAAAAAGCTTGGAGGGTTTAGGTGCACTGGGTAGATTAGGCTTGGAGGGTCTTCTACTATTCATGTATCCCAACTTCATTCTCTAGTGGATTATTGACTGCTTGGAGGGCGGCGGAAAAGTTTTTCGCTGAATTCTTCGGTTTCCTCTTCGATAACACATCGGCGTGTTATATTTGTGTTTGCATCTCTCTTCACTTTCTCTTTACCTTTTAATTACTGTTGTGTTTGTGATTAAATATGGTTTAGAGTGTGTTACCAATTTGGATTTAGCTTATGTTCATCATTCCGCACATATATTATTTGTGTATAAGCTTGTGTTGGTAATTTTGTAATTGGGGGTCTAAACGTTCATTGGTGTTTTATACGCTATTTGAACTTTCATACAACGTTAACCTATGCTGTCACGATTATAGGATTCTTATTATAGCTATCCAAATTAAACTACACAGAGGACAACTAATGTCACGCCCCGAACCCAACTATAAGATAGGCACGTGACAACTGCCACACACTTATAAAGTACACATCCTACAAGTGTGCAAGGCCTTTTTAGCAACTAAAATTTATCCTCAAAAAGTAAATCAAATAAATCCAAATTACCTCAACAATTTCTTTATGAATAGTTCTCCAATAATTTAATAGGAACAAAATCCAAACCTCATGTACATAATGCAAATTGGCCAAAAGATATAAGACTATTACAAGGCCATCTAATTCCAAAATCACTAAACTTCTTTCTCTGCTCACAACACAATATCAAAACTTCTAAAATTTGCTATTCTTCACAATCTGAAACTAGAGGGAAAAAAGGGGGTGAGTTGACAACTTAATAAGTAACCAAAATCCTAATAAGTTCCATCAAGCAATAGATCTGTAAAGTATAAGATGTAATATGTGTTTTCAAAAGTTATAATATACTATGTATTTTCAAAATAACTGAAGAAGTTTCATAGTCTTAAAATAATAAGTTGTACATAGATCACATACTTTAATCCTATATCATAGATGGTTTAGAAAATAGTCAGTTTTTCATATATCAAAAGCTATAACTTACAATAGATTCCAAAAACACATAAGCAATTATAGTGACTCAAAATAGTTTAAATACTCAACATTTCCAAAATCACATATATAGTTTTAAGGACTCAAAATAGTTCAACATTCAAACGTAATTCATATCCTTAACAATCTTATGACTATGGTCACACTATATCCCCGTGACTGGGCATCAGAGTACCAATAAATAACCTCCATTGGCTGGGTATCGGAGTACCAATGAATAACTTCCATCGGTTTGGGTATTAGAATACCAATGAATAACCTCCATTGGCTAGGTATTAGAGTACCAATGAATAACCCCCATTGGTTTGGGTATCAGAGTACCAATGAAAAACCCCCACTGGTTTGGGTATTAGAATACCAATGAATGACCCCCATTGGCTGGGTATCAGAGAATCAATTTACAGTCAGATTGTCCATAATCATATATATTAAATCATAGTTCAAACCAAAAATATATCTCATTCAAATACATATATATAATCATATATTCAGTATTTAAATATATTTGTGATATTTTTATATTCTTTACTTTAAATCAAAATAGCCCAAAAACAATTAAATAAAATAAATCTTATATTCAATACTCATATATATTTGTGAAAATTCTTTATTCTTTACTTTGAACCAGTATAGCTAAAAACAGTTAAATAAAATACATCATATATTCAGAAATAAGATATATTTGTGATAATTCTTTACTTGAAATCAGTAATACAATAGAAATAAAATTGTAACAACTGTAAATAATTTTCGTAGTTAAAATATGCAAAATAAAACCAATTAGGATAAGGTTACTTACCTCTAAAAACCATATCAAAAGGAACTTCTCTCTAACACTTCCTCTAAAATCCTTAGATATCACCTAAACAATTTATCAAATATCATTTACTCAATAATCCCATATTTTTAAAATAAAACTTATATGAATACTCGGCCAGAAGAGAGACCGTTAAAAATATCCAATAATTGCCACTATTATCTCATAGTTAAAAATCCCCAAATTCATCATATATATATATCCTCCACTTTCTGCCGCTAATAGTACCTAGGAATAAAGCCTATAGATGCACCATAGGTATAGCCATATAGGGTCAAAAGTATACCACCTAATCTTCTATACTTGTGCTCATATAATATTTTTTTTTTAACTCCATTCATCCCTAGACCATCTCCTATAGTTCTACACGTCTTCTTCTTCTTCTTCTTTTTTTTTTTTCCACTGCCGCCTCTAGTTTTCTTTTGGCACGAGGACAAATCACACAAACCAAGCTCTGCCACAAGCTTTTATTGAAACACTATTCTTCCTCTACCAAGTCAACAAACAAATAATAATATATTAGAAAGAAGTTGGTGTTCTGATACAATTCCTTTAAGAAAAAATTACTTAGAGCAAACCCATACGGCCATGGCTAAAGAAAGTCTCACTGTTGGGCAAAATACTCACATAAGAAAATATTCTAATACCACATAAAGTCTAAATTTGACAAAATAATAAAATTTCTTAAACATTTACCTCAAAGGTGTAGTCAATCCTTCTTTACTTAGTCTTTTGAGTAGTCTCCTCTCTCAAAATTTCTCTCTATATACATTGACTTAATAAACTTATATATCGCTAGGATTTCAACCTTATTTTCTAAAACTCCCTTATAATTATAAATTATAAAATTGGCACTACAAAGATTTTTACTTAAATACCCCTCCTTTTAAATCCTTTTTTTTTTTCCAGGTATTACAACTAATTTCAAGAATACATACAAAAACTGCTCAAAAGATATTTTTTAGGGTAGGGAAAAAAAATCAAAACTCTTGAAAAGGTTAAATTGTAGAGTTTTATCAATACTAGTCACTCACTACAAGAAAAATGCTTAATACAACGAAAAAAAATCATTGTAATAACAATTAATGTCGTTGTTATAGGTGTTGTTGCAATGACAAAAAAGTCGATGAAAGCCATTGTAATAAACTCCGAGACAATAGGTTTATGCAACACAAAATTTTCGTTGTAATAAATTTCATATATTGCAAGGATTTACTTTGAAAATCTTGTTGCAATAAGTTGATTTTTTTATTAAAAAAATAATTTTTTTAAAAATTTTTAAAAATAAATAAATCATTTTTTAAATAATAATTTTTTCATTAACCTATTTTGCAATTCAAAAACAATATCTACAAAATATACTAACAAATTAAAGATATGCATAAAAGATGAAAAATTTGAAATACTTCATTTCAATACATATGTCAAATAACACAAATATATACACAACTTGTTGAGTTTACATTCAATCACATAATTTCAAAAAGTATGCCAACATCAATACAACATGAAAGAATAGTTTCATGCCAAAGGTGTTATCCAAACATGCGTCACGACCATTTCATTGACTTACCACCTATTTTGGAAATAAAATAAGAAAATAAGTATAAAGTTGTAAAACATCATATATGTACAATTTTTAGACCCCTTAAAACAATATGCTTAACCTAATATTATACTAAGTTGATTAACAATATCGTTATTTAAGATTAGGTTTAGCACAAATAACCATAAATAATAAAGCAGCAGAAAATATAAAGAACATAAAGATCCAGGAAAACCAAACTGGTAAAAAACCTGGGGAGGATTTAACCTAACTATTCTCAAGGTAAAACAGATCCACTATGAAAAAATTGAAGTTTGTACAATAGAATTTAGACCACTAACATTCTATTGCTACCTCGAGTAGAAAACTTACTACCAAGACCCCATGATAGTTCTGAGTCCACGGACTACTTCTTTCTTTAATCCACATCAACCACAAGTTTTTCTACTTTGTGACTTTCTTTAAGTTCTTTAAGCAGCAACTGAAACGATCACCAAGCTCTTGACATGAATATTGATCTTGATAACCCTAAGTGTGTATAAAGGTAAACACATTTAGATATCACAAGAGATTCAACACACAGTACATCAAAGACTTCTAAAAAGTAGCTAGGGTTTTTCCTTTTATACTTGGAGTAAAACATAAAACCCTACACGTCAAACGGGGCTTGGGTTGAGTTGGAAAATTCTGCAAAAAATTAATCTGCATGAGGTTCGATCGATCGAGCCTTGTAGATTTAGACCAATAAATCCTGCAATCACTCGATTCCAACTTTACAATTAAACAAACTTTGAGCAGCCTAAATCTAGACTCTAAGTTTTGATCATAGTTTGCCAACACATTAGAAATTGAAGTTCTAATACATTTAGTTCCTAATTTCTTAGAACCTAACAAACTCCCCATTTGGCAATTCGTGACAAAACACATCACAAAACTGAAATGCTCAAAGTTACAAAATAGCCCATTAAAAATTAAAATGCTCATAAAAAATTCAACCTAACTACTATCTATCAATTGCTAATGTAGATAGCAGCACGACTGAATTAACCTGTATATTCCTGAAACACTCAACAAACACATAAACACATGTGTGGAAAATACAAGTAAAACAAAATAAATTCTTGATTTCACAAAATATAAAAATAAAAGACATATACCATGAATAACCTCATAACTGTAAATCAATAACCAATGTATCACATGTGAAATAAGAAACAATAAAATAAATAAAAACATAGTGTCTCCCCCTAACATATATAACCCACATAAATAAACACATCACGAGCCAAATAAAAAGAATACATCAAAGAAGCACCCAAATACAATCTATCTCCAAAACAAAAACTCCCCCTATCAACATGATATGTACTCCCCCTTTTTGTGATGAATTGCCAAAGGGCAATCATGACTCATCATCAAAAGGTGGAGGTAGAGTAGAATGTCTAGCACTCGCCAAATCAGCTAGTAAAGCCTGAAGCTCAGCAAGCACATCTACCAAAATCTATCCCTGAGCCGTCTGAACGGTCATGACAGTATCCAGAATACTTCGTAGAGAAGCATCGCTCGAAAAAGAAGGTGGAGGATCAACAGCAGCTGTGGTCGACATACTTCTCAATAGTAGGATCATCTGAAGTAGGAGGCATAGATGCACCTGTAGAAGACTCAACTCAAGAGCGTTTAGAGCTAGCTTTCATCTTAGTTGCTCTTTGCCTAAGAAAGGTGGCACCTATGGGAGCGATAATATGGACAAACTCAAACGCAGGAAAATCCTCTAAACCCAAATGTAAGAGAATCCTATGAATAAAGACCGGAAAGAAAAGACCATGTGATTTAGAACTACTCCTATGAACCTCAACTAGGGATCGAATGAAAAGAGTAGGAAAACTCACAAGAGCATTAGTCACAAGGGCATACAAAAATGCACATCTCTCAATAGGAATGGTGTGCAAGTGAGAGATAGGCCAAATAGAATGACAAGCAATCCGAAAAAACAGATAATTGAGGTCAGTAAGCTCGTGAGTAGTGATATGAGAATCAGAACCCCATCTAATGGAAGTACTGGTGATGTGAGACATGATCTCATCAAGGGGAGAGACCTCGGTGTAAGGATAAACTGGCTGTCGTACCAAAGGTACTCCAAGAGCAGTGGCCACTACCTGAGTTGTAATGACATACTCTTCACCCCTTATCCAACTCATCACATATTGAGTATTGGAATCATTGGAGTGGACAAAGAGGTTCAAATAGAACTCTCTTATCCAGGCAGAAGGAGGAGGGTGCTCAATGTCCATAAGAGGTAACCAACCCCGACTCTCAAAATTCCTACGTATCTCAGGATTTAACTCATCTAGGATCACTTTACACTCAACCCATACCGATCTAAAGATATAGAGTTTCTCATAGTTCTCTTGGTTTTTCTCAAACCTAAACCTATCACTCTCAAAAACAGGTGTAGATGAAGAGCAGGTTTTCTAATTTGCTCTAGTTTTCCTAACCATGATGCTAAGGAATTAGAATGAAAGGAAAACAGAAACAAAGAAAGAAACACAAGGGCAGACTGCATTAGAGAGGGTTAGAGCACAAAAAACTCAATAAATAACAATCTAACTATATTGTAATTACCTATCTCAATTATAAAATAAGAGTTGCCTATTACAACAACACATTTCGATGTAACATTATTATTATTTTTTTTTTTTTGCAATAATACTTGTTGAATTATGTCTTTTTTCTTGTAGTGATTGTACTCCCCATAAAAAACTAAAAGATGGTGGCACTAAATCAAAGTTACACTTGTGAAATTTCACAAAGAAATCTACGGCTACCTACTCCTTTCCTAATCTATTTACATTTGGTTGATGCTTTTTAGCACAATCCTTTTCCATAAATTTCTTGAAGCATAAGGATATTGACAATTTTTGCATTCTTCTAAGCTTCTCTAGTGCATTTTCTTATTTGTCTATGGCTCTTTCTCGACTACTCTCCTACTCCTAGTGAGGATAGAGAAGATGAAGGGGAAAAAAAGACAACAAATACAACGTACATGAGGCATTCTGAAGTAGAAGCCACATAATCAAACAGCCACGCCATCATCCTGGCAAATTAGTTCTTATTAAGTTAAAAGTATCTTACCTTTCAATCAAGCATCTTACCCTTATAAACACTACCAAGCATACCTTCACCAATAAAATTTTCATGAGAAAAGCTAATTGTATACTGCTGAAGCAACGCAATAGTGAACTTTTGCAGAACTTGCATTCAGACTCTTTGAAGGATGTATACCTATAGTTACTTTGAAAGGTACCATTGGTTCTAGAGAGATCTTCTCGAAAGGATAAAATGGAGGAAGTCGTGGTGGCAAGAACTCCATATCAATGCGGCTCATGACTGAATCATGATTCTTCTTGGGCAGCGAAATTGCTGGTGTGCTTTTCACATCTACCTCCTGTTCATTCTAAAACTTTGGAAGTACACTTGTTCTTCCATTATCTTTAACATAACTATCTCTTGGTTTCGCAACTCTCCCTCTTGGCACAGCTAAAGATATTCAAAAATACAATTTTCATTTAGAACAGAATAAAAGAGAAGGAAATTTCAACAATTTTAAAAAATAAGAATGAACATTACATTATATTACATCCCTATAATTCTATACATAGCATCTTATAGAAATTTACCAACTTAAAAGCTCTACAAAGATTACTATGGTTTTGACACAACCAATTAATGGTAACCACCCTTCACACACTATATACATCAGTCATAGCAGGTTGACAATTTTCCTTAAGCATTAAAGTGTGAACATGACTAAATCTAAGAAAAGAGCAAAAAATATAATGCACCTTAAAGAATATCAGACAATCAGACATATTATTGTCTTATAAATGCAAATGAGGTTAAAATTCAATTCAATAAACATAAATGATAATAATATAGCGTACGAGTGGGGCCAAGATTTTCTGCAACTAAGCAACTAATCCATTCTCTACCATAGTTTGTAATTCGAACTTTTCTCTGCAAAAATTTGCAATTCAAACTTTGTGATACATATTTGTATTGTAAATGTTATTGATAGATTATTATGGTTCTTTATTGTTATCTTTTTTGCTTAACTTTCAAGTTTATTGGTAAGAAACGATGCTTGTGCTTTCTGCATGTGTGTGTTTACAATAACAAAGAGGTGAAATCCAATTCAGAGACAGAAGGGTCTTGTTTATCATAGGGGAAAGTTGAAGTTGCGTGCACGCACGCGCGCGTAAATACACACACACACACACACCAAGAAACTATCAAACGGTGTTTAGATTGTGAAACAATATAATTTATCGCTTCTTAATTGTGAACGTAGAAAATTTTTAGATGGGCTTTGTTTCATAGTTGTTAACCCATGCAATGCATGGAAACTTTTAAATTGTATTTGAACATGTTAAGTTTAAATATTTCTCTAAATTTAAACTATTTGAAAGTTGAATTGGCTTTAATATAAGATAAAAATTGTAGTTTAAACATTTCTCATCAAAAACCTTCAAAATTTTATATATAAGATCCTTATAAATGAGAAACAAATAAAATTTTATATATACGATCCTTATAAATGAGAAACAAACAAATATTATAAAGCAACATATTATAATCATCATAATGTGCTATACATTTGGTTTAATAAGTACTACAAAAAAAATTAGTCATTTACACTTTATCTTGAAGCTTTATCAATGCTTTTCAAGAATCTATTTCCTCCTATTGTTAGGCTCTTCTCTTTCCTTAACTTCTCAAGCTACTTAACTCTTCACCAAGTTTTTTATAAGCATTTAATATCTTAATCTAAAACACAAATAGTCCAGTTTCAGATTCTTCCTAGAAATAAATTGCCAATAATGATGCAACAAAAAACAAATAGAGACTAAAGTAGAAAACTAATAAAGACTTATCACTGCTATGGTGCTACCCTTGAATTGATGAACATGGGCATCTAATACAACAAAACTACTCAAAACTGACATAGCCCATGGAAAAAAAGACTTTCACAAGGAAACAGCGGCTTAAACAGAACGAAACCCACTTAGGATCCACTTCACACAATCATCTAATGAAAGATAATGAAAAGAAATTTTAAATAAATAAATAAATAATGAAAAAAAATAAAAGAAACAAACAAAGAAAGATAAATTGACCTCTTTACGTAACAACCACAGGTCTATAGTGACTTTTTCCTGCCTAAAAGTGTTATCAATCAGCAACACTGACTCAAAAAACAAAGTGTGTGCAATTAACACAAATCTTATTATAATCCTAGAGAAAACTTAAAATTTTGCATATAAATCTGTAAGTGTCTTAGCTTTAAAAAATTTCAAACTAAATCCATGCAATAGAAGATCTCAACCACAAATGAAAAGAAAATTGCCTCAACAAAAAAAGGAACAAAATTTTTCAGGTTAACTGAAGGAGATTGCAAAATTATGTTTGTGTTTGCCTTGAGAGAGAGAGAGAGAGAGAGAGAGACTTACAGGTTGGAGGAGCGGAGGTAGAAACAGATGAGTGAGAGAAATAGAGACAAAGCGTGCATCTAAAAAAGGGAGAGGGGTAGAGCGTCTGGTTGAGTTTTTTGGGACTCGGGCTGAGTTTATTTTAACTAATTGGGTTTTGTTTAGTTGAAATTTTTGGGTCGTTTGGGGGAAGGAAAAGGGTAGAGAAGAGAGGAGGGGAGAAATAGAGAAGAGAGAGGAGAAGGAGAATGACGTTTGGCTTTTGGGATTAATTTTCAAAATTGGGTTTTGGGGAAGGAGAAGAAAAATTTTCAAGAGTTTTTTTTAGCTAAAATCCTCACCCAAAACTCAAATGAAAACAATTAAAGATTCTAGAATCTTTACCTGCTTTTTCCTATGATATAACCATAGCCCTCGAAACAACTTGTGTGCAAGTCACAACTAACTTGGTTGGGATTTCAAATAGTGTTATTTGGTAAGTTTTAATTTTAAGCAATAAGTTTCAATTTTGAGTGAGACTTTTTGTCAGACACGTGGAGCACATATTCTAAATGGGAATGAAAAGAATGTTTACAACATGAATACACCCAAAAATGCACCTAAATTAAGCACACTACAATTGAACATTGACAGAAGTGAAGGAAACAATTTCAAAATAATCCATAACGAAATTTAAGAAATATTAGTCAAAGGCAATCCCTTGTATATTTTCCCTGTATAGTTGCAACTTTAAATATATCAGGAAAGTGGACACATATTTTGTATTTGATTGTAACCCATGACTTAAATGAAAGAAATCTTATGTAACAATGATCGTAGAGTTAGATATGACTAAAGCTAAATTCTTTACAACTTTGATCTTTCACAACAATTCACAATAGGGTATCTAATAGTTATAAAAGATGTTGTCTCTATAGGGAATCATCCAGAGTGTCACTTTTATACACACACAAACTGCTATTAGCAAACCCTTTGCTAAAGTTTAAAGGATCAAATCTAGGCAAAGTACAAAGCAGACATTGAATCTTTTGTTGGAGAGCAAAATGGAGAAGATTCTAGGAAGGAGGGTAACTTGACAAATTAGTGCCAATTATTGATGCCACAGTCAAAGATTAGAAAGATCACAACTCTTGCAACATCATCAAAAGACTTGTCTTTGTCTCTCTCTCACTCGTCATGAGATTTTTTTTTTTTAACAAACAGTAAGGATTTATTAACTGAGAACCAGCATCAAACACCTATCAAGCACTATAACTAAAGTTTCAAAAACCTTGACTTTAAACTAAATAGATTTAATTTGGAATGAAAAGAATTTGGAGAATTACCAGAAAGTACCAAATTTCTCAAAACTAATTCATATTTCATACCTATAGATCTAAGAAAGAAAGGAAAAAGAAAATTACCGGTGGTAGTTCTCACTCTATCGCTATATGGTCTTATGGTGTTGATGGTCCATAGATTTTTCTTCTATGGCTAGGCGATTGACGATGTAGGAAGCCAGCCTGACGCTTGTGGCAACAACATTCACGAACACTATCTCTATATCCCTCTCAATCATTCTGTGTTTTAAAAACTTGAAACAAAAAAAAAAAAAAAAAATCAAATCTAAACCTATCCAACAGGAAAACTCAATCAAAAGTAACATTTCATACCCAAATCAATATTTTTAGTGATTTCTATAATCTAAAAAAAAGGAAGCAAAAATCTAAAATTGAGAAAACAATCACTTTGATAGAGATTCCAAAAACCGAAAACAATAATGAATCAAATCAAAGCCTACCCAACAAAAAAACTCAATTAAAAGTAACGTTTTATACCCAAACTTACAAAATTGAGAAAAAAAAAAGTACCGTTGTCAATGTCAGTTCCGGCCTAATGGTCTAAATTTGGCAAGGGAATGAACGGTGTATGGTTCAGACGAACTCTACTTTCTTTCCCTTTTGATTGTAACGCACAATGGATGGCTTTTAGGAACTATGCCTCTCTTTGTTTCCTTCTCCGTGTCCCAGGCCTCATCATCTCTCTATTTCATCACCTCTCCCTTTCTCTGCTTCTTTCTCCGTGCCCTCATCACCTCTCTCTATTTCTATTTCCATGTACATTTAATTTTAACCGGTTATTTTTTGTTATTTATAATGGGAGGGTTTTAAACGGAATCGTAGCATTGCCAAACAACATAATTTATCGCTTTTTAACTTATATGTGGCAGAATTTTAGATGTATATTTTTCCTACGTGGCAATACCACCTTGATTGTAGGAAAAAACTTCTGCTATAGTGATGATGCATAGAAAATCAGTAGGCTGAATGTTCCGGGTTTCAATGGACTAGTGGTTGCTTGGAAGGCCTAAAAAGAAAGAAAAACAAAATCAAAGGTGACCGAGGTGAACCAGCCAAGAACCCTTCGATGCGTAAGTTAGCTTTCTCTCTATAACTCAAGAATTTCAACTTTTTTGGAGCGGTGGAAACTTACCTTCACTTGATATGGATGAGTCCTTTTTATTGCGAGCTTTGGAGTGGTTACTTGTTTAGTAACTTCCTCAACATGGATGGAAGTTAGAAGGTTCAAACTTAACTTTCACAACTGCTATAAAAGTTAGAAGGTTCAAACTTATCTTATATAACTACTATTAGAAGTTAGAAGGTTTAGACTTATCTTCTACAACTGCTATTTGAAGTTAAAAACTTAGTGGGAAGTTAGAGTGATGAATAAAGATTTTGCTCATACTTTGGAATAGTTCTAGAAAATGGTTCATTTTCCAAAGAGCATTTTCTATAAAATTGTCTCATTTTCCAGTGTTTGGTAACAACCTTGAAAATGAGCTTGAGAATGTTTTCTAGTGTTTGGTATGCAATTTTTTTAAATATTTCTTGTATAATTTAAAACATATATATTATGTAAACTAACTAATGTAATCATTATAAATAAAAAAACCAAGAATGAATTTGGTTTACATACTAAAATTTTGACAATAGATACAATCAAAATTAATTAGTTGTCAAATTTTCATGATTTCTGCCACTCATCTTGCTCATATATATAGACATTAACGTATGTACACACACATATATATCAACCATTTGTCTATATATATATATATATATATTTAACAGGGGAATACATTTTCAATAAGTATAAATAATAATAACTTTTAATTGTTTACTCTTTTTGTTGGTATACTAATTGTCTACTATGGTCAACCACAAGTTTTCAATATTACTCTAAATTATGTATTTACATAATGTATTGTATAATATATCATCACTGCATAGTATCTGCCAACAAAAAAAGTATTTGCCAACAAATGCAATTCTCCTAAACAATTATCATTCATTATATAACAATATTATTAGTCCACGGTAAAGATTGTCCCATGTAAAAGCAATTTAGAGCAATATAGGTACTATGTTTAAAATTTTCATCTTTTACTTCATTCATTCTTTCTTCTTCTTCTTCTTCTTCTTCTTATTTTATTTTATTGCACTTTATGTACAAAAAAGAAGTAACTTCTATCTGGAATCCATCAAATCGAAAATTTCTTAAAGAAAAAAGAAAATTGAGCTTGAAATTCAAAGCAAAGAATTAGGATTTTGGTAGAGAGAAATAAAATAATCACCACTGCAAATTTGTTCTCCTTTGCAAGTCGGAGCTATTGACCAATGAGTGAAGGAAAAAAAATCTAATTAGAGAATTGTGTTACAGAGGGGAAGAGAAACATGGAGAAAAGAGAGAAGAGAGATAGTAAGAGAGAGAGATCTATGGGAAGATGAGAGACTAGAGTTAGTAACAGTGAGAGTGTGAGGAGAGAAAAAGTAAAAGGAAGAGAGAAAAAGTGAGAAAACTTACCACGAGAGAGACAAGGCACCAAAAAATTATGTTTCCCATGGCTATAGACAAAGATAATATTTATAGGAGATGCAACGCGTGAGAGAGAGATTGTTTTCCAAAAATTTTTTGGAAAACAACCTATAGAAAATAAGTCTTATTTTTATTAGGGTTTTCCGTTGACCAAAGATAGTTTTCCATTGACCAGTTTTTTTTTTTGTGCTACCAAACACTGGAAAATGTGGAAAACTATCTTTATAGAAGGTTTTCCAGTGAAACAAACAGAGTGTTATTATGAAAATTTCTAAGTGTTGGGAGGTCGACTAGGTTTTTCCGTGCTGGACGACCTTCTCACACTTGGACGACCTTCTTACATTGGGACAACCTTTCTGGACTTGGACAACACTATGGATGAACTGGAGATAGTTCAATTTTTGGTTCACCATCATATAGTATATGATATGATATATTTTTATAACAAGTTCAATATCATTGTTTGGAAACAGTTACTAACTGATTTGAATGTATACACTATACAAAATGGACACGGACTAGGCCTTCATTTCCATATTTATGCTGATGCAATCAAGAACTATGGAATATGGATCATTTGATGTGGAATTTTTTTTAATGCTCTTTTAAATTTTTTATAAAGTTTTAAACTATGACGTTCGCTTCTGATGATTTTGCTCTTTATCATTAGACCAAGACATAAATCGGTTTTTTGTGTAAGTGGGGATTAAACTCTAAATCTCTTATTCAAACATCAGAGATTTTACCAATTGAGCTAACTAGAACCCACTTATACTCTTTTAAGTTTTAACTAGTCTACAATGCACACAAAGTTATTATTGTTTTTGGCTAAAACAAAGTTCTGTTTTCAACGAAGAATAATTTTCAATGTCTTGGTGGAGAACCGAAGTTATCAAACTTCTTTATTTCTCCACCAAAAAAAAAAAAACTCCTTTATTTGTCTTCCATCATATTCGCCATTCGGTAAATATCATTAATCCTTGACTTCTTAGAACTTGACTAGTGTTGCTAATGTACTAAGCAGCATCCAAAATTTATTTCCTCTACAGAGTTTTTGAATCTTTAAAACTCATTCAATGACTATTCTACTTGTAGTTACGTAGAGTCGAGGGGCACAACTTGAAAATTGGCTTTAGCCTTCAGGCCCATGTTTGAGGGAAACCGAGGGGATGGGGCAAATTTAAGTACAAAATAAAGCAGCGTTGAGCATTTTCCATGAAACAATATGAGATTACATTTGAAAAAATGGCTTTATTTTATTAGCATGACTTTCTCTGTTAGGTTTTAATTTTTTTTTTGTTTGAAAAAAAAAATGTTAGGTTTTGATTTGACTTAAATTATTGAGGGAAAAAAAATCAGGTGGGAATAAAACGAAAAAATAAATCTAGAGTCTTAACATAGTTTGTTAGGTTCTAAGAAATTAGGAACTAAATGTATTAGAACTTCAATTTGTAATGTGTTAGCAAATCATAATCAAAACTTAGAGTCTAGATTTAGGTTGCTCAAAGTGTGTTTAATTGTAAAGTTGAAATCAAGTGATTGCAGGATTTATAGGTCTAAATCTGCAAGGCTCGATCGATCGAAAATTAGGCTCGATCGATCAAACCTTGTGCAGATTAATTTTCTGCTGAATTTTCCAACGCAGCCCAATCCCAGTTTGACGTATAGGGTTTTATGTTTTATGTCTCATATAAATAGAAAAAACCCTAGCTACGTTTTAGAGGCTTTTGATATGCTGTGTGTTTGAATTTCTTGTGAGATCTAGAGGTGTTTACCTTCATACACACTTAGGGTTATCAAGATCATGATTGATGTCAAGAGCTTTGTGTTCATTCTAGTTGCTGCATAAAGAACATTCAAGAAGATCAAAATTCACAAGTAGGAAAACTTGTGGTTGCAGTGGATCAAAGAAAGAAGTAGTTCATGGACTTGGAGCTGTCACGTGGTCGTGGTAGGAAGTTTTCTATTCAAGGTAGTAATAAGATGTTAGTGGTCTAAATCTTACTGTATAAACTTCAATTCTTTCATAGTAGATCTGTTTTACTTTGAGGATAGCTAGGTTTAGAGAGGGTTTGGATAGCGCGTCTGCGTCCAGCCCTCCACGTTTTTTTTTAAGACCAGTGCTTAGTGCACTGTTCATGGGACATGAACAGTGCACTAAGGCATATGAACAGTAAAAAAAGAGTGAACAGTATTTTTTTACCCATTAAAAAATTATTTTGCTATAGTGTTTTCAGTTTTCAGCAATAAGTTCTATCCAAACGGACCCTTAATCCTCTCCAGGTTTTTTACCGATTTGGTTTTCTTGGGTCATCAGATCTTTGTGTCTTTATATTTTCCGCATTAATTTTGTTTACACATTGTGGTTTAATCTAGTGTTAATTAACAAACTTGTTAATCAACTTGGCTTAATATTAAGTTAATCATATTGTGTTAAGGGGTCTAAAACTTCACATAGTTTACAACAAATTTTGTAATTGTCTTATGTAGCTAATTGTTAATGATGGATAATAAAGTATAATATCAGTGATGGACTCATAGTTTGTTGAAATGAAAACAGTTGTGTTTATAGTACTATAAATTGAAACCTGACCCACGAAAATATTTGTTACATTTTTTTTTTGACCCAACCTGTTAAATCACAAGGTTGTTATTCGTTGAAGTGATTTTACTTGAATTGTTATAAGTTTTATTAATATTGTGATATAGTATCGATAGTGGCGGCTCCAGGATATATTTTTAGAGGGGTCTGTAGACGACTAAATTCTTAGTTCGAAATAAATCAAACAAGTAAAATAGTTTCACAAATACGAATTTGTATTCATAAATGTGTGGTACAATTCTCTGTGATTACAAAAGAGTGATCCTCTGATTCGATCTTCTTGAAAGTTTTGTTGATTAGAATTGTGGTGATGTGATTTTAATTCAAACATAAGATATTCTTCAATTTGGCTAAGGAATGGATCGAAGATCTTTGAAACAGAATTACAATGAATCTTTGGCTATGAGCTTGTTAGAAATTCTTTGTTCTTCGTGTGTTCTTCGTGTTCTTCGTGCGTTCTTCTTTTCTGAAGGTTTGTGGTGAAAATTCTTCGGTGCTTTAGAGGCTTGATTCCGTAGAGCTTCGTTGATTTATGGTTTGTTAAGGTTTCTGGAGGCTTTTGAGCTTGATTCCAGTGAACTTTGAGATCTGGACGAGTAGTTTGGATGATTTTGCTTCGAATGTTGTCTGTATTCGAGGTTGAAGTTCTTGAAGTTCTTGGAGGCTTCGGGGTTTGATTCCGGCAGAGCTTCTGGATTTCTGAACTCAAGATATCTTCTTCCTTCTATCTCCGCCCTGTGTATCCTCCTAAATGTCTTAGGAAGGCTTCTATTTATAGGAGTTTAGGGGTGGGTGAGCGACACGTGGCGGAGTCTGATTGGTGACACATGTCACAACCTAATTGGTCCGCTTATGTCATCGCTTACACGTACTGATTGCTTGTGTCATCGCTTACACGTGCGGGGCTGCTTGTGTCATCGCTTACACCTGCTGATGCAGTTTCATGCCTTTATTTCAATGACACTTGGCAAATTTCTATTGATTTCTGAATAGTGATGGCAAAACCTAGCAGCAGTACGTGGCGCTTTGTAATTGGTTGTATTTTGTGGACTTGGTAGTATGATGTGTCGGCTTGTGATAGGTCGGAAATTTTCCCTCTCTACAGGGTTAATAAGAAGGTGTATTTTTTTTTATATATATAAAATGAATTATGCGGTCTACGTGATTTTCTTATTACAAATTTGTCCATAATAGATACTAGCAAGAGAATAAAAGATAAGAAATGCTATGTCCACAACATTTTCCCAATAAATCTTACGTAAAATTACTTTTTTGTCAATCAGTAACAGTTAGTAACAATCTGCTACTTAGGATTTTTTGTAAAAGTGTTGTGAACATAGCATTGCTCATATAAGACAAACTATAAGTTCATTGCATATTGTTGCTTAATACAATGAACATACTATTTATTCTTGCTAAAATTAAAATTTTGAAATCATCTATTGTTTTAAATACAATAAGCCTATTAATTATTGCTCATAAGTGAACTCCAAAAGAGATCTAAATACAATAAACATTTATTTTTTTAGTTTATTTCGAATTTGTTCAGATATATATGAGTTTTTTTTTTATAATTTTTTTTTAAGATTTAAGATGAACAAATTTATACTTTTATTGTTAGGCTTACTATTTTTCCCCCACATTTTAGATCAAATTGGTTTGTTTGTTTTTTTTTTTTTTTTAAATGTTTAAAAAGACAAAGATATTGTCAAGATGATCATATATAAGTTTATTTCAGATGCACTTAAAAAAAATATTTAGGCTCAGAGGGTTCATAAGTTTATTTTAAGAGAGTCAAATAAAAAAAAATAGAAAATTATATATAATTTTTTTTTGGCCTAGCTTAAGGGGTTCATTTGAACCCCCTAAACAATAACTAGAGCCGCCCATGAGTACCGACTAATATATGTGTGTGTGTGTGTGTGTGTGTGTGTGTGATTTTTCTGCTAAGGGGGTGTGTGTGTTGTGTAGTTGGTGTCCATACGGGGTGTTGAGAAATAGTAGGAGCCAACAATTAAGTGATATGAGAAATATTAGGTGCCATTAGTAATTTAGTTTATTTACTATTGTTTTATAAACATTAGAATTTGGTATTTGCTATTGTTGTTATTATTTTTTATTTATTGTAATGTTAGAGTTTGTTGTCATATGTTAACCTCCTAATAGGTTGGGTAGTTGAGTCATTGTAGCTCACTTGTGGGCAGTTCCTTGTTTTTAGATTATAAATGTAGTGGAGTCTTTATTTTAAGATTGTTAAGTTATAGCAACTGGTATAAAACTAGCCAAGTATAATTGAATAAAGATATCAGATAAGTTTAATCAAGTTGGATTCTAGTTGGTTTCCAGAAGTTAGGATTTCCTCAATCAAATCCAAAATCCAAACTTTATTCCTTTGTTATCTTTTGTTCTTATTACATATCAAGTGTTTCGTTAGAAACAACCAAAATTTTATTTCCCGGCTCTCTAAATATTTATATTTATCTCTCCACAAATTGTGTACGTATCAATAGGAGTATCCTATGTGTATATCATCCAACTCATAATAACATGAATTTATTTTGGGTCAACGTATTATTAAAAGACTTGATTGAACTTGCAGGGGAGTGGTTTCCATATTATACTATCTGGGCCTTCTGAGGAAGCAGGCCCAGTCCCTACTATGAAGGAGAGATCCTGGGCCCAATGAGCATGTTAAAAGCCCAACCTTGGTCAGAGTCCCATGTTTGTTCACCAAGGCCCATTTTGGTATGACACCTTGGATAAACGTTATCGAGGATACCAACATCATCGAAGTAGCCAAGGAAAGACCTGAATCCAAGGAGCCAGAAGAGATAAACTCTTGAATAAAGCAACAATCATATCCGCATTAATTAGGTATACCTGCCTAATATAGTTGCATTTATTACTGAATGGTCAGCTTGAACAGTACTTTAAACTTCAAAGTCCATATTCACTGTGAAAAGAAAGAAGAAGATGTTTGATGGGACAAGTATCTCACAATCTACATGATGATTTCACATTCCAAGAAGGAGGAGGAGATGGGGAGGGGGGGGGGGGGGTATAAATAACAACTTCATGCACATGGGTGAGAGATATAGAAAAAATTGGAGAGAATAGAGAGAGTTCTTGGAGAGTGACTTTTGTCCTTGGTTTTTGGATGTCCGTATCTTTAGCAAGTTTTGTATTATACTTGTAATCAATCAAAAACCAATATTATTTAAATTTTATGCTTGTTCAAGTTTCCTATTATGGATCATCTAATTCCCAGTTTGTATAACTAAGTTGTGATATTAAAAAATTATTAGTTTTCAAGATTATCATTAATTTCTACTTTTTGACCACCACATAACTTGTTGAGCTAAATGATGAAATATATATATATATATATATATATATATATATATATATGTTTATTTTATTTTTTTCCCCATGTGGAGTTGGGGGGAGGGGGGGGGGGGTGATAATAGACAAGCAATGTGTGTCTTTTTCTTTTCATAAAAAAAGAAAAAAAAAATCCATAGTTAAAGTGAAACTTATAACATGGCGTAAAGTTTGCTTGTGACGCCAATATTTTCAATCATTTTTTAAACAATTTTGAAAGTGTACGGATTAAAGTGATATATTTTGATGTATAGAAGTAGCTTTAAAATAAAAATTGGAGGTTAATGAACAAATATGCAATTAAAAAAAAGAGTAAAACTTAAGTGAAATAACATAAGTGTGGTGCATTAGTTTCTCACAATTAGATTTAAAAACTTTGGTGACTCTTAAAAAAAAGAAAAAGAAATGCAAATGTTTGGTTGTTTCGAATTTAATTATTTTTTTATTGACTAATACAACCAAATGTTTAAATTCAATCGAGGAAACATAAAATATTTTCCTTAAAAAAATATATATATATATATATAGGCGAAAAACTCATTTTCGTCCCTACATTTTCATGCGATTTTCACTTTGGTCCCTAATTTTTTTTTCCACCGCTTTTAGTCCCTATCTTGAAAAACGCATCTCATTTTTGTCCTTGCCGTTACATCAAAAGCGAAAATTGCACATATGGCAAACGAAACTATTAAAATAATAATAATAAATTTTATTTTGCATTAAAAAATGTCACGTCAGCATCTAAATTAAAAATAATAATTTATTAATTTTAACTAAATAAAAAAATTAAAAACAAAAAATTACATCAATTGAGATCAAAATGTGTCATGAACAAGAACAATAAGAAC
Organism: Castanea sativa; assembly: GCF_040712315.1. NCBI lineage: Eukaryota > Viridiplantae > Streptophyta > Magnoliopsida > Fagales > Fagaceae > Castanea > Castanea sativa. The sequence goes on along the minus strand of NC_134023.1, from coordinate 44,188,061 downwards.
ACAAACCCAAATCTAAGATCACAAAATTAAATATAGATCCACATAAGAACACATGCCCAGATTTTCTAGCATTTTCTTGCCCTTTCTGTCAACCAAACACAAAATACAAACACAAATTGATTTCCAGCAAGAACAAAAACAAAAACACAAACCCAGCAAGCGTTCGACAAAAAAACCAACTGAAAAAATCCAAACTTGAAGCTAAAGAGACCACAAACGAAGCTAAAAACACAAACCTAGATCCAAATTCTGATGAACTCTTCGACTACTATCATTGATATTTCCATGTCTGTCGAGCGAGTTCCTCCGGCTCTGAAGAAGCGCGAACGGTGAGATCGAACTGTAGGTGATTTTCTGGAACTGCACGTTGCCGATATCTCCATCTCCGTCGCTGAGCTTCACCTCGACCACCTTTCCACCGACCTCGGCGGCGCTGATATCTCTCCTCTGTCCAACTCTCTCAACTCTTACCGTGTCTCACACTCTCTTTTGCTTTGATTTCTAAATCTCAGCTCTATTGGGGTTTGATATTTTGTTGCTTTTGGTAGGGGGTTCATGTGTTCTTCTATATGCTTAGGTCCTTGTTAATAGTTTGGGAAAGATTGTTTTGAGCTTGGAATATTGATCTTGTTCTTATTTAATTCCTTGTTCATCTTTATTCTAATGGGGATCTTATGTTTAATCTGATTCTCAGAGCTCATCAATCGGAGCAGATCTTCTTTGGAAATGGACTCGGAAAATGCAATAGAGGAAACGACGTCGTCGTCGCTATCAAGCCTCATCTCTCTCGCCTTCGCTTCCGCCTCCTTCTCCTCCGCTCAACAACCTTACTTCTTCGAGCTCCTCTCCTTCAATCTCGATTGTCTCCAAAAGGTTTTGGTTTTCTCTCTCTCTCAGCTTTTGTTTTGTTTTGTGAGAAAATTTTGATACAAAAACTTGTAGGAGCCAGAGCTTCTTCAAGTCGATGTGGAGCGGATCCGGAGGCAAATGCAAGAGGTGGTTGTTGGGTAATCGATAACTATCTTGAATCTTTGAGCTTGTTTGTACTAGGAGTTTGTGTAGATGGAGGTAAGCGACTTGGTTGTTGCTAGTTTTGCTGAAGTAATCGCTCGGATCCGAGACCACCTAGATCGGAAAGAAAAACCCAAGACGGATTTGCAGAATGAGACGAGCTGAGAGTGCTTGCGCTACGCCGCGTTTTTGATGATCTTTTCTAACGACGACCCTATCACACACCCGCTCTGGGATGGACCGCCTAGGGTTTGGGAAGCTGACATTTTTTTTTTACTCATATTTGATTGGGATCTCAAAGTCAGATAATGAGAATGAGAATGTGAATGTCATTACATTCTTGATCATGTGGATTAGTGATTTTTTGGAAAATTCGGTCTTGAATGCTTGTTTTTTGTTGTTGTTGTTGTTTTTTATTTTTATTTTTATAAATTTCTGGGTTTGTGTTCTTAGATCTGGGATTTTTTTCTTATTGTTCTTGTTCAAGGCACTCTTAGATCTCAATTAATGTGATTTTTTGTTTTTCATTTTTTTTCATTTAGTTAAAATTAATAAATTAATTTTTTTTAAAATTTAGATGCTGACGTGGCAATTTTTTAATGCCAAAATAGATTTTTTTTAATTATTATTTTACTGTGTCGTCAACCACGTTAACATTTTCTGTTAGTTGGATGACGGTAAGAACTTAAATGTCACGTGTTAATTAGTTTAGGGACTAAAAGTGGTAAAATGAAAATATAGGGACTAAAATGGAAAAAAGCCAAAATATAAAGACTAAAAGTGCATTTACGCCTTTATTTTTATACTCATGTGTATATAAAATTTTTGTTTATTTAGAAATATATTAATTTTAGAAATTATTACACTTATTAAGGAATAGCTATTATATATATTGAGAATCATTTACATTATATTTTCAACCCACAAATCCCATATTGACTTAGCCTTCGTTTGGATAATGCTGAAAATGAGAGCGTCTGCGTTTCACTTTTTTTTTTTTTTTTTAGAAGCGCGTTTTAGCAACTTTATACTTTTTCAATGGATCCTGTGCACTATTTATAGGACCGACAAACCTCTTTTTTCAGCAAGACTTTCATTAAAAATAGGTCACACGGTACTATTTACACATTTAAAAATTATTTTGTTACAGTATTTTTAATTTTCATTTTTCAGTTAAATAAGCGATATCTAAACACACTCTTACATCATTTCATTTTATTTTTTATTTCGTAATCTATGCTACTTAACGTCACTTGTTTTATAAAGCTTTGAGAATCCCTTTTTGTTTTCTTGGTCAAGTGTTTGAACTTACACCATTTCGTTTTATTTTTTGATTTCGTAGTCTACACTACTTGATGTCACTTGTTTTATAATGTCTTAAGTATCCCTTTTTGTTTTCTTGGTCAAATGTTTGAACATTATCTTAGGAGAGTATCAAGCTTACTTTTATTTTTGCCAATTTATTTACTAATCAGCTTATTTTTGCTACTATTTATGGGTCTCACTCTGCACCTTTTGATACTATTCATAGGTCTCACTATACTATTTGAGCTAATTTTTACCTTTATCTACAGTACTTTATGCACAAAGTTTTCAGTTTCAGCAAAATAAGCGGATCTCAAACGTAATCGACTACTTAATTTGTCAATCTATTTTTACAACATACTCCAATAAGTTTATCTATATATACCCAAATTTTCATCTATAACCAAAACCAATTAATAGATGTCTAAATTTGGTTGATGATCCAAAATAGATGAATTAAAAATATGAATTAGCTATCAAAAATGAAAACAAATTATTAAGATTGTGCTTGGTATTGGCTGAAAAAGTCAGTTTTTTTAAAATACTATTTAGCTTATTTTTGCTATTATTTAGCTTATTTTTGCTATTATTTAACTTATTTTTGGTACTATTCATAAGTCCTACTGTACAATTTTAGCATGCTTTATATACATTACGTGTTTGTTTAGGAACAACTTATTTAGCTGAAACTGAAAACTTCTTGTTAAAAATACCGTAGATAAAGCTAAAAGGTAGTAGAAAGAGTACAATGAGACCCATGAATAGTACCGAAAAGTATAATAGAATCCATAAATAGTAGCAAAATAAGTTGAAAAATAAGAAAAACTACATTTTTAAGCCAATGCCAAATGTACAATACTTTTAACAAAAAGTTTTCAGTTTTAGTTAAATAAACTGTTTCCAAACGAACTCTGAGGGAATATTTATTTATAACAAAAGCTATTGTATGATTCTAATTAGTTAAATTGGTAAAAATTTATGTTGTCAAATGATAAACTTGTGATTCAATCTTGTTTACACCAAAAAAATAAAGCTTATTTGTGCCTTAATATGATCTTAAAGAGTGTTTATCATGTAGCATAGACTATAAATTCAAGTCTTACTGTACATTAAAAAAAAATGATTAACATAATACGAAGATCGAAATCCTAAAGCTGTTATTAATTTTATTATAAAAAAGTTTACCTGTCAACATGAAAAATAATACGAAGGGTGACATATTAATAATAAAATAACTAAATTTCTTAATTACTTTCTTTTGTTATAGAAACACAACAAAGCAAAATCTCTTCACTTCTTTTAGAAACGAACAAAGAAAAATCCTTCATTACATTTTGTTTGAAAACATAAAGAGAATCTATCTTTTTGTCAAAAAAGTTAATATTGTACTGAAGATTGTTTCGATTTGAGTTGGAAGAATAAAATATTTCAATACTAATAAATACCGGCGTAATTATAATATTAATGAATTTAATAGTAAATATATTATTTGCATGTTTATAAATTTAATTGTTTGGTAAAGGTACATATAATATTTTATGGATCTATAATTCTTTCAGTTTATATCTAAACCAATAAGCTTATAAGTTTTTTTTAATAATTAAAAGAAAAGAAAAGAAAGACCATGAGACAAAACAAGACAAGACAAAAAGTAAATAAGAAATAATAAATGATACGTAGAGAATCAGAGACGGTCACATTGAGGGAATAGAAAATTATTTAAAAAATTAAAAACTTGTGGTTGGAAAGTGGAAACCCAAAAACTCCAAATTAAAAAAAAGCTAACCCATCCTGCTGTTGGAACTAAAAACAAGCTAGCCAGTCATTTTTATGTTTTAAGAGGGTGTTTCGATAGCGCAAACGCACGTCCACGTCAAAGTTTTCTTTTTATTTTTTTATTTTTTTATGCATGTTTGTTACTGTTTATTAGCTATGAACAGTAATTTTAGGTCAATAAACAGTAACTTTTGACATAAACAGTATTTTTTATCCCTTTAAAAATTATTTTACTACAATATTTTCAGTTTTCAATTTTCAACAATAAATTCTATCCAAAATTTTATTAAATTTTTTTTCTTTACACACTTTGCGTTAATGGGTTTTGCTTAGTACAGGCCGGTATCCATTTTACTGACCAAAATCCAGTATTTAATGGGTTTTCCTTTAGTACAGGCTGCGTTAATGGGTATGGTTCAAACGATCCGATATTGCATTTATTTCAACTGGCACGAAATTAATGTGTTTCTGTACGAGTCCAATTCAACACAAGTCCACCTGCTGGCTGCCGGTACGGCACAAAATTGACTCATTTGTTTTTGTTCAAACAAAATAAAATAAAATAAAAATAAAAATAAGATAAAAATATCATCAACAGGCATACATGTACATAATACACACAGTACAGAAAAAATAAGGGAAAATATGGCTTGAAGTCCAGTTTTTTAAGAAGGTGACATAGTCAACATGAATTGTTGTTAAAGTCTTATTCCCTCAATGTTATGTGTGTGTGTGTTTGATTCTAAAATAAAAAATGACAGTTTATATGCTAATTATAAATTTATAAAAAATAGCCAACTTTGAATGCAAAAATCCTGCAATTATTTTGGGATCAACTCAAAAGTTGCTTAAATACAGTTCTTTTTCACATAAATACGCCAAGATTCCCATTCAAGCATTGCGTGCGATTCTACTGCATATCATTATCATGGCCATTAGAGCTCATAAATCATTACAGGGAGCCCTGTGGCTTCCTTGTTTGCTTATTCTTTTGCTCTTCATTACGATCACTTGTGCTTCACCACCAAGGAGACCAACGCTTGGTGTACTAGGTGGATACAATAATCCAAAAAATAATGTACACAACCCATCTCTAACTGCATCTGACTCAAAGAAAGATTATCAAACGTTCTATTTTGATCAACCAATCGATCACTTCAACTATCAGCCCGTAAGCTACACCACTTTCCGGGAAAGATATATCGTGAATTTTAAGCATTGGCGTGGTGCCAAGGCGGCTGCTCCCATATTTGCATATCTTGGAGAGGAGTCTTCCCTGGACGATGATGTTGGTCTTATAAATTTCATGCCAGAGAATTGTCGCAGGTTTGGTGCTTTGGAGCTGTACATTGAGGTGAGTATAAACATATTGTTAATTAATTAGGAAAACTTGATTCATATATGGCTTTATATATGTGTATAAATAGATATAAATACTCACGATAAAGAATCGCTATGAGAAAAACAAGATTGCTGGAAGCCTAGAACCACTCCTAAAATATTACAGGTAAGAAAAATATAATCACAAGAATCATATATCCAGATGAAAAAAACCCACAACAAAAAAAAGGGGAATCTTGCAAATGCCTGAAATCTTGTGAGACTTTCCGAGGCCTGTTTGAGATGTGATTCTAAAAAACAGTTTTCAATGTTTAAACACTGAAAACTGTGGTTCTAAAAAAACACAACATATTTGATATGCGTGTTTTTTTTAAGAGTATTTAAGTTACGTTGCTCATTTTAGGGTGTTCAAACACTGAATTTGAAAAACACCTCTTACTAGTTATTAGATATCAAACAACATTACTCAATGACACTTTTGTAAATATTTTGAAAAATATGAGGCCTACTTGATTAGACAACACAAAGTTTTCTTCTTCAATTCCAACTAGAGGGCCCACTTATCAGCTTTTAAAAAAACACACACACATACCAAACATACAATTATATTTTTTCATACACTGAAATATATTATTTGAAATATGGTACCAAACACATTTTTTGCTTTATGAATACTATAAACACGTGTTTTCACAACTCTTTTTAAATTATAATTTTCACATCATTTTAAACAAAATCTCCAACTAAACAGCCTGCATTTCTATCTTTACTTTCAATCACTAGATTCACTGCTTTAAATATATGATTCCACTGCTGTTGATAATTATTTAATTATATAAAAATAATAAAAGTGTACCTTTATTGACTTTCAATTTTTTTTCTTCTTTATTGGAACAAAATTCACCGATGGCAATCCCATCATGGAAATATATTCCAAAGTTGTGCTCCATAACGATTTTTCTTACAGCATCGCTTCTATGGTCAATCAATCCCTACCGGATTTACAAGAGAAGAAGCATTGAAAAATGCTACCATTCGCGGATACTTTAGCTCAGCTCAAGCTATAGCAGATTATGCAGAAGTAATTATAAGCTTGAAGAAAAATTTATCAGCTGAGTCCTCTCCAGTTATAGTTGTTGGAGGATCTTATGGTGGAAGTAAGTCTTATGAATATTAGAAATTAAATCTCACTCAAACTAATTAAATCTCATATATTAATCTCACTCCTAATGTTTTCCCCTTTTAATTTTTTCCAACAGTGCTTGCAACATGGTTCCGCCTAAAGTATCCTCATATTGCAATGGCTGCATTTGCCTCTTCAGCACCCATTCTTTACTTCGAGGACCTCGTACCACATAATTCATATCCTGTTGTTGTTACCAAGGACTTTCAGGTTAAAATAAATAGTTTATACTCTATTTATTTTGAACCATATCTTATATTTTGAGATAGAAATTCCACTTTGACTTAATCTAAGTATATGTATGTAAAACTTCTTTTACAGACTTGAAACCCTGACTTTTGCCGTCCCATGTGCTTGTGGGGGTGACCATCAAGCAAAAGGTGCATGATAGTAACCATATACCTTATGTTTAAAAGGCTCTAACCTTGTACCAGCAAATTCATATTATGCTGTTGTTACCAAGGACTTTTAGGTTAAAATCAATAGTTAATACTTAGAACCATAACTTATATTTAAATGGGGTTAACTTTGTGTGAAGACGTTCAGTAGTTCAGTGGCATAGTTGAGTCTCCTTTTTAAAGAGAACCATAATTCAAATTACCCTCTTCCACTCGTAACAATTTAATTATCTAAAAATAAATAAAAAGTTGACTTTGTATCATGGATATTGCAGGAAGCTAGTTGGAGCTGCTATGAAACCATAAAGCAGTCATGGTCTGAGATCGATAGAGTTGCTAATAAATCAAATGGTCTTTCCGAACTCAGCAAGAAATTCAAACTTTGCAAGTAATAATATTGAGTTCTTCATTTGTCTTCATATCCCATTTGTTTGTTAACCTTATACTACAATTTATGCTGATTTATTGGTCTACATTTTCATCTTATATAATTGTATTGATGAACTTACACATAGGCCATTGAAGGATGCATCCGACTTAAAGAATTACTTGAACAGTCTGTATTCATCTTCAGCTCAATATGATAGACCTCCAAACTATCCAGTGACTGTTGTCTGCAGAGGTATTGATGGAGGAGCCAATGGAACCGACATCCTTGGCAGAATTTTCTCCGGTGTTGTTTCTTATTATGGGAAAAATAAAGAGTGCTATGATTTAGGCGATTTCTGGTCAACAGAAACACTGAGTGGTTGGGACTGGCAGGTAATGCACTTGCATTTATCATTTTTTTTTTCTTCTAATTTTATCAATTTCACAGCTTCAACAATTACCAAACTTGATTTTAATTAGAACTCGCCTTGGCCTTTGTAGACATGTAGTGAATTGGTCATACCAATTGGCAATGGCCCGAATGAAACCATGTTTCCTGCATCACCATTTGTTTACAAAGAATATAGGGACTACTGCGTGAATAAATTTGGAGTCGAACCTAGGCCCACTTGGATCACAACTAATTATGGTGGTCACGTATGGCTACTCTCTCTCTCTCTCTCTCTCTCTCTCTCTCTGTATAAGTAATGAAAAAATAATGTACATGATTTTTTTTGTTTCTCAATGTAAAATTGCAGCATATTAAAATGGTTCTCAAGAGGTTTGGTAGCAACATCCTCCTCTCCAACGGCCTACGTGACCCTTATAGCAGTGGAGGGTAACTTTTCAAAAATATATAATCTTTTTTATATTTTTGGGAAAAAATATTGATCTTTTTTTTTTTCTGTTATATTTGTTACTCCTTAGTTAGCTATCAATTATTATAATGATCTCATTATTATATATGCTATTTCAGGATATTGGAGAACATATCAGATAGTATACTTGCTGTGTATACAAAAGAAGGTAATTCATAATAATGTATGCAATAACTTTACGTTCACAATTTCAAACGAGATATCCACATTTGAAATGTGAAATGAATGACGTGTTTGGAATCATTGCCCTAATTTAGGGTCATAACAGTTCCGCTGAACTTTTGGACCCCCCAAAAAATCTAAGTAATTATCTTTTGCTAGACTCTAATATAGAACAAGTTTACTAGTATAAAGTTGATTTTTGCAGGGTCTCATTGCCTTGACATAGTGCCAGCTGCAAGTGCAAACGATCCAAAGTGGTTGATCGTACAACGAAAAAAAGAAGTTAGGATAATGAGACGATGGTTTAACAAGTACTACGATGATTTGCGTAAGTTTGGGTAGAAGTTCGAACATAATGCTATTCATGGATTATGAAGTTGCCACTAAAAATCAGATTCTGCTTTTAGTGTGGAGCAAAGATTAACCGCAGTAGTGCAGACTTGAGTAACAAAGAGAACATTTAAATATATATTAGAATAATAATTATCACAAGCACCGTGCATGTATGTACATAGTTAAAATAATTGAGAATTTGTCATTTCACAATTATAATTAAAACTGTGTCATTAAAACACGATTCCACTATAACTAGTTTTTGATAACTAGTTTTTTATAACTTCTATATCATGAGACTTAATTATTTTTTCAAGTGTATTATGACTCTCTCTCTCTCTCTCTCTCTCTCTCTCTCTCTCTCTCTCTCTCTCTCTCTCTCTCTCTCTCTCTCTCTCTCTCTCTCTCTCTCTCTCTCTTGTTTTGGGCTTTGTGAAGCTTAATTGTATTTAATTTGGATTATGATCAACTTGCAATAAAATTGTTACGATTTTTTAATGAGAGTTTTTCTAAAGTTTAGTTCATAGAGCAGAAGCTTGGGCCGATAGGCGTAAACTGGAGCTTAGGATAGAATAACTGTTTGTGGCTCATTTGTAGACCATTATGAATCTTGCACAAGATAAAAAAAACTGTTATTTTAGAGATTAGGGTTTTGTATTGCTTTTTAGAGAGAAAACTGTATTGTCATATTTTGTATTTTTTCATGTGAATAAAGAAATCCTTGCAATTCTATGGACATAGGCAAATTGTCAATTCATGTAAATATTATCTTGTGTAGTTGTTTTTCTTTGGGTCATATTTTTCTTTATTTTTGTATCTCATAAATTTGGGAATTTTGTGTATATTCCCTTTAACACACACAAAAGAAATGACTATAGTACATATTTGCATTTCATACCAAAATAATCACAATTCTTGATAGGGATCCAAAGAAATATTTTACGTAACAACGATCAAATTTTGAAATCACCTAATCGAGATTGTCAATTTACTTGGTGACTCTTCTTAGTTCTCCATTCTTAGTTGCATGCACTTGCGTGTGAGACCTTAATTATTGAGGGATGAGGTTAATCTACGGTTGAATCAATGACTTTTTTTTTTTTGGTCCCATTTTCTCCACTCCGGTCCATCTGCTCTCAAATATTGGTTCCACAGCGGGTAAATGTTATTATAGTCATTACAAAATTGTCATCCATTTTAGGTTAATAAAACTAGTATGTAACTTGTGCTTATGTACGAGAATGGTGAATTGTAGTGGTGCTATTAATTTTAGCTTGGATTATTAAACATATAGAATATTAGTTTGATCAAGATATTTGGAGATACTAAAATAGTTTTTTCTTGCAATTTTTATGATATTGGCTACGTCAAGTTTCTCATTACACTATTATTACGTATATAATTTTGAAAATCACTACTAGATACTACATATACAATATCAATTCACAATGTTTGTCTGTGAAATTCTACTGCATACAATACAAAATAAAAGAATAAATTGACTCAATAGTATCTCTTACATTGAATGGAGGTGCATGTGATCATTCAGCTCAATTATAATTTGTTACCTCCAAGATCTTCGCATACAAAATATCAGAATAGAAACAACATAAAAAATATGCTCATTAGTTTTGAGAAAAAATAACAATAAAAATCTAAACAAACTAATTTGTATAAAGCAGAAAAGACAAAAAGAAAATTATCTAAGATGTCAAGACTTAGGCTTGATTGTTTGTATTTACCACCTACTCATCATAAGCTTGACATCAACACCACCAATTGAAAAAACTTACCAGAGAATAATATGTCAAAATTAAAAGAAAGAAAAAAAATGAGATAGTGAATAAATATTTACCTCAGTTGACAACCTGAATAGATGACTTGCGAAGTCACTTAAGTCCATTGGCGCTTATAAATCCATTGCAAGAATAGTCATGAACATTTTATATGAAATAAAAGAAAAGAATTTTGTATTAACGAAATAGTTCAATAACATAGATAAAACAATTTTGCCCACTTTCAAAAAAATAAAATAAAACAATTTTGCCATTAAATATTCCAAAATTACCCACATGACTATGTTTCAACAATTTTTGGAAAAGAAACCGCAAAATTTTCTTTGGCCATCCCTGTTCAATCAAACCAAACACATAGATCATCACTATTAGAAGAATTTAAAGATCAACAACCATTTCCAATAGCTACATTTCAAATACCCATTCCGTATATACAACATTTGATATGGCTTAAGAAATATATTCACCATAAACATGACATGCCCCAAGAAATCATTCATGCTCGAAGCACATACTTATTCTTATTATAAATAGATATGGATATCATAAGCATGTTTTAGGCTAGCTAAATTGAAATCATGAAAGTAAACCAGATATCATTATTGATGTGAACCATTTGGTGTTATTCAAAGTATGTCTACCAGGCCACTTATAGAAATATAGGTTTATAATTAAACCCTATTTTTTGTTACGTGGTGCATATTTAGATGATCACATTCTTCAATTTGCCATTATTGGTGAAATTTAATCTCTCAGTTCTAAGGAGTCATCTAATAGTTGTTGCGACTTAAATAATGCTCCCAAGTGCAGGATTGTCGCGAAGTAATAACTCGGAAAATCCGAGATCGAATCCACGGGGAAAAGGGAATTGATTAGCAAACCACAATAGAATAAAACTAAAATAATAAAATTTAACTGAAGAGATTTTTGATAGTTTAGTAAAGGTAATTTAAATTGAGAAAAAATAACAATATATTATAGCGCTAAGGTTTAGAGATCCACACACAACACATTTATTAGTAGTCTTAACAATATTTTTCCTTATAACTCAACTAAAATTCATACGAAGGATGATCTTGGTCGAATGATTTAACAATAAAAACTCAAAAAATTAATTGTCTAAGGTAGTTTCATGCAATCGATTGATTTTAGGTAAAACAAAACTAGTGAATTAGTTCGTAGGGAATATTAAGCATTTAACGTGCTCGGAGTCTACGATAAATCAAAGGATTATACAGAAATAAATACTTTTCTAGATGAGTAAAACAATCAAAAACATAAAAACATAAGCATTAAAACTAATAAATAATTGTTAAGAACATACCAATAAGCGGTTGGGTTTTACTCCTTGTCTTAGCAAGGCTTCTAGCAAGCAATAACACAATTAAAACTCTAAAAACTGTAAGGAAATGGTAAGAAAACCTAAATTATGTTCTACAGTAGCTCTGCCTCTGAATTTTGCCCTAAAGAGCCTTTTGAATGGGTCAAAGAATCCTATTACAAGTTGAATTTCCGTTTGGAAAAAATTCCAAGTTTTTAGGCTTCACTTAACCGATATTTTTGGCCTATTTAATTTCTGAATTCAGACTTTTGGTAAACTACAATGTTGTAGCCCTTTAACTTAGCTTTCCAGCCCAACTTGAATCATCTCGATTGGAAATCGGAGGCGAAAGTTATGTTTCAAATACTAACTAGTGCGCAAGCTGGAATCCTAATCCGAATTGGGCTTGGATTATGTGCAAATTTCCTTTGATTCCTTGCTCCAATTGGACTTGAATTTAATTGGGTTGGCCTTCTTTGACTTCGTCATGGCCCTTGTAAAATTAAAGTCCGTTAGCTTTCTTCTTTGTACAAATCCACTTATTTAATTTCATTATTCTACAAAAGACAAATTAACGCATTAAAATTCAATTAAGCATAAAATTAATTATTTAGCATTATTCCAAAATCAACTATAAAATGCATGAATTAACTCAAAATAAGTATGATAATGTTTTTCTAATAATGATATAAATATGCAAAATTAAGCTATTATCACACTCCCCAACCAGCAACTAGTCCCTAGCAATTTAAGCAACTCGAGACAAAGACACAAAATAACAAAAAAAATTATTATTTTAGTAAAAATAGTTAATCAAAGGTCAAAACACTAATAACCACCAAAGATATTCTACATGCCATCAATACTAAGTGTGTGAATGGTTTAGCCAACACAAACACAACCTTAATCTTAAGATAAAACATGGCTTGAATTTCTATCCAAAGTTATGCTTCAACTCAAATATCACAGTTGTTAACACTCAACAAATAAAATCACTCCGAAAAGGGTGTAACACTCTCAAACATATGTGAGCAAAATAATATAGAACAAAAACTAATATCTCACATATGAATAAGAAAGAACAGTGAAGCAAAACAAATTATATTTATAGTCTCATGAAAGGATGCCAAACACTAAGAATATGACATCACACACATTGATTAGTCATGTCAAGATCTAAACCATACCTTCCTTAAAATCAAATAGGACTTTCATTGGGATGTAATGTAGGGTAAAGATGAGGAATTTAGAACAAAGGGTATAAGTAAAAATAAAAGGTGTTCCTAAGAATAATTAGAGAGAAAACTTCTTTTGAATATATGCCAATTAATTTATTCTCTCAAGTTTCTTGAATATCGCACTTTCACTTTTTTTCTTTTTTTTCTTCAAAATTTCATCAACAAATTCTTTCTCTATTTTCCTCTTTCACATTCCCTTTTTTTTCAACATTTTTCCTTTTCTGTTTATGACTCTTTTTTTTTTTCTTTTCCTTTTTTGAGTGGTCCTCCTTTTCTTCCAACTATTTCACCACAAATTTATCGTAATAAGACAATTTGATTGCATTCATTCTTGGAACACCTTAGGAAAGGGTTTGAGAAAGAACGGCTAAAATAATAGGCTCAAATGGGTAACTAGCAGTAATGTATCAAGAAAGAAAATGATAAAGGCTCAAAATTTAAAAAGATGGACTAAAATCATCTCTTAAGTATTGGGATAGTTCTTCAAAATCCATGACTATAACATATTTAGGTGTGGCATAAAATTTGATGAATTCTTAGCATTCGACCAAATCAAAGAATAATGAGACTAAGCAATAACAAAGTTATGTACTTCCAAATGAAAAATGAGGTCAAAAGAAAATAACCCTCTAAAAAAATGAATGGCTCAAGAACTCACTTGGGTTATGGTTTCTACATTTTTTTTACAAAATTTTCAAAGTCATCTCTATTTCTTAACCAAGAAACATGTTTATGTGGTTAAAGTGCATGTGCATACTAGTTGAGCATGAAAAACAGTGGAATTCTTTGGATAGAAGTAGCATAAAGAACTTTGACTTAAAACTCTTGCTAAAGCAACACTTTTTTTTTTTTTGAAAATTGGACTAAAAAAAAGAAACAAAAATCCCTACAAAGAACTCAAAAAAAAATTTAACATAAAATAAAACCAAATGCAAATCATCCCAAGTTCCTCCCCCCAACCTAAAACTTACATTGTCCTCATTGATAACAAGGAAAAACAATAAAGAGTAGAGAATACAGAGAGTACCTTGAAGAAATGAACATAAATGAATAGAATAAAACTTTAACTCCTGCAAAAATGGTTAGAAAAAAAAACAACAAAAATAATAAAAAGGAAAAAAAATCTAAACTACGACACAAATACTAACGCTAATTGCTTGGCAAGTCTTGATAAATGGGATCCTCCAAATTAATGGATTCCTCCTCTTGTGAAAAATTCTCAAGAAATGGCTTAAGACGTTGTCCATTCACCTTAAATATGTTCCCATTCTTAGGATTTTCAATTTCTATGGCACCATGGGAGAAAACATTTTTAACAATGAAAGGTCCAATCCATCTAGATCTCAATTTTTCAGGGAACAAATGTAACCTAGAATTATACAAAAGAACTTTTTGAGATGGTTCAAAAAATTTCCTTAAAATTTGTTTGTCATGAAAAACCTTCATTCTTTCTTTAGAAATCCTAGAATTCTCATATGCATCATGCCGAATTTCTTCCAACTCATTCAATTGCAATTTTCTCAATGAACTAGCCTTGTCTAAGTTAAAGTTAAACATCTTTATTGCCCAATATAATTTGTGTTCCAATTCCACAAGCAAGTGACAAGTTTTACCATAAACAAGTCTATAGGGAGACATACCAAGAATATTTTTATAAGCAGTGCGGTACGCCCAAAGTGCATCATTCAACCTCAAAGACCAATCTTTACGATTTGGGTTAACCGTCTTTTCCAAAATTTGTTTAATCTCCCTATTGGCAAGCTCAACTTGTCCACTTGTTTGTGGGTGATATGGGGTGGCAACCTTGTGTGTTATGCAATATTTTCTCATTAATGCCTCAAAAGGTCGGTTGCAAAAGTGCAAGCCCCCATCACTAACAATTTCCCCAGGGAAGCCAAACCTTGAGAAAACATTTTCCTTTAAAAATTTCAAAACAATTTTGTGATCATTCTTTTTGCAAGAAATAGCCTCAACCCATTTTAAAACATAATCTACAGCCACTAGAATGTAAAGATATCCAAAAGAAGGAAGGAACGAACCCATGAAATCTAAGCCCCAACAATCAAAAATTTCAACAACTAAAATTGGGTTTAAAGGCATCATATTTCTACGAGTTACTCCTCCCAACTTTTGATAGGACTCACAAGATTTGCAAAAATGATGAGTCTTTAAACATATTAGGCCAATAAAAACCACATTGCAAAATCTTTGCAACGATTTTCCTTGAAGAAAAGTGGCCTCCACAAGCTTCATTATGACAAAAGGAGATGACACTAAATATTTCTTTATCAGGGATACATCTCCTAATGATTTGATCTAGACAGTACTTAAATAAATAAGGATCATTATAGAAAAAATTGCGTACCTCAACCATGAAGCGTTTCTTATCTTGAGCACTCCAGTGAGATGGTGTTTGGCCTGTGACAAGAAAATTGACAATATCAGCATACCAAGGAAAAGTAGAGATGGAAAACAATTGTTCATTAGGGAATCAATTCCTAATGGGCAATGCATCCATGCATTCATTAAAAGAGAGGCACGACAGATGGTCTGCCACCACATTTTCTACTTCCTTTTTATCTTTGATGGTGATATTAAATTCTTGTAGTAGAAGAATCCATCTAATCAACCTTGGCTTTGCATCCTTCTTTGAAAGAAGATATTTTAAAGCTGCATGGTTAGTGAAAACAACAACAAGAGAACCAAGAATATATGAACGGAATTTATCTAAGGCAAATACCACAGCAAGTAACTTTTTTTTAGTTGTAGAATAATTCATTTGAGCTTCATTCAAAGTCTTACTAGCATAATAAATTACATGAGAATTTTTATCTTTTCTTTGCCCTAAAACAGCTCCAATCGCATAATCACTTGCATCACACATAATTTCAAAAGGTAAAGTCCAATTTGGTGGTCGCATGATAGGTGCAGTGGTAAGCATGCCTTTTAGCTTATCAAAAGCTTCTTGGCAAGCTTGAGGCCATTCAAAGGGAGTGTCATGTGTTAGGAGGTTACACATAGGTCTAGATATGAAACTAAAGTCTTTTATGAACCTCCTATAAAATCCAGCATGTCTTAGGAATGATCTCACATCTTTAACAGTCTTAGGTGTAGGCAAATTAGCAATCAACTCAATCTTTGCTTTATCCACCTCAATACCTTTTGAAGAAACAATATGGCCTAATACAATCCCTTTTGTGACCATGAAATGACACTTTTCCCAATTTAATTGTAAATTTTTTTCTTCACACCTAGTTAATACTTTTTTCAAATTAGAAAGGCATTCATCAAAAAGAGTCACCAAACACAGAAAAATCATCCATGAAAACCTCTAAATAATGTTCTACCATGTCACTAAAAATACTTAGCATGCATCTTTGAAAAGTGGCAGGTGCATTACATTAACCAAATGGCATCCTCCTAAATGCAAAAGTACCAAAAGGCGGTTTTCTCTTGATCTTCAAGTGCAATTTCAATTTGATAGTACCCAGAATACCCATCTAAAAAACAATAGTACTCATAACCCGCTACTCTCTCTAAAACTTGATCCAAGAATGGTAAAGGGAAGTGATCTTTCCTAGTGTCTGCATTCAATTTTCTATAATCAATACACATGCACCAACCTGTGGTGACACGAGTTGGAATTAACTCATTATTCTCATTTTTTACCACAATTATTCCAAATTTCTTAGGCACCACTTGAGTAAGACTTACCCATTTACTATCTGCGATGGGGTATATGATACCCACATCTAACAATTTGAGAACTTCAGTCCTAATTACCTTTTTCATTGTAGGGTTCAACCTACATTGCATCTCCCTAGATGGTTTAGCATTGTCCTCTAAATAAATTTTGTGAGTACAAACCAATAGGCTAATTCCTTTAATGTCAGCTATGTTCCATCCTATGACACTCTTATGTTTTCTCAAAACATTTAATAACTTACCTTCTTGCAAAGAGTCAAGTTTAGACGATATTACCACAGGAAAAGTCTCATCGGTTCCTAGAAAAGTATACTTGAGCTCAACGGGCAAGGGTTTCAACTCCAATTTTGGTACTTGCTCACTAGATGGCAACAACTTTATCTCATGAGGTGGCAACTCCTCATATTTCAATTTCCAATTGCTCGCTTCCAATTCCTGCACAGATTCCAAAAGACAGTGAATGTATGCAATTTCAGAATTCTCATCAAAATTAAAATCACATGAATTGACTAGACAAGCTTCTAATGGATCTGAAAAACATGTTTTGTTGAATTGTTCTTGAACAAGTGTTTCAATTAAGCCAACTTCATGCACATCCTCTTCATCCCTAGGTTGCTTGCAAGTATTAAAAATATAAAGCTCAAGGGTCATATTCCCAAAAGATAATTTTAAAACTCAACTTCTACAATTTATCAATGCATTAGAAGTTGCAAGAAATAGGCATCCTAAAATCATAGATATTTGAGAATTAGCATTAGAAACAAGATGCATGTCCAAAAAATAAAGTCAACAAGAAAATTAAATTTGTCCACTTAATTGAACCAAAACATCCTCAACAACACCCTTAGGAACAATCACAGATCGATCGGCAAGTTGTAAAATTATGGAAGTGGGTTTTAACTCGCCTAGACCTAATTGCTCATACATTGAATATGGAAAAAGGTTCACACTTGCCCCAAGATCAAGCAAAGCTTTCTCTATTTTTGAATTACCAATCACACATGAAATAGTGGGACAACCTGGATCTTTAAACTTTGGAGGTCTATTGTTTTGAATGATTGCACTAACTTGTTTAGTCAAAAATGCCTTCTTATGTACATTAAGCTTACGCTTAACAGTACACAAATCTTTCAAAAATTTAGCATATAATGGAATTTGCTTTATGGCATCCAAAAGAAGAATGTTCACTTTAACTTGCTTAAGCACTTCAAGGATTTCAAAATTTTGATTCACTTTTTGAGGTGGAATCAACCTTTGGGAAAAGGGAGCAGGGATAAGACATCTTTAAATTTCATTAGATTTAGGCTCAAGTACTTCATCACTACTCTTTGTTTTGGAAGACTCCTCATTTGTATTGCTTTTAAGAATATCTTTTTCAATGATTTTTCCACTGCAAAAAGTAGTTACAGATTTAACTTAACTCACTTTATTTTCAGAGGAACTACAATCATCAACACAAAATTGACCTTGGGGGTTTGGTTGTGGTTAAGATGGGAACTTACCCTTTTCTATTGTGCTCATGAATGTGGTCAATTTAGTGAGAGTGCTCCTAATGTCATTTATGGCCTGTGAGGTCTGATTATTAATGGTGTATTGAGTTTGCATGAATTGTTGTAAAGTGTCCTCAAGACTCTTCTTTGGATGGGGATTATAGGGAACATAATTTGAAGAACCATGTGTAGGAGGTGCAACCACATTATCATTCCTCCAACTAAAATTTGGGAGATTCCTCCACCCTGAATTGTATGTCTCTGAATAGGGGGAAGGGTATGATTTTTTCACCATGTTCATTGCATTTGCTTAATCATGCAACACCTCTCTAAAAGCTGGAATTGTAGGGAATTCATTGGTAAAGTGTTCCATGGTCTCACAAATTCTACAAACTTCATCAATTTTAGGCATAATATTGATTCCATTGCCCTTCCTTAATTCCATGGCTTCAAGCTTCCTAGTTAGACTAGCCACCCTAGCACTAAGGTCATCATCTTCCCTAAGCTGGTACTTACCACCCCTAGAGGGATTGGTAGATGCTCTAGATCTATCTAAGGTATTAGTGGTATCCCAATATTGGGCATTCTCAACTAAGAGATCATAATAATCAAAAGCCTCATCAGAATCTTTATTCAAAAATTCTTCATTGCACATCATTTCTACAAATTGGCACATCTTTGGAGTTAAACTTTCATGGAAAAAAGTAATTATACGCCAAGTTTCATAGCCATGATGTGGGCAAGCATTAACCAAATCTTTAAATCTTTCCCAACATTGGTAAAATGTCTCATTATCTTTTTGTGAAAAATTTATTATTTGTCTTTTAACTACATTAGTCCTATGAATTGGAAAAAAAATTCTTTAAAAATTCAGTTTGCATCTCTTGCCAAGTACCAATTGACCTAGGTCTCAAAGAATTAAGCCAAGTTTTTGCCTTGTCTTTAAGAGAAAAAGGGAACAACTTCAACCTAATGGTCTCTTCATTACATGATTGGTCATGGAAGGTAAAACATCCCTCATCAAATTCCTTAAAGTGTAGGTAAGGATTTTCAAAATCTAAGCCATGAAATTTAGGAAGTAATGAAATCACACTGGGCTTAAAATTAAAATTATTTGCATTAGTTGAAAAAATGATGCATGATGGTGGACTACTCCTAGTAGGTTGCAAATAATCCTTGAGAGTTCTAATGGGTTGGTGAGCATGGAAATTTTCATTATTTAAATTATTCTCATCACCATGATTACTCTCTAAGTCTGCCATGATATCAAGTGTGTGAGAATGTGTGAAAGAATCAGATAAATTTCCAAACAAATGATTAGAATCAATTCTAACCAAGCAATTATCACCTTCACGACACCAAACACGCATGCAATATTAAACCAAGAAAGAAAAAAGAAAAAGAAAATAAAATAAAATAAAACAAAAACCTTTAACAATAAAGAGAAGTAAAAATAAAAGAAAAACTCTAAAAGAAAGCTAAGCTACTTAAAAAAGAAAAGAGTTGGAGAGATATTACCAAATATGTGAAGAAATTTAATGCCGAAAACCTCTCCAAACAAAGTGGAACACTTCTCTAATCGCCTAATCCCCGGCAACGGCGCCAAAAACTTGCTGCGACTTAAATAATGCTCCTAAGTGCAGAATTGTCGTGAAGTAATAACTCGGAAAGTCCGAGGTTGAATCCACAGGGAAAAGGGAATTGATTAGTAAACCACAATAGAATAAAACTAAAATAATAAAGTTTAACTGAAGAGATTTTTGATAGTTTAGTAAAGGTAATTTAAATTGAGAAAAAATAACAATATATTAAAGCGCTAAGGTTTAGGGATCCACACACAACACATCTATTAGTAGTCTTAATAATATTTATTTTATAACTCAACTAAAATTCATACGAATGATGATCTTAGTCGGATGATTTAACAATAAAAACTCAAAAAATTAATTGTCTAAGGTAGTTTCATGCAATTGATTGATTTTAGGCAAAACAAAACTAGTGAATTAGTTCGCAGGGAATACCAAGCATTTAACGTGCCCGGAGTCTACGATAAATCAAAGGATTATACAGAACTAAACACTTTTCTGGATGAGTAAAACAATCAAAAACATAAAAACGATAAACATTAAAACCAATAAATAATTATTAAGAACATATCAATAAGCGGTTGGTTTCACCCCTTGCCTTAGCAAGGCTTCTAGCAAGCCATAACACAATTAAAACTCTAAAAACTGTAATGAAACGGTGAGAGTTTTTGTCATTTCTATATGACTCTTGTGAACATTTGTAGGGGGAGAGTTTTTTCCATAGGGGAGATGCATATTCCAAAGGGGAGAAGACATTGTGTTTATAAGAAAATTTTGTTTTGTTTGTGTTTCTTTATGTTTGTTTTCTTGTTTACTTTATGGTGTTTTGAGTTATATTTAGTATCTATGCTTTGTTGTTCTCTTTGCATCGTGTTTGTGTGTTGGACATGCATACTTCCTTGTGCTATTGTGCTTCATTGATTGCATGTTCGGATGATCATTTGCTATGCTATGTGATCATTGTAGTCATTTGCATATGACCATCATGTGTTTGATCAAGTTGCTCATATGTTTCACAACATGTTTCACAACATGTTTACTTGATCGCTTTTTACTTGTTACATTATACTTGTCCTTTTATTACTTGCTTTACCTTGAGGGTCTAATGTGTTTTGTGCAAGTATTTCAGGTTACAAGTATATATGTTTCAAGTGCATCACAGCTTCTCATCATTTTGAAGGGAAGAAACTTTAAGCACTTTTAGTTTATGTTGTGCATTTTCTTTAGTACATCATATCTGTACCCATGTTGCTTGTGTAAGCTTTTAGGGTTTGTTTTCTATATTTTGTAGGCTTTTATGGTTTGTACCATGCTTATGTAGCCTTTATGTTTTTGTATCTATGCTTTGTAGCTTATGCACTTGATATTTTGTTATGCATTGCTTTAAGTACATCACTCTTGTGCCCTAATAGGATCTTATTCCTAGATGCATATACTTCATGTATTGTGCATTGGTTGAGTGTTGGACATGCAAATGATTCTTTGCATTTAAGCTTAATAGCTTGCATGTCTGGATGTTCATTCCAAGTGCGAATGAGCATTTTGGTCACTATTTTATAGTGATTGCCTGTATGGTCAAGCTTTGGTTTATTACTTTACTCCATTGTGCTTGATCACATTGTGCTTGTCTCATATGCATTACAAGTTTTTCTGCATGCAATGATCATATTATGTTGTTGTGTTTCAGGAGACACTTTTTCTTATGATTCAAGAGCTACACAGATTCTAGAGTTAGCTGTGAGTGAGTTTTGTTCAACTGTTCCCAACTCACATGTTAAGTCTAGAGTTTGTTTTAGGGTTTTGTCACGGAATAGCCAAAGGGGGAGATTGTAAGATTGAAATTTATCAACTATTTTTTTGGCTTTATATCGTGCCAATTTGCTTGTAATTCAGCACTTAGAAACCCTGTATTTAGGTGGGATTCATGTAAGGGTAGTGTGTGAGAGAGTGTGTAGAAATACTCAAGATTGTGCAGCGAAGCAAGGACTCGCAGCTGGATCTCGCAGGTGGCTCGCGGCTTGCAAGCCGCCAGATGATGCACACGAGTGAAGTGTGCAGAGAAGTTGAACAATCACGCCAGCTGGAGCACTACAAGACAAAAAGTCTAGTCTGGCCATTCTGTTTGCTCGCGGCTTGAACTCGCGACTCAATCAAGTCGCGAGGCCAAGCCGCCATCTAGCTCTGTTTAGAAAAACCTGACTCTTCTCATTCCATTCTCACTCCAGTATAAATACCCCTTATACCCACGAAATGTAGAGAGCTTCTAGAGAGAATTTTGAGAGAGAAACCCTAGAGAAAACCAAGATTGCCTCATCCACAATCTTTACATAGAGAATCCTCAAATTCCTCTACTCTTTCCTCTCCATTGTTACATCCTTGAGAGGTCCATTACCAAAACCTTTTCTCACCATACCCATATCAATGAGAATGTTGTTTGGTGCTTTGGGAAGCAGTTGAGAAGGGACCAATTTCATGTTGGTTGATGCTATGGGCTTTAGCGGAATTCGGTAAGCTAAAGAAGAAATAGGTTCAGCGCAACCTCGTTGGAGTAGGAGCTTGGAGGGCTTAGGTACACTAAGTAGATTAGGATTAAAGGGTCTTTTGCTGTCCATGTATCCCAACTACATTCTTTAGGAGATTATTGACTGCTTGGAGGGCGGCGGAGAGGTTTTACGCCGAGAGCTTCGGTTTTCTCTTTGATAACACATCGTTGTATTGTCTTTGTGTTTACATCTCTCTTCTCTTAATCTTTGCCATTTAATTTCTGCTGTGGATATGATTTTATTTGGTTTAAATTATTTATCAATTCTGTTATATGCTTATGTTCATCTTCCACACATACTTTGTTTGATATTAAGCTTGAATTGGTAATTTGTTAATTGGGGGTTTAAACGTTCATAAGTGTTTTACATGCTTTTTGAACTTTCAGAAACAGTAAGAAAACCTAAATTATGTTCTACAGTAGCTCTCTCTATGAATTTTTCCCTAAAGAGCCTTTTGAATAGGTCAAGGAATCCTATTACAAGTTGAATTCCTATTTCAGAAAAAATCCCAGGTTTTTAGGCTTCACTTAACCGACGTTTTTGACCCATTTAACTTCAGAATTCAGACTTTTGATAAACTACAACATTATAACCCTTTAAGTTAGCTTTCTAGCCCAACTTGAATCATCTCGATTGGACATATGAACCAAAATTTATGCTCCAAATACTAACTGGTGCACAAGCCGGAAATCTAATCCGAATTGGACTTGGATTAGGTGCAAATTTCCTTTAATTCCTTGCTCCAATTGGATTTGAATTTAATTGGGTTGGCCTTCTTTGACTTCATCATGGCCCTTGTAAAATTAAAGTCCATTAGCTTTCTCTTTTGCACAAATCCACTTATTTAATTTCATTATCCTACAAAAGACAAATTCACCCATCAAAATTCAATTAAGCACAAAATTGATTATTTAGCATTATTCCAAAATCAACTATAAAATGCATGAATTAACTCAAAATAAGTATAATAATGCTTTTCTAATAATGATATAAATATGCAAAATTAAGCTATTATCAACAATCAACAAAACCAAACAACTAAAGGGCTAGGATTATGGAATAAAAATTTATGAGAAAGAAAATTGGAAAAATTACTCAAGGTGAAAGTCAGTACCAATTGAAGTAAATTTTAGTTAAGTCAGGCATACCCTTACCATTTCCTAGCCCAAGATGTATATGGCTTCAAGGTTCTCATTCCGGATGAAATTTGCAAATAATGTACCAATTGATTGTTAATCTTAAAGTAAATAACAATTTGAGCCGCAAATTTTATCTTCTCTTAATCCTACTCCTGAATGAGAAATAAATGCTATCATTCTAAATTTATGGATTTATATAATGACACGTCAAATCAATTAAAGCATCCATCATGCCTCCAACAACAACAACACTAGCAATTATGCAGCTACTTAAGCCTACAGTAGTAGCGCCAACATCAGTTATGCAGCAACTTAAGTTAAGCATTATTGCCACCAACCATAAGCATTGGTCCAACCAGCATAAATCTTGAAAATCACTCTCGTTTTGGTAAAAACCAGAACACAGAAGATCATTGAATCAAATCAAATCATTGCCAAACTCAAGGAGAATATTGTGCAATAATAAATCATGACAAATCACAGTAACCTGTGCGTCAAAATTTTCCTTGTATAATCCTACTTGTACAGCCATAAGTAAATATTAATGATAGTCATTCCAGTGTGGAAAATTATTTCCAAAATCCTTGTACTCTGATTTTCTATATTATACAAAGTTGAGAAACATTTAAAACTCTAAAATTTTATTTATGCTTATTTTCCTTAATTTTCTCGGTAACCAAACAATAGGTAAAGAAAAGGAGTAATGCATTATATTAAAATATAATAAACTATTGTATTACTTAACAGTATAGAATACTTTTAAGAGTCTTCAAGCAACTGCATGTAATGTTGCTGCTGTAGCTGACTTGCTGCCGTAGATTTATTGTTGATGTTGTTTAACATACACCTGTCCTAAGCCGCTGCATTAGAGTTAGGTAATTGTTAGTCATTTACCGTAGAAGCTGTTAATATGTTAGTTGCTGTCAGTTAGTCTGATAGGTTTTTAGAATGTAACAGATATGGCTTTACTTGGAATAGCTTTGAATACTCAAGCAAACTGGAAATAAGCAACTGTTTCTCTCCTTTCTTCTCTATTCTCTCTAAATATTCTTTCTCATTCTTGGAGGTCAGCTGCCTTGAATTAGCTATTTCTCTTATAATCTACTCACTCTTGGGTAGATTCTTATCAAAATAACTTCTATTTTGACCATGTTGTGTGTTTGAAGTTAATGGAATTCTTAAAATAATCATATATGAATTACATATTATGTTAAAGATCTAATCATAAAAGTTTGTGAGAAGTAAAAGAGGCAACAATAATGAACTGTTATAAAGTTAGTCCAAATGGTTTGGCAATGTTTAGCCGCTAATATTTATTTGCACATAGGCTATTAGATTTTTTATCAGACATTTTAACAAACATTTTTCATTCAAATAGGCTTCAAAACAGAGTTCTTATATGTGGATAGGAGATGTTAGATAAGAACTTAACCATTGGTACCTTTATTTGATTTTTTGTGAACATATGGAAGAAGAACAATTGAATGTGAAACCAATTAAAACTTATGGTTTTGTTGTTGATGCCGCAACTAATGATTGTGGCTCCAATATTATGATGTTTTGTTCTTTTGAAATGCTTTCAAATTCACGTAAAAGTATACGTAAATAGAACTGTGATGCATTTGCATATAAAATTCACATTAAAATTTTATGCAAAGGAATAAAAGGGACAATCCACCAATCCTATTCCAATTTCAAACACTACAATAATTCCAGTGACTCAGTGTCCTCGATCTATTTTTGGTAGCTCCAATATTATGACATCAATAATTTAAATTACCCACCACCCTTTTACCACTTCAGTACCAAATTCCATACACATTATATTATCTCAAAATAAATGAAAATTAAACTATTGAAGTTGCAAAGCTCCTAAATTGACACAAACCCATCACTATTACAAATAAAAGAATTAAAACTAAATGGGAAATTTGCAGAGATACAAGTGATCATTGAAAAATTATTGACTGGAAAAATACAAAGTTCCGGTAGAAGTGTAACTAATGCAAAAATTAAAACATTAAAGCTCTAATAAAAAGAATATCAACAACCAATTATATAATTGACCATTAATAATAAGAACATAAACAAAAAAACACAATCGACCTTAAATAAACAGTTCAAAATACATGACTTAGTTGCCAATAAAGTTTCCCAATTTCATGACAATCTCCTAGTAACAAAAAAAAGTTTACCACATGTAAACACACGGTCATTTTATTGCAACTAAACAGAAATTAAGTGAAGCCAGAGGAAAGAAAGGAGTAAGCAAACTTTAGCAACACTTGGAATAGGGTTTTCAGAGCATAAGTCAGGACCATTAAAACCTTGTAGAAAACTAAAATTGGAAGGGAAGGAGAATCTCTTTCAATATATATAAGATAGGGAAGTAACCCTCTGAATACCCAAAATCTTTCAAAGGACAAATTTAGCTATAAATTGGTTGTAGTCTTAGACTGCAATCATACTGAATATCTTTTTATTGGAAGTGAATTTTGACAAATCCACCATTGA
This sequence comes from Castanea sativa, assembly GCF_040712315.1. NCBI lineage: Eukaryota > Viridiplantae > Streptophyta > Magnoliopsida > Fagales > Fagaceae > Castanea > Castanea sativa. The sequence continues at coordinate 44,161,973 of NC_134023.1, read as the reverse complement.
ATTACATCTTCTTCTTAAATACTCTATACTTGCAAAATTTCTAGAAATTTAAAGATCAATACCTATGTCATCGATAAATTGTTTAGGTTGCAGTTTTTTGTAATTTAAAATTATTCATAAAATATAAGTTTATAAATCATATAGTAAGTAATATACAATTGACACAAAATTTGACATGTGTATTAAGAATGTAAAGTATATGTAATTCAATTATTAAAATTTTAAAATATGTATTAATATATATTTTATTGAAGAAAGTTGTAACTTTAGGCTATAACTAATTTTGTAACTAAACTTTATCCCCTTTCAAATTCCATACTATAAATGAAAAAACGAAGGGAGATGTATACAAAGGAATTCCTAAACCAGTGTGGTAAGATGTGTAGGATTATATCTCCTTAAAGAGAATTTTATGTGGCTCATATTTGAGTGAAGATGAAACTCATGTCTTAAGTTTCCTATTTGTGAAAGTTACATGTTAGGTGTAACATCCTTTAGTAACCCTTAATTGGTATAACCTCTTTGGTTAATAAAATACATCTTTGGTTAACCTCCTTAATGGAAGGAAAGTTATGAAAATCTTCATCTAAAATGGTCCCTAATCTAGCCTATATATATAACCTATGTTTCCATCAAAAGAATATGTGTAAGGTAAAGGCCATAGTCTAGAAGACCCTTTTATATAAACTATCATCATATAGTGAGTCTTCTTTGCTCTAAACACTTAAATAACTATGGCTGGAGGTATATTTATTTTATTTCGCAACTCTAAATTTATCTTACAAGATGTACCATTAGTTGTGTAGGAGTGGAATTTTGGTTTTCATATCTGCAAAACAACCATCTGATTTGGGGAAGAAAAGGCGGGTTTGATGATCTACGAAACAAACGTATGATTTGGGAAAGAAAAGGCGAGTGGAGCTGTATACGAATGAATACCTGAATTTTGGTTTTCTGATATGCTTAAAAGCTGGTTGATTAGAGGGAGGTGATCCAAGTCTTGGTGGGTCTTATATGTATAAGTGTTAGGTTTTGAGTTTGTAATATTGGCAAACCATGACAAAAATTAAGTCTCATTGGTTTAGAATGGTCTACATTGAAGTCCAAGACAAAAAACTCAAGTTTGGGATGAAAAAATTGAGTTACAATTTGTTTCGTTCGATTGGTACTCAATCGATCAAAAGTCGCATATCAGCAAAAATCAGCAAATATAAAAATGTCATAGCTTATCCGTTTGAAACCCAAATCACGATTCGTTTTTTCCAGTATTTAAAGGACATCATAAGCTAACCCTAGAGGAGGTTTTCAGAGTTTTTTAGAGAGATTAGAGTGCATCTTGTGCCTCTTTTGTAGACCTAGGATTTTGTACCAAAAAACTTTCTAAAGTCTTCTACCAATGTTATTGCTTGAAGAATCTCAAGATCCAGTGTTGTAGAAGTTGTTGCATACAAGATCAACGTCTAAGGAGATCCAAAACCTTTGAGTGGAGTCTCAAAGTCACAAGTGGGGATGCTTGTGTTGCAAAAGCCTAATAGTGAAAGAGTCCGTGGATTCAAAGCTTACACGTGGTCGTGTCAGTAAATTCTACATGTGGTAGCAATAGGATGTTAGTGGTCTAAGTCTTATTGTAAACTTCAATTCTCTATAGTGGATTTGCTTTTTACCTTGAGGATAGCTAAGTTAAATCATTCCCAGATTTTTTACTGGTTAGGTTTTCCTAGGTCATCATATCGTGGTGTTCTTTAATTTTCCACTGCTTTGCATGATATGATTGTTTTGTTTTAACCTATATCTAAATAGTAAACCTAAGTATTCACTTGGTGAATTAATTAGGTTAAAAAATCTAGTTTACAGGGATCTAAAATGAACAATAAGTGATTTAATTAGAATGGATACTTGGAAGGATAATTATAGTGTGATCTCCACATTTTTTTTGATAAAATGGACATAGGTGTCACTAAGTTGGAATCAAATTTCAGATTCTAATTAGACTTTTTTTGAGCTTTGCCTATTAATATATATTTGAGCTTTTTTTGATCTCCCAGATGTTTGAGTCCGGTTTTATCAGACTTATCAAACTTACAAGTCATGACCAAATTAGCCAGCTTCCCGAGATCATCCAAAATGCCGTCAGGCAAGTCAACAGCCCCTTTGTTTCTATCAGATGTTGGAGTACTTTACCAGAATGGGACAAAAACAATTGGATGGAAGTTCATCCTTCAAAGCACCTTGTCCTCATTAATAGTTTCTCATATCAGGGCCCATGGTATGAAGGAGACACATATATTTCATACAAATACCCTAATGCTCTAGCAGAACACTGGAGGAATTACTTCAATAACCAAATCATTGATATCAGCCAAGAGCTTTGGAAAGACTACCATTTTATAGGCTCTACTGACAAGATCTATGTTTTTGGGAGACGGCCATATGACTCCACCATTAGGAATCTTAAAAAACTTGGTCCTGATAGTCCCAGAGAGTTTCTTACAGGAAAAAAGCCTGTCCATGAACCACTTCTCTACTGTGGACTCTGTAACACCTATGCCAGATATCACGAGCACGATTGCGATAACGATTCCCCATGGGATCCTTATGATGGATATCCATCAGATGCTCCTGATACTAACTAAAGCATCCTGACTCAGCAACTCAGGATAAGATCACAATCCGGTTACTATTCAAATTCAGCACCAGCCACTGATATGAACAGTACCGCATCATGAACAGTACCAGCACCCAGCAGATTCCCTGACAAAGTTACTATTTCAACAGCAATCGAATCTGGAAAAGCAAGGGGTCAAAGCACTGTAGCATGAACAATGAAAGTTTTTACTATTCACCAACACAATCATCCAGAGTTCCTATTGCTTTCGGTGGAAACAGCTTTCACCTCAGTAAAAGCAATTTACTCTCCGTGTTTTTAGCAGTCTTCAGCCAGTATCCAAGGCTCCCTCCAGCCTATATAAGGAAGCCAAGACTCCAGTCTTCAGCAGGTCCAATTTTAGGAGAAACTTCAGCAACTCCAAAATTCCCTCCTCTTCCAGCCAAGAGTTTATCTTTCTCAGCTTTGCCTCTTCTTTACAACCCTTAGCATTGTAATCAGATGGCATATTTTCATATCTGTAATATCATGGCCTTAGCCGGCCTTTATCTGTATTATCCGCACATGGCCTCAACCGGCCTTAGCCTGTAACTTACCCCCCTTTTTGGTATCAGAGCCAAGTTTGGCCCGGTCGGATTGTAAGTTACTGTTTATCATATAATCAAGTTGGTCGGCACTGCCGCCATAGTTATCCAGATTATTTTGGCATTATAATTATTTTGAATTATTTTCATGGATATATCTCCCATACCCCATATTTTGTTTTACATCTATTTCATGATAACTCTTCCATTCCCTTTTATTTATTTCTTCGTCTGCTATTATTTCATCATTTTCTATTACATCTGCAAATGCTAGGCTGAGCCTCCTTCTAACCACTCTATTTGTTATTCTGTGATTATTTGTTCAGATTAACCTTTGCTTCCCTGTTATCCCTATTCTTCCTATTTTTGTGTTTAGCCCTAAAGTTTGTTGCAGATTTATACCTGTGAGATTTGTTACCAAAATCTGTGTGGATCTCCAAGCCCTAAGACGACCGAAGATCTTCCTAAGTTTGGTTTGGTCAGCCCGTGTGAAGCCGAGAGAAGGCGTGTAAGGGTGGTCCCCATTATTGAAGGAGAGTCCGGTAGGTAGGAGTTCACAGATCAGGTGTCTATCCCATAGTTGTACTTTTGCTTCAGATCTAAAGGTTAGATCCAGAAGTTTGAGGATAAAGGTGACTAGGTTGTAATCGTTGATTTAAACTTGTAACCCCGGAATCATTAATAGGTTGTTTAGAAATTACTCTTCCACCAGCAGTAGGTGTTCCCAACCCACATCCATTCCTGATATCCCAGCAGACGTAAGAGCACTTAATTCGGAGTCTTATGAGCTATCCGATCTAGATCTAGACATAGGAGATTGGAATATCCCAAAAGTTGCCACCAGCCAATTCTATAAGTCTTCATAGTCTTTGAAAACAGCTTTCAAAACAGACTACCATGTCAAGACCATAGAGCAAGTCTATGGAATCAACAAGGAGTACGAAACGTGCTACTTGTTATCCCCTTCAGCTATCCAGAAGCATAAAGACAAAGGACATAACTTCCTACACATAGGATTAGTCCAAGTTGGAGTGAAACCACTCACCAGAAGAGGTTTGAACAGCTCAATCCTCATGGCCCTTAGAGATGCTCGTCACATCAGATTCGATGACAGCCTCCTAGGAACCATAGAAACCAGTCTTAGTAACGGACCCATCCATTTTAACTATTTCCCAGATTTTATTATCTTTCTCCATGACAGCACAGTTATCAAAGCTCTCACACTCAATATCAAGACCCATGGAACCCTCATGACACAGGGAACCAGTCAGATCGCCTTGATATACAGAGTTTACTACAAGTGCATGAGAACAAACATGAATGTTGGAGCACTTGATAGGAGATAGAAGGGTGAGACAACCCTCATCCAGACCACTGACCCTAGTGCCAAAGTTAAGGTTCCAAGAACCCTCAAATGGTCTGAAATCACTTTCCCAGCTAACTGGACTTTAGAGAATGAGAACCATACTCTACAGATCCAAAACCCAGCCCAGAATCCAGATCTAGAATTTGTCCAACAACTAGCCGACGGCACGGTTAGGTTAAGTTTCGACAGATCTAGGCTTAGCACTCCTCTAGAGTATGAGTGTAGGCAACCTCTGGACACATCCCGGTTTAGATCCCCAACCGATCTACATCAGCCCCGTAGGCAGTCACCTTTCTACCTTAGAAATAGACCTGCATCCCAGTGTAGCTCAACCAGACCTCTAGGATCACCTTTCCCTAGGTCTCGAAGAGATCTAGGTGTTCAGCTCCAGGGAGTTAGAACTAATTCCCAACTCACCACACCTTGCTACACAGCCAAACAGGATTCGATTGTCAATGAGGAAGATGATCGTGAGCAATCCCCTCTATCCCCATCTGGAACTGATATGGAACAGCCTCCAGATCAACAAAAGGAATCTCTGAACATTTTGGTGTTAAACAGAGATTTCGTTCCTGACCTAGAAGAATTAGGTAAGGAGTTTAGTTCTAAGGAGAACAGAACTAAAAGAGAAGCCTACAAAGCCAATTATACCAGAGATCAAAAGGAAAAAGTATTTGAAGCATGGACGGCATTCATGAGGGAAATATCCCGTAATGTCCCCTTTTTCATATACTTCGAAAGGTATTTTGGCCAGCACAAGCAGTTTTGTGTCCTCACCAGAGCCTGGACCATAGAAGGACCCAATGCAACCAAAGAAATTGTAAGGTCTAGTCATCCACCCCTAGAAGCCATAACCTTCAACCATCGCAGGACGGAGATAATAGCCTCTCCCTTCAAGGCCACCATAGATAGACATCAGCCTGTTGACAAGGTTATTGAGCAAAACAACTATACCAACCAGTGTCTAAATGTCATAGGAAAACAGCTTGACAGGATAGAAGATAAGATCGAAAACAAAGTTATCCTCCAGACGGGAAACTCTAGCAAACCGATCCAAGCCATAGAAAAACCTTTAATCAAGTTACCCACAACTAGACACACCAGCCTTAGTTATCCTAAGGATAAGACAGCCTTAGAAATAGTTGCCCAGAAGCTAGAAGAACTAGTGAAGAAGGAACCAGCCACCCCTTCATCAGTTAATGTTCTAGATATCCAGACAGCCTCTAGCAGTTCTAGCCAAGCCTCTGACCAGGAGTTTGAACAATTAGAAAACCAGTTTCAGGATTTAGAGGTAAAACGGCTTTACCATCCCGATCCAACCAGCTCAACTAAGAATTGGTACCCTAGACCTTCACCCCCTGACCTCCGGTATGAGGAAAGGAATGTTAGTAACCAATTCTCTGTATCTACTGGTAGACTCTATGAATGGAACATAGATGGTTTATCAAAACAGGAAATCCTAAACAAAATCCAGCATATGACTATGGTAGCCAACAACTACCTGGACGAAGGCCATCCCTATAAAGAAGTCATTGAGATGATGGCATTAGGATTTACAGGCAAACTCCAGCAATGGTGGAACAATTGCCTTACTGAAATGTCTAAAGAAGACATCAAGTACGCCATCCAGAAAGATGAGGAAGGAAACCCCATCATCAATGAAATTGAACAAGGAATTCCTGATGGAGTCAATACCTTGATTTATACAATCATGAAACACTTCATAGGAAAACCCAGCAATATCACAACTAGGATTTATGAGCAGCTGAGTAACCTTAGGTGTAAAACTCTAGGAGACTACAAGTGGTATGAAGATGTCTTTACCACTAGGGTCATGCACAGAAGAGATTGTAATTCTCCATTTTGGAAGGAGAAATTCATTAATGGTCTACCAACCCTCTTCAGCCAGAAGGTCAAGGAAACTCTTTGCAGCCCCTTAGGTGTCATAGATTATGATAACCTAACCTATGGAGACATCTCTAGCACTATTCGAAGCGAAGGGATGAAGATGTGCAGGGATCTCAAAATCCAAAGCCACATCAACAAGAACAAAGCCAAGTACGAAATAGGACATTTCTGTACACAGTATGGCTTACCCTCAGTCAAACCTTCCAAGAGGAAATCCAAGCACAAAGGAAAGGAACCCTTTGAAAAATCCTATAGGAAGAAAGCAGCCAAGTATTATAGAAAACAGAAGTACAAAACTGACGATTTCTATAAGAAAGGAAAATCCAAGGAACCCATTGCACAAGCATCAGGCAGATGCTACAACTGTGGAAAGAAAGGTCATTTCAAGAATGAGTGCAGGGCTAAAGCCAAATCCCTTATCAATACTCTTATTAGTGACCAACCCAGCAAAAATGAGATCTTCAAGTTACTAGAACTTGACCGCTCAGACAGCGAGTCCTTCAGCAGTGCTAGCGACAGTGAGCTTAGGCAGATATACAGGTCATCCTCTGATTCCTCTAGTACCAACACCTCTAGTGGCCCGGATGAACCTACACCATGCAGAGATGGTTGTTGTAGGAACAAAACCATCAATGTGTTGAACAGGCAAGAAGAGCTTCTTTTAGACCTCATAGAGGCTATAGAAGACCCTGTCATCAAAGCTCAAAAGCTTACTCTTTTCCATCAGACCTTAGTTAAGGAAACCAGCAAGCCTGCCCTTAAGATCCAGCAACCTAAGGTAGACTTAGAGCAAATTTATAATAGGTTTACCCAGTCCAAGAAGGAAGTTACAGCCAACGACCTTCAGAAAGAAATTAAGGAAACCAAATCAGAAGTCAAAATCCTAAAGCAAGAATTAACCATTCTTAGGGTCGATTATGATCTCCTTAATCGAAGAATCCAACTTTTGGAAAATGCTTCTCATCAAAGCAATGAGGAAAGTCTCTCAGATGAAGAAGTTGATCAAACAGTTAACCCTACAGCTGATCTTATCCAGGAACCTAGCAAAGAATTGTTCTTAGACACCATCAGTAGGATTAACTTCCATAAATGGCATTCCAAAGTCAGGATTGTCATCAGCAAAGATTTTGAATTTGAGGTCATAGCCTTAATTGATTCAGGTGCTGATCTTAACTGCATTCAAGAAGGAATCATTCCTTCCAGGTACTTCAAAAGGTCTAAGGAGAGATTAACATCTGCAAGTGGCGGGAGAATGCAAATTGATTTCAATATCCCACAAGCTGAGGTTTGCCAAGGCGGCATATCCTTTATGACAAAATTTGTCCTTGTCAAGAACATGACAGATAGAGTCATCCTAGGAAACCCTTTCTCGTGTTTATTGTATCCTTTCATCACAGATACTGAAGGAATCACAGCCCATTCTTTTGGCCAATCTGTCAAATTTGAATTTATGAGAAGCCCAGAACCTTGGGAGGTTTGCTCCCTCCAGAAAGCTTCTATATCAAAAACTCTCAGTGCTATCACCATTCTTTCATCTCATAATCAAGCCCAGCATCTTGATCCAACCAAAACAATTGATCATCCTTTTGACTCCAATCAATTGTCATCATGCATTCATCATAAAAATATTAGCATCTCTGCATCCATCAGTTTTAAAAGCAAAAGGGTTTTTAGCAATTATTTAAAAATCTCAAATGATTCAAACCTTTCTTCGCAGGATAAAAAGAAAGCAATATTTAATACCACTAGTAAGTGGGAGATGACTTCTTCGGCTGAGAAGAAGGACAAGGGGAAAGCACCCGCAAGGGACTATCCTCAAGACAAAAGACTACCAGCGGGACAGTCTTTTGTAAAGCATGAAGGCGCATCCTCTACCAGCCATAGAGGAGCAACATCCCTTCAGGAATTTGTCCCTCCAACGGTGACATATTCCAATGGTGATATGGCTATTGTTTTACAGGAAGTTTTATCCAGGGCTTTGCAATTCAATAGTGGAACATACACAGACCTACCCTACTCCATCAAATGCCTCCTTGATAACCTTCACTTTGCCTACACCAGAAATAACCAAGACCTATTCCTCAAAACCCTCAGGGCACTAGAAATCCATTTAGTAAACCTTGAAGCCAGGAATCAAATCTTAACTAGTCAACTCTCTGGCAAAGAGGATGTCCATTCAATGGACAAAATGACTATCATGAGCACTGACTATGCTAAGCTCAGTCTTAAGACTAGAGCAACTCTAAGAAGTGTCGTTGCCAACTTGCCATCAGATTTACAAACTCGTATTCTAAGAAGCAAGGCCATGAACGAAAGTCTGAATATTTGGTATGAACATTTCAAAATGCTAGTCACAACTACTATTCCTAATCCAGATGATTCAGAAGATATGGATAACATCCTAGTGCAAGCTGCATGGGAAGAATACTTTGGAAGCAGCTCCAGGGTATATGAAAATAAGCATCCCTTCCCAGGACTTTTGGTCAATTATGAAGACGGATCAGATGAAGAGAAAGAGAATAATGGATTGAAGTGAGAAGAAAGAAAAAGGAGTGGAAATAGAAAGAAGGAAATTATAATGGTATCAGAGCAAGGGAGGTGCCGAAGACCCAAAAACCCGAGGACCCGAGGAAGGGAAGCTCGAGACATAGTAAGCAAGGGAGAATAAAGGAATAAGGAAACATACCCGAGGATACCTGAAGATGAAATGACATGGGCGTTGATGACATAGGGGACGTATTGCGAATAGCTGAATGTGGCAGGATAACTTAAAAGGTTGCATTAAATGTCCGGCACCAACCTTTTTGGCCTCATTAATTAGAAAGTACCGACTTTGTCCGTTGCATTAATGTAGACGTGACCTGAACAGTACGGAACGCAAAGTTAGGGATTTGCTCCATTACCGACGGACAGATGTCGGGGGAAGAAGCTGAATAGATTGCAAGGTGTAGGGCTGAGATGATAGGAGCCAAGGATATAAATAGAAACCGGAAGATACAGAGAGGGGACTTTTTGTTGTTAGACCCTCTCTACCAAATATATTGTATTCGGATCTTTAGTGAGGGAACTAGCTATGATACTCTAGGCTGGTTTACGAACTTTGGTCCTTACACACACACACACACACACACACACACACACATATATATATATATATATATATATATATAATAAAAATAAAAAAATAAATAATTCAAACTAGCATTGGTTACCCCAAAAAAGAAATAGAATTTTGAATTTAAAGCCGCTTAGAGTGTTTTTTATTTTTAAGTTGGAAGCTCGATTTTTAAATAATATTAAAAAAAAATCAAAAGATGATGCAATTAATATCAAATTATGATAATAGTAAAAAATGTTTGTCACTAATGTCTAGATGACTGACACCACAACAAGGGGTAACTGGAATCTCCATCCATCCATCCTTCTCAAAAAAAAAAAAAAAAAAAAGATTCTCCATCCATTCCAAATTTCCAATCGCTATTATAGTTAGAAAAATACAAAGTCAATGTGCTAATCATAATAGATAACGACGACTTTGAATGCAAAAATTCTGCTTTTAGTATGGACCAAAGATTACGCACACATTACACGTACACAAAGGCTGGAATCATGTTTTGAAAACATGAATTCAGTTGAAATTGTAAAATTGTGTTTTGAAAAAGACCTTAATTAGTAAGGGTGAGGTTAATCCATGGTTGAACCCATTAACTGCGGCCAATATGAATAGAGGGAAAGGGAGGAAGAATATGGTAGAGTCGGCCGAAATTAACTAATTTCGGCCTACTCCCCTCCTCAAATTTTTTGTCCTATTTTCTCTATCTCATCTCCATTCTATCCTCTTTTAAATAAATATTGGTTTCTCAGCGGCAAATGCTATTATAGTCACTTTACAATATAGTCACCCCTTTTTGGTTAACAAAATTAAAAATATAAATAAATAAAGTGCAATTAGTATTGGTTACCAAAAAAAGAAAAATAGTATTGAATTTTTCATTTGATGAAGCTTCTTCGAGTGTTTTAATTTTTAAGTCCGAGGTTCAGTTTGTAGATAAAAAAAAATATATCAAAATATATATACATTCTCTACATGAAATGTATAGATGACTGGCACCACAACAAGGGGTAGCTACATTGTCTTACGTTCCCAATTACTATTACAGTTAATAAATATAAAAAATAAAAAAAAAAACAAAAACTTTTGTTTATAAATATATACCAAATATAATAAATGTCATGCGTATATATATATTTTTATTTTAAAAAAATTTCGTTTATAGTACCCAAAAAAAAAATCTAAAATATATATACGTTTTCTATGATTAAAAGTATAAAACATGTATTAAATTTATATGCGCCTTATAATATTTATATATAAATACTTCAGCTTGAATTAATTTTAATACTCTTATTGGTACTATAATTGTATATTATGCCAATTTACGTTATTATGTATTATAAAAATGAATATTTCCTAGTTTAATGCTTAATATTTATATTTTTATTATAATTTTGAATTTATTTATATTAATATTTTTTGTAATAATTTGGATGATTAGATTTAAATGCTATTCATAATGTATGTATGTTAGATTTAAAATTAAAAAATCAAATAATTTTTAAATTAAAAATATGATACAATAAATATTTTTATTTTCTTGAAAATATGAAAAAATTATATATATACATATATAAATTATTTAGTTGTTTTTGTTAAATTACCAATTCTCTAAAAAATTTAAACTATTAAGAAATGATAAATTTAAGCACATAACTATAATTCTAGTACTCCCCTCATGAATAGGCATAAACTTCCCCTTAATAAGTGAAGGTCCAATTAACACGTGATATTTTTAACATTTTAAATATGAGATAAAGTAATGACAAATATCAAACCCATGATCTCCTACTTTAATGTCATGTTAGATTTTATAAAAATATGGAAAAAGTGAGTATAGATAGAAGAGAACGAATATAAAGTTATGTGGTTTGATTTAACTGTCTACATCCACAAAGATAAAGTTTTTACGGTAACATCTTTACCGTAATCTCAAGTAGGGTTTATGTTGGGAGTGAGAGCTAGGGTTAGGCATATATGAGATTGCAATAGAATTGGACCCCTTGGGCTACACACACAAACCTAATACCTCTAATTAACAATTTATTATTATTATTATAAATCTTCTAAAATTATACTAAGAACTTATGTGTACTACTAAATTTAAATATCATAAAAAAAATATAACACATATATATCCATTATTTTAGTCTTGAATTTTTTTTATTCATATTTTATTTATCTTACACATTTATTTTCATGATCCTTCTTCAGTTTTCAATTAATTGTGCGTTTCAAGTGTTGAAGGAAAAAATGGTTATTGTTTTTCCAGATTTTAGTTTTTAGTTCTTAATTTATAATTTCAAAACCTTATTTGAAAAGCACGTAATTAAGTCGTAGGGGGAAAAAGTTATTAAAGGATGTTTTGACAAAGATATAGGAAACATCTTTTTTTTAAAGAAGAAGAATAAGATGTATTAACAATAAGTTAATTCTGTTTGGTCAAACAAATGTTATTGGGGTTGATTGTATTTTCCCTTCAAGTTTGAAGTTGATGAGTATTATTCTTTCAAACTTCAAGAGAGAAGAGTGTAGTTATCCTTTTGTTTTTAAACTCTAAAAGGCAAGTTTCATGAGATTTTATGAATTGACAATCGCATGCACACACATATATGATATATCTTGAACAACCCATATAAACTTGGTTTAATTATATTTGACTAATGGGGAATAATTTTCTTTCCATTATTTATTTTTAAACTTAAAAAATGTCAGTCATGAGATCTCATTAGTTAACATGAATACCTTTAAAAAATGTCAGTCATGAGATCTCATTAGTTAACATGAATACTGTGTGTGTGTGTGTGTAGAGAGAGAGAGAGAGAGAGAGAGAGAGAGAGAGAGAGAGAGAGAGAGAGAGAGAGAGAGAGAGAGAGAGAGAGAGAGAGAGGGTTCAAGTTACACCTAGTGTAACTCTAAGTAATGTTACACCACTCAATATTTTTTAATTGGATGCGAATATTGACAAATCCACCGTTAGATTACATTATTTTCGTATATTCTTCATGCTTGCAAAATTTCGAGGTGATCAAAGATTAATAGTCATATCATCAATCAATTGTTAAAATTCAAATTTTTGTAATTTAAAATAATGCATAAAAGATGAGTTTATAGATCAAATGGTAAATAGTATCCGATTGATATGAAAATTGGTATGCATGTTAAGAACATATAGAACATGTAATTCAACAATTGAATTTTTAAAATATTAATTCAATAACAAGTTATTGGGTGGTATAACATTACTTAGAATTACACCGGGTGTAACTTGAATCCAACCCATATATATATATCGTTTGAGTTCAAACTACACCTGATGTAATTTTGCAAAATTACACTATTTTTACACTATAAATTATTAAGAGATCTAACCGTTAAAAATTACTATTGTTTACATCATCACTTAACATTTATGGATGTTTATCCCATATTAGTTGTGTGTGTCTAGTGTCCACTGTTTATAACATCAGTCTACAACTACAAAAGCTAGGCCCTTTTGTAGTTATATTCTAATTAAATAATGTATTATAAACCCAGTTTAAAACACTAGTATTACTATTTTCATGTATGTTCTAATAAGTATTACTGTTTACTCAAAACAAAATGGATGTTTATTCTACATTGATTGTGTGTGTCTAGTGTCAACTGTTTATAACCCCAGTCTACAACTATATGTGAGAGACCGTGCCCCCGGCTCGTTTTTATAGAGTGTTAGGTCAAACCCACGTGAATGGGTGAAGTCGTGTTATTGCCTCTCAAAATGGTTGTTCAACTAGTTATATTTTCCCCTTTAGATCAAGGGTTTTACAATGAGTTGTCACTTATTTAATTATTGGAAAAATAAGAAAACCAAAATTGAAAAATTCCTCATTTTATTAATTTTCAATTGAATTTACATTGATCATAGGAAAATTACATGGTTTTGGTCCTAGATACAATCTAAGATAAAGTACATGGCTTTGTTTCCTAGTTACAATCTAAAAATTGAAAATTACATGGATAAGCATTTGATCTACTAACCCTTGATCTAAGTTCGGAGGATATGTTACAAGTTGGGAAGGTGTTAAGCACCCACCTTACCCAGTGAAACCGGTCTTTTAGACTATGGTGGCCAACATTCATATTACATCATCCAATATGTTATCAATCAATTTGCATGTTGAATTTAATGCATGTGAATGTGATAAACCTAATTCAATTTATTAAGCATTGCATTTGGATTTGAAAAATAAATTCTAGTGAATGTGTGTGGATGGTGATATCCTATATTCAAGGATTTGAAAGAATTTTAAACAAACATGTTTTTCATATTTTTTATGTGAATTTAAAATTAAAACTAGTGTTATGCAAGAACATGTGATGAATAACCAAGAACATGTGAGGAACAATTAAGAACATTCAAACATATTCAAGGGAATTTAAATGATTGCTATCATGCTTTAATCTTAAACTCTCATCATGACAACACAAAAAAACAATAAGGGAAAAGGAGTATACCTTCATGCAAGATTTATATGGTGGATGAGGAGACTCTTGAGAGAGCTCCTAAGGGTGGAGGAAAAGAAGAGTTAGGAAAGGAAGAGTGAGTCTCACTCAATACCTTGAGTCTCAAGATGACCAAGATATGATAAGACTACTCCACTTCCTAGAACTCAAGAGGGGAGAAGAGATGAGGTTTTTGTGTCTTGGAATGAAGGAGACGGGGGATTTATATAGTAGTAGTGGTGGTAATATGAATGGAAGACCATTAATGATAGTTGACAAAAAATCATGAACCTAGACCTCATTTTAGACTTGGGGGAAATCTAGAGCATTAAATGTAGAGATTTGTGAGAATGAGGAGCAAGCCAAAATTCGGTTTTTCCGTAACTGCTGTAACAGCTTGTAGATCCAACTTCAAAAAATCATATCTTACTCAAATCTGATCGAAATTGTCTCGTTTTTATGCTCAAATTGAAGCCCTAGATGTCTAGTTTCTGGAAAAATTAACCTCATTCACAGATTCAAAATATTTTGAGAGATATCGATGAAATAGTGAGCAGAGGTCATTTGTTAAAAAAATGGTTTCAGCATAATTAACATTAATAGGTCCCAAATTAACTCTCAATTAACATTAAATGGCTCCAATCACTCTCATTTTAGACTTAATTGATTCCAAATTTTCCTCTAATTAAAAGATAATTGCACAAATTATTCATTGAATAATTAATGTTTAATTATCTAGTTAATTAGGTGTATGCAACTTTACAATAAAATGTAGTCATAACCAATCAAATTATGACACATCATTGATCTCAAATTGATTATACATATAACCAATTGAAATCAATTGTTCATAATCACATATGGTCGGACTCAATTTGTGACAGTGCATTTCAGTCATTAAAACTTGATTTGATGATAACTTTCAATCGGGTGGTCCGATTAGGGTTTATGACCAGTCAATTTGATCGTTACAATATCAAGATTATTTTGGTGAAATGAGATTAAGAATCTAATAACTAGAATCAAGATGCAAATTTTCAAGGCAAAATTACCCTTTTACCCTCTAGGTGAGATTAAATACGGGTTGCAAAATAAGGTGTCAACACTATAAATGTTAGACTCTTTTATAGTTATATTCTAGTTAAATAATTTATTATAAACCCGGTTTAAAACACTAATATTACTATTTTCATGTGTGTTCTAATAAGTATTAATGTTTACTAAAAAAAATGGATGTTTATCTCACATTGGTTGTATGTGTCTAATGTCCGCTGTTTATAACCCTAGTCTATAATTACAAAGGTTAAACCCTTTTGTAGTTATACTCTAGTTAAATAATGTATTATAAACCCGATTTAAAATACTAATATTACTTTTTTCTTGTGTGTTTTAATAAGTATTACTGTTTACTAAAAAAAATATCCTGCCTACTAAGTTACTAGCATTTATTTTCTCTCTCCCTTTATTGATTAGTGATTATGTTTACAACTGATATCATAACATAGACACTAGAGAGAAAAGGTTTTATTGCTTAGTTTTTTTTTTCTTCTTTCCCTTTTTTCTTCAACTATCGGCGCCTCTCTCTTGGTCAATCTTCATAGAGGCTAATGGTTCTATGAAAGTGTGAATTACCTTAATAGGTTAAAATCTGTTTCATTAAAATTATTCAAATATTTAAAACACTTTCCATTGCACTCAAAATCCTCAAACTAGCCCTTAGTTAGAACACTCCCCCAGAGAGAGAGAGAGAGAGAGAGAGAGAGAGAGAGAGAGAGAGAGAGAGAGAGAGAGAGAGAGAGAGAGAGAGAGAGAGAGAGAGAGAGAGAGAGAGAGAGTAAAATTTTGAGTAAAATTTTGAATTGGGGTCTAATGAATCCATTTATGAATGGACAGATACTAAGAGAGAAACTTGCATAAGATAGATAGATGCTCAAAGATAGATAGATCTGTATAAGATAGTACTACTAAGTGTTGGTTTGGATACGGATGAAAATGCTAGCGTCTGTGTTTTCCTTCTTCTTCTTTTTTTTTAATTGAAAAGCATGTGAACGTCTCCCACAGACCTGCCAGTGGTACACAGGACCCACTACCTCTTTGAACTCCAAGATTTGCATTGAAATGTGTCACACCAGTGAGTCCCGTATACTGTTCACAGGACCCACAAATCTCACATTTCAGTAATTTTTTCAATAAAAATGGGTCCCACGATACTATTCACACATTTAAAAATTATTTTGTTATAGTATTTTCAGTTTTAGTTTTCAGCGGTATCTAAACAGACTCTAAGTATGTGTTTGGATCTGGATGAACTTGTGTCTGCATTTTCAGCATTTTCCTCTTCTTCTTCTTCTTCTTCTTCTTCTTCTGCTTTTCTATTGCATGCGTTTCAGCTTTAGGGGACAAAGTGACTGTTCATGCACTGTTCACACTGTGTATGCACTGTTTACGCACTGTTCACGAGACCCACAACCACTTTATTCAGAAAAAAATATTAAAAATTGGTCTCCACGGCCCTATTCACCCATTTAAAAATTATTTTACTACAGCTTTTTTAGTTTTTAGCAAAATAAACTATATCCAAACGGACCCTAAGTACTATGTTAAAACTTACAATTGGACTATTAAGTAAAACTAATAATATTATTAATAAATTTAAAAAAAAATTACCCCAATGATAGATTATTATAATTGTCTTAATTAATTATCTCATAATACCAGCAACTGGACTATTAAGTAAAACTAATAATAGATTTTAAAAAAATATTACCCCAATGCCTTCAAAATAATATATATATAACCCCAATGATAGATTATTATAATTGTCTTAATTAATTATCTCATAATACCAGCAACTGGACTACTAAGTAAAACCAGTGATAGATTTCCAAAAAAGAAAACCGTAATGATAGATTACATACATTTAACTAATCTCAAAGCCAAGAGTCGTGTGAGTGTAGGCGTAAATTTGTACATCAAGGCAAATTGGAAATGAACTGTTAGAAAATAAAATCATCAATGACACCAATAGGGTGTTTACAATATAATATTGGACAACTAATTTTAATAGTATAAGTTTATCAAGAACTTGAATATTATCAATCCTTTTAGTTGGAAAATCAAATTTATACTAGGTTTTTCAAAATATCTATATTAGTTGGCTCTTTAGATAGTATTCATGTTTTGAATTATACAAGAAATATTTAATAATTTTTTGTGCATACCAAACCCCAAAAAAATGTCATTTTTAAGGTTGTTATCAAAAAAAAAAAATGAAGTACATTTTAAAAAAATGTTTTTTAAAAAGTAATTCATTTTACAGAAAATATTAACGTTAAAACAAATAGTGCGTTATACTTAATGGAAGACCATTCATCTCTCAGCGATCTATTTGTTTTAGTTGCTTTTTTTGAGAGATTTGGTTGAGTATAACTTTTTTGAAATCTTACCTTTTCTTTTTTAGTTATATATAATTTTCCATTAAATTAAATATCAGTAATGGAAGACCATTCATCTCTCAATGATCTATTTGTTTAAGTTGCTATTTTTAAGAGATTTGGTTGAGTATAACTTTTTTGAAATCTTACCTTTTCTTTTTTAGTTATATATAATCTTCCATTAAATTAAATATCAGTAATTGTAAATTCCTATAAAAAAAAATCCAACGATCTACATTATGTTTTCAATACACAAATCCCATTCGACTTACACCATTTCATTTTATTTTTAATTTCGTAATCTACACTACTTAATGTCATTTGTTCTATAAAATCTACACTACTTAATGTCATTTGTTCTACTTAATTCCTTCATATTTTCTTGGTCAAATTTTTGAACATTATATTTATCTCAGAGTATCAAAGCTTACTTTTACTACAATAATGTGAAATATCAATTGTTTTATTTGTCAATTTATTTTTACAACATACTCCTATAGGAATATCTATACATACCCAATTTTTCATCTATAACCAAAACGTATTAATATGTTCCTGACTTCCTTCTATTCCTATGAGAAAAGCCCTTCGCACTGCGATGCCTATATGGGCTTGATCTTTCATAAGTGGAGACCTTTCAATTTTTTTTAGAAATATACAAATTCAATTGGGTCCGGATATTTACTCAATTCTTCAGATGTTTTAATAATGATCAATACTACAAAATATATATATATATATATATATATTCCTTTTCATAAATAAATAAATGGTCATCAATAAAACAAGTAAAATTTTAGTCAATGGTAGCCACACAAAAAAAAAAAAAAAAAGTGGATACTGTAGATGACAAAGTCAAGATACAAAGATTATGTTTAGTAACAGTTTTTGTTTTCTATTTTCAAAATTTTGTTTTTGAAAATATAAAGAAAAAAAAAATTTCTTATATTTTTTAAATCAAAAACATGTTTTGTTAGTTGAAATTAAAAAGATATTTTTTTGAAGAAAAAAATATAAAATACTAAAATATGCTGTAACAAGGATTTAAACTTTAAAAATAACTCATTAAATGAGACAGATTCATTAAATTAAATGCGTGTTATCATTGGCTTTTGAAAATTAAAAACTGAAAACAACTTTTTGCATGTTTTCAGTTTCCATCAAAAATTAAGTATTGAAAATAGTTTTTATTTTTTGCCTATTTTTGAGTTGTCAAACAAATTTTTTAGTCTCAAAAATAGAAAATTGTTTTTTAAAACAGAAAATAAGGAGAAAAAACAGTTACCAAACATACCCTAATTATAACATATAACAATGATTTTGAATGCAAAAATCATGGAATAATTTTGAGATCAACTCAAATTTGGTAGTATATAAGTAGTTATTTTCTACGTAAATATGTACCAATTGTTTCCCACTCAAGCACTGCGTGCTGTTTTCTCACATATCATGGCCATTAGAGCTCCAAGATTATACCAGGCAGCTCTATGGCTTCCATGCTTGCTTATTCTCTTGCTCTTTGTTACGGTCACTTGTGCTTCATCACCAAGGAGTTCGAAGCTCGGTGTGCTACGAGGATACAATAAAGAAAGTAAAAGTGTATACGACACATCTCTAATTGAATCTGAATTAAACAAAGATTACCAAACGTTTTATTATGACCAAACACTCGATCACTTCAACTATCAGCCTGTCAGCTACACCACTTTCCGACATAAATATGTCGTGAATTTTAAGCATTGGCGTGGCGCCAAGGCGGCTGCTCCCATATTTGCATATATGGGAGAGGAGTCTTCTCTAGGCGGCGATATTGGTTTTATAGGATTCATGATGGAGAGTGCTCGCAGGTTTGGTGCTTTGGAGCTGTACATAGAGGTGAGAATAAACATACTGTTACTTAATGGCTACACATAGTTACATACTTAAAATAAAGATTCGCTATGAGAATAACAAGATCGCTAGAAGCCTAGAACCACTCCTAAAATATTACACGTAAAAATATAATTGTAAGAATCATACAAATGAAAAAAACCCAAAAAAAAAAAAAATTCTATCTTTATTTGCTTCAACCACTAGATTCAGTACATTAAATATATGATTTTACTACTGTTGATAATTAATTAATTATATAGAATTAATAACATTGTACCTTTAATGACCTTCATTTTTTTTTCTTTATTGGAACAAGTTCACTGATGGCAATCCCATCACGGAAATATATTCTAAAGTTGTACTTTCATAACGATTTTCCTTGCAGCATCGCTTCTATGGAGAATCAGTCCCATATGGATTTACAGGAGAAGAAGCATTGAAAAATGCTACCGTTCGTGGCTACTTTAGCTCAGCTCAAGCTATAGCAGATTATGCAGAAGTAATTATAAACTTGAAGAAAAACTTATCAGCCGAGTCCTCTCCAGTTATAGTAGCTGGAGGATCTTATGGTGGAAGTGAGTCTTATGAATACTAGAAATTGAATCTCACTCAGACTAAACTTCATATATTAATGTTTTCCACTTTTTTATTTTTCCAACAGTGCTTGCAACATGGTTCCGCCTAAAGTATCCTCATGTTGCAATCGGCGCATTAGCCTCTTCAGCACCCATTCTTTACTTCGATAACATTGTGCCATCAAATGCATATTATGCCACTGTTACCAAAGACTTTCAGGTTAGAATCAATAGTTTATACCCTACTTAACTTTGTACCATAAATTCGTGCCAAGAGGCTGGCTTGCAGGTTAGTGACATTTATAGTTTGATCTCCTTTAGCAAAAAAGAAAAGAAAAAATTACATTGTATTATGGAATTTGCAGGAGGTTAGTTTGAGCTGCTATAATACCATAAAGAGCTCATGGTCAGAGATCGATAGAGTTGCTGCTAAACACAATGGTCTTTCTGAACTCAGCAAGAAATTCAATACTTGCAAGTAATAATGCCAAGTTCTTCATTTGTCTTCATATATCCCATTTCTTTGTTAACCTTAAATTACAATTTATGGTGATTCCTTGGACTATATTTTTGTTTTTCCAAGGAAAATGTTAATTTTTCTATCTTAATTGTCCTATAACATTTTTTTTTTTTTTACCATTAGGCCGTTGAAGACTGCATCCGGATTAAAGGATCACCTAATCACTCTGTTTGCAGCTGCGGCTCAATATGATAAACCTCCAAGCTATCCAGTGACTGTTGTCTGCAAAGGTATTGACGGAGGAGCTAATGGAACCGACATTCTTGGCCGAATTTTCTCTGGAATGGTTGCTTATTACAAGGAAGATAAAAAGTGCTTTGATTTAGATGATTTCTTTTCAGCAGAAACACTGAGTGGTTGGGACTGGCAGGTAATGCACATACATTAATCAATTTTCTTTTTCTGATTCAATCAATTTTCATTTTACAAAATTTTGGCATTCACAGCTTCAACAATTACCAAACTTTATTGTAATTAGACCTCTTCTTGGCTTGTGTAGACATGTAGTGAAATGGTTATGCCAATGGGGGCTGGCCCAAATGACACCATGTTTCCTGCATCACCATTTGTTTACAAAAAATTTAAGGACTCCTGCATGAATAAATATGGAGTTGAACCTAGGCCCCATTGGGTCACAACTTATTATGGTGGTCAAGTATGGCAACTCTCTCTCTCTCTCTCTCTACAAGTGATGTAAAAATAATGAACGTGAATTTTTTTTTTTTTTGCTTAATGTAAAATTGCAGCATATAAAGAAGATTCTCAAGAGGTTTGGTAGCAACATCATCTTCTCCAATGGCCTCCGAGACCCTTATAGTAGTGCAGGGTAACTTTTCAAAAATATATAATCTAGATGTTTTTTGGGCAAAAATATTTATTGTTTTATTTTGTCATATTTGGTGTTTAGTGTTCTAATAATCATCCAATATTTGCTTATTTCAGGGTGTTGGAAAACATATCGAACAGCATACTTGCCCTGTCTACGAAAAATGGTAATTAATTCATAATAATTTATGCAATAAAGTTTCTCATACACTCATTAATATACAGTACAAATGCATTGCGTTCCCAATTTTACAAGTGATGTCCACATTTAAAATGTGATAGTGATAATATGTACAAAAACGATTGTGACAATTATTAACCTAATTTATAATCATAACAGTTTCACTTAACTTTTGGATCAAAAAAAAAATCAAAATAATTATCTTTTGTTGGTCTTTATTGAATAACAAGTTTACTAATATAAAGTTGATTTCTGTAGGGTCTCATTGCCTCGACTTATTGCCTGCAAGCGCAGATGACCCAGAGTGGTTGACCGCACAGCGAAATGAAGAATTCAAGATAATCAAATTGTGGCTTCACAAGTACTACAGAGATTTGCATAGGTTTGCATAGAAGTTCACACATAATGTTTTTCATGGATTATGAAGCTGACACAAGAAATCAGATTCTGCTTTTAGTGTGGACCAAAAATCATATGAGACCGTATTAGCAAGCATGCATGATATTGAAAAAGCTTATAACTATGTCAAATGGGAAACCTTGGTTTATTTATTTGGGGAAATGGGATTTCGGGATGGATGGAGTTAATGAATTTACTCTTGTACTTCTACGATTATTCATTTCTCACGGTTGGTGAATGTTACATCAACTCGATTTTTAAAGAGGTAGAGGATATTCAAATAGGCAATCCTTTTTTACCATTGCTTTTCATTCTGATTATAGAGATAGGGAGAAGAATGTTGAGGAAAATTAAAAAAAGAAGCTTTCATTTTGTTTAAGTGAGATAGATTTGGTGTGGAAGAAAAAGAATCACAAGATATATGAATAAGATAAAAAAGGCCGGCCCACCACACACGCAGAAATGCTGTTCTCATTTATTATTTTCTACTTTAAAAAATGGGTAAATTAAAAATAAAAAAATCTCTTAGAGTTATGCAAGAATGGCATTCTGCCCTAAACTTAAGGGTTGGTTTAGTTGAAGAATGAAAAGTGTAACTGTGTAAGTATAGAAATGTAAAAATGATAATAAAAAATAATTTAAAAAAAAGTAAAAGAATAGAAAGATGTGTGTATTAGCATGATAGACCGGATGAAAATATTGAAAAAATAAAAAAGATGAATTGAAAACTTTTATTTTCCATCATCCTCCTTTTCTACCAACATGTCCAACATAGACTATACAAGAAATGACACTTTCCTTCTTTGAGTTTTGAAGTAAATCAACGCATTAGTCATTCAACTAACAACAGTAATAATATATTCCAATTTTTGAAAAGTTGGTAAAACGTGTATGTATTACTTTAAGAACTGTAGAGGGAAAGAGAGAACTATTAGAGATAATTGGATCTGCGAATCACAACCCAGAAAAATACTAATTTGAATATTGTTAAATTACCAATTGTCTTAAAAGCTTAAGCTATTAGAAAATTGTGAATTTAATCACTTAACCATAAGTTTAACACTCCCCCTCACTTGTAGGCTTAAACTGCCCCTTAATAAGTGGGAGTCCAATAAGTGGGAATTTAATATTTTAAATGGAAGGTAGAGTAAAGTCAGGGATTGAACTCAAGATCTCCCGCTCTGATACCATGTTAAATTATGAATTATCCCAAAAACTTAAGCTTAAACTATTAGAAATTGTAAATTTAATCACTTAACCATAAGTCTAACAAATATTATACGGTGGAACTTAGATTTCTTAAAAGAAAATGTTAAGTGAAATTTCAACAACATATGTAATGAAGTTGTGTGATATCTTTCCAAAGATGTCCGCTTTATGAATCTAATTTTCATATTATGCAAGCTTGATGCTTTGGAAATTAGGGCGACTCACAACTTATTTGGAAAATCCAGCTTTGGTATTTTGACAAAATTCTTTTTAATTTAAAGGAATTTTAGGGGATGTTTGGTAGAGTAGTTTGAGATGGGATTTTTGTAGTTTGAGATGAGATTTTTTTAGTTTTTTGAAATACGTATGGGTGAAAAAGTATGTAGAAATGTGTGTAATGTTATTTAAAATGTAAAAATGTGAGTTTAAACTTAGAGACCAAACAGGCCCTAAGCAATTCAAACTTACCAACTTGAAATTAGCAATGGCATTTTCCCAAAGACTCCCCATTCGGGCCAAACCAAGGTCATTTGATTATAATTCAGTTATTTCAATAAAGTTTTATTACACTTAATCTTAAAAATGATTAAGCGTTGGACATTTTTCACAATTTTTGTGATATCCTTCATGTTTTATTATAATCTGGATTCATGAGCTATGATTTTAAAGGGAATTAGATTTTCTACAATATAGAGACTTAGCGTCCATTTGGGAAACGCTGAACGCGTCCAGCGTTCAGCGTTTCCCTTCTTTTCTTTTTCTTTTTTTTTTTTTCTTTCTTGCACAGGTTTCAACCAACCGACAAGAGCACTATTCCTCACTGTTCTGTACTGTTCATGCACTGTTCATGAACAGTACCAGCACTTTTCAATTTTTTTTATATTTAAAATGGGACCCGCTATACTATTCACACATTTAAAAATTATTTTGCTACAGTGTTTTCAGTTTTCAGTTTTCAGCTGTATCCAAATAGACCCTTAAATTCATCCTATGGAATGATCAATTTTTTTTTTTTTTTGTCAAATCAAGGTGAAGCTCAAGTTAACCGCAGTCAAACTTTTGAAAAATGTTTGAAAATTTTACTTTTGATATGGAATGATGAAATTTAGTTATTAGGTGAAATTTTGACTTTGTTTGACTGACGATCAACTTCTGATATGGATCGATGGTTCTTTTTCTTCTTCTTTTTTGGTTTTTATACCTGACCTTCTAAACCGGTAACTAGTATAGCACTAAAGTAAAATAAACGGTCTTAATCAAAACACTTAAGCCCCATTTGGTAAGAGCATTTTAAACACACATTTTCAGTTTTTAAACAATATTACACACTTACTCAACTCTTCTACCAAACAAGCCCTTAAAATCTATGGTTAAAATTGGGGAAAAAGAAAATCAAAGAGCAAGAAAGATTAGAGTTCGGCGACACAAGAAAAAGAAAAGAAAAGGGATGGGTGTTGAGTGGTCGTACTACATTTAGCGGCGGAGGTTGTGGTGGCCTTGCTTCCAAAATGGTGGACTGTATGTCATACACTAATTTGAGATATTTTTAAAAGTGGATGTGGCTACTTCTTCTTCTTCTTCTTTTTTCATCTAAGCACTTATATGGCCAGTAAAACTTAAACGTTTTAACATCTTATTTAATTTTTTAAGTGTCTAAATTTTTATCTCTTTTTTTCTAAATTTTCTAAATTAGAAAATTCCAATTAATTATTAAATATTCTCCAACAAATATATATATATATATATATATATATATATATATAATAAAAATAAAACCAATTGGAAGAAGAAGCAAAACTAAGGGAACCACTAAATATGAAAAAAGTGAGGTCATATGTAATGTTAGTAATGCTTAATGTGAAAATAGAACCATCAAATATAAGAAAAAAAAAATAAAGGAACCATTAAATGTAACAAAAGTACGGTCACATGAAATGTTAGTACTACCAAATGTGATATTGGAATTGTCAAATATGAGAAAAAAATAAATGTACCACCGAATGTGATAAAAGAACAGTCAAATGTAATGTTGGTACTACTTAATGTGATAATGAAACTATCAAATGTGAGAAAAAAATAAAGAAACTAACAAATGTAACAAAATTACAATCACATGTAATATTAGTATTACTCAATGTGACAATGAAATGTCAAATGTGAGAAAAAAAATATAATTACCACTAAATATGACAAAAGTACATTCAGATATGATATTGATACTACCTAATGTAAGATGAAACTATCAAATGTGAGGAAAAAAAAAAAAAAGAATTAACGAATGTGACAAAAGTACAGTCACATGTGATGTTGGTATTGCCCAATGTGACGATAAAACTGTCAAATGTGAGAAAAAATAAATAAAAGTACCACTAGTGACAAGATTAAAAGACAAGATTGAAAACAAAAAACTAATTTAAAAAAAGTAATCAATATTAATAACAAAATAATGTAATTGTCATACAAAATCTAACATAAAATGTAAACTTTAATTTATTTTTTCACACCTTATTTTATTTATTCAATTGCCCTCAACGATTTTTTATATTTTGAAACCGCTGTATAATTTCTTTACATTTAATAATTTTAAATATATCTTTCTCAATATATGTGACTAAGCAACTTCATCCATTAATCTTCTAGTAAATGCTTTTAAAAACTCCGGTTGAATGCTTTCAAAATCTCAACAGAAACTTGATTTTAGGTTATAGTTTCTCTTCTAAATATAAATTCGAAATTCACAAGGAATTTTAAATTCTAATTCTTTTTGGTTTCCATTTAGGATTTATAGGTTCTAATTTTAACCAAGATGGAACCACAACAAACTTTGAGATTGTGTATTTGAAATTTTAGGGAAAAATGATCTTTGGGTTTGAATTTTATGATTCATTTTGTGGTGGGTTCATGCTTTGAGATTAGAGTTTGGTATTGGTTTCTTCTGAATTGTGGGTTTGGGTTTGATTTAGAGGTGGATCTATGAATATGAGGTCATATGTTAGATATTTTTACTGATTTAGTAGACTATTGGTGGTGGGATTGGTATTGGACTTGGACTTGGTCTTAACATTTTGGTATTTAACTTTTGAAGACAATTTCAAGTTTTGCAAATAGGATAGGTTTATATAGTAGAAAGGAGATGAATTGAATCACAATGGTCTTTGAGATTATGTATTTGAAAGTTTAAGGGATATTGAGAAGAATGTTTGATTGCCAACCCCAAAATTGCATTTATGGCAGTTAAAAGAAACAATTCATGTACATGAAGAATTTCATAAATCATCATATAATAGAGTGGAGAAAAATTTATATACGTTTTATATGTATCCTATTTATATTATTTTTATAACCTATTTTTTATCATTTTTAAAATACTTGTTTTTTCCTTTTTAACAATCTCACTGCTACTTATCTCGTTTATCTTTTATCTTTAATTTATTTACTAACCATGAAGTTACATTAATAGATAATAGAGATGACAAATTTATTTTAATGGCATAATTTAAGTGTAAATTGCCTAATGTCTTCTATTTCTTCTTCTTTTGAATTAAACTGTCTAATGTCAATTAAAACTATATAATGGCTTTAGGATTGACTACTATTATGACCATGTGAGCCACGACTTAATTAAAATCATATTTATAATAATTAGTTGCTAACCATCTCACGGGAAAAGAATTGAGTATAATATATGAGTTAATCTTACCTTATTTTACTTCAATCACATAAATTGAATTTGTAAATTAAAAAAAAATGTTAGTATTAGTTAACATAATTTGTTAATGCACATAGAATTGTGGTTGATCACAGTTTCATATTTTATTATTTTATTTTGACCTATAAAAAATTGACACCTCAATAATTGTGTGTGTGTTTCTCAAATAAAAAAAGATAAACAGTGTTGTTGAGTCGTCTCATATCGGTAAGGTGTGATATTGAGAAGGGGTCTATCACTTGCTCCGCGACACTAACTGTTGCATACAGTTTTAGTGTTGGCGTGTGAATATATTCTCTTATCTCATCCCCCTTCCCCTATATATGTGTGCGTGTGTGTGTGTTTCTTAAATAAAAAAAAGATACTCAGTGTTGTCGAGTCTTCCCACATCGGTAAGGTGTGATATTGAGAAGGAGTTTATCACTTACTCCGCAACACTAATTGCCGCATGTAGTTTTGGTGTTGGCGTGTGAGTGTATTCTCTTATCTCATCTTCCTTCCCCTATATATATGTGTATGTGTTTCTCAAATAAAAAAACATACTTAGTGTTATCGAGTCGTCCCACATCGGTAAGGTGTGATATTGAGAAAGAGTTTATCACTTGCTCCGCGACACTAACTGCAACATGCAGTTTTTGTGTTGGCGTGTAAGTGTATTCCTTTATCTCATTCCCTTCCCTATATATATTAGCACATTTTCACAAAACATTTATAATGCACATTTTCATAAAACATTTATTTTCAGTTGTAATTGGTTATAGTTCCATATTTTATTATTTTATTTCGACTTATAAAAAATTGACACCTCAATAATTATAAAAATATTATGAAATTTATTATGTCAATATAATAATATATATGCAAGCTTACCCATATACATACATATATATATATATATATAGCTACAGTGCCGACTGAATAAATCCAAAAGCACTGTAGTTACAGTGCTTATTATATATAGAGAAGTTTGAGGCGTTAAAAAAAAAAAAAAAAAAAAAAAACCCACCTTATCTTATGTTACTATGTGGTTTGCCACTGCATATCTTTTTCTCTCACTAGTCACTACTGCTTCTATCTGCCACGGCTTTCTCCATTGAAGCTCCGGAGCTCCACCGAAATCCGACTCGAATCGGAACAACTGTCAGAACTGCTGCTGCTTCTTCTTCAGGGAAATGGGTAGGGGTGGTTTTTCTGCTAAATCAACAAGCTCTCTTCTTTCTATATCCAATCGTTTGAGAATTAGAGTAAGCCATCCATTTCATTCTTCTTCTTATTATTATTCTACTCTTACCAGTAGTAAAAATGCGGAAAGCCCAAATATGTTGTTGAAATATGTGAGAAATGAGTGCAAATTTGGAAGCTTTAGGAATGTTGATCATGCCTTAGAACTGTTTGATAAAATGCTTCACTTAAGCCCTTTGCCTTCCATTGCGGATTTCACTCGGTTGTTGGGTGCCATTGCCAGAATGAAGCATTACTCTCAAGTCATTACTCTAATTAAACAAATCGAATCATTTGGTATTTCTCCTGATCTTTATACTCTTACCATTTTGATTAACTGCTTCTGCCATTTAAACCGTCTAGATTTTGGGTTCTCTGTCTTAGCAACAATTTTCAAACTTGGTTATCAACCAAACCATATAACTCTGAACACTCTTGTCAAAGGGCTCTGTCTTCAAGGTAACATTGCTGGAGCTGTGAGGTTGGTAGAAGAAATGGCGAAGAATGGGCATGAACTGGATGCAATTTCTTGTGGAAAAATACTACATGCTCTGTGTAAGATTGGTAAGGCTGATATGGCTATTGGATTGCTTAGGAAGATGGAAGAGGGGAAGTTTAAAGCTAATGTGGTGCACTATACCACAATCATTGACAATCTATGTAAGGACAAATTGCTAACTGAAGCTTTGAACCTTTTATCTGAAATGAGGAGTAAAGACATTCAACCAAACATTATCACTTACGCGTGCTTATTTCAAGGCCTATGCAATTTTGGCCCGTGGAGGGAGGCTACTACTTTGTTGAGTGAGATGGTGCAAAGGAAGGTCATGCCAAACGTGCATACCTTCAACATATTGGTGGACACACTTTGCAAAAAAGGGAAGCTGACAGAGGCAAAAAAAGTTTTTGATGTGATGATTCAAAGAGGCATTGAGCCTGACACTGTCACTTACGGTTCTTTGATTGACGGATACTGTTTGCAAAACCAAATGGATGATGCAATCAAAGCATTTAATGTGATGGTTGAGAGGGGTTGTTCACCTAATGTGTATAGCTATAGCATATTGATCAATGGATATTGCAAGAATAAAAGAATTGATGAAGCAAGGAGTTTGTTTCACGAAATGTCCAACAAAGGAGTGGCTCCCAATGTTGTGACTTACACCATAATGCTCAAAGGGCTTTGCAAAGAGGGACTAATTGATGAAGCAAGTGAGCTGCTTGAGAAAATGGATGGAAATAGTTGTTCACCTAATGATCATACATATAACACAATCATACAAGGGTTATTGTAACACAGTGAGACATCAAAGGCAATAAAATATCTCAAAATAATGGTTGACAAGGGTTTTTCAGCAAATGCAACGGTTGCAACCATGTTGGTTAACTTGCTGTCATCTAATCAAGTAGATAAGAACATTCAAGAATTGCTTCACAAGTTTGTGAAGGGGTTTTAGTTTCTCAAGATCAAGGACAAGTTTCATATTTTTACCCATCACATGTCATCTATAAGTGATATGTATTTGTTTAGCGTAAATTTTATATTGGTTATAAGATGATCTTTCTCATCATTTATATGCGCAAGATTGATAATTTTCATCATTTATATGCTCAAGACTGATTGTTCTTTTAATTGATCTATCTTTTGTTGAAATTTTATTGTGTACTCGTGCTGTTGCTTTCGATCTATTTTCATGGATAGTTATTTCAAAATTTTCCTAATGTATAATGTGAAAAATGGTTGTTCTAATGTTTGGCCTTCTTTGTGGTCATACATCCATTAGCTAGTGCAAAATAAACGTTCCCTCCAATAAACGTAAGTGCTGGAGTTGCGTGTTGAATGTTATAATAAAAATTTATATTATGCTTAAATTTAAGTTGTAGTGAATACCTTACTTCTATTTCTATGCTGAATTTGTCTTAGTTTTGCATGCTTTCCTGAACTGCATTGACACTAGACTTGGGAGTTGACTAGTGGTAGATCATATTTACTAAATTTAGTTTGTTATTTTGTGGAACGAATGAGACAATTGTAATTATTTAAGGAATACTTGTTGCTTAGTTATTTGTGCAATCCATTTGTTTATGGCTTTTTTTGCCCAAAATTCTTCATTTATGAATTCTATTTGTGTTTTTCAGTATTTTGTTCCAGACTTGGGGTTTCTCATAAATGTGTTTTCTTATTTACTTATAAAAGAAAATAATTTTTCTTATGTAGATGATTTATTTGGTGCTTAATTTGCTTGTGATTCTTTCTTTTTGGTTTCTGGGTTATGTAGAATTGGTGGTATAGATTTAAGGGTTTTGGTTTTTTTTTTTTTTGAAGTTTATAAGGGTATCTTAATTATGATATAGAAAATTGTTCTGATTTTTTATTTGATTCATGATTGAATGCAATGTCAGATTACCCATCATCTAAGTCACATTTTTGTAGTTTTAATGCCTAGTTTTTTTAGAGGAACCTATTTCGATGTCCTTTGGCAATTATGTGTTCAAAGAATTTTTATTTTTATTCTCCAAAAAAAGGGGAAAAAGAAGCATCATTGAGGACCTGTGATCCCTCAACCCATCCGAAGATATCTCTTCCAGATCAGATTTTCTGCCCAGCTTCAAGTCCTACATAAGTCCTTTTTTCTTCTGCCTTACCAAGGTATTGGAACCAACCAGCTGCTACCTTCTTTTCTTTTTGGCTCCAGCTCAAATGAATTTCTTGAAAATTCCTTCGAATCCCAGTCCATAGCAAGTAAGCCTCTTTCACTACTTAGCAAAAAAAAAATCACAGTATGAAAGAAAAGTGAATGCTTCAAGCAGAATTAAAATGAAAGAATCAATGGTATTTTTTTTCTTTTGGTTAAATCTTATTTATATGGAGCTTTGTTACTTTTAAAACTTGATTAGTTTCCCCATTAAGGCAGTTCAAATGTGCAAAACTATTTTTTGGTTTTAAAAAAATCTTCTTTAAGAGTAAAAGCTGCTGGAGTGTGTACATGTATTGGAAGGATATTGTAATGGAGTTGCTTCTGTTGGTGTCATCAAATAAAAAGGTATAATATATAGGGATTGATCATCTCTTAAAATGATTCTTTCTTACCAAAAACTCCTATATTAAATGTTGTACCAAGTTGAACCTCTCTGGCCTCATTTTTTTCTATAAAATTCTAGTTGCTGCAGTGATGTAGTAATAACATTATACTCTCTTCTTTTTTCATCCTACTTGGTGTCTGAGGTGGCATGCACTATTTCTTTGTTCGTTGATGCTTTTTTCCAGTGGTCAATGTTTCAGAGGTCACTTCCTTGTGCTATTAATTTTTATGTTGTTCTATATTTGTACAGGTAAGGTGCTAAAGTGTTACTGTGATTGCTGCATCAAAATATCACACTGTGAGGCTGTAGAAGGCAATTGGAAAAGGGTGAAAAAGAAAAAGAAAAACTACATTTGGTAGTTAGATTAATTTCCTGACTAATTTATAGTCAACCTTTGTGGAGACATTTTACTCAAGGTGGAGAAATTACTACCAAAACACGCCTTTCATGATTGATAGCAATGACCATGAAAATGGTTTGAGGCCAGGCATAATCTGCGCCGGATGTTGGGTTCTGGTACTACATATGACCTCCATAGGTAACTATTTATTGTTCCCCCCCCTTTTTTTTATTAGGTGTTTTTCTGTTAGTTTTCATATTATCTAAGAAGTGGAAGTGTGGAACACGATAATTCTGTAATTATCATTACGAATTTTTATATTACTACTATAAAAATTGCTCAACATCATTTTAGTGT
Source organism: Castanea sativa (assembly GCF_040712315.1). Lineage (NCBI taxonomy): Eukaryota > Viridiplantae > Streptophyta > Magnoliopsida > Fagales > Fagaceae > Castanea > Castanea sativa. The sequence continues at coordinate 44,130,184 of NC_134023.1, read as the reverse complement.
GGTTATCTGAGTTTAAAATTAGTAAACAGGTTGCAATTCCACCGAAACACAGTTTGTATAGGTGCAACATCTTGGCAAGGTAATTCATAGACAGTGCAAGTTGTAAATTTTTTATTTAACAAAGCTTGATAGCTTCTAATGTATAAATCTCATACAAACATAGGTTTAACTTGTTCAATTACAATAGATCTTACAAAAACAGAACAAATTTTCATAGCATCATTGATTACTTAAATGGTCGGCACATTAGTTACAAGAGGGCTTGTTGACTGTGTACAACATCTCCATCCTCCATGGGAACAATAAAAAATTTACCTACAATGAAGGTTTAACCGTGCTATAAAATATGCAAACAAGGAAGCAAAAACAAGGGGGAAGGCAATGAGAACAATCGCCACAAGAGGTAATTGATCATGGTGAAACCCAAAGTAATCTTTTAAGAAGGCCACAACAGTTTTGGTTTCTCCAAATACCATGATGTCCTTATTTATATCTCCATATTGTGAAGTAAGCAATCCATTTAGCGACCAAGATGTAGGAGTCAGATAATACAACCAAATCCACCATTTCGGAATTTGCTGCAAGAGTAGTACAACATAATTGGTTCAACTATATATTCATAAGTTTTCACAATCACACACACTATGGCCTCAATAGAGACAAGAGTTTGGCAACCTTACCGGTTCAGGAATCAAAAATCCAGCAAAAAGGTTGAATGCTGTGTAGAATTCAGAGGACAAAATTGTAGCTACCATGTAGTTTGGTGTGAATAAAACAAGTAGCATTCCAAGATAATTGTAATACAGCAAGGAACAAAATTTGACATAGAAGTACTAGGAAACCTTATAAGCTGACCCATAATATCCAATCATTGGATGTATGATCATCATGAATATGACAGTTTCAACGAAGAGATAGGGAACTTCCACTATCATCTACAAATTAGTATCCATCAATTTATAAGCTGAAAAAAAGAAAAAAGAAAAAAAAAAAGTAGCACTACCAGTATCTTAACTCTCTCTCTCTCTCTCTCCTTCCTTTTTTGGATCAATGGTGATAGTATACTACACAAGTGGCATTAACCAGTAGAACATATATAGCAAAGAGGTCATAAATTTCTCATGAACATGTTTGTTAAACAGCCCCATATTCCACTGGGTATTCATGTTGTCACTGTCAAAGATCTAGCAAGATTCACCATACATAAAATTGACTTCATTTTAGTTTACAAATAATATCTTGAAATCAAATCTACACTAAATTCAATCAGTTTCAAAGAAAATTATACCTGTGCAAGTGAACAAGCCCATGAAGAGTACATCGCTGCAAATTTTTCCCGACACATAACAGTTCGCTCTGTAGCAACATATGGTAGGACTTTTGAGTAGTTACTTATGCCCAAGAAGATCACAGCTGAGTACATTGCCCCAAATATATTGAACACATTCTGCTGGTTATTTCTGTAAGTAAAATAATTGTCAAGTCTTTTATCATGTAATCTATCTTAAGCAAAGTGAAGATCTACAATTGTAAGAATCACGTTTAACATACATCATAGGTGGCACTCTCATTGTAGTTTCACACTACAAATTCGATTTGCCCAAGGTCACCATTACTAGTAGTTATCTTATGCTGTAAACATTTTTCTAAAGAGAGTGGAAAACTTAAACATATTAAAACTTACATTTTTTTTCCTTGGTTCCAAGATAGTACCCCAAAAATTAAGTGCAAATACGATACGCATCAAGTTGTATGCAGGACTCCTCCAATAAGCCAAATGCTATTTCCATAGGCAAGATTTGAATTGTCCCCAACCATTTTATGAAAAGAGGGTAGGAAAATACAGATCTCTTGAACCAAGAGGTGGACTACTCAACTGCCTTACAAGCTCCTTGTTTTTTCTGCAAATGGGATAATAGTAGGAGTTACATTCAAAGTTTTAAAAATGCCAATACATGTCAATTGTAGATCATTCATCTTAAGGACACTATTTTACTCCACACTGACACAATAGATGGCTTTAAGAGAGATTAACACAATCTTGATACCTTCTAACCTACATCCAGACACATACACATAAACACAGAGAGAGAGAGAGAGAGAGAGAGACCTTTCTAAGCTCCGTTAAAATTGAATGCTAATTGAGTGAATGAATAAGTTGAGTTTGAAATGCTCAACATGGCCAAAGTAGAAGGTTGTAAAACAAATAAAGATTTTTTAATGATATCTCACACACATTGATTGGCTCAAAATAAGCAAACCAAGGCAAAGTTTCTACTTGGAATTCAGCAAAAAGCTTGTTAGGAATAGTTTACGCTAAATTAATCTGCAATCTGGTCATCATATGGCTACAACTCTGACATATAAAAACCACCATAAAAAAGATTTTAGAAAGAGAGATATCTGTGTGGTACAAATACAACATGTCTGTTCTAAACCCTGATCTGTCTCACAACAGATTGTTATATTTTCTATTTTATGCCATATACTTTTAGATCCCAATAATTGAGTTTGTTCCCATTGAGGTCGCATAAGGAAGGAAAAATATAATACTGGGCCACCCAATGCTTTTCAGAACAAATGCCAAGCAAATTGTTGGCTTCTTTTGATCTTATTGTTTGATATTAGGAATAAGTATGATAGAATTCAACATCATCAAAGTTACTTTTGAAATAGAAACACTTTATTTGACATTATGTGACATCAAAACCAATGACAATCATAATTGAACTCAGCAATTCACTCATATAAAGCAGATTCCCTGTACTTCAGAGCAAAATCTATGCCAAGTTTTGCTTCTGCAAATTTAGAAGTGACATCTAATCTTTGGAACTCCAGGAATATCTGTCAGAATATAAGTTGAGTAACAAGAAGATTTATCCACTTAACTAGTTGAAGAAAGTAGTATTTCTAAAAGAAGATGAAAGAGGAAAATGCAGAGGATAAATATATTGTTACATGAAACAGACCTCAAAATATTCTATAATGCTACTTGAATGCTCTCCTAGTTGTCCAGAGTAAATCAAGTGTCCACCAGTTTTTAGAAGAATTAACTGCAAAAGCAAGAGAAGCATGGGATAAGTAACTCTTCAAGATACAATACTATCCAACACTAGGTCTCATATTCTCTTTTTGGGTAGCAGGTTGGAATGGAGCTTATATAATTATAATTTGGTTGCTCCACAATGGAGTGCATTATTTTCTCCATTGTAGCCAAAAGTAAAACCTCTTAGGCCTTTATTTAGCTCTCCAGTACTTATGCATTTATTCCTAAGATCAATAGCACTCCTAGAAGCAATGGAGCACCTCTTCTTGTTTTCAAAAGTAAATTCTATTTACAATTTTAATTTTAAAATGTTCAAAAAATAGTATTTTTTTTTTACCTCATCAAATTCTTCAAATATGTCAATACTTGGTTGGTGGATGGTACAAACAATTGTTCTTCCTGTAACAGCTGCATTCTTCATAGCTTGCATGACAATTGCAGCTGCTCTTGCATCCAATACAGTTGTTGGTTCATCCATGAAGATAATAGAGGGGTTTGCAACAAGCTTCACAGCTATTGTGAGCCGCTTGCACTGCTCATTTGATAGACCAGTAATGCCAGGTAAGCCTACTAAAGCATCCTTTATTCCATCAAGCTCAATGGTCTCCAGGACTTCATTTACAAATTCCTGCATGACATGGCACAGCAAATCTGACAAATTATTATCTCAATGATGAATATAAAACCAAATCTTTGACTGATGTCAGTGCCTAGAGAACTTACAGCTTTATTTTTTGCGTTTATCTGAGGAGACAATCGTAGCCAAGCAGAAAATATCACTGATTCTTCAACTGTGATCTGAGGAGAATGTATATCTGTTTATTCACAATAACCTGACACCCTAGCAAATGTTTCTTGGACCTTGGGATACCCTCCAATCTTTATTTGCCCTTCAATATAGCCACTGGTCTTTCTTCCTGCTAGGACATCCAGAAGAGTGGTTTTCTGGATAAAAGAGGAGCAATAATTACTTCACTGCAAGGACGTCGAGGAAATTAAGAAATACTTATGACATCCAAATGCTAGGTGAACAATGCTTAATAGACAGCTAAATTTAAAAGTGTAGATGTAATATTCTAAGAAATGCAGAACCATTATCTTTTGCCAACTGAGAAGATGAGGGAGCCAAAGAAGACAAAGGCAGAACTCATGTAATTTTTCAATTCACTATTATAGTGGAAAGAGCAAATGACAAAAAGGATAATATTAGATATTGCATGGCCCAAGGCATCACTTGGTGACCATGTCATCAAATTGTGCCTACATTGTTTCACACTTTAGAGTGACACAGCAGCAACCTATTAAGGATTATTCAAAAAAATACCAAGAATTAAATACACAACAGAAATTAGACAATGGAATAAGAGGAAATGGTGATTTTCATAACTGTTCTATCTAAATAGTTAAGTAGATGCCAAGAGAAAGCGATTGTGCCCAAGATCCAAGTTGTTTTCTCCCTTTTGTGCATAACACACTACCATCCAACACCTGACGTGGGTCATCAAACATAAGTTTTAGTATCTCAAACTGATGAAGTCATCCTCTAATCCCAAACACTCTTTGCCTCGAGCTGCCATTAATATTAGTTTCAATGCTTTAGAAATATGGTGGTCTTATAGAGAATGAGTCAGGCAAACAAACATAATAAAGTACCAAAAAAAATATGAATATATATATATATATATATATATATATATATATATATATATATATATATATATATATATATATATAAAGAACCCATAATTGAATGAGTTGAACTGAAGGGTTGCAACGGAATTTGAAGGAGTGTTAGAACGGCAGTAGCAGTTGACAGGGGCGATGAAAAGCCTAAATTGAAGGAAATGGAAAGGGAAGATAATACTCATTGGGCATTCATTCTTTCATTTTCATTTATATGAACATTGAATGGGACATAGATTTCCGAATATTTAAATAATAACCCAAAACACATGTCATGATTTTTGTATGTAGAAAGACAAATTTAAAGGAAGGTAGAAATAGACCTTTGATAGAGTTCTGAGGTGCCCCGTTCTTGTCCCCTAGAGACAAATAGAAAAACAAAAGAATACAATTGTACATCCCAAACAACAATCAGAATAGAAAAGGCAATACAAATCAAACAGTTGGCGTGCAACACTCAACCCAATTTGGAATATTAGTCAACCTAGAAAGTTAACATTGACCCCCAAACCAATAGATATGAAAATTTAAAGAAAAAAAAAATGATACCAAAATCAAAAGGAATTAATAAACAAATTATCCAAAAAAAAAAAAAAACCAAATACAATTCAGAGAATGAAATTGAAATAAGAAGAAGAAGAAGAAGAAAAGAAAAACTTCACATAGGATGACAACCAAACAACGTTTTAGCAAAAGAAAATTCCTTGTTTCTTAGCAATCCCTTTACCCAAACACATTAATTGACAAATTCTAACCCAAAATATAAATCTTCTTGACCTTTCAGTTTCAGTCGAATCTCCATTGTGCCGCAAACTTTTTTTTCCTCCTTCCCTTTCTCTGCATCGCAGTATCGCTAGGTTTTTTTTAGTTGCAACGCTTTTTTTTAATTTTATTTTAACCATTTTCTTCATGTGTGCTTGTGGTTCCGGTGGCCCAAGTCTGGCGAGGGAACAGACAATGGCCGGCCTTAGATATTTCTTCTCTCTCTTGGCACCTACGAACTCTGCTTGGTTCCTCTATCTTCGTATCTCTTAATCAAAACCAAATCTGACCCAAAATACCAATCTAAATCATAATTAACACCCAATTGATTCTCCAAATAAAAATCCAAAACCCTAAATTTTTAAATTTAAAACAGAATTTTACCAGTAGCGATTCTGATAGTTGGGTAGCGAGTGGAGGCTTGCGGTGATGGCTGAATATCTGGGTGGCGCCCTTTTCTCTTTCTCTATCTCTCTTTCTCCTTTCTCCGTGTAGCAATCTTTTTTTTTTTTAAGCGGATAGTTTCCTTTTATACCAAGGGGCTCTCAAACAGTGTTTTTACGTAGTGAAACCAAGGGGCTCTCAAACAGTGTTTTTACGTAGTGAAACGTTATAATTTATGTCTTTTAAATGGTGTTGTAGTGTTACCAAATAAGGTAATTTATGGCTTTTTAACTTATGCGTGGCTGAATTTTAGATGGACATTTTTTTTATATGGCAGTACCTTCTTAATTGCAGGAATCAACTTTCTCTCAGCTTCTGCTATTATTGAAGGTGGGTTTGTGCATTGAGATTAGAGTTTGGGATATTCTCTGCAAATTTGAAATTTATCATTGAGAATGAATTGTGAGTTCAGTGAATTTAGGTCTAATTTAAAAGTGTTCTTAGTCTTAGGTTCTGTCCAAATAGGAAAGATTTATACCAAACAACAGCAGTGGCTGCCACTATTGCATAAGATTGGCTTACAAAACTAAGGGGGTCATTTCTCCTTTGGATCAGCATTCCCCCAATGGTTTGAGAGGATCACATAAGCACTTGGTGTATACTTTCTCACAGCATCATACCCGGATTTATAATAGTTTTTAAGGTTGTCTAGAGTGATTCCTGGTGCATGATGTTCGTTCATTAACTCAATTGCTGCAATACTTGGATTGTTGGCATTACTACACACACAAAAAAAGAGTCTAATTTAGGATTTAAGGAACATTCAAAAATCATCAGTTGCTCTAATTACATTTGGGTCTTAAAAAAAACAATTTTATCATTTTAAGCCTTGGTAATGTATTGAATTTGGGTTGTGAGTTTTGTATTGTAGTTGTTTTTATGGGTTAGTTGAATGGTGGGTTAGCATGCAAAGCCAAAATTAGCACCATTAAATAGGGACAATGTGCCATTACAGATCTTTAGAATAATATATAGTTCATGGCTGTGGGAATTTACTTTTTGAACTTAGTATTTTATAAATCTTGGGGTGTTGAAGCTTTATTTCATCATAGTTTGCCACAAATCCATTGGTTTTGTATGTATGACCTATTACCTATCCCTTTAAAAGAAAATGTCTGTGAGAGGGTGTTTTTGGCCCCTGTTTGATACTTTCTCAATGGGTATCATGATTCATGACAAAGTTATTATAATCTGCCCATCCATTTTAAGAGAGACTCATGGCCATCATCTATCTCTGAAATATGATCCTTCATTACACTAACTAGATTCATTTATAGACTTATAGTAACCCTATTCTCCACTGGAGAAAACAAGGAATTAAAATGTTAGAAATTGAAGCAGTAGCACCCTGTTTCAGCATTAGAGTCTCATTTGCAGGTGATATATGTCCTGGAGTTTTGTGAAATCTACTTTGATCTTTTGGCAGTTTTTGGAGTTAAAGTGTTGTGATTAGGATTTAGGGCTATTTTAAAATTGTTTTTCTACTTTGAACATAAAAAAAATAAATAAATAAATAATTATTTTTCATTTCCCTTATCCTTCTGCCATTTATTATATATCAAATTTGTATCTTGGGCTAGCTTTTCCCTTTCCATAATTGCGTGAAAGGGCTCTTAATTGGTTTTAGAGAACAACTATCCCTTTGTTTGTAAGTTTACTTCAGTTGTGACTAATTGTTAATCTTCTCTTCTTACTGGGGCATCTCGATCACTTAGGCATGCAGGTTTGCAATTTTGCAAGTCTCTCAGGTAACGGTGGTATGTAATAATACTCATGATTTGATAATTGTTGAATTTCATGTATATTTGGAAAGATCAATGCATGTTTTTGTTTGAAGAACTTTGAGGAGTAGTTTTCTTTTTTCTCTGTCTTTGCTCACAATTAAGTGTTATCCAATCAAGATTGCCCCCATTTAATTAGTGTGGAAAATTTAGAATAGCTGCGATTGCTTGTGTTATTACTTGAACCTAAGTTATTGTGTTGAGTGGTTAACTCCTTTCCAAATATACGAAATGTTTTAATATCATAAAGCAGCTCAGCAAAGTGCTTGGCCACCTGCTGTAAATTTTACATTTTATGAGTGATAACCTAGTGACCAGATACACCATGTCCCTGTCAGGTTGGATATAAGATGTTATCACTTATCATTGTTATAAAATATGGGAAAAGCAAGAACAAAGTAGCAGCAGTTATAGAAGAGAATGGTATAGAGTTGTGCTTTTAATTCTTGGTCACAAGTTTAGAAGCCCGCTTACATGCAATTAAGATGTTTTGGTAGTTATTGGCAGGTCACATTGTGTTATAGATGACCTGGCAAATTAGGCATGTGCTCAACGTATTATAGAGAGTAAATGTGATAGATTAGGAGTTAATCAGTTTCAGTTGCAGCTTAGTTATTGTTATTTCCTTTTATGCATGTTTTGATCTCATGCTGGGTTAAAATTATAGGAAAAATTAATTGTGTTAAGTTCTTAAAATTTTCTATTGCATATGACTAATTGTTAACAATGTTCTATTCAGTTTTTATTTATTTTAAATTAGTTCTAGGACATATTTTGTTTGATGTTTTTGAAATGATTTCAAATTGTAGAGTGAGTATTTGTGGTGTAAATTCGAAATTATTTTCTAGGATGTTTAAACTCTCAGTGTGATTCTATTTTTGAAAAATTATCTCCTCAAACTAATTTTCAAACAGAATAATAACGGAAAACATCATCTTTTAAAATAGTATTTCTCACAATCAAAAATTTGGGTAAAGCCTTTTTGGCCTTTTGACACTTTAGTAAATAGTAGTAAATCTAGGTGAAATATATTAAGTGGTTGTAATATTATTTACTTGAATGGTTTCAGATAAATGCCTTTCACATATTTATATGTTTAATATTCAATTGCAAAAGAAAATCATATAATAACATTATTGCAGAATATGCTATTACTTTACAATTAGATTCAAAATTTAGTAATGAAAAGTGAAAAAAAAAAATCATTAATAGATATTGATGAAGATCGTTAAAAAAAAAAAACTGTTAATGTGATTCAGTTAGTGAAGAAATTTTTTTTATAGGGATTTTAAAAAAAGAAAATTTCATGCCCTGTCATGGTTTCTATTATGAATATTAAATGAAGAAGAAGAGCATCAACTTTACTAAAATGTTATAGTACTGATACGCATTACTAAATTATATGCATATAAAAATGGACTTAGTAGTTTGCTATTGAAGAAACAAATTACATAGTCTTTTTTCAGTTTATGTAATGTCTTTAACTTCTCATTCCCAACTATTTAATGCTACAAAGGGCTCTCTCACTGATAAGACCATTTATTATACTTCAACATGAGTTACTGAATTAATTTGAAAGGTCAGAATTGCTTCATTTATCTTATGTTGCATTTATTTTTAAATGAATTTCTATTTCATTTGTTACTGCCTGATTACTGAACAAATAAACAGATAATAGAGTCAGTATTTGGCTGTCTTCACACTAACGTCAAGCCTCTTGCCACTATCATGCCAAAACCACTACCAGTAATTTTTTCTCTTCGCTTTTAAGTTTGACCATTAAATAAGATTAGAATTTGATATTTGTTTGGGTAGTTTCAATTTAGGTCTTTAAGTTATGTTTTTCTCTGAGCTTTTAGTTTGTGCATTAAATATGATCAAGTTTTTTTTATATTTGTTTGGATTGGTTTCACTTTAGGTCTTTAGGTTATATTTGGTTTTGATTAAGGTATTTGAGTAAAAGTGATTTTAGTTTAGTTATTTGTGTTAATTTTTTCGTATTTATCTATCTATGGTGGCTGGGTTAAAACAGAGGAGTGGATTTAAAGAACTTAAGTGAGTCTTAGTCTCTTTCGGGCACTTTGAATATTGAAATAGAGCAGGAGATTGTTCTAGACAAAGTTATAAGCAATACAAATCAAGTGGGAATGAAAAAGTAAATTAGGAATTTCCCCTTAATCTATATAAGTAGTAATGTGAATCTCTGTGGAGCGAAGGCTTTTCAATTCTTTAATTTTTAATTCTGTTGAAGAATGAAAGAATAGGATGATAAATTCAAAGAATGGGTATGGGTCATATTCACTGAAATTTCTTTTAGAATCATTTGGGCATTATTTATGATTTAGATTTGGGTATTTTGGTTTATTAGTTATGATTTAGGTTTTTTGGGTTAGGAATGGTTTTGTTTAATTAGTTTAAATAGATGGATTAGATTTAGTTTTGATTAAGGGATTTTGGTTAGAAGTATTGTTTAGGTTAGCTGGCTTGACATAAATTGGTTTTAGGTATCTAGAACGGATTTTGCATATTTGGGCCACTTTGATTTTGAATTTTCCTTCTCATTCAGAGTAAGACGAAGATTTGCTCCATCACTCAAAAGGCAAATCTTTAATAATCAAAACCACACCAAAGTTTTATTTTAAAATTTTATTCTTTTGGGTCTGCTGTTTTTGAAAGGTCCCTTTTTAAAATCCCTTTTGGCCTGAGTATTTTTGGCCAGATTGGCTTTAATTCAGGTTTGATTTTAGATTTGGGTTTATATACTAAGGTATTTGGTTTAGAATTGGTTTGGTTTTGCATATTTGTGTTAGGTTTGATGTTGTTTTGAGCATTTGGGTAATCGAGGTTCGATTTTCTAGAAAAGATGATTGTTAAGGAGGCTTACATGCAGATAATTCACTGTAAAATCTACAAATTTTGTTTTCAAATCAATGTAATTGTTACTATTGTTTGTTTGCTTTCTCATGATTTTTTTGTTCTTTTAAGGGTAACTAGAGTTCTCTCATATGTCATCTTGATCTATTAAGGACTTATATAGGATGCCAATAGAATAAATTAATTGTTTTATGGCAGATGCTACATATAGATTTTAAATATGTACAATTTCCCATGTCATCTTCAATTTGCTTATGTTATATGTAATTCCTTTACACACGTTCTCTGTTGTAAAAAATTATTTTCCCCTTTTAATGTTGAATTGGATCTTTTATAGAGAAGAAACTCTACTCTTAAAATTTGATTGAAAATATGAAATATTTTAATAGTAAACTTAAGTCTTAACCTCCGTAATACATATATAAATTCCATATAAACATTTCTATGGTTTAGTAGGAGTTGTGAAATTGAATTAACCATCTATTGAATGAATAGAATATGGAGAATATGTGTCTAAAATTAATGAGGTTAAGAAAATTTATGTCCTTAGGTGGCTTAAACAAAACATAGATTATGATCAAACTTTGTGGTTTATATGAATTTATGATTTTTTATTATTATTATAGTTTCTTATCAAGCTTCTAAGATACATTTACTTTGTGCAGTATATATATGTTGGGGTTAAACGGAATCTACAAAGGTCTATATTTATTCCTCACAAAAGGGACATGATAGGTGGAAAATAAAAAAGGGAAACGATATTTGACTGATTGGAAGGGAGCAGGAACAAAAAGAACATCTGCCTATGGTGTTTGTAATTAGATTTGTAAATGGAGATATGCATTGGGTGTTTAGTATGTGGTAAAAGTGTATTTAAATATTATTAAAAAAAAATCTTTTCTAATAAATGTAAAGAAAAGGTTCCCGAACATAGTGCAGATTTAAAAGCTAGTTAATTTAATTGGTAAAGATTTTTGTCATCAAATGAAAAGCCTTGGATTGATTCTGTTTACCCAAAAAGAAACTTATTAGTGCCATTATTTGATGTTATAGAGTGCTCATCATGAAGCGGACACTATAAATTCAAGTCATATTGCATTTATATATATTTTTTAAATCTATAATACAGAGAAATCAACTTATCTATTAAAAAAATGAAAAATTGATATGACAACTAATATAATTGAAGCCCTATTAACTATGTAGTAAATAAATTTCTTAATTATTTTTTTGTGAAAAATACACTGAAGCAAAATGTCTGCACTTCCTTTAGAACCAAGTATTCTCAAAAGAAACTCTCAAAAAAAAAAGTATTCTCAAAAGAAAAAATAGTGGGTTAATCCCACATTAGAAAATGAGTGTAAGTAAAAGAGGTTTAAAGCCTATGCTGTGTATCCAAGAGTTAGGCCATTTTAGATATACACAACTGTAAATTTCTTTAAAAAAACATTTTTCTCTCTCCCTGTGTGTGTGTTAAAAATACTTAGAGCATTCTCATCAGCTTTTCCATAAAAAATGTCATTTTGACACACCAAAAGTCTACTTTATTATTTTAACACATCATTTTACAATATACCATTTATCAAATATTTTATTCTTCAATCCCATACATTAAAATAATATATACATCACATTAAAATATTATTAAAAAAAAACTTCAAACAGTAATATATACTACACAGCCCACCACCACCACTACCCATAGTAGCCCACCCCTACAACCACCGCAATCCACCACCGCCGACAAACTCACAGCCACCACCGCCGGAATACTTGACAAATTAAAAATCCAAAACCATCAAATTAAAAAAAATGCCGATCAAAACGCCAACCCACAACCCACTGCCGAATCCACCATCAAATCACAACAAAAAAGAAAAGAAAAGAAACCAAGACTTTGTAGATCGGTCTGGCTTGATGCTCTGGCCTGGGTTTCGTCAAAGACCCAGCAAAACCCACCCACTGCCGACCCACCCAAATCCACCTACAACCTAACCCACCCACCACCGATCCACCCATCTGAACCCACCCACCACCGTTGGAACCAAACTCAACCAACACCATCTGAACCCACACATTACCATCCCAACCCACCCATTTGCCTAACCCACCCACCAAATCACAGCCAAAAAAAAAAAAAAAAAAAAAGAAGAAGAAGAAGAAGAAGAAGAAAGGAAGAGGAAGAGTAGTGATGCGTCGGCTTGGTGAGGCTGAGTGGAAGAGTAGTGAGCTTGGTGAGGCTGAGAGGAAAAGATGAAAGGTTGATCAGAGAGGAGAGGATCAAGCATTGAGAAAAAAAGAGAGGAAGAGATCTGACTGAAAGAGATGAGAGATGAGAGAGAAAAGGGAATAAAAAGCTGATTAAAATTATACCATTCCGGACCATAAGCTTCCAAATTGGAGAACGTACTGTTTATCAATGTCAAAATTTTTTGCATTCAGAAAGAGATGTTTTTTGGTGTTTGGTGGGTCAAATGCCAAATATTTGGCATTTGACACACTGATGATAATGCTCTTAGAGCATCAGCATCCCGAAATTCTAATTCTACTCTATTTTACCATCCTAAAAAGTCACTTTATCATGATACCATACAATTTTAAAATACCTCCAGCATCCTAACTTTTATTTTCCTATTCTACTCATTAAAATAACATATCTACACAATAAAATATATTTTTCATTTTTTATTTTTTTCTAATTTTCTCCTCCACCTTCCCTCAACCTCTATCACCGCGCCTCCACTGTCCAGTCACCACCACCACGCCTCCACCATGCCCACCATGGCACCACTGCCCACTACCCACCGGAACAAAAACCCATATTAAAAATAAATAAAAAACCCACGCCGTGACCCACGCCTACCAAAACGCAAAACCCAGACCTCGCCAACCAAGCACGACACAACAACCCACGGTCAAACACAGCAACCCACCTTCTCCGATTCAAACCTTTGTCAAACCCATCGGAGCCATCTCCAGCAAACCCAGCCCGCCAATCCACGCCTATCCAAACCCACCATCAACCAATCCCAACCCACCACCATGCCTAGATCAAACCACGAATCCAACTCAGCTCTGGTGCAAGCCTTGAACTAGAGAGAGAGATGTGAGATGAGAGAAAGAGTGAGGACCGAGAGAAAGAGGGACTTTGCAGGGAGTGGGAGACAGAGTGGGAGTAAGGGAGAGAGGACTGAAGGAGAGAGAGAATTGATGGAATAAAAAACTAATATTTAGCTTTAGAATTGTGCTACAGTGTAATTCTAAAGGTAGAATTGCACTATAGCAGTATTGCTAAAAAAATTGCAATATTTGGGTTTTGCATTCCCTGTTGCTGAGCACTTTGAGGCTTGAAATGACAAATTCACTTTACATTTGGCATTTGCATTCCCCAGTGCTGATGCTCTTAGTATTCTTAAAAGAAAAAATAGTAGGTTAATTCCGCATTGAAAAATGAGTGTGAGTCCAAATATTTAAAAAAATAATTTCTCCTCCTTTTGGCTCGTTGCTCCTCTCTCCTCACTTTTCACTTCTCCACTCTCCGTGTCCAACACTCAAATTTTTTCTCTTTCTCCACCTTGCCTCACTCGCTTATCTCGCCTGCTCAACGCCAACCTTACTGACCTCGCCGATCTCTCTTCTCTCTTTCATTTTTTTTTCTCTCTTTTTGATTTCTTTTTCTTTTTTTCTTCCTCCACTCATCCATTCCACATCTTTTCTCTCTCAAAAATCTCTATCTAAACTCAATCACAATCAAAATACAAACTCAAATCACAATCTTAAAACTAATCAAATCAGAACGATAAAAAAGAAAAAAGTCTAAATCTGACCCATCTGAGAGAGAGAGAGAGAGAGAGAGAGAGAGAGAGAGAGAGAGATAGAAAGAAAGAAAGAAAGAAAGAAAGAAAGAAAGAAAACCCATGTGTGAGAAAGAAAACCCAGCAAATCTGACCCGCTGATCTGTGTGTGAGAGAGAGAGAGAGAGAGAGAGAAAGACAAAGCTGAATAGAGTGAAGATAAGGAAGTATATGTGTGTGGTTAAGAGTAGTATACATGTGTGGAGGAGAAAAAAAGAGACGGAAAAAAAAGGAAAAAAGAAAAGAAAGAAACGTGTATGGATGAAACCAAATAAAGAGATAAGCGCACTAGCAATAGTGGTGTTAAATAGCTATATAGCTATTTTTAGCACCACTAAATATCAAAATGTACTCTGTAATAGTGGAGCCAAAGCTATATTTTTTGGCTCCACAGCTACTTTTGGCTGTGCACTAAAAAAAAAAAAAAATTTATTTTGTGTTCACACTACTTTTGTCTCTATGCTCACTACCTCTCTATATCTCTCCCAATGCCCACTACTTTTGATTGTGGTTGTGTTTTGGTGGTTGAATGAAATATTATTTTATTGTAATGTTTATATTATTTTATTGTGTTAAAATCTAAAATAAAACCACTACTATTGGATTTGAAAAGGTAAAATAAATAAAGTGTCTTTTTGTGGTGCTAAAAAGCTAAAAATTTGGCTCCACTAATGTGGATGCTCTAAAGGGAAAAATAAAATAAAGAATAATAAGAAATTAAAATTAAAAAAAGCTACCACAATATCTTCACAATAAATTTTAAGTGGTAAGTTATTATTAGCTACTATTAGTAAGAAAAAAAAAAATTGATGGTGGCGGTTGCAATGGTGGTGACGGAGATTGTTGTTTATTGTAAAGAATATATTATTTTATTATAATGGATATTTTATTTTATTGTATTCTTTATATTATTTTATTGTAATAAATATTTTATCTTATTGTGTTCTTTATATTATTTTATGTTGTTGAAAGTTAAAATAAAACCACTAATATTGAGTGTTTTGTAAAGTGTAAAAGTACAATAAATAGATTCGTTTTTTGTGGTATCAAATTACTAAATTTATATCTCTATCAAGTGGATGCTCTAATAATGAATTTGAATGCAAAAATCCTGCAATCATTTTGGGATCAACCCAAATGTAGTTGTATAAAGGTAGTTACCGTCCACGTAAACCTGATACCAACGATTTCCCATTCAATTCGTTTCTCACACATATTATGGCCATTAGAGCTCCTCGATTATTCCAGGCACCAGCTTTATGGCTTCCATGTTTGCTTATTTTTGTGTTCTTCATTAAATTTACTTGTGCTTCACAACCAAGGAAACCGAGACTCAGTGTGCTAGGAGGACACAATAAGGACAGAAATGGTGTACATAGACCATCTCTGATTGCATCTGACTCAAACAATGATTATCAAACGTTCTATTATGACCAAACGCTCGATCACTTCAATTATCAGCCCGTAAGCTACACCACTTTCCGGCAAAGATATGTTGTGAATTTTAAGCATTGGCGTGGTGCCCGGGTAGGTGCTCCCATATTTGCATATATGGGAGAGGAGGCTTCCATTGATGATGATGTTGGTCATATAGGATTCATGCCAGAGAATTCTCGCAAGTTTGGTGCTTTGGAGTTGTATATTGAGGTAAGTATAAACATACTTTTAACTGTTTACAGTTAAAACGGATATCTTAACAGTATTGATTTAGAAAATACTCTTAAGAACTTTTTATAATTATGAGCGGAGAAACAGGAGAAAGTCCGTTACCTTTACTACTGCCTCATATCTCAGTTTTCATATCTTAGTTGTCCTAATCGAAAACTTTAACTCATATCTTATATTCAATTCTCTATTTTCTATTAACTCACTCCCCAAATGTGTTTGGCATCAATTTTTGGCTTACTTTTCAATTTAAAGGAGAAACTTTAACTCTGAAGTGTGGAGCCCACTAGTCAGTCACACTTAATACTGCTACTACATCTGTTGTTAAGCACCTACATGAAACTCTTCCACTTCTCTCCACACTCCATAGAAGAAGAAAAAATATATATACAGATGCATTTGTATTCCAATCGATATCTCTTCTCTCCTTTGCAAACCTCAACTATCAAAATGCTACTTTTCTTCCACTTTAAACACCTAATCAGTAATCACAGTAGCAAAGATTATAATCATCAATAGCTCCATAAACACACACAGATGTTAACCAAAGAAAGCCATAAAAATACTAGATCAATCCAAAAAACACCCATAGATATTTAAACAAAGAAACCCATAAAAAATTCCAGACCAAACTACCCATACCAAAGATGAGAGGCCGAGAAAGCTGTGAGGCTAAGAGAGCTGTTGAGAGAACTTGAATGCGAGAGAGCTATGAGAGTTGAGTTAGGCCGAGAGTTCCATTTTGAGGTTCAAGTGGTGTATCCAGGTTGAAGAAGAAAGAAGGAAACATTGGTTGAGAGAGAGATGAAAAGAAAGAAAGCATCTGGAACTTTGAGAGAAAAAGTAAAGTAGAAAGAGAGGAAAAGAACAAAGTGGCCATTGGACCACGAGTGATCTGACTTGATGACACAAGTCATGTGTCACATAATTGCAGATATTTACAAATATGCCGCAAAAACTCCATTTTTATAACTTGAAAATAATAAGAGTTCGTTTAGTTTGATCATGATTCAATTTTCATAACATAATACTCATAACTTATAATTCAAACTCATAATTCATAACTCAAATTTTACTCTATTTTAAAAACTTCAAAATTCTTGTTTGGTCACATAACTCACTTTTTACTACTATAACTCATATTTTAAAAATTAAAAAGACCAAAATTATCATCATCCACAACTCAAATTGTTAAGTTTTGAGTGATGGATACATTACCCAACAATTAAGCCAAACAAGATTTTTTCAGTGAAATTTATGCGTTTTAAAAATTCAATGATGAAAATTAAGTGATGTCACTCAAAATCATAGTGATCCAAAACAACTACGTTAAATCACTATATTCACGGCATATATTTAATGCATTATCATCAGTTGGGACCCACGTGTTTTGAGTTTCTATCTTTACTAGCTTCAATCACAAGATTCACTTGCATTAAATATATGATTCCACAACTGATGATATTTATTTAATTATATAGAAATAATAACATTGTACCTTCAATGACCTTGAAACTTTTTTTCTTTACTGGAACAAATTCACCTATGGCAATCCCATCATGGAACTATATTCTAAAGTTGTGCTTCATAACTAATTTTTCTTGCAGCATCGCTACTACGGAAAATCAATGCCACATGGATTTGCAGGAGATGAATCATTGGAAAATGCTACCATTCGCGGGTACTTTAACTCAGCTCAAGCAATAGCAGATTATGCTGAAGTAATAATAAACTTGAAGAAAAATTTATCAGCCGATTCCTCCCCAGTTATAGTCGTTGGAGGATCCTATGGTGGAAGTAAGTCTTATGAATAGTAGAATTTAAATTAGACTCCATGTATTAATCTCACTTCCTAATGTTTTCCACTTTTTTATAACAGCGCTTGCAGCATGGTTCCGCCTGAAGTATCCTCATATTGCAATGGGGGCATTGGCCTCTTCATCACCCCTTCTTTACTTCGATGGCCTTGTGCCACCTAATTCATATGATGTCGTTGTAACCAAGGACTTTCAGGTAAAAATCAGTAGTTTATACTTTGAACTAGACCTTATATTTTGTGCTAAGAAACTTGTAGTTCAGTGACATAGTCTGGTTCCTTTATGTATATTGCAGGAGGTTAGTTGGAGCTGCTATGATACCATAAAGCGTTCATGGCCTGAGATCGATAGGGTTGCTGCTAAACCCAATGGCCTTTCCGAACTCAGCAAGAAATTCAAAACTTGCAAGTAATAGTACTAAGTTCTTCATTTGTCTTTGTATATCCCATTGCTTTGTTAACCTTAAATTACAATTTATGGTTATTACTTGGGCTATAATTTTGTTTTTCTAAGGAAATTGTTAGTATACATTCATCTTATGTAACTGTATTAATGATTAACTTTCACATAGTTCTCAACTATATTTCTATTTTCTTTGTCCAATAACATTTTTTTTTTACCATTAGGCCAATGAAGGCAGCATCCGAACTAAAAGATTACTTAGAATATATATATTCAGTCGTGGCTCAATATGATACTCCTCCAGACTATCCAGTGACTATTGTCTGCAAAGGTATTGACGAAGGAGCTAATGGAACCGACATTCTTGGCCGAATTTTCTCTGGAGTTGTTGCTTATCATGGGGAAAGTAGAAAGTGTTATGATTTAAATGTTTTCTCTTCAACAGATAAACCGACTTCTTGGGACTGGCAGGTAATGCACATGCATTTAACTAACAATTTTCTTGTTCTAGTTTAATCAAATTTCATTTGCAAACTTATGGAATTCACAGCTTCAACAATTACCAAACTTTATTGTAGTTAAAATCTCTTCTTGGCCTTTGTAGACATGTAGTGATTTGGTCACGCCAATTGGGAGAGGCAACGAAACCATATTTCCTGCATCACCATTTGTTTACCAAGACTATAAGGACTACTGCATGAAGAGTTTTGGAGTCGAACCTAAGCCCCATTGGGCCACAACTTATTTTGGTGGTCAAGTATGGCTATTCTCTCTTTCTATGTGTGTGTCCGTGTAAGTGATTTAAAAATGATGTACATGATTTTTTTTTTTGGTTTCTCAACATAAAATTTCAGCATATAAAAAGGGTACTCCACGAGTCTGGTAGCAACATCATCTTCTCCAATGGCCTCCGTGACCCTTATAGTAGTGGAGGGTAACTTTTCAAAAATATATAATCTAGATTTCTTTTTTGGCAAATTATTTATCCTTTTATTTCATCATATTTGGTATTTAGTAATCTAATATGTGATTATTTCAGGGTGTTGGAAGACATATCAGACAACATACTTGCTGTGTCTACAAAAAAAGGTAATATATAATAAATTATGCAATAAATTTTCTCATACACTGGTTAATATTGTACATTCCTAAAGCATTGCGTCCCTAATTTTATAGGTGATGTCCATGTTAAAGGAAAATTCTTAGGTATTTTTAGAGCACGGATAAATTATGCTCCCTCTTCTTACATTTATGGTAAATCTCACCATGAATTTAATGAGTAGACTGCGCTATGAATGTGAGAGGAAAAAACATCATCCTTCATGCCAGAAAGTATCTAAAGTTACTCTACATTTGAAATGTGAGAGATAATATGCACAATAATGAATGTGATAATTATTAGCCTAATTTATGATCATAACAGATCCACTGAACTTTTGGACCCCAAAAAATTAAAAATTAAAAATAATTATCTTTTTCTGGGCTTTATCGCCAGTACAAGTTTACTAATTTAAAGTTGATTTTTGCAGGGTCTCACTGCCTTGACATATTGGGTACAAGGGCTGACGACCCGGAGTGGTTGACTGCTCAACGAAAAAAAGAAGTCAAGATAATCAGACGGTGGCTTCGCAAGTATTACAATGATTTGCATAGGTTTGCATAGAAGTTCACACAATGTTTTTCATGGATTATAAGGGGTATTTGGCATAATAGTTTGAGATGAAATTTTTGTAATTTTTTGGAATATGTGTGTGTGAAAAAGTGTGTAAAAAAGTGTGTAATGTTGTTTAAAATGTAAAAATATAAGTTTGAAATGCTAAACCAAACATGCTCTAAAGTTTACACCAAAAATCAGATTCTGCTTTTGGTGTGGACAAAAAATCATGTGAGACCTTATTTAGCAATAGCAAGCATGCATGATATTAAAAAAGCTTATAAGTTATAACTATGTCAAATGGGAAACCTTAGTTTATTTATTTGGGGCAACGGGATTTGGGGATGGATGGAGTCAATAAAATTACTCTTGTATCACTATCTCTACGATTCAATTTTTTACGGTTGGTGAACGTTTCATCAACTAGATTTTTAAACAGGTAGAGGATATTCAAATAAGGCAATCATTTGTTACCATTCTGGTCATAGATATACTAATATAGTGAGAAGAATGTTGAGCAATATTAAAATTGAAGCTATCATTTTGTTGCTGTGGGAATAACTTTGATTTGTTGTAGAAGAGGCCGGTCCACCACACATAGAAATGTTGTTGTCATATTATTATTATTTTCTACTTTAAAAAATGGGTAAATTACAAAATTATCTCTTGAGTTATGCCTTATGAGGGAATGAATTTCCGCCCCAAAACTGTAGTGTCGGTTTAGTTGGGAGGATGAAAAAAACATGAAAAGACATTTTCCACCAACATAAACTATATGAGAAATGATACTTTCTTACCTTAAGGTTCGAGGGAAATCAATGCATTAGTCTTTCCACTTATAAAGGTTTGAGGGAAATCAACGCATTAGTCTTTCCACTAACAATAGTTATATTATATTCCAAATTTTGAAAAGTAGGTAAAATGTGTATGTAGTTCTTAAAGAATTGTAGAGCGAAAAAAAGAACTATAAAAAATAGTTGGGTCTACGAACCACAACCCAGAATAATACTAAGTTGAATATTATATGGTGGAATTTAGATTTCTTACCAGAATGTTAAGTGAAATTTCAACAACATATTTAATGAAGTTTTGTGATGTCTACTTTCCAAATATGTCCACTTTATGAATCCAACTTTCATATTAAGCAAGTTTGATGCTTTGGAAATTAGGGTGATACACAACTTGTTTCGAAAAATCCGTCTTTGATATTATGATAATTTTTTTTTAAAAGAATTTTAACAATTAGAACTTACTAAATTGAAATTAGCAATGACACCTTCAAAGAAATCCTTCATGACATTTTGTTTGAAAAATAGAAAAGATAAGAGAAAAATATTGCAAGAAGGTGACAAAGTCAATGTGCAAATTATAATAGATAACAAATACTTTGAATACAAAAAAGAACAAAATTTATTTACAAAATTGGTTGTATTTTAAGGATATAACCTTACTCAATAAAATATAACTATTGAATTGTTTGTTCTTTTACGCTCTTAGTACACATGCAAAATTTGGTGTCAATCAGATATTATTTACTATATAACCTATAAAGTTATATTTTATGCATAATTTTAAATTACAAAAACTTATAATTTAAACAAATTATTGATGACATAGTTTTTAACATTTAATTTTATAGAAATTTTGTAAGCATGGAGGATATAAGAATTAAGAAGAAGATGTAATCCAATGGTGGATTTGTCAAAATTCACATCCAATAAAAAAATATTGAGTTATATTGTAGCTAAATTTTGTCCTCAAATAAGTTTTGCAATAATTTTGGGATCAACATAAATTTAGTTGTAAAAAAGTAGTTCTTTTTCACAAATATATATGACACCGAGTTTCCCATTCAAGAAATGCGTGCAGTTCTCCTAGATATCAAGGCCGTTAGAGCTCCAAGATCATTCCAAGCAGCATTTTGGCTTCCATGTTTGTTTATTCTCTTGCTCTTCGTTATGTTCACTTGTGCTTCATCACGAAGGAGACCGAAGCTCAGTGCACTATGAGGATACAATAAGCCAAAAAATAGTGTATACAGCCTGTAACGGCCCATGTTTAAAAAGAAAACAGTAAGGTCAGCTTTTTTTTTTTTGGATCCCACATGCCCCCTACCCCCCACCCCCTATCCCCACCACACATTTCACACACTCCCTCACTCCCTTTGGCAGGCCATCACTCCTCCTTATCTTCTTTTTCTTTTTCTTTTTCTCTCAACACAACACAAACACTTCTCTCACACTCTCTTGTCCTCTCCCACGGGTGTACCTCCTTCCTCACCATCTCCACTATCATTTTTCTGGTAAGATCACCGAAAAATCTTTAAGGACCTCTAAGCACCTTCACATATTTTATTTGAGGTAAAAGTTTCTAATCTTTTGGTGAGTTTACATGTTTTTGCTTGAGGTTATTTTCTTCTAAGCTTGGATAATGATACCCATATGATTTTTGAGCTTTGAAAGTAATATTCATGTGTTTGTATGTATGGGTTTTGTATTTGTGAAATTATTTGATGAGTGGATTTATAATTTTTACAATGGTGGTTATCTAAGTGGGGAGATTTGGCTTTATAATGTGAAATAAATGGTAAATATAACTTTTATTAATTATTTGGAGCTAGTTACAGATTCAAATTGTTTGTCTTGGGAGATATTATGATTTTCGGTGTCATGGGTCTCTTGTTGATGTGGTGTAAATATTGTGGAAACTATTTATAAATTGTTGAGGTTTTGATATTAGAGACAATATCTTGAATGATTCATGAGTATAATGGGAGTCTATGCCTTGCAAAATAATTGGTTGAGAAACTTTGGAAGTGGAAAATATTATTTGTGATGCTAAATACTAAGCTTGCCTAATTTTGTGCTTATTTGTCAGTTCCTAATTTGTAACTAGATACAATTTCAAGCTTTGTGCTTATTGTGATAGGTTTGCTTGATATTGTTTAAGTTCTAGCTAATCTCCTTTGGAGTTAGGAGAATTAGGCTTTTTATGGGTTGCGATTAAAGTAGCTTTTTAATAGGATTTTTAGAAAATAACAATGTTGCATAAACGTTGTTTTTGGGTCAAACACATTTTGAAAAATTATTTGTAGAACTATGTTTTTCTAAAAAGTGTTGTGTTATGACTCTATTATATATTATTATATATGAATCATATTTAGTATTGCATTTGGGGAAATGCATGAATTGTTGACATGGAAAATATGAGCATCTTTGATAAGGACTTCATTGATTTTTTGGTATATTGAATAATTTAAAAATGCTTATCTTGTCTTGTTATTTGGAAAACTGATAGAAAATCTTTTTGACAATAATGAAGGTGAAAACCTTACAAACTTTGTGAAAGTTAAATTATTTAAGATTTTTCTGAAATTTACTGGATATAAATTATATATTTGAAAGTACATGTAACCTGTAGACTTTATGTTGTTTTAACTTATGCCATGTGTGATTTCCCAATGATTACTCAATTTGGTTGTTATAATCTTTATGACAATAGAATCAAATCTAAGTCAGTGTCTTTTCACTTTGGATGACGCGTTCTTCCTTGCTGCCCATGTAAGGTAGAGGTTCCTTAATTGTGTGTGAGTAAGGTTACTGCCTATGGAGACAAAAGACCACATGCAAAAGAAGTCATATTTGATACGTTCTCTCTACTGCCCGTAAAGGGAGAGACAAAAACTTGAGGGTATGGGTGAGACTACTGCCCATGGGGCCAAAAGACATTATACCAGAGAGAACATTATCATTCCAATTGTGAATAGATGGATCCCCTAACTAGTCTATATAATAGTGCGGTATGTTTGTGATAAATTACCGTATGTTGGATTTTATGACTTTGGAATTATATTATTAGTGCTCACATTATAGTATATAGTTTCATGGTATTATTTTGAGAAACTTTGTTTCATCATTTAATTATTCTTGTCACATTATTATTGAAAATGATCTTGCAGGATTCAGTTAGAAATTTCCCAAACTAAAATGTACTTTGTAAATTGTTCATCAT
Source organism: Castanea sativa (assembly GCF_040712315.1). NCBI lineage: Eukaryota > Viridiplantae > Streptophyta > Magnoliopsida > Fagales > Fagaceae > Castanea > Castanea sativa. The sequence goes on along the minus strand of NC_134023.1, from coordinate 44,106,191 downwards.
CATGAAGCTTGCATTTCCCTCACTCCCATTAATTATGCCACTTATTGGGCTCTATCTCATTCCATTCTTTTATAACTTTTCCAAAGTAGGCAATGATTATTTTGAGACATGTTTTTATGGCTAATAGTAGTTAGACTAACTACTGATAAAGGCTAGACTTTGGTGTTGGAGATATTTAGATGACAAATATTCTATAGTAGGCTTGATTCATTCTTTTGTAAATTATAGTGGTTATGACTTTATTTCCATTGATGACACAAGTTTATGATATATAATTGTATATTCAGACCTCCATTCTTGTGTGGCTAATGGTCCTTGTAATTATTGCATAGAGTTCTAACTTCCTCAGAGAGTATCATTAATGAAATTTTTACGATAATTCTAGATGTTAGTACTCTAATAATGAATTTTAGATTAAATTGTCAAAAAAGAAAAATCGACAGGTACCTTTGAGATGTGTTTCTCTTACTTTGAATCTTTTTGGGTTTAGGGCATGACACAGACCATCTCTACTTTCATCTAACCCAAACAATGCTTATCAAATGTTCTATTATGACAAAACGCTTGATCACTTTAATGATAGCCACACACAAATAAAAAATAAAAATAAAAAACCTGGGTGCTATAGATTGAATACCGCTGGAAGTTGACAAAGTCAATGTGCTAATTATAACAAATAGCAATGATTTTGAACACACAAAATTTTGCAATCATTTTAGGATCAACTTAAATTTAGTTGTATAAAAGTAGTTCTTTTCAAGATAAAATATGGTATCAACAGTTTTCCACTACGTGCGGTTCTCCCACATATCATGGCCATTAGAGCTCCAAGATTATTCCAGGCAGCTCTATGGCTTCCATGTTTGCTTATTCTTTCGCTCTTCATTACATTCACTTGTGCTTTATCACCAAGGAAACCGAGGCTCAGTGTGCTAGGAGGACACAATAAGGAAAGAAATAGAATATATAGCCCATCTCTAATTGCATCGGACTCAAACAATAATGATTATCAAATGTTCTATTATGACCAGACGCTCGATCACTTCAACTATCAACCCGTAAGCTACACCACTTTCCGGCAAAGATATGTTGTGAATTTTAAGCATTGGCGTGGTGCCCGGACGGGCGCTCCCATATTTGCATATATGGGAGAGGAGTCTTCCCTGGACGATGATGTTGGTTATATAGGATTCATGCCGGAGAATTCTCGCAGGTTTGGTGCTTTGGAGTTGTACATAGAAGTGAGTGTAAACATATTCTCAATTGGAAAAATATTAACAGATGCTGCATCAGTTTAGGAAATATTTATATTTTCTTTTTCTAGAAAAATAAAAAGGCAGCTGACTTTTTTGGAAAGCTTTTTATATTTTTTTTTATATAAGATAGAATTTCTATTCTAGTTTAATCGAAGTGTATATATGTGTGAAGCTCTCTCTTAGAAACTTAAACCCATGCCCTTACTCCCCACACTCCACAAATATTTATATTTGTGGAGTGACCATTGCACCAAGGGTTTACGGTCGTAAAACTTTTTATATTTTTAAAGCAAATGGTTTTAAAATTTTCTTAAAATGATTCATTAACAATTGCCTTAAAGTCAACTGTTACAAGACTTTTCTTAATTAAATAGGTATAAAGATTCATATGGCTTTATACATGTGTATGTGTGTGCGTGTATAAATAGTTACATGCTTACAATAAAGAATCTCTATGAGAATAACAGGATTCCTAGAAGCCTAGAACCACTCCTAAAATATTACGGGTAAAAATATAATCGTAAGAATTATGCAAATGAAAAGGCCACAAAAAAAAATAGAGGAATCATGCAAGATGTCTGAAATCTTCTGAGACTTTCGAAGAGATTGAATTTCTATTTTTACTTGCTTCAATCACTAGATTCACTGCATTAAATATAATGATTCCACTTCTGTCGATAATTATTTAATTATATAGAAATCATAACATTAATTGTGCCTTCAATGACCTTGAAACATTTATTTTCTTTATTTGAACAAATTCACTTATGGCAATCCCACCTTGGAACTGTATTAATCTAAAGTTGTGATTCATAACTATTTTTCTTGCAGCATCGCTACTATGGTAAATCTATCCCACATGGATTTACAGGAGAGGAATCATTGGAAAATGCTACCATTCGCGGGTACTTTAACTCAGCTCAAGCCATTGCAGATTATGCAGAAATAATTATTAACTTGAAGAAAAATTTATCAGCCGATTCCTCTCCAGTTATAGTCGTTGGAGGATCTTATGGTGGAAGTGAGTCTTATGAATATTAGAAATTAAATTTCACTCAAACTAAACTTCATATATTAATGTTTTCCACTTTTTTATTTGTCCAACAGTGCTTGCAGCATGGTTCCGCCTAAAGTATCCTCATATTGCAATGGGGGCACTAGCCTCTTCAGCACCCATTCTTTACTTTGATGACATTGTGCCACAAAATTCATATGATGTCGTTGTTACTAAGGACTTTCAGGTTAAAATCAATAGTTTATACTTTGAACCAGACCTTATATTTTGTGCTAAGAAACTTGTAGCTCAGTGTCATAGTCAGGTCTCCTTTATGGATATTGCAGGAGGTTAGTTGGAGCTGCTATGATACCGTGAAGCGTTCCTGGTCTGAGATCGATAGAGTTGCTGCTAAACCCAATGGTCTTTCCGAACTCAGCAAGAAATTCAAAACTTGCAAGTAATAATACTAAGTTCTTCATTTGTCTTCATATATCCCGCTTCTTTGTTAACCTTAAATTACAATTTATGGTGACTATTTGGACTATATATATTTTTGTTTTTCCAAGGAAAATGTTAGTACATTAATGATTAAATTTACACATAGTTCTCAACTATATTTCTCTTTGTTTGTCCTATAACATTTTTTTTACCATTAGGCCAATCAAAAAGGCATCTGAATTAAAAGATTACTTAGAATATTTGTATTCAGTCGTGGCTCAATATGATAGTCCTCCAGACTATCCAGTGACTACTGTCTGCAAAGGTATCGACGGAGGAGCTAATGGAACCGACATTCTTGGCCGAATTTTCTCTGGAGTTATTGCTTACTACGGGGAAAGTAGAAAGTGTTATGATTTAAATGATTTCTACTCAACAGATAAACTGAGTGCTTGGGATTGGCAGGTAATGCAGTTGCATTTATTAATTTTGTTTTTCTAATTTAATCAGTTTCATTAACAAAATTATGGAATTCACAGCTACAAAATTTCCAAACTTTATTCTAATTAAACCTCTTCATGGCCTTTGTAGACATGTAGTGAATTGGTCTCGCCAATTGGGAGAGGCAATGAAACCATATTTCAAGCATCAGCATTTGATTACAATGAATATAAGGACTCCTGCATGACGAAATTTGGAGTCGAACCTAGGCCCCATTGGGCCACAACTTATTATGGTGGTCAAGTATGGCCTCTCTCTCTCTGTTTGTTTGTGTGTAAGCGATGTAAAAATAATGGATATGATTTCTTTTGTTTCTCAATGTAAAATTGCAGCATATAAAAATGATTCTCAAGAGGTTTGGTAGCAACATCATCTTCACCAATGGCCTCCGTGACCCTTATAGTAATTCAGGGTATCTTTTCAAAAATATATAATCTAGATTTTTTTTTTTTGCAAAAATATTTATCCTTTTATGATATTTTGTCATATTTGGTATTTAGTTGTCTAATAATGATCTATTATGTGCTTATTTCAGGGTGTTGGAAAACATATCAGACACCATACTTGCCGTGTATACAAAAGAAGGTAATTCATAATAATTTATGCAATAAATATTTCCACACTCATTAATGTACTATCTAAACACATTGCATCCACAATTTCACATTCAATGTCCACATTCAGAATGTAAAAGGGATAGTGTTTGTTATTTTTAGACCCCTTTTAAATAAAGTAGTTTAACCTGATGAATTAGCTAAGTAGTAACTTAGGTTAATTATTCAGATTTAAATTAAACTCATGCAATCATATTACCTAGTGCGGAAAAGTAAAGAAGACAATAATATGATGATCCAGGAAAACCAATGAAACCAATCATTTCAATATAAAAAATGTGTGGAAGATTTAACTTAGCTATTCTCAAGGTAAACAAATCCACTATGATAGAATGAAAGTTTACAATATATTTAAACCCTAAATCTAAAGTTATCTCTTTTAGAACTTACTAATACAACCACGTGCAGTTCTGACTTCACGAACTCTTCGATCTTGAATTTGCTAAACACAAGCTCCCACGTTTGTAACTTTGAGATCTCACTCAAAGGTTTTAGATCACCATCAGTAGTAGATCTTTATGCAGCAACTTGTTTCCACTAGTTCATAATTGTAGATCTCGTTCTGGTAAACGCTTATAGAGTTAAAAGGTACAAAATCTCACAAATCTCACAAGAGTAAATCACAAGACTTCTAAGAGCTTCTAAAATGTAATTATGGTTTTTCTTTTATACCTAGTAGTGTTGGACTAAAACTTTAAACGTTTTCGCAAGTTTAGGCCTGATTTAAAATCTGCTATACACGATTTTCGATCGATCGAGCTTCACAGTAACTTGCTTCTTTCTGCAACTGGACAGTTCATGAAACTTGACTTGAACAAACTTGAGAAATGTCTAACACCTAATCAGATAATGCTAATCTAGACATATTTTTGTTCTTAGTTTGCCAACCTACATAAATTTGGAAATTATACATTTAATCCTAAATATTTAGAACCAAATAGATAATTTGTACAAAAATGAATGTAATATTAAATACTGTAATTTAGGATCCATAACAGTTCCATTGAACTTTTGGACCGCAAAAAAATATCACTGGCCTTTATTGAGGAACAAGTTTACTAGTTTAAAATTGATTTCTGCAGGGTCTCATTGCCTTGACATAGTGCCTGCAACGGCAGACGACCCAGAGTGGCTTACCGCACAACGAAATAAAACTGTGAAGATAATCAAACGGTGGTTTCACAAGTACTACAGTGATTTGCGTAGGTTTGCATAGAAGTTCACACACAACGGTATTCATATGGATTATGAAGTTGACACAAAAAATCAGATTCTGCTTTTAGTGTGTTTTTTTTAAATAAAATAATATTATATATATATATATATATATATATATATATATATATATATATATATTCTGCTTTTAGTGTGGACCAAAGATTAACCGCAGCATTGCAAACTTGTGTGATGAAGACAAGATTTTTTGTTATTTTTTTTGAGAAACTAATGAAGACAAGATTTAAATGTGTATTTAGTATTTACAGTATAAAAAATAAAAAATAAAGAAGTGTATTATGACTCTTTCTCTCTCTCTCTCTCTCAAAAAAGAAATGACTAGTGGAGTTTTAGTTAGCTTAATTATAAAAGTCTTTTATCATACTACAAGAGATTTAGGTTTCAAATTGCGTCTACACAAAAAATCAATTAGTGCCTCAGCCTAATTATAAGAGCAATCATCGTATAATAGACACTATAAATTAGAATTCTATCCTATCTTAAAATTTTCAAAAAAAAAAATGAGA